>NC_072485.1:62530549-63243049 GCF_027574615.1 Eptesicus fuscus
GGAAGTTTATCTCAGGAGACTTTTGTCTCCCAGAGGGCTTGCTTCTGATCTGGTTGTAGACCCAATGGCTGGGATGTAGTCTCTTGGCCACTGAAAATTCAGCACAGGATATAAAAGACTGCTCAGGAAGAAGCATAATACTTTTTTTCATCTTTGGTAATTCCTCCTAAGATCCCCTTTTTATTCTAGCACATTATTCATGTGTAATATAAAGCAGATAATGTGGAAATTAAAGTGCTAATTTCAGCTGCTATGGGAATCAGGCCTCAGTGTGGGGATTAAGAGACAAAAAAACAGAAAAAAACTTCCCCAAAACTTCCCAGTCAGGTTGCTTTAAGCCTGTGGATTATTATGAACAATTTGCCCAGCATTGAATGGAAACTGCCCCTTTCATTGGTAAATTTCTGAATGCTGTAAAGTTTAGTGGCATGCACAGTAATTCATGGTTCCATATAGGGGTTTCGAATGTTTCTTAACTGACAGATAGACTGTAAGAAGTGTTAGAGGCAAGGTGGACACTCTGCAGCCCACCTTATTTTTAGGTTTTTGTAAAAAGTTGCCATTTATTGAGCATTAACCATGTACCAGGCACTGTTGCTAACATACCCTATCTTATGTAATTCTGATTACACCCTTTTCAGGTAGTTGTTGTTATCTCCATTTCAGAGAAGACAAAATGAAGCTGAAAGAGGTGAAATGATTGGCTCAAAGTTACACCCAGTAAGTGTTGAAGTGGAATTTGAACCCAGATATATCTCTAAATATTGTGCTTTTAACTACTATGCTATATCATAATACTGCCAAATATTGTATTAGACCTTATATAAATGACATATTGATTTATGAGAAATATAAACCCATGAAAATAAAAATATAGTTTTCATAGGACTAAGGACAAACAAATGTACATTTTACAATTTAGGGGGAATAGGATACCTCACTTTTAGAATTGTATATCATACATAATATATCACATATTGTATATTATATGTTATAATTCCAGGGGAGTAGGATATCTTGTTTGTAACCCACTTTTAGAATCACTATCTTATATTGTTCATGTGTGGTATGCTTGTATGTATAAACTTCCTATTTTTTTTAAGTTAAAAATTACCATCCTGCAGTTTAAAGACAAGTGAACAGGGGACATAAACTCTGAAATATTAGATTCATGTATGGCTTGGTTTTGTCTTCGAATTACTGTTCTAAATACTTCGGACCATGAGCCTCGTCAATTTGACATTTTGTTTATTTCAGAGATACATAATGGAGACCAAAGTCATAATGTCAGGAAAGTGTATAGAAATCCTCCCTACTCCATCCCATCCGAAGGAAAAGTACAATGGTATTGCCTTTCAGTTAACTCTGGAGCTGCACTGTCCAGAGTGGTAACAGTAGTCACATATGGCTATTTTACACTTGAAGTACAGCTAGTCCAACTGCCCTGTGCTTGTAAGTCTGAAACACACACCAGATTTTGAAGACTTAGTATGAGTGTGTATATATATATATATATATATATATATATACTAGAGGCCCGGTGCACGAAATTCGTGCACAGAGGGGGGGGTGGTGTCCCTCAGCCCAGCCTGCACCCTCTCCAATCTGGGACCCCTCGAGGGATGTCCGACTGCCTGTTTAAACACAATCCAGGACTGCTGGCTCCCAACTGCTCGCCTGCCTGCCTTCCTGATTGCCCCTAAATCGCTTCTGCCTGCCAGCCTGATCACCCCCTAACCACTCCCATGCCAGCCTGATTGATGTCTAACTGCTCCCCTGCCAGCCTGTTTGCCCCCAACTTCCCTCCTCTGCCAGCCTGGTCACCCCTAACTGCCATCCCCTGCAGGGTTGACTGCCTCCAGTCAGGCCTGGTGCCTCTCAACTGCCCTCCCTTGCAGGCCTGGTGCCTCCCAACTGCCCTCCCCTGATGGCCATCTTGTGGTGGCCATCTTGTGTCCACATGGGGGCAGGATCTTTGACCACATAGGGGCATCCATATTGTGTGTTGAGTGATGGTCAATCTGCATATTACTCTTTTATTAGATAGGAGGATAGAGGCCTGGTGCACGGGTCGGGGGCCAGCTGGTTTGCCCTGAAGGGTGTCCTGGATCAGGGTGGGGTTCCCTTGGGGCATAGAGCAGCCTGGGTGAGGGGCCTGTGGTGGTTTGCAGGCCAGCCACGCCCCTGGTGACCCAAGAAGAAGCCCTGGTATCTGGAATTTATTTACCTTCTACAACTGAAACTTTGTAGCCTGGAGCAGAGCCAAGCCTCCTGCTCGATCCGTGGCTGCCGTTTGGATTTGTTTACCTTCTATAATTGAAACTTTGTATCCTTGAGTGGAGGCCTGGGCCCGCCAGAGTGTGTGGAAAGCTTGGCTTCTTTTGTTGCCGGGGAAACCCAAGCTTCCCTTCTGGTAGCCATCTTGGCTGGGGTTAATTTGCATACTTGCCCTGATTGGCTGGTGGGTGTGGCTTGGCTGGTGGGCATGGCTTGTGTAGCAGAGTGATGGTTAATTTGCATATTGCTCTTTTATTAGAGAGGATATTTTTTATTGATTTCAGAGAGGAAGGGACAGACAGGAAGAGAGAGGTGGAAACATCAATGATGAGAGAGAATCATCGATTGGCTGCCTCCTGCACGCCCCACCCCCACACTGGGGATTGAGCTTGCACTGGGCATGTGCCCTGGCCAGGAATTGAACCGTGACCTCCTGGTTCATAGGTTGACACTCAACCATTGAGCCACACCAGATGGGCTCACTTGCTTCTTATTTCATTTTTCTATGTGACTACTATGAAATTTAAAATCGCACTGTAACTCACATTATTTTTCTGCTTGATAGTGCTGTTCTAGAACCTATATTTAACATATTTATTTTCAGACCCATTTTGGAGGTTAATGGGGAAAGAATTCATGCCCTGAGATATACAAAGAGTGAGTATATAATGGTCCATTTCTGATATAGTGTAAAATCAATACTAGATCCTTATCTAATTGCCAAGGGTAATAAACTCATGCTTCAGTTCCACAAAGCCAGATATCTTCCTGGGAACTCATCTGAATTATGGAAGGCACTCAGGCCTTGCAGTCATGTGGGCCTGATTTTAAATATTGAATAGCCATATGACCTTGGGCATTAGCCACCTCGTATAATTTTACTTCCTTCCAGCCCTGTGTCGTGTACAGGCACTGCTGCCATGGCCACTTCTGCACAGGCTCCAGCCAATTGTGCACAGGAGAAATAGGGCAGTGCCTTGCCACACTCCACCCAGATCTCTAGCTTCTTGCCCCAGAATTTAGATGTGGGACACCTATGGGAACACCCTTGGCATTGTATATGCAAAACTGGAAAGGCCACAGAGTTAGCACCTGTGGAGAGCCACCTTGACCAGTCAGAGTAGAAGACCAAAGGTAAAGTCTTCTCTCTTTTCTAACCTAGCTGCACAGTTCTATGGCACACTGTACCAGACTCTTTGGAAGGGCATGGCCATGTCAAAATCTGCCACCTTCAGAAGTGGCTACTATATAATGCATTCTTTATAGTATATTTTTCTTTCTTCTCTATGTTCCTAAATCCTGCTCCTTAGCCCTCTTCCCAGATAAACTACCTGCATACAAGCCTTTGCATCAGCCTCTGCTTTTGCATGGGTGGGGTTGGGGTGGTACAGTGGGTCGTAGGTTAAGTTACTTTGGGAAAGTGAGGTGTCTTTATGAATATCAATTTTCTCATAGGTAAATTAGAGATAATAATATGTATTTTTAAGAATTGTTGTGGGAATTAGAGAGAGTGTATAAAGCTTCTGGAAGAAACCTCTGATAGCCATTATTACCTTCTCCACTGACATTTGTTAAGGCAAAATTCCATGTGGACGGTAAAATGGGATCCTCTATAAAGAAGTGACTTCACATGAGCCCTGGTAAAGGCCATGGTTTTGAAAAGTTTTTTTCTGAGGTAAGGGTTTCAATTTACCAGAAGATAACCCAAGTGGAATAGAAATAAAATATATATTGAAGGAAAAAGTCTCTTCCTTGGTAAAGTAATCCATCTTGAAATGAAAGGGGGAAGGAGATGATGAATCCAAGGACACAGGGCTCTGGTCTGGTTCACCACCCTCTCCTTTATCTCTAATGCTTGAATGTGAGAAGCACAAGTACAGATGCGATCACACACACCCAATGGGTTTTTGAAAAGCAAATGGGCTCATTATAGTCTTAATAAAAAAGTGTTGAGAGTTTAATGTGTGTGAAATATCAGACAATAAACTCAAATATTGAAATATGCTTTTTATCCCCCTGTAAGTGTACCTAATTTCTATGCAGAGCTCCAATCTATTGATATTGGAAGATAAGTCATAGTTAATTTCAGAGAAACTCAGTTGATTTGAGGTTTCCTATTTCTTTTTCTCCCTACAGTTACATCTAAGTTTACAGGGGGATGGTAAGGGGATCAGGGCACTATCCTATATAATAAAAGCCTAATATGCAAAGCTACCTAATGGCAGAACAACCAGCAGAATGACTGGTCACTATAACGTGCACTGTCCACCAGGGGGCAGACGCTCAACGCAGGAGCTGCCCCCAGCCTGCAGGCCCTGACCAGAGGCGGCGGTTGGGGGGTGGGGCCAGCAAGCGGGTGGTGCCAGGCCAGCCAAGGCGGGTGCCAGTGGGGGCACCTTTATCGCCCTGCCAGTCACCCCACAGATTGTCCCTGATCGCTGGCCAGGCCTAGGGACCCTACCCATGTCATAAAGTTTCTGGGGTCAGGGGAAAAGAGGCTATCTGGTCCTTGGTCACTATCTTTCCATGATGGTAGCTACTGAAATGTACATCAGCCTGGATTGGTACCTGGATTTTCATTCCTGCTCACTGGTCCATTTTATAAACCTCCTGTCATATTCTCCTGTGTTTGATAGTACAACCTCTCTGGAATTGCCAGTCCATGCTGTTCTCAGCTGCTTGAGGAAAAAACATTTTGCTGTTCCCTGTAGTACCTTACACCTCTATGAAGTTGTGTCAGTGATCACAAACAGCACAGCTGTGACAGGAACAATGGCTTTTTGAAGATGTCCTTGTCTTAATCCCCAGAATCTGTATATATGGTATGTTCTATGGCAAAAGGAATTAAGGTTGCAGAAAGAATAAGGTTATCGATCAGCTGAACTTAAAATAGGGAGATTAACCTGGATTATTCAGATGGGTCCAAGGTGACTAGAAGGGTCATTAAATGTGGAATAGGGTGGCAGAAAAGTCAGTCAGAGTGATTCAGTGTGAGGAAGACACTTGACTGACCATTGCTGGCTTTGAACATGAAGGAAAGAGGCCACAAGCAAAGGGATGTGGGCAGCCTTGAGAAGCTGCAAGCCTGAGAGAGCCCTCAGAAAGGAATGCAGCCCTGCAGACTCCTGGATTTTAGCCCGTTGAAACCCATTTTGGACTTCTGACCTCTATAACTGCAAAAGAATACATTTGTGTTGTTTTAAGTCACTAAGTTTGTGGTAGTTTATATGAAGGCAGCAATAGGAAACTAGTGTTCTCAGCTATTTCTTTTCTATTGGTCCTGCCAATACTAACTAGGAAACTTTTCTATTCATTTGCCACTTTGCTGATCTCTACACTGAAACGGGGTGCACAGGTCTCCTCTGCCCTCAGATCACAACTCTTACCAGGAGACTCTGCTGTTTTGTCCCCTTGAAGGTATCATGTTGAGATCCTGCCAACATTTATGCTTTGTATTTTCCCTCTTACTCTCTTTTCTTTCCCTAACCCCCTTTCAACTTTGGACTGGGGGGTCAGGGGGAACCCAATCCTGTTTATTAACTATGCCAAGATCTCTGCAAGAATCAAATTAGTTAGCTGTATTTTCCCTTCACTAAGGCAGGAAGTCTAGAATACCTTAGTAGCTGCTTGGATGAAAGAAGTATCCAGAAATTTAAAAATAAAACAAAACAAAGCAAAACAAAAGAACACCAGTTAATAGATAAAAACATTATCTTATTACAATACTAGAGGCCCAATGCACGAAATTCATGCAAGAGTAGTCCTTCCTTCTCCTGGCTGCCGGCACCGGCTTCCCTCTGACACCTGAGACCTGGGCTTCCTTCGCAGCCCCAGCTTTATTATCCTGAAGGACGTCCAGTTTAATTAGCATATTAAGCTTTTATTATTATAGATTAGTCAGCTATACTTTAAAATGAAGTTTTGGTTGAATTCAGAAGTTTTCATGTTCATTATAGTTTGAGTGTGTGTCCCTATAAAACATCCAGAGACTCACCTCGCACACAGTCATAAACAATGAAGGAAAAAGAGAAAGGACAGATAAGAGGAAGGCAGGAGGAAAAAAGAGAAATGAGAACTAAAGATGACAGAGAGAGGGAAGCAATGACCTGCTGAGAAACTGACTTCTCTTTCCTCCCTTTTCCACATTTAATGACCCTTATGGTCACCTTGGGCTCATCTGAATACTCCAGAATAATCTCCCTATTTTATGTGCAACTGTCAAACTCAGGAAAATGCTTGTGTCAGAAGCAGGAGGAAATCAGGATCAGAGAGCCTTCTCCTGGCTCTCCTCTGGGGAGGAGTGGCTCCCTCTTCCTGCCAAATCTCATGAATGTCTTGATTTTCATTCATCTTTTCATTCAGATTTTCTAACTTTCTTCATTATTGTCTTTTCCACAAGTTTCTCATATTTATTCACATCACTAATATTTTCTGAGTGGTATGCTGGAATTTTGTAATAGTTGTCAACATTCAGCAAACATTTTCGAGCACCTATTATGTGGAGCTGAGACATGCTAATACATGAAGTAAAGTGAACAAAGACAATTTTTCTTAATGAATAAATATAAAGGTCAGAAATAATAATATAAATCATCAGAATGGACATTGAACTATCTCAGCATTCTCTCCATATTAAAAAATGTGTATCTTTTTAATAAAGAAAATTACTAATACAAAATAACTGAATGTAAACTGTAATTGAAAAAAATTTAAAAGAAGAAAATAAGAAAAAAGAATTGTAAAAATGTAAAACAATGAGATTCTTCTCACTGAATATTTTTGTTTTAGAAACTATAGTTATTTTTCATAAATATGTTATATTTACATGTAATAAGTTTTATTATTATCTTCAAGTGGATTAATAAATTCACATTTTAACAGTTAAAATATAAAGAAAGTTATAGGCTATTTATGCAATATGAGCTACAATGGAAATATTTGCATAACATTTTATATTTAACATATAAAATGTTCTCTCCCACCAAACTGATGTATTATTATCAACTTTCCAGTTTTGAAAAAAAAAAAAAAAGGAAGTGTTTGAACCCAAGTCATCTGAAGCCAAGGATCAAACCCAGGTCTCCTAATTCCAAATTCCATGATTATTTTACCATACCTTCTTACTGTACCATATAGCTGACTACTAAATAAATGAGAATTTTATTACGTATTGCATTTTATATTTCATTTTATAAGCTGTTAAAGCTATGCAGCTCATTCGGTAGCCATCCATTATGTGTTAGGTAGCAGTCTTTATAGAGACTTGAGCATTAGAATTGGTTTTATTCCAGAATCTTCACCTTTTCACATTTAATCAATAACAGATGCTGTTTTTCATTCAGTGGAAGGACATTTTCAAAGTCTCCTGATGTAAAACCTTCCATTGTTTAGAAGTGTGGACTATCTTTTGTCAGAAGGAATTCTAAACCTATCATTAAAAAAATTAAAATCTGCTAGTAATACTGGGACTATCAGCAACCATTCTTAAAATCAAGAATTCCCTAATTTCAGCCTTCATTGATTATATAGAGGAAAGAAACATTTTTAGTAAAAATAATAATTTGTCCTGAAAACATTTGCTTAAGATTGATTGGTAGTTTCATGACACACAAAAAATAAAATTTTATATTTCAAAATTTAAAAATATTAATTTTATTCTAAGACGAGTTCTGAACACTGGTCATCTGCAGACATCCCCCTGACCCTGCTGAGGCAAGGGTATCTTGGAAGTTACTCCTCAAAAATTATAAAAAAACACACCACAGGATTAAAAAAAACACAAAACACCTGGTGAACTCCATAGTTACAGGGTAGGCAAAAGAAGAGAAGCTAAGAATTATCCTAAGAAACATCAGTCACAGCCTAAGAGGAAAGGTTGAGTGGAAGAGTAAGAGGTGACAATTTGGTGATGACATTCAGTTAGTTGTGAGCTTCGAGACAGCAATAGAATAAAATGGTTGGATCTCATAGTATCCGTTATCTCATCTGACTCTGAAATGCTATGATTCTCACCTAGAAAGAATTCAGACTAAAAGATCCAAAGTCATGCAACCCACTTATCAATTTATTGATATCATTTGAATTTGGGGACAGTGAGTGTAAGAACATAATACTTCGTTCTGAAACCAAGTAGGAAACAAGATAGGTAAGTTGGAGCTTTATATTGATAACAAATCAAATCTCAAATTTAGTTTTTCTATGGCTTTCTCCTTTTTAGTAGAGGTAAATAATCTAGATAGGGACTCCACTCAGCAGCTCTGAGCATCCCTTTCCTGTTTCTGTGGGAAGGGTATTAGTGATATCTGTCTCAGTGAGCATCGGGTGACAGCATGAGGACACAGGCACAGAGAGGTCACAGTTCTCTGAATCCCCTTGGATTGAAGACCTTGCCTCTGGAGCCTTTGGGAATGCAGAATAAATTTGGAAGATTTTTTTTTTTTTAATGAGGTAAAATCAGGCAAGTTTGGATGAATTGAAAGAAAGACAAAACCTTTCTTTAAAATAATTATTGGTTTTGTTGTATAACAGCATTAATTTTGGGTTTGAACCACAAACTCCTTGCAGGAAGTCTTAGTCTGTTCTGGCTGCTATAACAAAAATAAACTTGGTGACTTATAAGCAACAAACATTTATTTTTTTAGTTCTGGAGGCTGGGGACTCCAATCAATACAATGGCGCTGGCAGATTTGATGTGGGGAGGGCCTACTTCCTGGAAAGCTGTAATATCACACGTTGAAAGGAGCTAGGGGCTCTCTGTTTTGTTTGTGAATAAGGACACTGATTCCATTCATGAGGGCTCCACCCTTATGACCTAAGCCCCTCTCAAAAGCGCCACCATCCAATACCATCACATCGGGTGTTAGGTTTTAGCACAGGAAATTTGGGGAGGACTTATTCAGTCTAACAACAGAGGGAGGGACTGGAATTTCTGGGAGAAGTTTCCCAGTTCACTCTCTGGCAGGGCTGCAGTATAACTTATGAAGTCCCTAGAATATCTGCCTTCCCGAGATCCTTCTTCCACACACACACACAACATCAGAAATTATATTTTATGACTGTCAGAGACAACTATAATCCAGGTTGTGTTGATTTTTATACAATCTTGGTTATTATATTCATGTTTTCTTCTGATTTTAAAAGAAATTAAAAATAAAAGATTTCATGGACCCTAAAAGTGTCATGGGCCATAGGCACTGTGCTTACTATGCCAGCCCTACTGTTGCAAACACTTCCCTGCTTTTCCTGGCCAGGCTTTAAGTCCCATCACAGGCCTTCCTCTTCCATGAAGCCCTGCTTGACTGCTTCTACCCATGGGAACTCCTTCAGTAATTATCGTCTACTTGACTCATTTTGTAATTATTATATTTCACATTTCATATCATTAATCTTTTGTGTACGAGTCCTTTTATTTTAAGTAGATTTTAGATTGCTCAAAGAGCAGAGACCATGTTTTATACCTCTTCCTCTCCTTGGCACTTACCACGTTCTGTGATAGCTAGCACTTACTGAGCACAAGCTATGTGCCAAGCCTGGTCTGTTATATGTGTGGTATTATTCTCACTTTCTAGATAAGACAAACGAAACACACAAAAGAAAAGCAACTTGCTCCAGCCTTCCAGCCAGTCTCAGAATTTCAATCTAAGTTTCTCTGATTATAAAGCCAACCATCTTTCTACTCAGTTACACTGCCTCCACGTGTGGGTGTCCATGATGATGAGAAAGATGAACCAGAAGAATGGGGAAAAGGGAAAGAAAATGACATCAAAGAAAAGTTCAGCAGGCATTTAAGTTCTGAATATTAGAGCAAATTTAAGGACAATACTATTTGGGTCTCTTTCTTAGCTTAACTCACTTGAAATGCTAAGCATTTTTAACAAGAAGAGGTACCTATTTATCATAGTGACAACAACAGGGTGGGTGACCTATCCCAGGTATAAAGGAATCCCTCACTTCACATGGTAAAGATTTCAATGTTATTCCTTTTTAAATCAGAAGAAGAAAAGTAATTATTTTCCAATGACAATATGCTCAGGTATTAATTCTTCCTTCAATACATCATAATCATATTCAATATTTCAGCCAATGTTGAAGAATGTCAGAGTTAGGCCCAATCACACTTATTAAGATAAAAACAGCTCTTGAACTGATTCATTTGGGCCCTGAGATGGGGTGGGCTTTTCAAGTTGTCAAAATGGTCAGTGAAATATAAAATCACATTAAAATGTTTCATGCAGGGAAGAATGTGGTCCCCTAATTTGATTTTGCTCATTTATTTTTTCAGCAAGCATTAAACTATAATCAAAGCCTTAGAACTGGGAACATCTCATGGCAATTAGAGGTTTAGGTGTAATGACTCAGGTCTTTGGGAAAAGAGATGCTATCAACACACGCCCATTCTCTCCACTGGAACCTAAAGTCCCCTTTGTCACAGCAAACATTTGTAACACACCTGTAATATCCTGAAATGAAACTTGTGGATAAAATAACTTATCTATGCATAGAGTTTTTTCTTAAAGCCCTAATTATAATACAAAGATAAATAAAGTAATATATAATAAAAAATGAAAAATTCTTAGACACAACTACACTAGAGGATTTAATGAGGTTGTCAGATGCTTGTGTTTATAAATAGAATCAAGTTAATTGTGATAACTGCAAATACAGATTGATACAGGTGGCTGAATTGGCAACTCAGATAACCAAAACTGTGTTACATCATTGGTTATTTTTTGAAATGACTGGATAAAGTTCCAAGCAAAGCAAATTTACATACCCAAATTTACCTGGTAATTGCATTCCTGAGAAATTCATTGTATATGAAAACTATGCAAAAATATTTTGTGTTATATGCAATGTAAGGCTAGACTCTGTGTCAATAGAGTTACAACCGGGCTTTTCGTTGACATGAATGTCTAAAGGAACATTTCCAACATGTATAGCACTTGGGATAATTTTTCATTATGTAGGATTATCTTTCCCATTATAGAATATCTAGCATCCCTGGCCCTTTATCATTTATAGGCCATAGTACCTACCAATCATTTGGACCAAATAAAATATCCCCCTTACTTTATTTAAAGCATCCCCTATGGGGCAGTCTTGTCCCTATTCAGAATATTGCTCCAGTCATAGCAAGTACCTGACTCATGACTATGAAAGATGGATGGGTGGATATTTGGAAGGATTAATAAATGAATAAACTAAGTTTATGCCAAATATTTATTATCTACTTTTTAAGGTACCATGACTGGCTCTGGGGAGGCGGCGGGGGGGGGGGGGGGAGAGACAAATTAAAAGTGAATCCTGTTCTCAATATGTTTGTCGTCAAGGAGGGGACTCTTACATTCTCATGGTCATTTTCAAGTATAAGCTACAGTGTGTTAATTAGATATGGGTTGAAAGTAGTATACCTGGTGCCATCTATTTTAGTTGGAATTGGTGGCTTTAAAAAGGCTTTTGTAAAACCCCAAGTTTAGGAATCATTAGTGTTATTTCAGGTGGGTTAGCTAGGGTATTCTGATATGGTACAAAACAGCACAGGATTGTTTTTAAATAGTGGTTTTCATACTTGGGGTATTTTAAAGTACTTTAAAGTGCTTTACAGCATAATGAGTAAAACACTGGTGGTGAGAAAGTACGTAAGCGAATGGAGAAAGCCATTATGCTCTTGACAGTAGCTCAAACAGGACTGTGGAAGTTAGAAGCAGTTTTATTGATGTTGGCTTGGATTTGGGATTAATCCTTGCTCTTTTTAAAAATTGCCATGGGATATTTAAATTGCAGTTGAATGGCCACTGTGCTTAATAAGATTGCTTGCTGGACCTGAAACTCAACCAAAAAGTTTTTGCATACACGTTCTACAAATAAAGCACATTTAGAGATAGCGATTTTCTCCCATAATGAATTTGGATAATGAAAGATTTTCATAGAAGCAGAACCAGGGCAAAGGAATCACCATGCCCATTCCTTAGCATTTGGAAGTAACCCCATTGGGCATTCTGAAATATTTAGATAAATGTGTTCCAGTTTTGCCTTTGCTCTTCAGGGTTTGGCTGAGACCGATGCAGAGATGCCAAAAATCTAATGAGAAAGCCTGCTCATAGACAATTTCCATACCAGTTTTAACAGACTTGCAAGGTTAAGATCCTCTGAATCAATATGCAAACTTTATGATATCAAATAATTTCTCATACCTTTGGCTTTTTAAAAAATTTGTATGCAATTCCATCCAAATTTTATCCAAAGATAAGTGACGACTTAATTGGCAAGAGTAAAACAATTTGAAGTTTAAAATTTATTTTAGTAGATTGTGTCATCTATTAATTTAATATGAAATTAAAAATTAATACATTAGCATGCTTGAGAAATCTCCACTGTAAGCCTACAATGAAATCTACAATTGCAACAGTAGATGGTAAACTAATTATTTAATAAAATTCTTTAAACTCTTGTTTAGGATTTGCTGAAAATTATGTCATTGTAATTCACTCTTTATTCATCCAAGAGGATTTGATTGGGCACCTAATGCCTCTAATACTGAGATCCATGTTAAGAATGGAATTTTGGTAAAGACCCGGAACGTGGGTATTTATTTAGTCTAGATTTCAGAGTTAGCAATAGTGAGATTGTATATTAGCCCTGGAATTTAAACTAATCTCCAAACTACCAGCTTTTAGTTATAAGCTCTTTTGATTTCTTACAGAGATTTAATATACCACAATTTTTGCTTTGAGATTTGTTTTGTTCCCAAACCTCTCAAGTCCATCAACAAAGCCACCAGTCAATGGAAAATAAGAGTAATCTGTGTTATGTGTCTGCATGACTTGCTCCATTAAATGCAAAACAATAACATTTTTATAAGTAAAAGTCACAGAAGTTTAACCACACCTGGGCATAAGCAAAAGGATGAGCTTGATGCTAAGACTTAGGGTTCACATTGGGTTAGCCCCAATGTGAGTTTGAGAAATTAGAGGTGGGTAATAGGCAGAAGCTTTCTAGATCTCATCATTTCAATGCAATCCTGAAACTTTCTAGGGGTGTGAGCATAAGGAGATGTAACTATTAGAAGCGTAACACATTTTTCAAAAACACAGGAGACATTTGAACGATAAATTTCTTTATTTTAGTGATGTTATATCCTTCTCAGTTATTGAGATGGTCATAATTACTCAAATTAAAGCAAGAGCTGTGCATTATAACATCAAGAACACTGAGTTGGAATATAACCCAATTCTCATCATCTTACTTCTGCCGTTCCAGGTTTTCCTCCTTAGGCAAGGCCCAAAGCTGGCTACTTTGCCATAGTATTCCCAATGCCTAGTTTGCATTAAGTAGAAGTGTCCCTTAAATATGTTTTGAATGAATAAAAATGTTTTTTGAAAATTTCTCTTGGCTATGACTTCTGTCTTGGCCTCTGCATCTTCATTTGTACCATGAATGGGGTGGGCTAGATTAACTTCTTGTTCCCTTAGAATAGTTTCTTAACGATACTAGCCCTTGTTAAAAACACAGATTTCAGGACCCAACTGAGTCAAAGTTTTTGGGGATTGAGCCTGGGCATTTGCCCTTTTCATGCTTCATAGGTGTTTCTTGTGTATCAAAAGTTGTTCTAGAGCCATACAAGTATCTTAAAACATATTTACAAGTAGGAGCTTTGACCACACCAAGGCATTTACATACAAAGGGAAAGTGTAGAGTGGAGGTGATCATTTGGATAATTTGGTTGTCTAATTTCTAACACTCTTTCCAGAAAATTTCCTCCATTCTTGATAGAGATAGACAAGGATATAGTATTTCCAGAGTTGGTTGAAAACCTATAACTCAAATAAAACAAATTCTACTTTTTCTTTCTTCATGAAAATGTAATTTTCAAGCTGTTAATTTTTGCAGATACACTGTTAAACTGGGTTTTGAAATATTATTTATCAAATGTATAAAAATTATTTTAACTGACAGAAGAAAATAGCATTGACTTTCTCAGCATTCAAACAAATCAATCTCCTAAAATGCTAATTGGCATTTACTTTTCTGGCTAAGTGTTTTCTTTTATTTTTTTTTTTTAATATATTTTATTGACTTTTTACAGAGAGGAGGGGAGAGGGATAGAGAGTTAGAAACATCAATGGGAGAGAAACATTGATCAGTTGCCTCCTGCACACCTCCTACTGGGGATGTGCCCGCAACCAAGGTACATGCCCTTGACCGGAATCGAACCTGGGACCCTTCAGTCCGCAGGTCGACGCTCTATCCACTGAGCCAAACCGGTTAGGGCTGTTTTCTTTTATAAAAGTGTAATTTTAAACATACTAAATCTAAGAGGTAACATTTAAAAAATATTAAATATAAATTAAAGTTGTCATTTTAAAGAATTCTTCATATTTACAATTTTCCTCAAAGTCTTACTAATCACAGAAAGCACCAATGAAATGTGATTAAACACACAACTTTCATTGACATTTCCAAAGGCCAAAATCAACCGCTGGTTTTAGGATGCTCAATCGCTTCTTTGTTCTTCCTAACTTCATACTTTTGATGAGGTGTAGATTGATATGACTCAAGGGAAGCCAAAGCAAAGATATTTGGTTTATGTATCTGAACTCCAGTCAAATTCAAATAGGTAGGCTGTTAAGGTAGACGCAAGAGCCCAGATTTTCAGACATCATTCAGGCAGAACTTGTGCTGGGCTCCTTCTCACTGGGATGAATTCTCCAAACCAAACACAGCCAGACCTTTCCATCAGTTTTTTCCATCAGTGCGCCTGGTTTCCAACCACAGAAATAGAGAGACAATTTGCTTAACTTCATGTCAGATGTCAGGCCTGCTGACCTTCAAGGAAAGCTGAGTTTGACAATAGTGAACACTGGCCAGAGAACTCAAGTCTGTGGTCTGGTTTAGAATATTTGCTCCTCAGCCAGAAATACAGATGGATGTAAACTAGGAACATTTTAAAGGTTTACATTGAAACAATGTGCTTCAAAGAACACATTATACTAAAACTTACTTTTTCTTTAATTCAGAGAGCTATCATGCATTTAGGATGTAGGTGCAAAATATTAAGTTGATGAAGGCGATATGGAATTTTTCACCATATTTTAAAATACGCTGTTCATTTCCAGGGCATACTATTGCATAAAAAGAACAAAGTGCCAAAGTGTATCTATAATATAATAAGAAAAAAGGATTTGAAAAAAATACACAAGAATCTTTTCAGTTTCTCAGAAGAAATATAGGAAGGGTAAAGCAGAAACTAAAGAGACTGGTCTTCTACTGGAGTAGGTTGGAAAGAGATGGAAAGATGGGGAAATTGGAACAGGTGAGCAGGGATAAGGAGGGCATGGAATTTCTCTGAGTATATATTTAAGAGTGCTAACTCTTAGAACCATACATAGCTATGTTTCATATGACATTTACATACCCAAATAATGTGAAGGATATATGAAACATTATTTTAAAAAATTATTAATATTTAAAATGAAGAAATAATTGAAACCAACCAGAAGTGGGGGGAACCCAAAAATGAAACAGATACTTACACATGACCGAACTGTAGTACAAATGAATAGCATAATCACACTGATGGGATGGGGAAGAAAAGAAGTAACCTAAGTAATTTTGGAAAACAGTGCCTTGATTGGATAGTGGAAGGCTAAAGACCCAGAATTCATCTGTACATGAATTCTGCAATATTGTTAATAGTGTTTTTGTCAAAGGTAGGTAGTTTGGCAATTTAAACAATTTTCTGGGCATACTCAAATTAAACAAATAGGTAAATGTATTGTAGATAATAAGAATTGAGTTTCTCACTGTTGGAGGAAGAATTTAGAAATAAGGAAAGAGACAAGGCTAAAGTGAACTTTAAAGTATTGATTGGAATCTGAGGTGTCAGCACAAACTCATGGTTTGTAATATATATAAAGATAGATATATGTATATGTGTAGCTAACACACATAAATATCTTTCCTAGTTCCGTCTGCTAAGAAGGCTAAGAAGCAATGGCATCACAATAATAGACATGTAGCATCCATATCTTAATTTCTAAACATTACTCTGCAATGAAAGGAAGTATTTGATTCCAAGAGAAGTATTTGATTCTAAGGCTGAGGTAAGAAAACCAAGATGATTCTGGACATCTTATGGTCCCAGAATAGAAGAAAATGCTCAATAAAAGATGGGAGCCTGTTGAAATTGTTCTTTTGTTCAATAGCCAACCTGAGGGAGCTCCTGATGGCCAAAGCTTGAACTGTTGAAGCAATAAAGTAAATGACAGTATTTGTTTTTCACCTATAGAATAAAATGAATATTCATGACAACACACTGATATAAATGAATGTTTGGTTAAATAAATAAATGAGGGACGAACTCTTTCTTATTGTAAAATTATCCTATACTAGAGGCCTGGTGTATGAATTTGTGCATGACTGGGGGGAGGGGCTGAAGGTGGTAGGCTGGCCGGCCCCGCCCCCAATCAGGGTGGGGGAGGCTGAACAGGGGTGGGGCCGGCCAGGGGGAGGGTCCTCAGACAGTTGGCTGGCCGGCCCTGCCTCCTGGTTGAACTCCCGGTTGCAGGGACAATTTGCATATTAGGCTTTTATTATTTTTTATAATAAAAGCCTAATATGCAAATCGACTGAACGGCAGAATGACCAGCAGAACGACTGCTCGCTATGATGTGCACTGACCACAGGGGACAGACGTTTAAAGCAGGAGCTGCCCCCCAGCCTGCAGGTCCCAGGCCAGCCAAGGCGGGTGCCAGTGGGGGCCCTCTGGTCACCCCTCCTGTTACCCCACAGATCAGCCCTGATCGCCTGCCAGGCCTAGGGGCCCTACCCGTGCACAAATTTTGTGCACTGGGCTTCTAGTATAGGATAATAAAAGCCTAATATGCTAAGTGTCCGACCGTTCGACTGTTTGACCAGTTGCTATGACGTGCACTTACCACCAGGGGGCAAACCCTCTGACCAGTAGGTTAGCTTGCTGCTGGGCTCCGGCTAATTGCGACTGGGCGAGATGGGCCAGACATGCCCTGGAGCCCTCCCATGGTCCCTCCCTGGATTCAAACACTTGGCCTGGCCTGTGATCTCTTGCAATCCAGGACCCATCGGGGGATGTCAGAGAGCTGGTTTCAGACCGATCTCACAGGCCAGGCCAAGGGACCCCACCAGTGCACAAATCTGTGCACCAGGCCTCTATTAATTAATAAAAGTACAAGTAAGGAAGGAAATAGCAAAATCACCAAAATTTGTTCCCAAAGATATTTACTGACTACAACAGGAAAGTCAGTGAGTTTACAGTGGTGGAATGCAGTAAATACTAACTTAATCCAGCGTCAAACATCACTAGCATCAAAGATATATCAGTATCATGAATTCTTTGCTATGAGTCACTGAGAAAGATATAGCATCATTTCTGTAGCATTCTTCCCCAAAATGCATAACCTCACTTCAGTTACAAGAAAATTTTAGACAAACCCAAGTTTTTGACAAAATATTTTAGAAAAATATCTGCTCAAATCTGTCAGATGTTGACAGAAGCTGGGTGAGGGTTACATGGAAACTCTCTGTGTTATTGTTGCAGTTCTTATGTAAGTATAAAATAAAATAAAAGGTTAAAAATAAAACATAATGTGGTAATTGAAAATTGTTTTAAAGACAATTTTTAAATGTGCCCTTTACATTAAAAAAAAAAAAAATCAGACTTTTTACCATGGTCTGCAAAGATTTACACCATCTGGCCCATTCTCACCTTCTTATGTCATCTCTAGTTCTGTGCCACCCACACTGGTTTTCTTTCTGTTCTTTGAGCATGCCAAATGAATTCTCAGATACACACACACACACACACACACACACACACACACACACAAACACACACTCATTCTTTCCCTGAGCCTCTCAAAATTGGCTTCTTCTCATTGTTTAGCTCAATGAGTTCAGTCAGTTTTTACCAGGTTATACTCTCTCCCAAAACACTAAGTTTTACATAAGTAAAACATATTTACTTATGTTGCATGGCTGATTCATAAACTGTGAATTAGCTGGGGATCTGCTCCCCAGATCTTCATCCTAGGATCCAGAAGCAAAGAGCAAACTCAGTCTGAAATAAGCTAAACCCATGGCAGAGAGAAGAGAACAAACAAGCTGATGAAATCAAACACCAGTTCTCAGAGCTCCTCCATGGAGCTGGCACACTGTCACTTGTGCTAACATTTCATTAATCAGAGGATATCAGATGACCAAGCTTGATTAACATAGTAGGGAAGGAAACTTCTCCTCCTGAAGACAATGAAGTCATATGATGGGGTTGTATAATCTTCTCACAAGGAAGAGGGAGGACATTTGTCCATAACAATATAACCTATCACAAGAATCAGCTCATATGAAATCACCTCAAAGAAACTTTTTTGTAACACCTTCACCTTGAGTCATCACTCTTCCCCAGCTTACTAGATATTCTATTATTTTCCTTTTTTATCCCTTTCTGAAATTATCTTACTTTGATAAGCTTTGTTTTTATTATTGGTCTCTCCCACTAGAATGTAATTCCATGGAGCAGAAAACTTGTATAAATTGGTCATAGTTTGCCTGACAGTTCCTGGCCGTTAGTTATGTACTCAATAAATATTTGTTGGGTAAAAGGAAGGCACAGCCTGGAGCTCCTTCATTTTCATGTCTTTTTTTTTTTTTTAATCCTCACTTGATTATATTTTTCCATTGACTTTTAGAGAGAGCGAAAAAGAGGGGAAGAGATAGAAGGAAACATTAAGCCAGAATGACCAGGGTTCCATGTTTTTATATAATTTACCATAGACAACATCTCACTAATAGTAGGCACTGATGAATGTTTTTAAATAAATAAATGGGTGCATATTTATAATAAATAAAATAAAAGATGAAAAATATATATGTGCATTTTTAATGGCTATGACTACAATGAAGAGAAAAGAATCTTCCTATTAAGGACATTTTTATACATTGAATTTTTCTCTAAGTACACGTGGACAAGATAGATGAGATTTAATTTTTCTCATGTAGTTTCAGCTAACCTCACTTATGAATAAAATGTTTGAGGATTTAGTTTGGCAAATGCAATGCAGGTCTGCAGAACAGACAAATTAGCAATTTGTCTTGGGAGTGCACAGCAGCAGGATGGGAGATTTGAGGGGCTGGAGGAGAAGGAAACAAGCCGTGCAGACACACTGGCATTTTGATATTTCAAGTGCTTTTTAATTTCTTCTAAAGGTAAGCTACCAAAGGTAACTCATTTCGATAAATGTTACTTCTTTGCAAAGCTCTCTGTTCATCTTGCCTTTCCATAATATCTGTGAAAATTTCATTTCATTTTCCTGTTTGAGTTCTCACGTCTCCTGAAAATGGGCTAAATTATGTTCTGGTTTCTTTCAATGGACATGACCCTGTAAAGGTTGTTTGTTCAGCAATGACTCTTTGTAGGCCCAAAGTATTCACAGACCTACTCAGAATTAGACTTCTATATAGATGGAATGGGTACTATGATTGCAGAAACCTTGGGTAAACTTTGCCTTCTCTAATCATAGATTTTCATTATTAATAGTTCATTTCTGTGGCTTTGAACTGGATGATCCAAGATATGAAGGTTGGTTTCAGTCATAATTATCTTATTATGGAAAAGATTTTGAGTTTTTCTAAAAGAAGTTTTAGTTGGGCTCCAGGAAAGAGTACTAGAGTGGGATGTCATTGTTGAGAAACAGGACATGGAATAGCATGGGAGTAGGAGAACTATGAAGCTGAAAAGTTCATGAAGACAAATGTTTTTATTTTGCAAGTTTACCTTGAGATGGCTTTGACCTTAGATTAAATTACCCACTGCTATAGCTGTAAACCTGCAACCTGTTATTGCACAGACTGAATTAAGATGAGGTCTGCCATGAACCCTGTCAAGAAGGTTCAGTTTTGGGAAGTTGTCAATGGACCTGCTACTGCAGTGGTCCCTCAGGGCTATGCTTTCAAAGCATAAATATTATTAGAGTGAGTTTCTGGAGTATTTACTTATTTTCAATCTTTCTCAAATGCAGTGTTTAACGATTCCAGACCGTAAACAATACTTATAATGGTACTAATGAATTGTAAATCTTAGTAATAAAGTATTCTGAGATTTAACCTTTAGTCTGCCATTTGTCAGCTATGTATAGTTGAGCCTGACACTTAACCTTTCCAAACCTCAGTTTTTTTATTTGGAAAATGGATTAATGAAGAGTATCTATCCCAGAGCATGTTGTAAGGATTAAATGAAAACATTTTTGTATGCTGTCAGGATCTCATCAGTTGTAAGTCACAAAAATCTAACTCAAACCAACTCAAACATAAAGGGAAATTCATTGGTTCATGCAATAAGGAATTGAAAGTGCAAAACTGGCATTAGGCATGCTTGGATGGAGACATTCAATGAGCGTATTCAAAATCTGCCTCTTCTCCAACTGCTGGCTCTGCTTTTCTTTGGTTTGGCTTTATTCTCAAGTACTCTCTTCATGTGCTGGCAAAGATGACCACCAACAGCAAACTCCAAACTATATCTTTCAGCTTAGCAACTACAGTGAAAAAGCGTGTTCTTTTTTCCATGGTTCTAGCAAAATTCCTAGGGCTGAATCTCATTTCTGGGTCCCGAGTCATGTGCTCCAGACTGAGGCCAGGGGCAAGCATTCTCAAACTGGCCTGATCTTGGAACTAGTAGGTTATACAAGCCCCAACCAAACAACATGGACAGAGAAGTAGGTGAAGGATACCTCCTCTCGCACACAAAAAAGGGGGCTCTGCATTATTACAAAGAAAAATTGGGGGGGGGGAGGTATAGACAAAACAACAGATGTCCACTACAGTATTTAAGGCTTTCAGCATAGTGTTTGACAGAGAGCAAGTCATCCATGAGTGTTTGCTATTAATAATGCCATTAGTGCTCTGGAGAAGAGAAGATATGGTAACCTTAGGCAGAGAACCCTTAAACAATGATGTGAAATGTGAGAGCGTGACCAGTTCTTCTTGAATTTTCTATCCCCAGTAACCAGTACAGTAGCTGGCAGATAACAGGTGCTCATAAATGCCTGTCCAGTGAATGAATACGTGCCAGATATCATGCAACGCACTTCCCATCCCACAGCCATTATAACAGCAATGTAATTAAGCTGCTTCTTGGTCTGTTGTGCCAGTATTTTTCAACAGGCTCATTGTAGGGTGCTTTAAACTTGAAAGTGCCCGTGAATCGTGACTCACCTGGGGATCTTGTTAAAATGCAGATTCTGGTTCAGTGAGTCTGGGGTAGAGCTTGAGATTTTTGCATTTCTAACGAGCTCCAAGGTAATGCCATTATGGGCTGGTTGGCAGAACACCATTTGAATATCTAGGCTTTAAAGTTTTAAACTTTTTCCAAGGTGGAGCTGACATAAAACTTTCCCCAAGGGTCATTCAATCCCACTGTTCAGTAGAGAACCCACTTTAGGGTGTTCTTGTAGCATGTCCTTTCTTTCATGAGCAAGGATGCAAAAGGAGAGCACAGAGAATTAATTCTAAGTGTGTCCTGTCCTCCCCAAAACAGAGTAAACAACGTGAAGACAGAAATCAATCTAAAATGTACGTTTGAAGAGGTTAATGAATCAGTTTCCATCTTTTACAATTGTTCGCTTAAGAAAATAGCCTGGGTTGCGGGCTCAGTCCCCAGTAGGGGGCGTGCAGGAGGCAGCCGGTCAATGATTCACTCTGATCATTGATGTTTCTATCTCTCTCTCTCTCTCCTTTTTCCTTCCTCCCTGAAGTCAATAAAGATATATTAAAAAAGAAAAACAAGAAAAGAGCTGTCCTTTATTGAACATGAACTCTGAACCTGGACATTGAGCTTTACAAATCTATGATTTCACTTAATCATGCAACACTCCTGTGATATTGTAAATAGTGTCCCCAGTTCATAGGTGAGGAAAATCATTCTCAGAAAAGTTAAAGCGAGCTAGGTATGCAATGGGTTCATGGAATAATTTGTACTTCAGTCTCTCTCCTAATCTCTCATATAAAATATAATGGCAATGCTAGAGAATGCAGGCATGGCTATTATTAATGTCAAGCATCATGATGCTTAATACTTTACTTATTTCCTTCAGCACTTTATGGTGTGCAAAGCGCTTTGGCATTTATTGCCTTATCTGATTTGGCTGCTCCAGGTTAAAAGCTGACCTTCTGAAATAAAATACTGAAGCTGCTTCTTTTTGGTTTACATGTTCATGCTTGAGAGAGAGAATCGGCAGTCATTTGGTCTGTGGGATGCAGAGGAGGAATGGTGTCATCACCATGCTGGCAGTCTTAGGTTGCTTGTGGCACAGATTGTGGGCATTGGTGTGAGCAATTCCTGGGGATTCCTGGTTCAACCATTGTCAGCCAACTGTGTGACCACAGGAGAATGATTTACCTTTGTTCTGCCTCTGTTTTCTCATATGTAAAAGGCGGGTGATAATTGCAGTTCTGACCTCACAGGATGGTGAAAATTAAATTTAATTATGCGAGAGAGTAGCTTAGCTCAGTGCCTGGCACATATTAAGCAATGAAATTATATATATGTAAGGAGGTTTGAACATCAGCAAATATGTCTCATTAAAGATCAGTATTATATACTCTCTCTTTTGGCTATAGATCTCATTTTAACATACTCATTATCACCCTCAGTCTTTCCTCCATCAACCCCATTCCTAGGATTTTGAATTTTTGGCTCCACACTTGAGATTCATAATTGCTTCCCTTCTGTTTAGGCATCTGTAAGAAGTTCACATGAAAATAGTCTCCTTCCTCTCTCTGTATGCATGACATTGAGCATATATTCTCCCTCCTCAGTTATTACACAGAGGTTACATAACCTACTTGTTCACCTGGAGTAACATATCTAGACTAATAAAATTTTGCTATTGACAGATAGGTAAAATTTATAGGAGGTGTGGGTGAATGAATCAGAAAGGCATATTTGTAAATGCAACACAGCTAAGCAGAAGGATTCGAATGTCTCTAGACAAAGGAATCCAAGGAGAAAAGAAAGTTACTCCAAAGCAGGTCTGGGGCAGTAGGCTTGCCCACTGGAGGTAATGGCATTCAACAACCTTGACTACACCAATAATAGACTATAATCATTTTTTAAAGAATTGATAGATATAAATTTAGTGATCTCACTTTTTTGATTTATTATTTTAATTTCTATCTTTAAAATGTACCTAAATATTTATTGGCTATTTACATCTATGTTTGTGTGCTCAAAATATTTTGTGACAGATAAGAGGATTTTACTGCATGCTATGTAATCTTTTTCTTAAAATTGAATGTTAAAAATCAAACTTAAGGGAGACATGTCCAGAGGTTGAGCATAAGTGGGTAATATTAATCTGGATAAGTTACTATGTAACAATCAAGCCTTGGTTCAGTGGTTTAATATACTAACAGTTTATGTCTCGTTTGTGACACAGTCCCACATAGGTCTCTGGTGACTGCTTGTTTGCCTGCACATTGAACTTCTGCCTGCAGTTGGGAAACCACCGTGTGAAGAAGATCACCTTCTCTTAGCTGTTTGGGCCTGAAAGTGACACAGTACCTCTGCTCATGTCACACCGGGGATAACATCATGCGGCCTCACCTAGGAGCGACACAGAAAAGCAGGTTGGTCCTCTACCCAGGAGGGGGAAATGGGTTTTGGGCCAATCTCAACATATAATGAAAATGTAAACTTCAGAATTCAGGACTTCTTTTTAAGTCCTTTTAATGTTTATGGAGAAGACTAGTGCTCTTTTATAGAAACTGTTGGCTAATGGATAGCAATATAAAATGTATATTTCTATAAGAAGAAAACCAAACCTGTGATCCTATAACTATTTTGGTGTTTGGTTTTTTTACACTAAAAATATTAAAGTGTACCTTTGTACTTTTTAACTGGTCCCATGCTACTATAACGGTATGCAAAATTTGCAGCAAGTTTTCTAATTTTCTCAAGAGGAAGAAGATTTAACCATTGGCTTACCTCACTGAGTGCAGCCAAATAGAAAATCAGATGGTTAAGTAGCAAAAAGGGGAACATCTGTGAAGAGAAAATTTAAATACAGTATGTCAAAAAAATTTCTGCAATTAATCATGATTAAATAAAAACACAATAAATCACACTGGACATGGTAATACAAGCTTCCTAACAATGAAGTTGAGAAAAGAGAAGTACGAAAGAGGAGACCAATAGAGATTTATGTGCAAGATCAAAATGAGAAACATTTACATATTTTTCTTAGGTAAATGGGATTGCCAATGGAAATCAAGTGCTTGTTTCTTTGATGCTTATGTATGGAATTCTCATTGAGAAAACCCAAAAGTTTCAGATCACTGTATCCCTTCTCATTTTAGGATGTTTACACGAATATAGGATAAGCTGGCCAGAGAAGCACAGGGAAATGAGAAGGCTGCTGTATGAAGGCAGCTTAGACTAGAAATTCCAAAAAATAGATTAACATTTTCTGCCTCTAAACTCTTCAAAGAAAACCATAATTGTGCCTTTTATATCTTACCCTGTGCTCCAACTGCTGAATTCCTCAACTCCCAGGAGGAGCCTCATAGAGATGCTGTGCTGTTTGATTTGGCACTATTCACAAACCTTGGCAGGTGATCAAATAGAGGGCACAGAAGTGCAGGAAAAGCCTTAAGAAACTGTCTTCGCTGTTGTCATTACAGCCTTCGGGAATTGAAATCTCAACGGTAAGCATAAAGAAGCCATAGACATTAACCAAGCGTGCCTAACTCCAACTTAGATGTTTAACACACCTTGGCATGGAGAAAGCACCCACATGGACAGCTTTATGTGCTTTCTCTTGAGTTGTATTTGTCTCAACTTTTAAATAAACTTAATTTTTTAAAATAACTAAGTATTTTTGCCCTAGCGCTCTTGGGCTAAGTATGTAGACATGATGAACAGGCTAGTCTTGGCTTAGAACTCAAAAGATCTGGTCCCAGTCCTGGTTCTACCAGTTCTTAGTTGTGTAAACCTTGGACAAGTTGCTGAACTCCTCTGAGCCTCTGTCCACTTACCCATTAAATAAATACTGCCCAGCATACTTCACTGTTCGGTTAGAAACAAATAAGTATATTTAGGATCTTGTAAAATATATAGAAAGTACATAGGAAACATTTGGTAAAGTGTAAAGAGCAATACTTTTGTGAGAAATTATTAATATAATGAAATAGAACTTTGCAGGAATGTTGTAAGACAGATATGTCAAGGAACAGATATTTTAGGTGATTTATTTGATAGTGAAAGAACATAATCGAAAAGAAAACCTACTAGACTCTTTCTGAATTTAAAATATAAATGTAGAGAAAGCCCATTAAAAAGAAAAGAAGGAAAGAAGGAAGGAAGGAAGGAAGGAAGGAAGGAAGGAAGGAAGGAAGGAAGGAAGGAAGGAAGGAAGGAAGGAAGAAAGGAAGAGAGGGAGGGAGGAAGAAAGGAATGGATTTGGCCAGATACTCACATGTCTTTCTTTCTTTCTTCCTTCCTTCCTTCCTTCCTTCCTTCCTTCCTTCCTTCCTTCCTTCCTTCCTTCCTTCCTTCTTTCTTTCTTTTCCTTCCTTCCTTCCTTCCTTCCTTCCTTCCTTCTTCCTTCCTTCCTTCCTTCCTTCCTTCCTTCCTTCCTTCCTTTTTTTTTTTCTTCTTTCTTTCTTTCTTTCTTTCTTTCTTTCTTTCTTTCTTTCTTTCTTTCTTTCTTTCTTTCTCTTTCTTTCTTTCTTTCTTTCTTTCTTTCTTTCTTTCTTTCTTCATCTCTCTCTCTCTCTCTCTCTCTCTCTCTCTCTCTCTCTCTCTCTCCCCTTCTCTTCCTCCCTTCCTTCCTTCCTTCCTTCCTTCCTTCCTTTCCTTCCTTCCTTCCTTCCTTCCTTCCTTCCTTCCTTTATCCCCTTCATTCTTTCTTTTATGCATAGAAAGTAAACTCTTTTGGTTGTGTTCCCTAATTCATTCTAAGAGCACAGAGTCGGCGCTTATAAAATATTTTTGAAATGAATGTGTTGATAAATTAATGAATTTATTAATTCACAATTTCTATGCTATTCATTGTGCTAGTTTCTAAAGGTGAAAGAATTTATAGATAGTTTCTGCTCTTTGGGAACTGCTAGCTTCATGAAAGAAATAGGTACATAAGTATATAATATTGTAAAACATATGAGTCCCATCATCTTGCACTCACTGGTTCTTTTGGAAAATAGTCACAAATAATAATAAAGATGTTATAATAACATAGAAGTACACATAAGTATATATTTAAATAAAATATAAAATACGCATATATAAATACATTAAAATATAATAATAAAGTAAAAATAATCACAAATGTAAGTTTAAGCTGCTCCACAATTTTCAGTTAAATTCTTAAAAGTTTTCTATTAAAAAAATTTCCATTCATCTTACTCAAAATTATAACATTACATATTGGAGAGAGTACTTTGGTAGTTACCCAAGCTTTCTCCCTTGCCCCTTCCCCCACAAGTAATTATTGCTATAATGTAGTCCATATTTTCCCAAAGATTTTGCTTGTATGTACACACACACACACACACACACACACACACACACTGTTTCAAGTGTATGCTAATTAAAACAAATGTCTATATATTCTTTTGAAACTTCCTTTATCTCAACAATATGTCTTAGAAATCTATCCACATTAGTACATTTAATCTACCTCATTCCTTTAAGATGATGCAATAGTGGCCATGACAAGGTTACCATTCATATGTGGCACCCACGGAGTTGTATAGTGAGCATCCCACACAGATGTTGTGGTGGCTCTCTGTGCTGCTTACATAACATGCCTATACTATAGCTCATTTAGTTGTTCCTCTGTTGGAGGACACATAGGTTGTTTCCAGTTTATCAGCATTACCAATAATGCTTTACTGAATATCTTCATCCAAACCATAATTGCTAAAATATCCAGATGAGGGGAAACCAAGATGGTGGCATAGGTAAACACCTAAACTGCTGACTCACACAATTTCAAAACTACAACTAAAAGACAAAACGGACATTATCCAGAACCACAGGAAGGCTGGCTGAGTGGAAATTCTACAACTAGAAGGAAAGAGAAAAGCACACTGAGACTCACAGGAGCTGCGGAAGGCAGAGGTACAGAGGCGCACACACGTGGAGAGGGCTGGCAACTGAGTACGCGGCTGGCTTTCTAAATCGGGAGAGAGACAAAAGCTCCCGACTGCTCTGAACTCCAGTTCTGGGCGAGACTCTGGAACACAGACTCATACGGGGAGAAATTGGACTGTCTGGCAGCGGGCAAAACTCGAGAGCGGCTTTCTCTCAGAGGTGCTTGCAGCGATTACTGCGGGACACTGAGACCCAGGGCCTCATAGGGCAGGGCTGATGGGAAGCCATTGCTGTTTGCTCTGCCCTGAGATCCCACCCCACAAAGCCATTGCTGCTTGCTCTACCCTGAGACTCCGACCCATCCAAGTTGAGTGCAGAGGCTTTTGCATATGAATGGCCTGGTCCTTTGAACTCTATACATACCTAACAAACTGCAACAGAGTCAGGGAGACCCAGAACATCCAAAAGAAGGCCCAAGGCCCCACAGCAGCTTGCATTGCTTCACAGCTGGGCCTCATCTAGGCACCTCGAAAACCCAAACAAAGAAGAGGAATCTGCAGATCTCCCCTTAGCTCCTGCTGGGTGGCCTCAGGCAGAGGCTAAATTAGCACCTCATTGGAGATCCAAGAACCAGTGTACCCAGGGGTCAGAGTAGGACCATCCAGATTACAACTCCTCAGATCCATAAGGGACACACTCAGGGGGCAGACTCAGTGAGCACCAAAGCCCCACTGAAGCAAGTCTTGTCTCATAAGGGTGTCTCCAGCACAGAAGTTCTCCCATCGTAGACACAGCTAATCCTCACAGCCAATTGGCCTGGAGGTCAATTCCTCCCAGTGATACCAACAACAATCAAGGCTTAACTACAACAAGACTGTGCACACAGCCCACAAAGGGGTGCACCAAGAGTGTCCACCTCAAGTAACTGGGGAGGCTGAGTCCCTGGGCCCTATAGGACACCTAGCACACAAAGCTACTCTATCAACTCAGGGAAGCAGCCAAAATGAGGAGACAAAGAAACAGGTCACAAATGAAAGAAATGGAGGAAAGCAAACAACTGGATATAGAGTTCAAAACCACGGTTATAAGGTTTTTCAAGAATTTTCTAGAAAAGGCCGATAAATTTAGCGAGACCCTCAAGGATATGAAAAAGGACCAACTAGAAATTAAGCATATTCTGACTGAAATAAAAAATAATATACAGAGATCCAACAATAGACTAGAGGATCACAAGAATCAAGTCAAAGATTTGAAATACAAAGAAGCAAAAAACACCCAACCGGAAAAGCAAAAAGAAAAAAGAATAAAAAAAATATGAAGATAGTGTAAGGAACCTCTGGGACAACTTCAAGCGTACCAACATCCGAATTATGGGGGTGCCAGAAGAATAGAGAGAGTAAGATACTGAAAACCTATTTGAAGAAATAATGACCAAAAACTTCTCCCACCTGGTGAAAGAAATAGACTTACAAGTCCAGGAAGCACAGAGCACCCCAAACAAAAGGAATCCAAAGAGGACTACACCAAGACACATCATAATTAAAATGCCAAGAGCAAAAGACAAAGAGAGAATATTAAAAGCAGCAAGAGAAAAACAGTTAGTTACCTACAAGGGAGCACCCATACGATTGTCAGCTGATTTCTCAACAGAAACTATGCAGGCCAGATGGGAGTGGCAAGAAATATTCAAAGTGATGAATAGTAAGAACCTACAACCAAGATTACTATACCCAGCAAAGCTATCATTCAGAATTGAAGGTCAGATA
The DNA here is from genome assembly GCF_027574615.1 of Eptesicus fuscus. Taxonomy (NCBI): domain Eukaryota; kingdom Metazoa; phylum Chordata; class Mammalia; order Chiroptera; family Vespertilionidae; genus Eptesicus; species Eptesicus fuscus. The sequence continues at coordinate 62,559,713 of NC_072485.1, forward strand.
AAGAGCTTCACAGATAAGAAAAAGCTAAAGGAGTTCATCACCACCAAACCAGTATTATATGAAATGCTGAAAGGCATTCTTTAAGAAGAGGAAGAAGAAGAAAAAGGTAAAGATAAAAATTATGAACAACAAATACATATCTATCAACAAGTGAATCTAAAAATCAAGTGAATAAAAAATCTGATGAACAGAATAAACTGGTGAATATAATAGAATCAGGGGCATAGAAAGGGAGTGGACTGACAATTCTCGGGGGGAAAAGGGTGTGGGGGGGTGAGACTGGACAAAAATCGTACACATATGGATGAGGACAGTGGGGGGAGGGAGTAAGGGCTGAGTGTGGGGTGGGAACCGGGTGGAGGGGAGCTATGGGAGGAAAAAAGAGGAACAATTATAATAATCTGAACAATACAGATTTATAAAAAAATAAATAAATAAAATGTCCAGATGAATCTAAATGAAATCATGTATCCTATTTCAAATCCTAGACTTGGCATCAGAAATTCCTTTCTGAATTCTTGTGTGTTGTGTGTACACTGAACAGCAGAGATATTAAAAAAAAAAAAGCTTTTTGAGAAATTGAGAGGGGCAAATACTTTTACTCTTGAAATCCAGAAGCATTGAGAGATTAAAGCCTTCCCCTTTTATTTCACCGCGTAGTATGCATAGAAATTAAACTTTTCTGAGTCTGTCTTGTTGCCTTGCCCCTAATTTGATTTAGCTGTGGGAATCTGAGGATGTAATATCTATGTACTGTTGGAAGCAAGCTGGGGTTTTATGTGTTTTTGAATGGCAGCATTTCTTCTCCACAAAAGATAACTTTGTGACAAGTCGCATTTATATCGCACTGCTTTGACATTGTGCTTTTACAGATCCATAGAGCTTGATGCATTCAGCAGAATAGATGCTTCTTGGCAGTAATGCCTTTGGTCTCTTTCTGTACAGAGTGCTTTTGAATATTGAGGGCTGATGTCTGAGGTACAGCCACATGTAAACACACAGGCGCCCCTGAGGAGCTCTGTATTGCTCCGGTAATGGTGTAGGGACCAGTCCTTTCTGGCGTCAGAGATGGCTTTCAGTGCAGGCCTCTTAAGGAGACCTAGGCTAATGAAATTGAGTTAATGAAATTGCTAAGTGTTAAAAATGGCATCTCTAAAAGGGGAGAGAATGAACAAGAGCTTCCTTGTTGTCACGTGGCTGTGATTTGTGGTATTGATTGTGGCCTTTGGCTGGATCTTGAACTAAGTACAGCAGAGGTCCAAGTACCTTGACCTCCGATAGCATGTTAACTCCATCATGGAAGAAACTGGCTTTCTGTCTGAGAAGAAAGGATGGTGGCATGGAGGCTAGGAGGAAGAGACGTCTGGAGAAAGAGCAACAAAAGACACTCTCCCAGTCGGAAAGTCAGAGTCCACATTCAAGGACCAGCCCAGGCTGCCTCCTAAGAGGGGGCGTGATAACCTTACCCCAGCTGCAGTTTTCTGTGTTTTTCAAGATGTATTGCAGAGGATTCTCAGACCGTAGGCAAGTCTCGCAGTGATGTTGTGAGACCTGCTGGGGCTGGGTTTTGTGGCGGGCAGCCTTCCTGGCTTCCTCAGCAGGATGGAATTCCTGACTTTACATTTGCATAAATACTTATGACCCAGAGTTACTGAGTTTGAAACTGTTCAGGAGCATGAAGATTATCTATGACAATCTCTTTAACCTGAAAGATGAGGGCACCAAGCCCCTCAGTGGATAAGTGGCTTCTGAGGCTGTTCATTCAGCAAGTTGGTGATTCTATCAGTTGATTTCCCTTTGGGCAATTTGGTAATTCCTGACGCTTCCTCCTTCTCATCCTCATCCTCCTTAATTATCACCACCTTCACCACCACCATCATTGTCATGGGTTTCTTTCAATGTGCTCTTGTACCTTCCGCTTCAGACACAGTTCCATCAGCATTCAGCGGGAAGGACCCAGCAATTTTGTCCTTGTATAATGGCAAGGGCCCTGGATTTGGAAACAGATATACTTGGATTTAAAAACGGAATCTACCCTTTACTTTTCTCGGAGTGACCTTGAAAGCCACTTTATTCCTCTGAGCTTGTTTACTTGCCTATAAAATGGAGAGAATCATTTTTGCGTTAGCGTGCCTCTGAGGTTTGGATCAGGGGTGACACCATTTGTTGTCTAGTGCCTGGTGCGTGGTCGGTCCTCAGTAGGACCTGGGATCATGACCAGTATTGTTATTGTTATTGTTTCCAGGAAGCTTGAGTTTGAGCCCTGATTCTGCTCTCAAAGCTTAAGCAAGTCAGTTCCTGTCTAAGAACCTAATGTGTACACTGGGCAGTTGGATCAGATTCTTTTTAAGCTCCATGCATAGACTCTGTTATCTACCATGATACAGTTGTTCTCCAGCTTGGATGTACATTCCAATCGCCTGGAGGTCCTGTGCCTAGAGATTCTGATTCAGTAGGTCTGGGAGGGGCTTAAGAATCTGCATTTTTAACAAGGACTCCAAATCTTAGTTTTCTCTTCTTATAACAGAGAAAAAGAATAATATCCATATGGTAGGATTATGGTGAGGAGCAAATGAAATAATGTCTGGAAAGCACTTAGCATAGTTTCTGGCACATGACAATTACCCAGTAAATTGCCAACTGCTGTTATTCTTCTTTCCCTCTGTCACTTTGTATAGTAAATATCCCCAGTTGATTGGCTATAATTGGCTCATAAAATAAGATGTTACCATATGTGAATTAGATGCAAATATTTAAAAATTAGAAGATTTCTGGATTCTTCTGAAATCCCAAGAGACCTGGCAACACCAAGCCTGCAAGAATTTCTAGTCGCTGACTCTGGACATTAGCTTGGATGAGCTTTAGACACGAACTCCCCATTTGAACTAGGCCCCATCACTCCGCTCCATTTATTTACATTTCTTATTTGTCCCCAGTAGGCATTTGGGTTTGTAGATTCCTGCTACAGGATCGAAGTTGGCTCCTCTAGCTGGAGTTTTAGAAGAGCTCAGAGACAATCCTTTCATGGTGTTAGTCCAGCTATTCTAGATCAATTAAACAGCTGTCCCCGGGCAGAGACACGCCCCGTCACAGCTCCCTCTGAACCTTAGTAAAAATAATGAAGAGAGTAGTTTGTCTTTATAAGTTCCATGATTTAGTGGCATAATTTAGGATGAGTTCCAAGGGGTAGCAATATGAAAGTCTACTGAAATACTTTGCTAGGGAACCTAACCCAAGCTGAGATGTTGCCTAACAGAATCAAAGCAGGGTTTAAAGTCAGCTGCTGCCTTTATTACATACTCGAAACTTGGCAGAGGAAGTTCTTTGGGTTGGGACCACATAAAAGAAATCAAGGCTAGTGAAGGACGGTTGAAGAGAACAGATGGACTTAGACATCTTACACCATCAGAGCGATGCGGTGACTTCCAAAGATACCTGCTTGGATGCTCTGAAAGTTATCATCATCTTTGTGGGGGGTTTTTCCCTCTAGCTATGAGTGTCACACATGAAAAAAAAAAATGAGGCAAGAAAGGGCTTTATACAAAGGTATTGAGGCCACATTTGTCAAACCCAGAATTCCACGCAGATTTGGGAACTATGTTTCAAGCTGAGCTCAAAACTTTCAACTCTCAAAAGTGCTACTTACCCAAGTGAAAGGCAATTTTCCAGCTCAAAGAAAGGCGGCTCTGCAAGGTTCAGGAAAAAAGGTCAGAAGACTCCTTGTACATCAATCAGCTCCTGGAAAACAACATGTCAATGAGTCAAGTGAACACGAATCAGGCACATATGGATTGAATTTCCCTCGAAATACTCCTGGGGTCCAAGTTGAAGGGGTGGAGGGAAGGAGGGGTGAGAATTCTTAGGAAACTCCAGCCTACTTTTCTGCAGACCCCAAACACTTGAAAATTACTTCTAAGATATGGACTGGCCAGATCGCATTCCCGCTGGCCTGAGTCAATGTCAAGGCCAGCTGACCTAGGTTTCTGGAGATGAGCACACATCTAAGGCTCATATGACAGCCCAGGACTTCCCTGCCTTGATTTAAACTTCATTCCATGGCATGGAGATAGGGAGATCTGGTAGAGGGTGGCTTTGAAGTTCCAGGGAAGGGAAGTAGATTTATTTCAGAGAAAAAAAAATGAACTGTAAGAAACATTCAAGGTTACCAGTCGTTACTGCCAGTAGCCTATGTTTCTGAATAAGTAAATCAATCCTTTCATTCCTTCTTCCTTCCTGGAATCCTAAGAAAAGCAACTGGGAATTAATAAAAATGTGGGGGAGAAAAGTAAGTGCAAGAGAATTTTCCTAAGACCATTCCACATGGAAGTGTGAGGCGTAGTGGAAATACTCTTTATAAATAGTGGTTCTTATAAAAATCTTAAGAAAGAGAACAAATGTAACATTAAAGTCTGTTCTAACCCAAAACACGGGACAATAAATGAAATGAGTATATAACATTCAAATCATGTATTTCATGTAAGGTCCATATATGTTGGGACTATTTGAATTTGATTTTACGTGAAATTGTAAGAATTCAATATCAACAATAATAAATTAGTTTCATAACATCCACATGGGACCTAAAATTAATTAGTACCAAGTCCTTTTTTTCCAGTAAGTTTCATAGAAAACTTAGACTGAGAATCTTAACATTTTAAACCCTTTAAAAAGAGACATGTTGAGAAATGCTTCATTTTTTTGTTTTCTAGGGCATATCATAGTTCAACTGTGATTTCTCTTTAAGAAAAGTACCAAACTGGAAACTTCTTGTTGGCACAGAAAACCATAATGGCCTCCTGCTTCCTTTCTATTCTTTTCTTTTTTAAAGGCAGGAGGTAATCAGAGATAAATGTTAATGGTGTGTGTGTGTTTTTATTTAAATTTTTTTAAATAACAAAAAACAAAAATACACAAATGATACACTGTCAAGAAAAATTTTTTCCACAATTGTCAAATTGTGTAGACAGTGTTCAAATGGCTCATTCATTACCAGCAGCACCACCAAGTTGAAAACATACTTTTTCTCGTCTGCAGTTGATTGATGTCCATTACTCATATCAGGCTAATGGCGCTTTATTTTCCAACAGTAGCAAGTAATGAGTGACCTTGAGTGCATATTGTTTTCCTGAAAGGGTTTGTTGCTCTGCTTCCCTCATAAGCACCCCAAGGAAACAAGGCCCCTGTATTGGTGTTTTGCAGCAAACCTCATTTCTTTCATGGCTTTCTGTAAAAGAATTGGATACAGGGATAGGAGCTAACCTCAGTGAGTAAATGAAATATTGATCCATGCTACTCTGGCCTTGCCTTCACCTTGTCCCAGGGCGGTGAGTTACTGACTTTTCCGTTTTGGCTGTAATAGGAATTATTACAACAGGCCTGTGCAAGTAATTACTTGGCATGGTAAAAAAAAAAAAAAAAAGGAGGGTCCATCATATATTTCTGTAGAGACGTTAGTTTCCATCAGCCCGGCAGTCTGCTTTTTTGGCTCTGTCTTTCCTACTCTTGATTCAATTCTTTTAACCATCATTAATCACACTCCTTGTCAGCAGAAGTTTATCAAAAGTATTAAGTGAGCAAGGTTGCCTGGCCTCCTCAAAAAAAAAAAAATCAGCCAACACGGGGCAGTAAATTTCAAAATATGGAAGGTTGGTTTTGTGATATATCCGAGTGTCTCTTCAGCTAGAACGAGCTGTTTGTTTCAGTGATAGATACTGTAGTTTGAGCTGTGATAGAATCCTTCTCAAGTTTATATGTCGTGGGCTATCGTTTATGAGGGACCATGTGCTTCTAAATGGTGAAGGTCATGGCTGATGGCAAAAGTAAAAGCAGTGGTGATTCATTAAAAATAGTTAATAGGGCCTGTGGCTGACAGGGATAAAGAGGAACATGTGGCTCGCCAACCCACCGGCACCTAAATGGACGTTGTGTTTCTCAGTCCCAACTCGCCACTTCCAGTGGCCAGACAGCTGGGAGTGGACAGGCAGTAGGCAAGCTCGCCTCTTGTTAATAGCAGATGCAGAAAAACTTTTTTGGGAACACAGCCGCAGACGAACCATGGAATCTCACTTTCCTTCAGTTTGGCTATGTCTACTATTTATTTTTAGATTGGAACTGATTATTTTTTTTAACGGATCACAAATATGTTCATTATATGACATTCAAATAGCATGGAGACAATGTAGAAAAATGAAAAGCTGCTCTATTATATCTGAAATGTTTCCTTTAAAAAATGATCTCAAGCAAAATATGGTGCAATGTTAGGATCTGATAAAGCTGATAGATGGTTCCATGCATGTTTCTTCTGTTAGTCTGTATTTTATCCCTGTTTGTTTGAAAGAGTCACAACTGAATTTTTTCACAACTAAAATGAAGTCCCCCTTTCCCTCAAATACTGCCTCCCAGAGAGATTCAGTTTGTGTATATCCCTCCAGTTTATTTTCCTTTACCATATTTATGTATGTGTATACATATATACATTTTACTTTATCATATATAAAAAATATATGTTTATAAGGTCAAGAACAATAATATATTCAATATAATTATAATGGAATATGCATACAAAATATATATTTAAATATTAGCTCCTGTTATAATTCCTGTTCACAACTTGTTTTAACAACATTCTAATAGTTAAATGTGAATATTTGATTAAACTCATGGATTCATTCATCCATTCAGAAAATATATTGAAATGTTACCCTATATAGGGCCAGGGGTCCACTTCTAGTTTGCAGTTGCATTCATCTACAATATGCCTCTGCCCCTGGTGCTAATATAACATACGTGCTCCTTGCAAAACTCCCTGGCTAATTTGGAGACTCCTAAGAACTAGAAAACAAAAAAGATTTTGCTGATTAAGATCAATAGTGTTTGACGATACATTTAAGAAGTGGAAACCAACAACGGAATGTGTGCAAGTGGATGCAGCCCTTTAGGCAATTTCCAAATGAGCAAGTATGGATTTTCTATACATTACTTCTAATGAAGAAGGTTTCGAAAACAAAATTGTTTGGGGATCTGTTTGGGTTTTTGTTATTTGGGCGATTTTTGTTCTTGTGTTTCCTCTCAGTAACAAATGGCACAGTGGCTTCAAATCGTCCTAGGAGATAAACATCTTCCCTTTTCACTTTAGATTGCCTCTTTTCCTGAGAAAAAAAACACCAAATCATCCAGGATGGTTAGAGAGTGATTGCTGCCCCTGGTTGGATGAGAAATGGTAATAACCAAGCAGCATTGGGGAAACAGTTCTTGACTTCAGTATGCAAGTTTCAGAGCATCACACACACACACACACACACACACACACACACACACACACACACACACCAAAACAACAAAGAACTAAATTTTATGCAAGGATACAAGTTAGAAGGAAAAAAATAAGTAGGGGGAAAAAAGCAAGTCTTTTCCTGCTTGCAAAGAGAGCCTTTGTCTGTCTGGCCTGCAGAACTGAGCTGACTCCAGACTGCCTGTGTTTGCAACCTGGGTAGCAATCCTGCCTGGAGAACTTGTCTCACAGAAAGAACCATCCCTTTCCATGATTTGAAAAAGAGCAGGTAATCCTACAGTACAAAGAGGCTGGGACTTTACAAACTAAGCCCTCAACCTAAACTTGAGTTTTCATTTGTTGGCAGTTTAGGTTTTTGGGTCACGGCCATGACAACAACACTGCCTGGGCACCAGCGTTGCTGTCAGTGGAGAACTGTTCAGCAAGAAGATAGAACAGCATCGCACATTAACATGTTTACCAGGGAAAGCACTTAGCATCAAATCAGCAAGAGAGGACGGGAAAATGTGTTGTGCTTAATTCAAGGCCAAGTGGCAATGGGCATGTTTTGTCTTTCATCGTCTCCAAGAAGGCATTTACAGTGGTTGCAAATTGACTTTTTATGGAGAAACTAAGACTGTTTCTAACCTATTGCATTGATATTATATTTAGTTAATATTTTATGAAAGAAAAGCCCTCCCATTAGAGGTAGCAAATTGCTTTATAATTACAGTACTTCACAAGAACACACTGCTTCATTGTACGGCAAAAGCACAAAATACGGTCTCCTTTTCCTCATAACTTCTTTGAGGAGTCTTTGTGGTAAGTGACTCTCCCTCCCATGATTCTTTTCTCCTTATTTCAAATATTAGTTTAATTTGCACAGATAATCACGTTGCATATTTGGTATGGGTTAATGAAATATTGATGTAGAGCTATCACAGAAGCAGAGCTGGGGCTCACTGGGGACCCGAGGTGAGCAAAGATACCTCTTTCATCTGCCAAGCTCTGGTCTGACTCCGTGCCACTCTGACAGTGACTGCCAGCCATTAAGCATGATGGCTATTTGGGAACCATGACTGTAATGAATTGGTGGGCAGAATCGCATAAAATTTTCATCAGAGACTATAGACTGAAGGGGAATGGAGATTGGGCTATTTTTTTCTTCCTCCTTTCTTTTTCTGCTTTTCTCCAGAATCTTCCATGAGAAGTAACAGAGCTACATTCCTGCCAGACAAGGAACATGTTGTATTTATTTTTGTATTCCAGAGAACATCACATGGTTGGTGTTGTCCCCACACAAAAAAAAAGCCTTCTTTTGATTGAAATGTGCTGTGTAGCAGAAGCTGTCGGTGCCCTGACATACCCCGTTAGCAGTTCTCATTCCTGTGCACACCAATGGCTTCTTACTGCCCGCACCTGGGACTCTCTGCCTGGGCACTTTCTCTGATCCAAGAAGCAACTCTCAACCAGTGATGAATGGGAGTTGGTGAATAATTACCTCTGTTCCTCACCCTACAGGTTAGACAACATAAGGGGGGTATTCCACAGACTTTTCCAGAAGTCCCCAGTGGGACTGAATGCCAATTCCCACACAACAATCTGCTCAGGAACATTTCCTATTGTCGCTTTTTTCTTACCTTGTTTCACTCTTCAAGCCCCTCCCAGTACTTCTAGAGATCACATATCAAACAATCTACTCGCACTCAAATTCTTATCTCAGGTTGGGATTCTGGGAAATCAAGCTAAGACGCGCTGCTATCCAGGGCTCCAGGAGAGTCAATTGAAACGAACTGACGGGGAGTGTTCTGTGTGCCCAACCTTGTGCCAGGTACGATGGGGCTGTTAAGCCACTTAAGGTATTTACTCTTTTTTTAAAAAAATATATTTTATTGATTTTTTACAGAGAGGAAGAGAGAGGGATAGAGAGTCAGAAACATTGATGAGAGAGAAACATCGATCAGCTGCCTCTTGCACACCCCCTACTGGGGATATGCCCGCAACCAAGGTACATGCCCTTGACCGGAATCGAACCTGGGACCCTTGAGTCCGCAGGCCGACGCTCTATCCACTGAGCCAAACCGGTTTCAGTAAGATATTTACTCTTGTTCCGAAATCCTTTGCAAATTAGCTTGGAAGATAAGACACATACATTTAAAACAATTAGTGAACTAGACAGCATTATACAGGACTGTAATAAAGTGTAAAGTGTGTTTTACAGATAATTGCAGACCAGGGCAGTGGAGCAAGGTTCTATATGTGCAGTATGAATGAAAGTCAGAAGACTTACTGAACGAGGGGGAGGCTAATGGAGCTGATGTTGTGGAGGGCTCAAAGGGGATGCTACACGTGGCACGCAGGAAGAGCAGATCTCCAAGCATGGTATTCTTCATGCAGTGTGGGGCCAATAAATGTATGGATGGAAAAATGAGCAGGCAAATGCTTTAGTCATCGAAACTCACGTGAACTATGCTATGTGTTCCCTTACAAAACGTTTGATTTTATATTGTATAATGCATAAGTGCAATCATCTCTTACAGGCTGAGATTTTAAGTGTCTGCCTTCCCACTTTTCATCTCTTTCACTAATCTACCTACCTCAACTTGTCTCTCACCTTTAAAAAATCTGCCATTTTGTAACTGAGTGGTCATAGGCAAATAATTTATTAAATCTCTTTAGTCTCAGCTTCCTCATCTGTAAAATGTTCACTATGACCCTGTGTTTATTTAGTGAGTGTCTTCCCCATGCCCAGAAAAAATAGTCTCAGCCTCCTTCTTTTATATATCTTTATGGCTGAGTTCCTAAAAATATTGGAGTTGTCCACTTCTGGACTAGATGACATGCAAAATTCTTTCTAACTCTAATAAAGCATATTGAAATAAGCAAAAGGATTTGGGCCTAAGACTGTGTGGCTTTGAAGAAGTCACTTAATTTCTCTGAGCCTCGTTTTTCATTTTCAAAATACGAAGCTATTGCTTTTGTACTAGAGATAATTATGTAAAACAGTTGGCTCATGAATGCTCAGAAAATTGTACATTTTTCATCAACTGTATTGAGATATAATTTACATATAATAAAATGCACGTATTTTAAGGACACAATTTGATGAGTTTTGAAGTGTGTACCCCCATGTGACTACTCCAATCAACATATGGAACATCTCTATCACCTCTAACTGTTCTCCTGTGCCTCTTTGCAGTCAATCTACCCCTTCATCCCTTGCTCCAGGCAAGCACTGATCTGCTTTTTGTCACAATAGATTAGATGTGTCTTTTCCTAGAGTTCTATAAAAATAGAATCATACAGCATATATTCTTTTGGGTCAGGCCTCTTTTGCTCAGCATAATGTTTTTGTGATTCATTCATGTTTTTGTATATATTAGTGGTTTGTTTCTTTTGAATAAATGGTAGCTTCTGTTTTTCTACTCCAATGAGATTATTCTTCTTTATAGGGGCCTTTGGACATTATCATATTTTGCAGGTATAACTGTGGATGGGTAAATTATAAGTAGATTAAATAATATTGAATTCCTTTTGTAAATAGTTATTAATAGTAATAATAATAGCTAAGATTTATTAAATGCTTACTTTGTTAATCCTCACCTGAGGATATTTTTCCATTGATTTTTAAGGAGAGTGGAAGAGAGTGAGAAAGACAGAGAGAAACATCATTGTGAGAGAAGCACATCAATTGGTTGTCCCCTGCACAAGCCCTGACCAGGGCCTGGGCCAGGGAAGAGCCTGCAACCAAGGTATGTGCCCTTGACCGGAATCGCACCTGGGACCCTTTGGTCTGCAGGCTGCTGCTCTACCCACTGAGCCAAACCAGCTAGGACTTAAATACTTACTTTAGATCAGACACACACAAAAAAAAATTAGAGGTGTAGAAGTTATCTATTGCTGTGTAGCAAATTACCCCAAATTTAGTGGCTTTAAGTAATAAACATGTATTATCTCAAAGTTCCTATGGGCCAGGAATTCAGAACTTGCTAAGGTTGATGACTCTGGCACTAGGTCTCTCATGAGATTGTGGTTAAGATGTTGGCCAAGCTGCAATCATCTGGAAACTTGATGTGCCTAGCAAGTTGGTGCCAGTTACTAGCAGGTGCTCTCAGTTCTTCCTCATGTGGACCTTTCCAGGGGGCTACTTGAGTATCTTCTCAACGTAGACTAATTCCCCCAGAGTGAGTGACCCAAGAGAGAACAAGGATAAGCTGCAATGTCATTTATGACCTAATGTCAAAAATCACATACTGCCATTTTCCCGCATCCTATTAGTTGCACAGGCCAGTCCTATGCAGTGTGGGAGGGGACTGTTGTGGGCTGAATTGTATTCCCAAAAAAGATATGTTGAAGCCCTAACCATGGTATCTGCAAATTGAACTAATTTGGAAGTAGGGTCTTTGTAGATGTAACCAAATTAAGGTGAAATCATACTGGAGATGGTGGTTCTTAAACCTAATGACTAATGTCCTTATAAGAAGAAAGATATTTGTAGAGAGACAGACTCACAGGAAAGAAGACCATGTGAAGACAAAGGCAGAGATTACAGTGGTCCATCTACAAGTGAAGGAGTGCCGATGATTGCTGGCAACCACCAAAAACTAGGAGACAAAAAAAAGAAGTCTTCCCTAGAGACTTCAGAGGGAGCACGGCCCTCCCAGCACCTTGATATTTCCCACCTAGATTCCAGATCTGGGAGAGCATACATTTCTGCTATTTTAAATCCACCCAGTTTGGGAAAATGTATTATGGCAGCTGTAGGACACTAATGCAAGGACTAAATAATTCCATCAATACTAGGAGGTATTGGGCATTGGCTTCCAGAGGAAGAGAGTACTTTGATAGACTTGTTAGGGAATGTGATTAAATTTAGCCAATGAATAAGAAAAAGACAACGAGGTCAAAAAGTAGGAGGAAGATCACTTCAGGCAAAGGAAGACTCTTGTGAAGACTTGAGAGGAAGAGAATGGTGTGTTTGAGGAAAGGAGAGGAGACCAGTCTTGGCAGTTCCTTATGGGTAAAGGAGAGGGATACACAAAATCGGCTGGGAATGTGAGCAGAGGTTAAATCACACTGGGTTCATAAACCATTGGAGGGAGTTTGGATTTTATTAAAGGGCAATAAAAAATGTTTAAGCAAGGGCATGGCAGGCTTTTCCTTTTAAAAGATGAATGTGGCTACCACATGGACAATGGATTGAAGAGACACAAGAATGAAGTGAGAAGACCAATTAGGAGGCTATTACAGAAGTCTAAGCAGAAGTTCAAGAAGTTGGCTGAGGGTGAGAAAAGAAGATGAAAGGAAGTAGGTAATTAGAGATACAAATTGGTGCTCAATGTATAAGAATTACTATTTAGATGTGGAGAATAGGGAAAAGAAAACAGGAAGAATAAGGACGATGCCTACTGAATTCAAATTCTTCAAGTAATTGGAAAATCCTATTAATTTTAAAGATGGGCTTTATCAGTTATGGGATCTTCAACTTTAGAATTCTTTGTCATTTCCTATTGACTATAGGAAAAAATTCACACTCCATAGCATGGCATAAAGCTAGTTTCAATCAGTCTCTTGCCTAAATGGCCAAATTCACCTCTTTACCTACATCTAGTCACACTGAGCTTCTTTCCTACTGGGAACACGGTGTGCCTACTGAACACCTTCCATTTCTCTCTGCTGCAAGTCCTTCCAGCTCACATCCATGAAGCCTTCCATATCAGCAAGGTGTTTCCACACTCCTCCTACTTGGCTTCCACAGCATCCTGCATACTTCTTTATTTCTATCCCACTATTTATTCTCTATCCTTCCATATGTTAGATGTCTGTATTCCCATTAACCATGTGCCTCCTGAGATTAAATAAACACATCTAATCCTTATTTTATATCTATTTTTGCTCCAAGCACTATCTCTGGTTCATTAAAGAGACTCAATGTTTCTCAGATGAATAACAGAAATGGGTAGGGATATTTGACAGTTATTTGTCAATAGAATTATTTTTGATAAATATCAAAATACCATGTTTTCTTCCTAAATTAGAATCAAAGGACCCCAAAGACCCACCAGAACAGGCAGAAGAAATGTGATGCACACATTTACTTGTAATGAATTCTTAGCTCATTTCTTGCTCCTTCCACACCCCAAGAGTTTGCCAACTACAGACTGGGAATTATTGGGCTCACAATTTTACTGATGAGGAAACTAAAGTGCACAAAGATGTTGTGAATTATCCAAACCACAGAGTTAGAAAGGAGCTGGAAGTGGAACCAGAATACCTGATATTTCCTCAAAGTCTCTTTCCTGGGCCAGGTTGGAACTACAACTAAACCATTTATTACCAGTGTGATCTTGGGCAGGTCATGTAAGCTCATTAGACCACAATACCTTTATGCATGAAGTGAGTATAGAATTATGTAATTCATGTGGGTGCTTTCTCTGAAAGCACAATGCATACACAGAACAAGTGCTCTGTACACATTAGCTATGTTTAACTCTTTTTATTTTGATTATTTCCATTTCCACAATATCTCTGCTTCAGGCTCTGTGACAGACAAAGAGCCCTAAATCTTCTTTACAATTCGCCTTGCTAGGATGCTTTGCTTATCAATTCTTTAATTATCTGAAGCAATCCCACATAATCAAGGCTGCAGAGATGCCTTTTAATTTTGGGAGACCGGGGGAAGCAATTCCTTCGTGTAATTTATAAACTAAACCTGCCCCCCTTCCCCCAGGGCATTTACACAAGAACACACATGTATTTGTCAGGAAACTGCGGGGATTAATAGTCTAACTCTTCTCCCACAAATATGTGCTATGTATTTCCATCATTTGCACCGATCTATTTGCAGTGTGATAGTCAGTTTGTCTTTAAAAAGTGAAACCTTGTATGTCTTGACTTGTAGGGTCAACTCTGCAGAGAAAATTGCTATTATTTCTGCTGTGAAAATTGGTCTATTCACTGGGTTTTTAGTTAAATACATTGTTAAAGTAAAACAAACATAAAACAGCAGCATCCTAATTTCTCAACACTACGAGTAGATATAGAGAAACTCAGAGGTCTCCCTTTTAACTCTCTCGTGTTTTTCTTTTTTTTTGTCTGGGATGGCCATTAGGACTATAGTATAGTCAAAATGTTACCCTAAAACAACTTATAGCAGGAGCTAAGAATTTTATTGTATTTTGCAAAAGACTCTCATGAGCTTATTTTGTACAATGAGAACACATTTGGTGCTTTTTTTCTGGACCACACATGCATATCACAAATTGTCATATACACTGGAGAAGCGCTTGGCTGAGACAAAAGTAGGCATTAGAGAGAAAAGTTTTCACTATTCCACTGATGTACATCTTAAACCAAGGTGACACTAGTCATTTTGGCTAAGAGCTTCCTGAATTTGCTGCAATAAAAATCGTTTGCCACCGTAGGACATGATGAACCCCACAGTGAGGGTGTCCAAACTCAAGTCACGTGAAAAACTGGAAGCAAAGAGTGGGAGCAAGTGGAGACAATATCCTGGCTGTGCATTGGCTCGAGAAAGACTGTGTCTTGGCTCCAACATGGAGACCTGATCTTAGACTAAACATTTAACCTCGTTGACACCACTTTTCCTCATTTATAAAGTGGGAATAATAACAATCTTGGCCAGTTGTATCGCTCAGCGTTGTGGTGAGAACCAAGCCAGACGATGAACGTAAAAGTGTTTCGTAAATTGCAAAGGTCCACAAAATTACATAAGTAAAGTTATAGCTATTTTAAAAGTCTCTCTTGATTTGTTTCCACATTCCCAGGAAGAAATTAAGTAGGACATCAAAGAAGAACAAATTTAATTCCTAATTTACACACATAATGAAATATGCATCATCTGAGAGAGAGAGATAAAACAATGCCTTTATTCTTGTATCATAAAGAAAAACCAAGAATAAGATCTCCTCTCTCTGCACATGGTGATCTAATCATACTTTGCTGAATTTCATTTCCTCTATAGTGGACATTCTTATCTGACTATCAAAGGTTAGGGTCATGATGTTGAAATTCTATATTCACTTTTATCTCCCACCTCTCTCACAATGTGCTTGATGTAATCAGTATCAGGATTGCCTTATCTTCCCTCTAAAATATTTTTCTGTTAATCACTAGGTAATTCAATTGAAACAGTAATTGCTTCTCAAAAAATAACAGATTATATATGCTTTCCTTTTTGATGTGTACTAATACCCAAATGATAATTTTTATCTTTTTGTATATATCCCTTTGTGACTTTAAAAAAAATTTTTTAGCAGCTTTAAATTTTTACATAAGTTTTTTTTTTAACATAAAGTACCTAATCCAACACCGTAATGTGTTATTTCTTGATTTTAAACTAATGATCAACATTTTTTAAAAAAAGCTCTTCATACAATGTGATCAGCCTGGGGATCAAACTGGTAAGGAATGTTTCTTTAAGAGTGAGGGTTTTGGAAAGGGGAATATTATTTGTTCTTTTTAGGCAAATCTGAATGTCTTCATATTCATTGCTGTCATCAGTTATATTTAATTTAAATCTCTGATTAATTTCCAGGGATCTTGGCCCCAGGGGACACATTATTTTTTGAGCATTGTTGTAGAAGAATTCTAGTGCCTATGTGCTCACAACAGAGCAAAAGGGAGGACTGGGAAAATCTTACAGATGAGTTCCATAATGAAACAAATGCAAGGTGTTTTCTTAGTGATGCTTTTAGCCCACAGGGTGACATTCGCAGCTGCTATAGTAGCAGCCAGTGTGTGTTTGGTGGCAGCATTCATATGTTATGACCCAGCACGCATAGCCAAAACCCTCACCATATGATTTACCAGTGAATCAGACTGCTCCTGTTTCTTTTAAGAAGAATGGCCCCTGTAAATACAAATCATCAAGCATGCACTGTTGGGTGCACTTGGTAGCTTATTCATTATTCTGTTTGGTGGACTGGTGAGGTAGAAGAATAAAAAGAGTTATTGTTCACATTTCCATGGGATTTGACTCGGACGTGTTTTAAAGGGTAGTTTTTGTAGCAGGGGGATGAAGATTTGATCCTGCACTGCTCTTAAAGTAAATATTTATACTCAATTTGATCTAAATGAACATTGGACTCCACCATTACTTTTTCCCCCCTTTTATTTTCTCTTCTCATTAAAATCTCTGATGCCACTTTGTCATAGTTTCCACCCCGACTCAGGGTCTCATGCTCATTATATGCTGGCTCCGAGTTTTGGGACAAAGGTTATTTAAAGAAGAGAAAATCATGTTAAATAAAACTTGGGGACAAAATTTGAATATGGCAACAATTATAGACCGGTTATAAATATAATGAGTTTTCACTACTTTTTCTTCACAGAAAAATGCATTATATATATAAAAAAAATCTTTAACTAATAAATTTTTATTTCATAAAGCATTGTCTTTTAACTTCTTACTGATTTATCTTGTTTTGGAAATATAAATTATTGCTTAATGACATATTGATTCTTGCTGAAGCCACAAGCCAATTATATATCTTTCCAAATAGATTTATTTCATGGAGGGATGGAAATGGGGATGTGTAGAAAATGATATAAATATAATTTAAAATTCAATGGAAAAAAAGGATATAAGGCATAAAATCAGTTGTAAGTGACAAGGTGAAAAAAAAAGAAGGTAAGTTTTATCTTTTACAGAGTTAAATATAAAAATTGGACTAGAATAATGAGAAAGCTATAATGGTAAAACTGGCAATAGGAGCACAAACTGCCATTGATAAAACACTTTCTCTGTGCCAGGCACATGCTAAATGTAGTCTTAACTAAATTAATGAGAATTTTATTCACCAAAGAAATAAAGGCACCAGACCCAGAAAGGTGGCTTCAATATTGGCATGTATGCATCATGCTATATGAATTTTTATAAAGATTAGAATGAGAGGAAAAGCTGCTCATTTATTGTATGGATCTACTCTGGTGGATAAAAATAGCATTGAAAGGAAAAGTTATATCCCACCAATGAACACAAGGCAAGAAAACATAACATATTAGCAGAGTAAATACAATATTGTATTTAAAATACACAGTGACCAAGTAGGGGCTATTTCAAGAATACAAAGATGGCCCTAGCCAGTTTGGCTCAGCGGAAAGAGCATAGGCCTGTGGACTGAAGGGTCCAGGGTTTGATTCCGGTCAAGGGCACATTCCTCAGTTGCAGGTTCTTCCCCGGCCAGGATCCTGGTTTGGGGTACGTTCAGGAGACAACCAACTGATGTGTTTCTCTCACATTAATATTTCTCTCTGTCTTTCCCTCTATTCCACTCTCTAAAAATCAATGGAAAAATATCCTTAGGTGAGGATTAAAAAAACAAAAACAAAGATGCTTATCACTGAAATTTTGTTGGTTGGAACCATGTTCAGGTTCAAGCAATAAAAAATTTGTCTAGAATGGCTTGGACAAACAGGCATTTTTTACTCCTACAACAAGAAATCTGGAGGTAGACAGTTGCTGATATTAGCTCAATGGCTCATCAATATCAGGACTGATGATCTATGAATTTTTTAGCTTTTTTTATTTGGAGGGTTATATAAGGGTTGCTGCCAATTCCAGCACAGGAACCCAGGTTCAAGGGAGGAAGAAGGAGGAAAGGCAAAGGGATCTGTGTGCCATGCTTTCCCCTTTTATTTTCCCTGGAGTCCTCCTGGCAGAATCACACTCACAGGTCATCAGTCAGACATCAGGATGTCACTTCTAGGTCAAAGGGAGGATGCAAAACAGTGAAGAGTATAATCATAATTAACTTTCACCATTGCTGACCCAGACAAAACCAGGATTCTGTTAGCAAGAAAAAGGAATAAGAATGAATATTGAGTAGGCAACTAGCTGTGTCTGCCTTAAATACCTAGCAAATAAATTAATTGTATTAACAGGTTACATGAGAAGATTCGTAGGGTCATCTTGTTAGTGTAAAAAAGCATTTGGTAAAATAACAACTCAGTCAACTAGAAACATTAGAAAGTTTCTTTAACACGACTAAGGGCACATGTCAAAAACCTCTAGCAAACATCATACGTGATGCTGAAACTTTAGAAAGTATTCTGTTTAAAGTGAGGAAAAAGGCAAGGATGCCCATTATCTCTGCTATGGCAGGAAATAAATAAATTATAGTCTATTCATTTATTCAGTGAAATGCTATTCATCACTTACAATGAATGCACTAGGTCTTTATCTGTCATCATGGATACTTCACAAACACATATACAAATAGAGATACTGTATGATGCCATTGATATAAAATTTGAAAATCTAGAAAATATTACTAAATATTTTTTATAAACACCTGCATTGTAGTAAAAGTAGAAGCAACAGCCTTAACCGGTTTGGCTCAGTGGATAGAGCATCAGCCTGTGGACTCAATGGTCCCAGGTTCGATTCTGGTCAAGGGCATATACCTTGGTTGCGGGCACATCCCCAGTAGGGTTTGTGCAGGAGGCAGCTGATCGATGTTTCTCTCTCATTGATGTTTCTAGCTCTCTATCCCTCTCCCTTTCTCTCTGTAAAAAATCAATAAAGTATGTTTAAAAAAATAGTTAGGATGTATCAAATCTGGATCATGGGTACATGATTGCCACATTTCTGAATGTTTTGTAAGGATAAAATTCTCCAGAATGTCTTTCTTTTGTCCCTGTGATGCCTAATGTGTGACAAGTCCTAGAATCCCAAGAGTATTTGGGGGGATTTGTCTGATCTCTCATGTGAGACAACTAAACCCAGGAGCTGCCAGGGAGTGTGCTGATCTCACTTGCCCTGCAGGTGGCCCTGGGCCATTTACCTCTCACCTTCTACCCTCTACCAGCACCTTGCTGAGGCCCCTGAATTGAGAGCCTATGGTTTATTGACCCTGATTCTTGTTGCTTCCACAGAGCCCCAGAATAGTGTTCCAGTTTCACTTCCAGATGAGCAATTTATAGCAAAAATTAGTAATTGCTTTGGGTCTCAAGTGTTATAACTTTGTAACACATAAAGCTGTCTTGTCCCTTCCTGTCACACAGACACACTGCCATTGTTTCTAAGACTGGATCACATGTCCCAGGTGGGCCAGGCTCAGGAAGCCCCCTGGACAATGCATGGGGCCTGAAACCAGCCACTCCCTCCCACAAGCCAAGACCACAATACCCCAGGAAGGACCCCGCTTCAGAGCTGTAGACAATGTAGATTGTTCACCTCTTCATCACACAAGTTGCTCCCCACACCCCTCGCTTTGACCAATAGGACTCTGATTTTTTTCAGGTACTTCTCTCTCCTCTACTTTCAGCCGACCTGGTTTAGATGGGGTTGACACTGGTCCTGCTCTAAAAATACATCTGGATTGCCTTAAACTAGCTAGCCTATCTCCTCCCTTGTCTGGGGATTGGAGTCAGTGTGAGAAGTTAGCTAGTGTTTCTGGGGAAAGAAAGGTTTCTTTCTCTACTACTGGAATTGGCAGAGATAGAGATGAAGCCTGGATCTGCAGCCACGTTAAAGCTCTGAGAGGCAAATTCACAAAGCCTAAAAGGGAACACATCTGCAGGAAGCAAAGCCTCTCCCCAGGAAGCTACCCCCTGGAGGCAAAGCCAATGAGCCCATGCTACTGTCATTGCTTGGTCCCTGAATCAAGCCACACCTGAAGGTAGATGTACCTGTGGACCTTTGAGCTTCATTAGCCAATTAATTCCTTGCTTCACCGTAATCCATTTTGAGTTGGATTTTCTGTTACTTGCAGCAAAAAGATTCTTAACTCATACAAAGGTAAGCAAAATGAACAACAAAAACAAGCATAAAATACACTATATTCTACAAAGAGGTATAACCTATTCATTTCTACTTAATGGATGATAGTCAATCTGAATTATTAAGGTGGCCGAATTCATCATTATTAAACAGAAGACTAATAACTGAACAGAAATTCCATTTCATTTACTTTAGGGATATCTCTAACAATGTACTTAATGGCAATGGTTGGAATCCTGTGAATCTTAACTTAGGTATTTTTTGTTTGTTTGTTTGTTTTTAAGCAAATGACTAAAAATCACTTATAAAATGGCACCTTTAGTCATTGCTTAGTACAAGGGGCCCTGCTCAATGCTGTTTGAAGAATATGATAGATTTACTTTTTTATGATAGTGAAAATGTATTCTAATATATCATTAGGCCTTCCTTTTATTATTATTTTTCTAATCCTCACCCGAGGATATTTTTCCATTGATTTTTTTAGAGAGAGTGGAAGAGAGAGGGAAAGACAGAGAGAAATATCGATGTGAGAGAAACACATTGATTGGTTGCCTCCTGCACACATCCTGATCAGGGCCTGCAACCTAGGTACATGCCCTTGACCGGAATCAAACTCAGGACCCTTCAGTGTGCAGGCCGACACGCTATCCACTGAGCCAAACCGGCTAGGGCAGGCCTTCCTTTTAAAATGTAATTCTGGTGGTCCTTTAATAATTTACTATTTGTTGGTTGAATGACCCAATCAAAGCTCCTATGAATTAATTTAACAAAGGTTTTAAAACTATTTCATTTCACCCATCAAATATCACTTAGGTACATTTGAAAATTCTCCATCTGTAAATGTACTAGCTTTGTTCACAGCAATGCTTGTCTCACATACAAATGCTCAGACCTGTGATGTAATTCCATAAAACTCCCTCCCTGACTGATGCGGAAGATCGGTTTCTTTCTAAGCTTTCCAATTATTCCAATTATTGCACTAGTGAAGTCTACAGCAGGAATTAAAAACTTTTTTTGATAAAGGCCAGATAGTAATATCTTAGGCTTCATGAGTTATAAACCCTGTCATAGCTACTCAACTGTGGTTGCAGGAAAGCAACCACAGACACTAGACAAATGAACGAGTGTGGCTGTGTTCTGATAAAAGTTCACTTAAAAAATAGGAGGCTGGCCAGCTTTGGCTTGTAAGCCGGGGTTTATCTACCCCTTGTGTAAAATAATAATATTTTAAGGTGTTAGGCAGACATCTCACGCCTGTGAGAATTTTGTTCCCTAGGCTTGAGTAGTTTTAAGGGGTCAAATCATTTATTTGGGGAAAATAGCAAGTATCTTGAATCATAATATTCCTTTGGTAAGCATTGGTTATAATTACTAGTCATTGTAAATGAAGAGAATATGAAAATAGTTTAATGAGTGCCATATGTGCCAGGCACTGTGCTATCTACTTTATTTATATGGCATCCTTTTATTCTTGCTATAACCCAAGGAATGATATATGTTTAGAGATAGAAATGCCTAGTGGGAAAGGGAAAATTTATAGGTGTGAGACAATGAATATAATGGAAAGAACATGAGTTTTGGACAGATAGACTTGATTTCAAGTCCCAGCTTTACCACATATTCCATATGACCTTGGCCAGATTTTATACTTAACTTCTTATTTACAATAGAAAATATGTAGTTATTGACAAAACTATATTGTAATTGTAACTGATAATATCATCTACATTTTAGAGACATATGAGGGTTTATTGAAGTGAGCAAATAAAGCATACGAGAATGGCATGGGAACATGGCAAGTACTCATTAAAGCATCCTTTGTTTTACACATAACTATGAAGTGACATGCTAAAGGTGACACCCTAGGATGGGTTGGACCTAGGATTTTAACATCAGCCTGACTTTAAAGCATGTAGCCCTGACCCCCAGCTATCAATTTGAACTGGTGGCATTCAGTTCATACATGGAAATTGCTCAGTCTATTAAAATACTCTATTTCCAAAGCAAGGTGAATCCCTGTATTGGGCCATGGAGGCTGGGTGCATGTTTCTGGAAGTAAACACGATGTATGGAGCATACCCCGAGGCTGAAGCTGCCATGTAATACTTATTTTGTCTCTCTTCCTCACACAGACACTATGGGAAATACTCTTGACCTTCTGGGTCTAGTTCAAATTCTCTTGCTGCCAAGTTTTGAAACAGCCATAAAATGTGACCTGTGCTCTTAGCCTCTCAGGAATCTGTTACTTCGGAAGCCCAGCCATAGGCAGGACACAAGGGTGAAATGCCCAATCTCTCTGCTACTGCTCTCTTGAAAGGGGCAGGAAAATATGAATTCAACAGTTCTCATCCATGGCCCATGACATCTCTTTGGTTATGTCAAGGACATGCAAAAGCAAGATGAATTTATGAAATTTATAATTGGAGATGAGTTGAGAGAATATCTGGATCTACACTCTCATTTTGAAAATATGAAAATTGAAGCCCTGGAGAGTTAAATAATAAGCCCAACTAGCAAAGCCGATCCTTCTCAATTCCAGTCTCAGACCCTGCCCCCACACCACATATAATTTTGGGGGGAAAAGAAGCCTAGACTCATGCCAGATTTAGCAAATAAAAACACAGATGTCCAGTTAGATTTGAATATTAGGTAAATAAAATATTTTTTCAGTATCACTCTGGGGGACATATAGTTACACAAAATAATTATTCTTTATCTTAAATTCAAAATTAACTGGGCGTCTTATATTTTATCTGGCAAACCTAGCCTAAATCAAATAAACAATGCTAAGATTTCTACCTTATAAAAACATTTGAAACTATTAAGTTAGAAATACGGCTTACGTGGCAAAAAAAAAATGAGTGGACATAAAGAAATCAAAACCTCATTAATTGAAGTTGAAAACAATCAATGGCTAGAAAAGAAGTAACATGAAGCTTAAGAAGAACAAGGAAGAAAAGGAAGAAGAGAAAAGGAAGGGAACAAAAGGCGAAAGGCAGAAAGAAAGGACCATTTACTAGTAGAGTGTCGTGGTCTGTCCTTTTGCTGTGTAAGCCCTACCTCTACAAAATAATGCTCAACTGTCTTCTTCTCCTTTGCCCCGCTCACCACTTGTCGTTCCTACTCCACTGCTTATTTCTCTGACAAAATAGCATTCTACTTAAGTTTTAACTTTTAAATTAAAGCCATACATCTAGATGATTTAAAACTCAAAGAGTAATGAAAGGCTTATATATCCAAGCTCTAGTCTTTCCCCCCATCTTTGGCTCTCTCCTTTGAAGAGCCACCTTTATACTTGGTATCTGTTTTTAAGATGAACAACTGTCCCTGTTTGCCCAGAACTGAGGGGTTTCACAGGATTTGGCACTTTCAGTGCTAAACCAAGGACAGTCCTGAACAAACTGGGACCATTCATTGGTCACCCTGTCTCTAACCTTAGAGATATTTTTATCTCTCTAAATAATATTCCCAATTTTTTTCTTAATTTATCCATTTTAAACATTACTATAGAGCTCCTCTGTTGAAAGGTGAGTGTTCATTTTGGTTATTTTCCAACAGTTGGTAAAACACGTTTCCCACATGGCTCAAGTTCAATTTGGCCAAAAAAGCCAAAAAGAGAATGTGTTTCTTCCAATCAGAGAAAACAAGAACCCATGTTGTATGAGTGTCAAGGTGCCATTTTCTTTTCTCACTGAAATACTTTCCCCCACCTAGGAGTCCTTTTAAATATTCTTAACTTTAATTGCCTCCCCCCACCCCCCCGCCACAAAGAAGTCAATTTAAATTAAGCAGAATCCATCACTGTGATAATTTTTTAATGAGTAAAGATAATGTACTGTACAGAAATTGAAATGAGGTGTTCCCAAGATCATTTACAGTCTCAAAAAGTCCTCCTAAGAGTCAGCTGAAATTAATGAATCTCAGAGTCTCACGACCACCTTATAACTGAGGACTGGGTTCAATGAAAAAACAAATTCACAATAATAATAGTTACACTTTCCAATTTGAGCATTTAGCTCCTTTCATCCTGAGATCCTGAGGAATTTTATAAACATTAATTAAGCCTCACAGGTGTGATTTATTAGATTAACTCAATAGCCATGAAAGGCTCAAAGTGTGCACAGTATTGTTTAATGGAGCTGGATTGAAAAGAGGAATAAATTAACATCCAAGGCAGACTGCCACCCTGGGCTAGAGCCCCCAGGATTTGGGAAAGGTCAGGAGTGGAGGTGTGCTGCTCAGCTCAACTTCTTGAAATAACACTGATCTCAAAAGATAGTGACCATCCTTTGAAGTTTCTTAATCTCTATTGAAACACCCACCCTCCACAGCTTATTTGAGCCTCTCTTTATTGCTCTGTCCTCATTGTACCATTAGGTGTCAAAGACAGGCTTGGCCTGTTAAATGAGTGACCTTCAGTTCAACAAAGAAGTTACCACATTTGTGGAAATCCAAACATATTTTTTGCTGATGTTTTGGGGTGTTGAGGAGTTAGTCATGGTACAGATTCAAAAACCAAGGTTTTATTTTACAGGTTTTTCAGGCTCTTTCTGGGGTTGAGGGTCGGGTAGGAGAAGAGTGTCAATGCACTTTTGATAGCAGATTATTAGCAATATGTTGCCTTGTTAAATTGTTGGGTTTTTTTGTGCTCAGAAGGCAAATGGTTGCAAATTTAAAACATTCTCAATGATAATTTTCAATAACGGATTGAGTTTATGGAAGTTAAAAGATTTCCCTCATCCACCCTATGAATTGAGGAGTTGATTAGCATGAATATAACAAGGACAATAAACTAGATTGTCTTGTTAATGCTAGCTTTTCTCTGATAATTCATGCTGTATTCTTGCAAAGTTTCTTTTGTTTGTTTGCTTGGCAGCTGTTTTACATGTGTGCTTCACTTGCAACTTTCATTTAATTAAACGTCTAGATTTTTTTCCATGTGATGTTCTCTTATGTCAGGTCTCCCTCATCTTGTATATTTTACTTCTTGTCAGGAGACTGAATTATTGAAAAGGCCTGGCACTGGTTTAACATGCTGATCCCAAATGGAGACAGAGGACAGGGCACAATATTTTTAAAGCACTTTTAGAAAAGAACATTTTAGATTATCTTGTCCTAGACTCTATTTGCTCTCAGAGACAGTGCCATAAAATTTTCATGAACATGAACTTCTTTTGGCCTCCAGGGCCTTGTCTGTTCTGGGCACTAACTGCCCTTTCCTGATTGTCTTGGTTTCTGTTGAATACTTTTCCTTTTCTCCTCTTTTAATTTAAGTATTTTTCAGGGTTCTCTCTAAAGCCCTGTCATTTCTTTCTTTGCACAGAAAAGAACATATACCTTTTGAAGGCCTACTCTGTGCTGGGTACTGTGTAGGTCACTTTGCAGTCAATCCTCACACAAAGCTTGTGAAATATTTTTATTCTTATTGGATCATGAAGAACTTGACAGTATACATGAAAGAAGCTAAGGAAAAGTTCTGCCTTACGGAGATAGGCCAGGCTGTGGAGGAGGTGGCCGCTTAGGACAGGTTGCCCTGGGTAATCTTGAACAGTGTCCCTGCCCACATTGCTGCACAGCAATAAGAGAAGAACTGAAGGAAGCATGTTGTTCATACAAATTGTATAGTGGCTTCCCAGGAGGACACTAAGTCACCTTCAGGGTTATTACTGACCAGCGTAGTCATTTTATAAGTCTATGTATCAAAGTGCCTTAATGGTAGCTCATTGGGCAGAGGGTCCATTACTTATCCTACCTAATAAAATGGTAATATGAAAATTGACTGCACCTTCGCTATGCCCAAGCCACGCCCACCAGCCCAAGCCACACCCACCAACCAATCAGGAGCAAGTATGCAAATTAACCCAACCAAGATGGCTACAGCCACAGAGAGCAAGGTTTCCCAGGCAACAGAGGAAGCCAAGCTTTCCGCATACCCTTGCCAGGCCTAAGCCTCCATTCAAGCTACAAAGTTTCAATTATAGAAGGTAAACAAATTCAAACAGAATGGCAGCAGCCACAGAACTGGAGAGACCAGGCCAGGGTTGCCTGCGGCAACAGAGAAAGCAAAACTTTCTGCATACCCTGGCCAGGCCCAGGCCTCTGCTTAAGGCTACAAAGTTTCAATTATAGAAGGTGAATTAACCCAAACAGAAATGGCTGCTGGCTGTGGAGCATGCAGGAGGCTTGGCTCTGCTCCAGGCTACAAAGTTTCAATTGTAGAAGGCAAATAAATTCCAGATACCAGGTCCTCCGCTTGGGTCGCCAGGGGGCGTGGCCAGCCTGCAAACCACCACAGGCCCCTTGCTCAGGCCGCCCCACACCCCAAGGGAACCCCCACCCTGATCCAGGACACCCTTCAGGGCAAACCAGCTGGCCCCCACTCCTGCACCAGACCTCTATCCTATCTAATAAAAGAGTAATATGCAGATTGACCATCACTCCAACATACAATATGGCTTCCCCCATGTGGTCAAAGATCCTGCCCCCATGTGGACACAAGATGACCACCACAAGATGGCCACCACAAGATGGCCAGCAGGGGAGGGCAATTGGGAGGCACCCAGCCTGCAAGGGAGGGCAGTTGGAGGCGATCAACCCTGCAGGGGAGGGCAGTTAGGGGTGACTGGGCCGGCAGAGGAGGGAAGTTGGGGGCAAACAGGCTGGCAGGGGAGCAGTTACGCATCAATCAGGCCGGCAGCGGAGTGGTTAGGGGGTGATCAGGCTGGCAGGCAGAAGTGGTTAGGGGCAATCAGGAAGGCAGGCAGGCAAGCAGTTGGGAGCCAGCAGTCCTGGATTGTGAGAGGGATGTCTGACTGCCCATTTAGGCCCGATCCCCAATGGGATCCCCAATGGGATAGGGCCTAAATGGGCAGTCGGACATCCCTCGAGGGGTCCCAGATTGGAGAGGGTACAGGCTGGGCGGAGGGACACGCCCCCCCTCTGTGCACAAATTTCGTGCACCGGGCCTCTAGTCCTACCTAATAAAACAGTAATATGCAAATTGACTGCACCTTTGCTATGCCCAAGCCATGCCCACCAGCCACGCCCACCAGCCAAGCCATGCCCATCAGCCAATCAGAGCGAGTATGCAAATAAACCTTACCAAGATGGCAGTTAATTTGCATACATAGGCACCCTGAGCTGACCCCCTGCGACGGATTGCAAGGAGCTGGGGTCCGCTCTGGCACCAGACCAAAAGCTTCCACCGGAGGCTTTTGGCCTGGAGCATGAGCGGACACCCAGTTCCCTGCTTTCGATGGATGGTGGGCGTGGCAGACACCCAGCTCCTTGCTCTGATTGGATGGTGGGCGTGGCGAGCAGACCCCCTGCCATCAAAAGCGGGAGCTGGGTGTCCACTCCGGCTCCAGGCCAAAAGCCTCCACTGGAGGCTTTTGGCCTGGTGCACGAGCGGACACCCAGCTCCCCTGTCATCGAAAGTGGGGAGACACTCAGCTCCCCTGCCATTGAAAGCGGGGAGCTGGGTGTCCGCTCCGGTGCACGAGCGGACCCCCGCAGACCCCCTGCCATCGATCGCAGGGAGCTGGGGGTTTCTTCAGCCTGGTGCACGAGCGGACCCCCTGCAATTGATCACCTGGGCAGGGAGCTGGGGGTCTGCTTTTGGCTTGGGCAGGAGTGGACCCCCTGCGATTGATTGTAGGGAGCTGGGGGTGTGCTCCTGCCCAAGAGGCTTTCGGTCTGGGCAGCCCTGGGCAGGGGCTGAGCCGGTGATCAGAGGGAGCTGGAGAGGCCTGCCCAGGCCTAAAGCTTCGGCCAGAGGCATTAGGCCTGGGCAGGGCTCAGCCCTCCATTGGTGTGAATATAGAGGAAACACCTTTTCTGACTGCACATTGGCTAAGCTTCCTGTATGCCACTGGTAATATTCTTAGTAACTTGGGTAATAAGAATCCAAAAAGGTGATCTAGGGTTTTTCCACCACACTTCTGGAGAAAAACATGAAGGTCTGCTGCTGGAAGGCTAAGAAATGTCATATCCTGCCCTAGCCGGTTTGACTCAGTGGATAATGCCTCAGCCTGCAGACAGCAGGGTCTGGGTTTGATTCTGATCAAAGGCATGTACCTAGGTTGCAGGGTCCTCCCTGGCCGGGGCCCAGATCAGGGCTCATGCAGGAGGCAACCAATCAAAGTGTTTCTCTCTGTCTTTCCCCTTCTCTTCCACATTCTCTAAAAGTCAATGGAAACATACCCTCAGGTGAGGATAAAAAATAAAGAAAGAAATCCATATCCTATGAAAGACACATCTTGAAAATGCCTGAAGAAAATTGTAATTTTTTCTTGGTGAAGGGACTGGAGTCCGTGTTGATGAAAACACCTTGGTGGCTGCGGTGACTGACAGTGGCTGCAGCAGTGGGGTGATGGGGCTGGTGCCTTCCCCTGACCAGCCCGGTTGCCTCCCACAAAGGGAGGCCAGACTGCGGCTTAGGTACGCTCCCTGTGGGGTGCAGGCCTAAGCCGTCAGTAGGACATCACCTGAGGGCTCCCAGTATGTGGGAGGGGGCAGGTTGGGCTGAGGGACCCCCGAACCCCAGTGCACGAATTTCGTGCACCGGGCCCCTAGTTTATTATAAGGCATGAATATTAAATACTCTCCACCTTAAAATAACTTACTAACTTTACCGCATTAATATTTTGTTAAATCAGTAATATAGCATTATTTACAGGAGTTATTGATATACAGATTATTGGGAAACATTGATCTTTAAACACATATTTAACATGTTAATTACTAAGGAAACTGAGGACTGGAAGATAGGGAAATGAACAAACAGAAATTGAGTATAAGAACTAAAAGCAAATCATTTTTTGGTAAATGCCTATGAGCAAATCTGGAACAATGTTATTTTCCAATTGTCAGTAACTGTCACCCATTAATTGATTAGCGTAGATTTTTTAAATAACAAATGATACTATATTTATATTGCCCATTAAAATGGCAAGTTTCAATTTAGAAGCTTTAAGATTCAGCATTTCTTGCAAAGTAAATTTAAATGGGAAAAACAACACACATGCACAAGCATGCGCGTGCGCGCGCGCGCGCGCGCACACACACACACACACACACACACACAGACAAACATACTATGCCATGCCCACACTGTAATTTATCAACTGAGAAGGAAATTGGCATGTCTTTTCCTGCTGATTTATTGGTTAATTCCAACAATTCACTGTAGAAAAGGCCAACAATGAATTACAATGTGGGAAAAAATTAAACGGAGCATTTAGAAAGGTGTTTCAGTATACAGCCTTGAGAAACAACTTACATAGCTATTTTGTAGCCAGTCTCAAAGCAATTGGTGCATATGAAATGCTATACAGGATAGGAAATGTACCAGAAAATGTCACATGTCTCACTTCTCATATTTAGAATATGCCATGTCACATGAAGATTAGACTTTCCCTTTATCTTCACATTAGAACCAGATAACATTAGATCCCACTTACTGTTTGTTTAAGGAATCACGCTGGAAGGGCAGTAACAAAAGTGAACTATCACAGAGAGGCCAGTGATGGATGCTCTGCTTTGTGAGAGGGACATGCATCTTTGACCCAAAAGGAGCAGAAGCTCGCAATAAGGAAGAACAAGTGCTCAAATCTGGAATTCCTGTCACTATCATGTCCTATCGCCACGGATCCGGAGGTGATTGAAGAAGGGAATTTCCCCATCAAGAATCTCCATTTCTAATTTCTCAAATGTAGTTTAACAAACCAGTTGCCTCTCTTTGCTTTCAAAGTGAGTCCCTTTGAAATGACTTAACCTTTTGCACTCAGGTGTCGAGTGTGACTCAACACGGTTAGCATTAAATCCCGAGTAGAATAAAGGAATCGAGAAAAAAGCAAGCGAGTGCAAAGGGTTAAGATGTATATGATAGTTAATTATGGGTTCACTTGGCTGGGTCATGGTGCCCAGATATTTGATCAGACATTAGGCTGGATGTTTCTGTGAGGGAATATATATATATATTTTTATAGATTTACATTTAAATCAGTGAACTTGAGTAAAGCAGATCTCCATTAGAATCTGGGGGGGTCTCATCCAATCAGGTGAAGGCCTGAGTAGAATCAGAGACTAACCTCCCCTGAGCAAGAGGAAATTCTGCAGCAGACTGCCTCTAGTCTTGAACTGCAACATCAGCAACATCAGCTCTTCCTAGGCCCTCAGCCTGCTGGCCCACCCTGCAGAAATTGGGCTTGCCAGCCTCTAAAGTTGCATTAGCCAATTCCTTAAAAATAATTTTCTTTATGTCTATACATACATTTAAATGTTTTGCAAGGTTATCTCTAAAGCCCTGTCATTTCTTTCTTTGCACAACAAAGAACATTTACCTTTTGAAGGCCTACTCTGTGCTAGATACTGTGTAGGTCACTTTGCAGTCAATCCTCACTCAAACCTTGTCTAATATTTGTATTCTTATTGGAATACAAATTGGCTCTGTTTCTCTGGAGAATCCTAACACGTGTACAAAGTAAGTGTACAATTGTAGATAGCATTGTAGGTGCAGTTTACATGACTAATGTTGGGAGACAGGAATACCTCAGTTTTCATACGCTTCTTTATCATTATTCTGCTTCAGGTAGGAAAGGCAGAAAGGAGCAAATCTATTTTAAGTGTCTACTATATCCCAAGCATTTTGTTTATTGGTTTATTTCCTTAATTATTTTTATAAACACCATAGACTCTCTGTAATGTTGCTATGATGAAGATATGCTCTCCTTTCTATAAATGAGAAAAAGGACACCCAGGAAGACGAAGCCGCTTTCTAGAGGCCACAGAGCTCATGTGCAGCCTCTGTGGGGCCATTTGAGTCCAGAATCTACATATTTTGTGGTGGTTGTTTATTTGAGTCCATGTTTTCCCTATTTCCCATGCTGCTTTCTCAGGTAACACGCTACGTCCTGCTGGAAACACATCTGTATACTGAAGTGCTCCCTTTCTAATGGAAACGACCACTCTTGGAAGCTCACTATGCTCTAGGCACCGTGCTGAGGGCTCTTCCTGTATCATCTGGAAGCCTCATTTTAATCTGGTCAGCCAGGTCCCAGTACTTTGGGAAACTTAGACCTAAAGTCATATAACAGCCTTCACGTTACACAGCTGAACTGGAATTCGTGCTCAGGTTGGTTTGTCTGATTCTATAATCCACCCTCTTAACTCCTAGACTAAGCCATGCTCATTTCTTAGGAATTCTACCTCGGCACATCCCCACAAATCCCAACCCTTGATTTTTCAGACAAAAGAGCTTCTGTGTTTTCAAGTTTTCTTCTCACTATCTCAAGGAAGTAACAGAAGGTTTGCTACACTTACAGCATGCTATTTACTAAGCGGAAAAATTAAAAACAAATGTGTTCTCTAGAGTACAGAATACGTATGCTATAGTTTCTACTGACATATTCTTTCTGTTGCCAGTAGGGTCTAAGGTTGCCTTTGCCCCAACACACTGCTTTATGTTGGAACAGCTGAGTTCACGGGCAAGAGACCCTCCAAAGTGGTTCCTTTAAAGCAGTCTATCAGCACCCACCTACCCTCTCCCTGCCCCTGTGTCTACCTGGTCCAAACAACAAAGAAATAAGCATCTTGTTGGGATATTTTCCCCACTTACTCTATTTACTAACCAGACATCATTGTCCAAACCCACACACATGTCTGGAAAGCAAAGAGAAACAGAATACAACTTCAAAAAAAGATACGAAACGACGTTGAAAGAAAGGTGCGTTCTTGTGTGGCTGGGTGAACTGCAGATTCCTTGTCTGGATGTTTGTAAACGTGCAGAGAAACCTGTCTTGACTCGGGAACAGGGCAGTGCTTTTTGATGTATATGCCTCTGCAGACTTCAGGAAGGTGATCCCATTTTTTACTGCGGGAGAGTGACAGAAATCTATCAACCTGGCTTATCATCCCACAATTACAGCAATTTATGGTGTGCCTTTCGCAAGGTCACCTGCACCGGCAACCAAACAAAAGCACTCTCCCTTCTTTGTTCCGAAGAGAGTTAATGCGCTGCTGTAACTCAGGTTATCTGGGATATTTTTCAATTAATTTGCAACCACTTGGGCTGAATATCGCTCAAGCCTAGCACACAGGTAACATTTGTCATTGGCTGGAAACTCTGCACAGCCCCCGTGGTATAGAAGCGCTGCTCTTTCTTTTCCTTTTCAGCTCGCTTCATTCAGCTTTTTCTTTCCTCTTGAGATAAGGAACATGCAGCAAGAAGAAAAAAAAAAAAATTCTTTGTGATTTTGAGAAGGAGCTCTCTGTCCCGAGAAGCGGCCTATATTTTCCCTATCATTGTCTGAAGGTGTCGGAAGCAATGAAAAGCATGGCTAATTCTTCTGAAAGGACTTGGAAGCCTCGGCATGCAGAGTGGGACTTCCCGGAGACAGTGCTGGGTGCCAGGATCCGGTTCCTCAACACCCAGAAGCTGTTTGCGGTGGGAACGTGTAGAGGCAAGGACTGAACTGTTTAGGTCAAAAACACGCGCATGGACATTTTGAGGGAGGCGATTAGCGAGCGCAGCAGGCGGCCTTCTCTTCTCCGCATTGTTTCTCTGGTGATCCGCTGGCCACGAAATCTTTCCAGGTGCTGCTCTCTGCGGTGCCTGCCCAGCCTCCTGTGCTGCACATTCCAGCTGCCAGGGCTTCTGCTCCGCTCTCCCAGGCTCTACCCATCTGATCATTCTCTGTCTCCTGGTGCGTGTTTTCAGAGTCTCAAATCCCTCATCCCGTCGCCCTTCAGATTTGAGGGCAAAGCTGTCCTTCAGACACCTCCTGGCTGAAAGGTGTTTTCACTCTATTCCACCCACTAGGGTCATGGGGAGGGTTTTTCTTTCTCAGTCCCCACACCCCCCCCTCCGGGTGCCACTGTCCCCTCCCCCCACATTTTAATCTTCACCCGCTTTCTCTGTGAATTTCTCTGTCATCTCCCAGCACTCTTGGGGGAGAGGGGTACTGCTGAGTAGTTGAAAGTTAGTATGGGCTCTGATGTCAGACCCATCTGGGTTCAAATCCTGGCATCACCACGTAAAGATGGAATGTCTGTTGCCTCGTCTCCCCATTTGTAATTGTCACTGCTTCACAGGATAGGTGGGCTCATATTTGGAAAGTGCTTAGTACAGGGCTTCCCCACATATTTTTAGCGAGTAGAAATGGTAGGAATTATTGTTTGGCCCCGTAACTTTCCCTCTCATCTCTCCTTTTCTTTCTGTTTATTTTTTGAAATTATTTTTATCTTTGTGAAGTCATATCCTGTTATTTAAATAAAAATAGTTACCACCAGTGAAATGAGCACTAAAAACCTGGGAAACAATGTGCTGATGCAATATGTGCGCTTTACAAAGGAGAAAGCTCATGGACAACATCCCCCATGACTGGATGAGAAGGTGTCTCCCCAGGATCACATCAGATGAAAGAAACAATGGGACACTCTACCCTGGAGGGTCTGGGATTGGCAAGCCCGCTGCTCATGTGAAATGTAATTGGTGCCATGGATCTAGACATAGAGAGCATCAAGTCCAAGGGGCTGGGAGGTGGGGGTGGGGGTTGGGCAGCATCCGGGAAGTTAGTGAGGAGGAAGGCAATGCTGATCCCAGGGAAAAGCTGCTTGCTTCCCCCTCCATCGCTTCCTTTGGGATATGGACACTCTTAGCTCCCTATGTGATGATGGTAGCCAAAAGCTTTACATTTTTATAAGCAGGCACAATCTAAATAGCTTTTAGCTCCCCCCAGAAACCACATAGTTGATCAGTCAGCTTCTGCTGATGCCAGATTAACAATCTCATCCAACTCTTCAACTAGCTATTCATTCACTAGGTTTTCCATAGAGTGGCTGACATATTCTGAAGACCTTTAATTTCCTTTTGCATAAACCTATACCAGTCAAACAACCTTTTCCTGATTAATCTCATTTCTCAGAGACATTTAAAAGAGGGGAGGGGTATTCTGGCTAAAGGAGAAATGTGTTGCCGAACCATACGCCAACATATCTTACACTTATACAGGCCATTTTCTTCCTGCTGAATTTGGACAAGGTCTCCGAACCCTTCCCAACAGGTATCCAGGTCCTTCCCTATAAGCGGATTATACTCGTTATGTAACGGTGCTCATTGTATTCCATGTGTTCACCCTTTCCTAGCTTCCCTCAGAAAGACAGGGCCATAAGGCAAGTTCTACCCAATGGACAGCAAGGGGAAGTGATGTGTGTCACTTCCCCTCATTGTCATTGCCAGAGGCAATTAAAAGCTAATGTGCTTCCTCCATCCACTCTTTTTTTACTATGGCAAACTTTGAGGTCATGAGTTCCAGGATGCATGATGTAAGGAGGGAGGATGGCTCTTCCTGTGCACAGGGTTTTCATGAATGAGAAATATATTTGCATTGGACAGCACCCCTGAAGTTTAGGATTTGTCTATTATAGCAGAAAAATCAGGCCTAACCTGATTAGAGCATGCCAGATAAAGCGTCTTCGCTATTCCTCATGGTTGCTACAAAGATAAAACAGCCAGCTTAAATAAACATGGTTGGCTATGGGTAGACTGAGTTAACTTCCTGGACCTAGAGGTCCAGGGAGTGGTGCAACTCTGGACATCCCCTGAGTCTGTGCCTGAACTGCTCACTGGCTTCCTTCAGTGTCATCTTTCTCTTTACTTCCAATGGGACTAATTTTAATAGATGAAGAATTGAGGCCCTAGGAGGTCAAACAGCTTGTTCAAGAGTACATACAGAGTGGATTAGAACTAGAAGCCAGCCTAGCTGGCATGGCTCAGTGGTTGAGTCTGAACCTATGAACCAGGAGGTCATGGTTCAATTCCCGGTCAGGGCACATGCCTGGGTTTTGGGCTCGATCCCCAGTGTGGGGTGTGCAGGAGGCAGTCAATCAATTATTCTCTCTCATCATTGATGTTTCTATCTCTCTCTCCCTCTCCCTTTTTCTCTGAAATCAATAAAAATATATTTAGAGAAAAAACAAAAACCCACATAAAATAAGAACTAGAAGCCAGATCTCCTGACTCCAGACCTAGGAACCCTTCCCTCTCCCCGCTGTTCCCTCTCTCTGCCTTCTGCCTCTCTCTGCATTGATGACAAGTAAGAGCAGTGGGGTTCCAGACACTTTTAATAATGCGATATAAACAGCCAGGCAACAGCAGCGTACACACTCCAGATTATAAAGATCATTAATCTTAGGAATTGTCTTTAAATCTGCAAACACTGCCTCCCATGGAAAAGGCCTAATTTTTTATTCCACCCCAAACCAGTCATTGAGTTTATCAAGCAAAGATTCTCATTGTAGCATCATGCATGTCTTTCTCTCCTTTTTGATTGATTGATTAATTAGTTATGTGTACTTGGGTCCAGCAGGGAGCCTAGTGACAGCTGTGACATGAAAATTACTGGAAAGTTACGAAAATATGTAGCAGTGTTGACTTGCAGAAATGTAGTACCAGGGATTGATTAGAAATAGACACATATAACGATCACATCTTGAAATTACCTGTCACTGCTGAGGCCTCGAGAAGAATCCTTTTGATTAGGATGAATTAATTCAGTTCCAATCTAATCACCTGCAAAGAAAGTAGTGAATATTCTATTCTTATTTCAACTCCCCCCCCCCCCCCTTTTTGGTCTAGAATCCTGAAGTTTGAAGAACAACTCCTGTAGAGACAAGATGATCTTTGGAAAAATTCAAGTCCAATCAGATCATTCTTGCTTAAAATCCTGCAATGGTTTCACATTATCTTAGGGATCAAAGAATCCACTGACCATAGCTGCTAAAGCCCCATCTTGTTCAGCCTTCAGCTGCCTCCCGGCCTCATCCTATATCCCCTTTCCTCCTCCTTCTCTGTACTCCCCCCTCCAAGTCTCACTGTGGCCCTCACCACAGGGCTTTGGCACATGCTCTTTCCTTTTTAGGGAATTCTCTCCCTTATCCACTCTTTCTTACACTTCAGGCCTCAGCTCATGTCCCTGTCTGAGGGATGCCTCATCTCCTGATAGGTCAAGTCTCCCTATCCAAGACTTTCCTAGTATCATGCACCTGTCTTCTTAGCACTTGTCACAGATATAATTTTAATTGTACATTTTTTGTATGTGTGCAATGACATAATTAATTTTTCTTTCCCCAAATTAGATATTTAAGTTCCATGAGGACTGAGACTGCCTCTGTTTTCTGCTCACAATGTTTTTCTCCGGCAGAGCATTCCTCGGCCAGAGCAGTCACTCCATTTATATTTGATGAATAAGTGAATGAATAGCTCATTGACTCCGAAATATAGCCTGGTGTAAGTTTAATAGAAATCACCACCAGGCATTTTTCTTGGAATTTTTGGACAAAAAAGATGCACAAGTAGACAAGACTCTTAAACACACACACACACACACACACACACACACACACACACACACACACAGCTTAGTGTGATTTCTAAGCAGCAGATATCCTGTTGCACAAATAAAACAGCAAGTAAAAATTTCAACCGTCAGCTTTCACCTGTGTGATTCGTAGGTGGTTTAACAAACCGGAGGCATTCATAATTCAGAAGACTCTGAAAGTTGCCTGGTGCTTTGCATGCTCAATAAAATGACCACCTTTGTGCTTAAAAATCTCTTCGGACTGCAATACCACTCCGAGCAAAAGAATACATATCTTAATAGTGGCCAGTAGTGTCAGACAAGGTCCTGGCAGGAAGCACTTGGCTCATTCAGAAGAGATTAATTGAAAAACATATAAGGAAGTGACTACTTACAGAGGTGTGGGCAGGCTTAAGGGGACAGCAAAGCAGGGTGAAACATCCAGGAATTAACGACATGGGGAGATGTTACTACTCCCAGGCTTGAGGAAGCCAGGGAAGGTAATAGTGGTAGAAAAACCTCATAAAAATGGGTGCCTTGTCGGAGGGACTGCTGTCAGAAGCTGTAGCCATTCAGACTGTAGCCATAGAAGAATGCTGCCACTGCCAGGGCTCTGGAGAGAGGGGCGGAGTCAGGGAGGAGGAAGTCCTGGGGCCCTACAAGGTCCTGGCAAACCCAACTAGCAATCAGAGGTGAGTTTGGGGACTGCAGTCTCCAGAGGTCAGCTCCTCTGGGCAGGGAGGTGGAGTGTGAGAATGGACTTATGAAGGAAAAGGAGAGAATGGCCAGCATGTCTTTGATTTTATAAAGCACTTACTATGTGCCAGTTTTAAATTGTGCATGTGTTCATTCAGTCAATCTTCACAACAACCCCATGGGGAAAGCACCAATATTTTCCTCTCTTCTACATGAAGAAACTGAAACCTAAAGAGGTTAAATTACTTGCCCAAAGCCACACAGGTGTAGCTGGTGGTAGGACTAAAAGTTCAAACCCCGGCATTCTGACTCCAGAGCCCATTCACCTCACCAGCATGTTAGACTTCAAATGAACAGTCTCAATTTTTAGATGAAGATGAAAGGTATCTGTGCTCTTGCCAGAAACAAATCACCCGGGCAGGAACTACTGAAGAAACAGACTCAAACTTTCCTCTGAACCAACATAAATACTGATGAGCCCTTTGGAGACTGGGAAACCCAGTTTACTTTATATATACTGGGAATATATTAGGAATACATTTATTTCCCAGTAAAGTGCTGTTTTGGGTTACTGACTATTCATTACATTGGTGATGCTCAGGTATGTGGGCATTTATTCGGCACCTTGATTAAGGATATAATTCAAGCTTAACTCAGGAAAGAGAATATCTACAAGTGTGACGGCACCATCTGGTCAAATATGAAGATGAGTGTTAGAGATGGAGTTAAAGGATTTTAGTTGGCGGGAGAGAACACATGCAAGACTTGTAAGTCTGATATTCACCCATTTGCTCCATGACTTCAATACTTCATCTAGCAGTGAGTAACATGGCTAATATCTGATGTAAGTTTGAGAGTTGAAACGAAGTTTGAAAACAGAGTAATATCAATCATATCTTATTTTGACGTAAAATAACTTACTGTTTTAAATTTTTCTTTGCTGTAAACTTACTGTAATCTCATCATCTAGAAAAAAAAAAAATAACCATGCATTTGATATGTTGCCCTAGCCTTTTTCTCTGCTTGTGTCAATATTTACAGAATTGGGATCAGACTGAAAATGTTGTTTTAAACTTTATTTTACGTATCGGGTATTATAAGTATCGACCCATGTCATTAAGTATATCTTTCCTCATTTTATCGTCTGTAGTAAGGTTTTCTTTTGTATGGGTGGAACCAAGTTTTATCTACTCAATCCCCTAGAGCTGGACATTCAGGTTGCTTTAGATTTTTCTGTATTATAAACAACACTAGAGGCCCGGTGCACGAAATTCGTGCATGCGGGGGGAGGGGGTCCTCTCAGCCCAGCCTGCACCCTCTCCAATCCAGGACCCCTTGGGGATGTCTGACTGCCGGTTTCAGCCCAAAACTGGCATTTGGACATCCCTCTCACAATCTGGGACTGCTGGCTCCTAACTGTCCCCCCCTGCTGGCCTGTTTGCCCTTAACTGCCCCCCCCTGCCAGCCTGATCACTCCTAACCACCTCTGCCTGCTAGCCTGGTCATCCCCAACTGCCCCCCTGCTGGTCTGGTTGCCCCTAACTGCCCCCCCAACTGGCGTGGTCACCCCTTAGTGCCCCCCCTGCCAGCCTGATCGTCCCCAACTGCCCTCCCCCACCAGCCTGGTTGCCCCCAACTGCCCCCCTTTGCCAGCCTGGTCACTCCCAACTGCCCCCCTGCTGGTTTGGTTGCCCCTCACTGCCCCCCTCTGCCAGCCTGGTTGCCCCTCACTGCCCCCCCTGCCAGCCTGGTTGCCCCCAATTGCACCCTCCCCTGCTGGCCTGGTCACCCCTCACTGCCCCTCCTCCCCCATCAGCCTGGTCGCCCCATACAGCCTGCTGCTGGTCAGTCATTTGGTCGTCCCTTGCTAACCCCCCTGCTGGCCTGGTTGCCCCACACAGCCTGCTATTCGGTTGTTACTGTGAGGGCGTCGTGACCAATTTGCATATTACCCTTTTATTAGTATAGATGCTGTTCACAACTGAACCTTTGTATTATTCTTGTAGAAAAAAGATCCATGAAGTTATTTTCATTCCTATTTCAACATTCTTGACTCCACTTACTTAAAGTCTGGGATTTTCTGTTAATATTTGGATGTTTAACATGGTTGGGTTTGGAGGATGACAAGCCTTTGAGAATTTAATGAAATTGACTCAGCTTACCAGCATGCACAGAAGCATTAACATATGTCCTAAGATCCAGTTTAAAACTGTTAATTTTATTCTTGCTTAACTGAAGATAATACTGGGTGATATTTAAAAGACCCTACAATTTAAAAAAATCAAAACATGTAGGCCAAAAGCATCTTTCTACTGAAAACAAAACAAAACAAAACATAAAACAACCATAAAACTGTTGCATGGTAGGCTGAGCACTTTTAGTTAAGGAAGTGTGCAGCAGACCTCTTTGTATCCTTTGCCACAGTATGCAGTAAGTGGCTGTATTAGGTTGCAAAGGAAGAAAAAAAAAAAGCCTCACAGACCTGTAAGTCTATAAAAAGAATGTAAGTGTCATGCACTGTGGTGGCTTCTCTCTGAAGTCCTGAAGGCATTTTTAGATGCTTGTGCAGTTCAGTCATAAGAAAAAGGACTTTGATCTTTCCTGCTGACTTTGCATGAAAAGAAATTAAGACACTTGGTCCTTTATGATGATAGTATTAATGCTAAACAAATGTACTTGCAAAATTCAGAGACACTTCAGCATCCTAAATGGGAAAGTAAAATGGGGGGGGTGGGAGGGGATCTAATTTCTCCATCGAAGAGAGAGACATCCAATTATCGAGGCAGAGAAATGCTTTCCCACTCAGTACAGCCACCGAGAACCCGTGTCCTTCTGTCCAGATCCAGCTACGGGTTTCCTGTTTGTAAAACACGGCTCAAGCTTGCAGGCTACTAATTGCTACGTTTTGTACTCATTTCAAAGACTGATTGTCAGAGGCTTTTAGAAAAGTTTTGCTAAGGTATAAGCCATTCAAGATTCAAAATGAAGAACCTATCTTCCTTTAAGAAAAGTAAAATAATAGAACCTACTCTGTGTCACGGATTATGCCCCTGATCCCTAACAACAGTATGAGGGAGCATTCTTGGAGAATGAATTAAAAAAGCATCTTCCAGATCACATAGCTAGAAAATGGTAGGGCCAGAAGTCCAGCCGAACCCTGCTGCTCACACTATTTTGAATACACTAGGTATACCACAGAGTGACATACTTAGGGTGTATCACCTATTAGAATGTAGTCTTGTAGCAGACAGT
Source organism: Eptesicus fuscus (assembly GCF_027574615.1). Taxonomy (NCBI): domain Eukaryota; kingdom Metazoa; phylum Chordata; class Mammalia; order Chiroptera; family Vespertilionidae; genus Eptesicus; species Eptesicus fuscus. The sequence continues at coordinate 62,600,034 of NC_072485.1, forward strand.
TCTTTTTTTTTTTTTGCCTGTCTGGTATTCAGTCATACTCCTCCCTAATTTGCCTTTGGGGGAAACTCTTCTTTGAATGTGGGATTAATGATGATCCTACCATTTCCTTTGTAGAGCTGGGGGGAGGTATGTGAGCAAGGTTGCCTGTTCTGAGAGTATGGGTTCATCACACAGTAGATGTGGCCTAGGGACCAGATATTGCCTACAATAAGATGTGGACTTTCTCTCTAGTTCCAGAAGTCCCTTCCTTCTGATCCAATTCCATAATTTAGGTCCTCCAGCCTCCCACTGATTCTGTGAACTAGCCCCTCCTTCCACTAAGTTCTTCTGCCAAGCAGCCAGCATTAGTTTCTAAGGGTAACAACCAAGAGTCTCAACTGATGGTAGTTCTTGATTTTATGGGTAGCTGGCCAGAAAATAACCCCTAGTCTTTCCGTGGTACTGGAATCCATAATAGAGTTTCAAGGGGTCCCCTGAAAATTATGTCTGAGATATTAATAGCAATATGTTCATTTAGATCAATAGGAGGCAGATAAATTACTAGGGCCAAGTGTAGTGCTTCATGATTACCTTCACCTTTTAACCTGTCATATGTGGGCTGTCCCCACTGACCACTTAGAGTTTTACAGCTGCAAGAACCCTGGTGATCATCGAGACTAACTCCCTTATTTCCCTTTTATGAGGCTGCTCCCTCATCAGCAGAGAGAAGGAGATCACATTCTCTTTACCCTTTGGACTTCAATATTCATGGTGTCACTTGCAAGGCCTCCATTGTCCCTTTTGAACATTAGCCCAAAGTTATTAAGCTTAATGCACAGTTCCTTAATGCATGGGGAATGACAAAGGGTCATGAGAGAAATGTAGGCTTCTCATTTATTCTGTTTTGTGGGGTTTTAATTTCAAGTGGCCTTCCTTGCGAAGTCTACGGAGTTTAAAAATAATAACAATAAAAGGAGGGGAGGAATATGTCATCAAGAAAATAAAATCTGAAAAATCACTTAAGTGATTCAGAATGGCAAAAGATAACTAACTGAACACCACAGAAAACAACAACAGTTCATAATTCTACTTGGAAGCACAGGACAGCCTAAAATGAGGGTCTGACAGGCTGATCCTCTGGGGAACAACTACTAGAAGTTTGGTATGAAGCAATTATATGCTCTAGTTCAACAGTCTCCATGTGTCCGCGTACTATTATGGCGGTGATTACTCGGGAGTGCGGCAGCTGGAATGGAAAGAACCAAAGTTTCTGTTGGGGTTTGCAAAAGCACCAGGATCTGACCGACAGGAGAGTCTGGCTAAGTGTGATGATTAATCTTATGCGTCAACTTGTCTGGGTCAGGGGATGCCCTGATATATGGTTAAACTGTCTTTCTGGGTGTGTCTGTGAGAGCAGTTCAGGGGAAAGTTAGCATTCGAATTGGTAGACTGAGTAAGGCAGATGGCTCTCCCCAGGGTGGATGGGCATCATCCCACCCGTTGAGGGCCTGAACGGAACAAAGAGCAGAGAAAGGTTTAAGGTTTCTTTCTGCCTGTTTGAGCTGAGACATCAGTCTTCCTCCCGTTTGCACTGGGACTTACACCATTGGCTTTAGAGACAAGGTAGCGTTGCTGTGATTGTTTTGTTTTTTTAAAAAAATACATTTTATTGATTTTTTACAGAGAGGGATAGAGTTAGAAACATCGATGAGAGAGAAACATCGATCAGCTGCCTCTTGCACACCCCCTACTGGGGATGTGCCCGCAACCAAGGTACATGCCCTTGACCGGAATCGGACCTGGGACCCTTGAGTCCGCAGGCCGACGCTCTATCCACTGAGCCAAACCGGTTTCAGCGCTGTGATTGTTTAAATTGGATAAACACATTACTGCCTCATCTGCTACAATTAGTTTGGATGTTTTTATTTTATACAATAATTCATAGCTAAATTTACTACATGGTAATGTTAGACAAATATCTGCTATCCCCAATGTGATACTGTTGGGCAAGGGGTTAAAATTTCCCCTCTGATTTGTTGACTGAGCCAGGTGAATTTGGTCAGGCAATTTGTTAGGAGAGCTGAAATATAGTCAAGAAGACTCTCTTGGCTTACAGTTTGCATTTGTTTTTCTTTTATCTTTTCCCCAGTCATAAATCTTTGTTGGGGAAGAGAGTGAAAAGGGAATGAGGAAGAAAAAAAAATAGCGAAGCATGAGAAGGATCTTTCGTTCCCCACACATCCATCCACCGAGCTGGGCAGGAGAGATTACAAATCATATTCCACAAATCGAAAGTCTCTCAGTTTCCAAAGAGGCAACCATTTCAGAAATATATTCTAAGAGTCTGTTCTCCCAAAACACAGCTCATTATGAATGGGCTGTAGTCAAATTAAATTGGCATTTTGACTTGGGAATCAATGAGAATTGATGAAAGATACAATTTCCATCTTATGGTGTTGTAGGAAAGCGACAGAACTGGGAATCAGAATTCTGGAGTGTGCCTTACTCTAGCTGACTGGCTGCCACATGAGACCAAGTATCATGATTTCTAAAGTGGAAATGGGCTCTGAATCTTATCAGGCTATTATTTTACCTTATTTGCATGCATAGCTTTTTCCTTCATTCCCATTCAAATATCTGCATCCTTGTATTTAAGGTCTAAAAAGCATATAGTTGAGTTTTATCAAGCCTGACAATTTTGTATTTTTAAAGTATTTAAAGATCTTGGGTTTATTTCTATTTATTTCTTGAGTTTATATCTACTAATTTTTGTTTTTGTTTTTATCAACTGCTTTATTTTCTCTTTCTTCTCATTTCTTTTTTAAAAAAATGTATTTTATTGCTTTTTTACAGAGAGGAAGAGAGAGGGATAGAGAGTTAGAAACATCGAATAGAGAGAAACATCTATCAGCTGCCTCCTGCACACCTCCTACTGGGGATGTGCCCGAAACCAAGGTACATGCCCTTGACTGGAATCTAACCTGGGACCCTTTAGTCTGCAGGCCGATGCTCTATCCACTGAGCCAAACCAGCTAGGGCTCTTCTCATTTCTTAAATTATCTTGAATAATTCTTATATCTGTATGTCTTACCCCCATATACTGGTAGTTATACATTCTTTGACTAACTTTCAACCTTGATTTCTAACAATCTATATATAAAAAACCAGAGATCAGAATGCCAGAACGACTGGAACAACCAGTCGCTATGACTCCCACTGCAGCCAGCAAACCTGCCCGATCAGGGGGTGGCGCTGGCCAGCCAACTTCCTGCAGCCCTTCCTCCCACCCAGCCCCACCCCAGATCGGGCCCCCCCCCACACCAATTGGGGGTGGGGCTGTCCAGCCAACCTCCCATAGCCCCTCCTCTAGCCACTGACCCCCTATTGGCCCCCTCACCCCATTCGGGGGAGGGCAGGTCAGCACACCACCTACAGCCCCTCCCCACAGCCAGCCCCACCCCCAATCATGCCCCCCATCGGGGTTGGGGCCCACTGGCCAATCATCCTCAGCTCCTCCCCCCAGCCAGCTCGGCCCTGATCGGACCAATCAGGGCGGCCAGCTGGCCAACCTCCCACTGTCTCCTCCTCCTGACAGGCCTGGTCCCAATCCGCTCTGATTGGGGCCAGGCCAGCCGGACCCCACCTGTGCACAATTCATGCACTGGGCCTCTAGTTTAATATAAGTACTTAGAGCACTTCACACATAACACAGGGATTTTAGCTCAATTTACTTCTGACTTCTCTGCTATTGTTATTATGCATCTTAATTCTGTGAATTTTGTAACACCCAAAAGGCATAATTACTGTGTTCATTAATCCCTCCATAGGCATAATTTTATGTATTCAATATTTATTTATATTTATCTACCTATTAATCCTTATTTTGGTTTTTATACTTTCCTGTATTTCCTTCTGCAATCATTTTCTATCCACCCTTTGGTATTTCTTTTTGTTTAGGTCTCCCAATGATGAATTCACTCATTTTTTGTTTGTTCATGAACATTTTTACCTTGACTTTCAGTTTGAAGAATATTTTATTGAATATAAAATTATGGGTTGGCATTTTTCTTTTAGTACTTTAAAGATGTTTTCCCACTGTCTTCTGACTTCAATCATTTCTGTTGAGAAGTAAACTGTCAATTTTAATGTTGCTATTTAGGTAATTTATCTTATAATGTACCTGGCTGCTTTCTAGATTTACTCTTTATTTTTTTAAAGAAACATTATTATTCTAAGCTTAGGTAAAAGATTTTTCTGTTTATTTTTGTTTGTTGGGCTATATGTATGCTCTTTGGGTTCATAAGGCTACTTGTATCCAACATCTTTTGTCAGTTTTGGAAAATGTTTACTATTATTTCTTCAAATATTTTTTTCACTTTTTTTTTCTCTGTTCTTTTTACTATGCCTCATATGAATTTATGCTCTTTCCTGTTTATCACCTCTTAGCTTTCTGTGCTTCAACCTGGATATTTTCTACCAATTGCTCTTCCAATTTGCCAATAAACTTTTCTTTCATATGTGATATGACAGTAAGCTGATCTATTGAGATCTTAATTTCAGGTATTGCATTTTAATTATATATATGTTTTTCATTTAAAAATAAGTACCAGGTATCTAGTGACATTTTCCATTTTGAAACATATTTTCTTGACATAATAATTACAGCTATATTAAAGTCTATTTCCAATACCACTGAAAGATGGGTTATCTGCAGATCTGTTTCTATTGTCAGTTTTTCTCTTGGTTCATTTTTTTTTTTTTTTTTTTGTCATATATGGTAATATTTTACTGCTGGTCAGCCATTGTTTATAATAAGTATTAGAGAGGCTCTTGATGTTATATCTCTCTATACAAAGTTTATTTTATCCTCTGGTAAGCAGATGGAATGGTAGCAGATAACTTTAATCTAAACAGGCATTTAACTGACTCAATTTTGGATTATAATTTTTCAAACTTCTATGTACTTCTATTTTGTCCGTGCTCCTGGAGTGTCATCCTCAGAATTTTCCAACTTATATTCTGATGTACCTATGAGAGGCCCTCCCCAATGTTGGGACCTGAGAATCAATTCTTTTGTTTTGTTTTGTCTTTCTAGCAATAAAAGAGTGAAAATTCTGCTTTGCAAGATGAGTCTTGTCTCACTTGTAAAATCAGCAACTACTATCTAAAGGGAAAAGAGGCAGAGAGTTGGGCTCTCTCTCCCTAGGTCTCTCCTCTCAGCAGGATTTTGCTCCCCATCAAATTCTGGCTGTCATGGCAGCTTCAAATTCATTTTTCTTACTCTGGTGCTCTGTAAGATTGTCAGATTTTCTACTGGCTTCTCTGTCTCTTAAAATTTAACCTATAGTTCTTTTTCATGGTCATTCTTAGAGGAGTATTAATCAGGTACTGTGATGGCTTTTTAAAAACATAGCTGCAAATCCTTTGATCCCATTCCTATTGAAAGGTGAATTCAATGACCTTTCCCCTTACATTTGGGAAGATTTGTAATTACTTTAACCAACAGTTTACGGCAGAAGTCATAAATGGCCATTCAACCTCTGCCTTGTGATCCAGAACACTTTCCTTAAAACCCTGAAATATCATCAACTACTCTGTGACCACCATACTGGCGAGGCTACATTTAGGACAGGTGCTCTTGTAGACAATCCCATCTGATCTTGTCCTTTAGAGATTCTTTCCTAAAAGTCCCATATACATGAGTGAAGAAGCCATCTTGGAAGCTGATCTCTCAAACTTACCTCTTCTTGCTCTCTAGCTGTTTGAGTGACCCCAACTGAGACCCTAGGCAGCAAGGAGCTGAGAAGAGCCATACCCACTGTGTCTTTTCTGAATTCTTGATCCACAGGCTCTATCAGCCTTATAAAACGATTGCTAAACATCTACCTGGTCTAGTAAAAATATGCAGGGTGTCCCCAAAAATGTATACACACTTTTAACAGCTGATAGCTCAATTTTGAAAATGTATTTTAACAGACACTACCTTTATAATTTTTCAAAGTGTGTGTGTATACATTTTTAGGATACCCTATACTACATTTACTTCCATTGCTTTAAGATTGTATGCTCTACGTATCAGCTGTGAAAACAATAATGAATTATAGGAATCTGGATCTGGGAACTTCAGTTAAAATAAGATGGTCCGATCTATCCTGCCACCCAAAGCAAATATTCACATTCCCAAGAAGCTGTTATCTATCTTCTGCCAAGAAATTTATTTATCTTAGAAAATTTGAATTAGGAAATTTTAAGAATATGCAGCCAGTTCACAAAGGATGTCACAATGGTGATTTAATAACATTTACAATGAGAGAGGTGCGAGGAAATAAAGCAGAATGGAATTCAGTCACTGGTATCAAGGATATCACAGTCTGTCATGGAAAGAACATACAACTGACTATCCTACAATTATATTATAGATGAAAATATATGAACAAAAAAAGACGCATCTATAAGGAGGAATGATTCTAGTTAGGTACATTGGGATATTCTGGGAAAGTCTGACAGGGAAAAAGACATCTAAGTTGCACTTTTTCCATAGTTGACAAGTTGGACATCATTTTCAAGTTCTTCCACATTCTAATTGCCACCGCTTGTCTAGACATTATCCAGATTTTCAGTTCTTGGGAAACATAATTCTCCTAATATTGTTAAATAGTCTGAATGTGACACCTGTATTTATGAAACCTAACATTTCATTGTCATTTTTGTCAGGCAGGTCATAGGCCCATACTACATCTTAAAGTATATTAAGAATCTTTCAACATGGGTCATTTTGAAACCAGGTTTTTGTGCTCTTCATATTTTGAAACTGTACTGAAGACTTTACACCAGTTCTCTGAGTTCAATATTTTAGCCTCTGGAGACTTTTGTTGGGGAGCAGGGAACCGAGTAGAAAGGTCTAATCTCAGATGCTAACAAATAAGCTCTTCCAGGACTGTAGCTGCTGAAAATTTAATGAGCAAGCCTTGTGTGCCTTTCTCCAAGATGGTGATTAAAAATGTTGACCAAGACAGAATCATGTAATCTAGGCTTGGGCAATAATATATTAATGCATTTATCCTATTAGGTCACTTATTTTCATTTTGACAATGACCTTCTGGAGAATAGATACCTTTATCCAAAGAAGTGATGCAGATGATAGGAATATTAGGCATAATAGATGGCTACACTGGGAATATTAGTCATGAGGTCCTCTCATGCTTCTTAAATCAGACTACCTTTCATTCAGTCTATTTTGAGGTCTTTACTTCATTCTAAAACTTTCCTACATCCTGGAATCCCCTGGAGAGCATTAAAATATACAGAAGCCTGGTTCCCACCCTGAGGGGTACAGCCCAAGCTTTGGTAGTTTGGAAAACTAACTGGGTGATTCTAATGTGCAAAGTAGAAACCACTGCTTTTACAGAAAGTCATAAATTCTAAAAGGAAGAGTGTGGGATGAGAGGTTAAACCAGGATAGACTCCAGCTCTATTGCCGGGGTTCTTTTCCCAGCCTTACAAAGGGTTCAGCATTCTGGAGAAAGGGGCTGCGCCTAGATTCAAGAAGGAGTCCAAAGATGAAAGATAATTTTGAAAGGCATTGGGGGTCAGAGGAGCTTCAGCTAAAGGGAGCTAAAGACTCTCCCTTGACCAAGGACCCGTGCTTTTATTCAACACGATTTATCCTAAGGCAAGGTGGAAATATACACTTCAAAGGGTAGGGTATAGAAGCATTATCAGTTTGGGAAATAGCCTACAGCTGTTCAGGTGTTTGGCCAACAGGAGGCAATAAAATGCCCTGAGCTGTCTGGCAGTTAACAATCCTATTCAGATTTGGGGGAAGTGCCGTTTAGCAGTTTCCAACAGGTAAATTACATATGTGGTTCACCCTTGTTGAGCCGCCCAAGTCCCATCAACCTTTTGACGGAACTCTTGTTATTATTACATGCTGGAATTGGTTCTCGGCACTCTATCACTTAATAGTTTTGTGATTTGGACAAATTGCTTCATCTCTGAGCTTTAGCTTCTTTATGAAATCAGGACAAATAAGACCTCCAATGTAAGGTTATGGGAAGGGTTAAAAAAGAAAATGGGTTCAAAGTAACTAGCGCATAGTAGAGAAATTGTAGATGTCCACCCTCTCTCCTTTCTTCCAAGAGGCCCCTAAGTTGATCTATAGATCAAGGTCAGCCATGGATGAAAGACGGATTTGACTCTTGGACTCTCCCTGCTGGTGTTCCTCTGAGGATCAGATAACCTCACCTTTGGTGGCCTGTGTCTAAATTCCTCTGGCTCACGGAATGACTTATACATCATTTAAAATGCACAAATGTAGCTTAGTTGGGAAATAAAACATATAATTGACTTTCTATTGCTGAATAGAAAAAAAAAAGTTTCATTTTCCAACTGTGGCTATCAAAGACCAGGCACTGCTCAAGTTTCATTAGTAAGCTTTTCAAATGTGCCACCTTATTTTCAGTTTTTCATGTAAGACAATTTTGCATGAATATAGAATTTTTGTGGGTATGTGTGAAACCCAGAAAGAAAAATATATACTAGACTAAACTTTTATTTATTAACTAGAGGTCCAGTGCATAGGCTTTGTGCACTGGTATGGGGGACATGGCCTGTGGGAATCGGCCTGCTGTGGGAGCACCGCTCATTCCAGTCAGCTGAGTGGCATTCCCACTGTAGGAGCACACTGACCACCAGGAGGCAGCTCTTGCATTGAGTGTCTGCCCCCTGGTGGTCAGTGCACATCATAGTGACTGGTTGACTGGTCATTTAGCTGTTCAGTTGCTGGGCTTTTATATATATAGATTTTTAACTATTTCTATTGGAAAATCCTAGCTAGAAATTCTTTTTTTATATATATTTTTATTGATTTTGGAGAGGGAGAAAGAGAGAGAGAGAGAGAGAGAGAGAGAGAGAGAGAAAGAGAGAGAGAGAGAGAAATAATAATGAGATAGAGCCCTGGCTGGTTTGGCTCACTGGATAGAGCGTTGGCCTGGGGACTGAGGGGTCCCAGGTTCAGTTCCGGTCAAGGGCATATACCTTGGTTGTGGGCACATCCCCAGTGGGGGGTGTGCAGGAGGCAGCTGATGGATGTTTCTTTCTCATCAACGTTTCTAGCTCTCTATCCCTCTCCCTTCCTCTCTGTAAAAAATCAATAAAAATATTTTTTTAAAAATAATGAGATAGAATCATTGATCGGCTGCCTCCTGCATGCCCCACACTGGGGATTGAGCCTGCAACCTGGGTATGTGCCCTGACCAGGAATCAAACCATGACCTCCTGGTTTGTAGGTCGATGCTCAACTACTGAGCCATGCCAGTCGGGCCTAGCTAGAAATTCTTAGCATCTGAACTGTTAAATGGTTGTTTAAAAGAAATTTTAAATTAAAGTGATGTACATGTAGCACATGTAGTGAAAATGAATGTGTTCTTAAGTTTTTCCATTGTGAAAATGTCAGGAGCCAAGAGTTGGTCAAAGGATTAACTCTGACCTTCAGTAAGTTACTGAAACAGGAACTCACAGAAACTAGGCCCACTTCCTCTTGCCTGAGGACAAAGCATTCCTTCTGTAGCCACCCTTCAACCGCCACACCCTTTATCTATAGTCAGCACCCTTTAGCCCCCACCCCTTCTAGGCATCTCCCCTTCTAGAAACCACATATAAGGAACGCTGTAAAAAATAAAATTTCGAGGCTTGATCAGAAACCCTTTTGTCTTGCCTCCATTCTTCTGCGTCCCTTGTCTGTCTCTCATTCTCTTAGGTGCGCCGCCCTCGGTACCCCCGTTAGAAGACCCCGCTGGCCGGGGCATGAAAATATATAGCAAGAAGTCAGAGCATAAACTTTAAATTTCATGAAAGTGTAGAGTTCCATTTACATTCTGCCTTCAACCCAAAGATACACGTATAATTGCAAATAATATGAGCAAACAGGCCCAAATTTATTTAATCATATCTCCTCTCCTGTATTCCTCTCTCCTTTCTTCTCATTTTAAAAACATTTATTGAGATCCAAACGTTCTGTAGGCATTGCAAACATAAAGAGTAATTAGATATATGGTTGCTGACTTTGAAGAGCTCACAGTCTATTGTAAAAATAATTAAAACTCAATATAGTTGGTGAAAACTGAATGAGGTGTGTAGTTCTAGTTAACAGTATTGTACTAATGTCAATTTCCTGGTTTTTAAATTGTGTTACAGTTGTATAAGATGTCAGTGTTTCAGGAAGCTAAGAGAACTGCGCATGATTTTATGTTTGTAAATTTTATGAGATTATATTTGTTAGAAAATAAAAAGTTTGTGAAAATCTAATATGGCAAGATAAATACTAGGCTAATAGAATAAGGAAACATGACCCTGCATAAGGAGTGATGGAAGGCTTTGCAAAGGAGATGGCATGGAAGCTGGCTCTTGAAAATTGACTAGAAATTTCCCTGGTATATTAGTCTCCAATGGCTGTTATAATAAATATCACAATCTTGGTCGTTTAAAACAGCAAAACTATATTCTGTTGCAGTTCTGGAAGCCAAAATTTCCAAATCAGTTAGCTAGGCTAAAAGCCTGGTTTCTTCTGGAGGGTTTAGGGGGGGATTTTTTTTTGCCTTTTCTAGTTTATGGAGGCTTTCCATGTTCCTTGGCTTGTGACCTCTTCCTCAAATCACTCTAACCTCTTGCTTTCATCATCACATGTCCTAACTTCCTTCTTTTATGCTTCCTTTTAAAAAGACACTTGTGATTACATTTAGGGCCTACCTGGATCATTCTGGATGACCTCTCCAACTTATGATTCTTAATAACATCTGCAAGTCCCTTTTTGCCATGCAAGTTAACATTTACAGGCTCCAAGAATTAGGACCTGGATATCTTTGGCAGCCCTTATTCAGCCTCCCACATCTGGCAAGGACAGTATTCCTTCGAGTCTATAATTGTGAAAGACAAAATGCCCACTTGAGGAATGATTAATAGTGGGGCATAAGACAAGCAAGATAGATTGGTGTATTGGTCAGCTCAGGCTGCAACAATGAAATACCACAGAAGTCCAAGGTCATGGTTCAGGCAGGGGGCTCTGTTTCTGTTCTGGCTTGCCTTCTCTCCTTGAATGTGTGTGAAGAGAGAGGTGTCTTTCTTCCTCTTCTTACACAGCCACCAATCCTATGGGATTAGGACCTCACTCTATACTCTCATTAACATTAATTACATTATAAAAGCCCTATCGCCAAATACAGTCATTTGGGGGTTAATCAACATATGAATTTAGGGGGTGACAATTCAGTCCATGGTACTTGGCTTCTGGCACATCATACTTTTCTCAATATATTTAAGTTTCTGCTCAAATATCACCACCTCAAAGAGGGCTTCCCTGACTACCCTATCTACAGTAGCTTTCTTTGTGTGATATCACTGTGCTTTTTCCATTCTTTTGTAGAGCATGGGTTTAAGAGCCTGGAATCTGGAACAGACTGATTTAATTGAAATACTGGATCCATTAATTATGAACTTTAAGAACTTGGCTGAAATATTTAAGTTTTCTATGCCTAGGTGTCCCCATCTGTAAAATGAGGGTAATGATAATACCCATCTCCTATGAGCTAAATGAGTTAAAATATGCAAAAAGCTGAGAATATTGGCTGGGACAATTTAAGGTCTCCTTAAATTTTAGTTACTATTTTAAAAATCATATTTGTCAATAGAGAAACATAAAAACTCCAAAAAAACAAGGGCTTTCTACCTTGCTCAACATAGTATCTTCAGTGCCTAGAACACTGCCTGATACATAACAGATGTCCCCTAGATATTTGGTGGAAGAATGCATACATGAATGAATGGTTTCTTGGAAGAGTTTCCAGAAGTGTGTGTGACAGTGTCAAATGTTTCAGACAACTCAACAAGTGAGGACTTAAGTCATTTATCAATCAGAAGGTCATTGGTGACTTGAGCAGTAATAATAGCCATAATTTATTGAGGCACCTTGTTAAGTGTGCTAATTTACACAGTGACCCTACAAGGAAGCCATTATTATCACCATTTACAGATGACAGAGTATTTCAGCAGCTCTGTGGGACAGGAGACTGAAGAGGATTGAGAGATGAGCAGGAATTACAGATATGGAGACAACTCTATTATAATTGGCAGTTTATTTAAATATATTAGCCTATTTGAGGGGAATAATTTCAATTGGTTGGAGGCATAATCTATCAACTAATATTATCGAAGAAATCAAGTACCACTGAAGCAAAGGAAATGAGAAAAATATGAAATAAATCAAATTTCTCATCTTTATAATTTTGTTTTCTCTTGGACCATTTTAAATGCTGTCAGTGACAACCTCAGATTTTTTGGGTCCTCTGTGTTTGAAAATACACAGAAGATATATAAAATCACCATTTTAGTAAAAATCTTACTAGATGAGAAAGATGTTTTCACAAATCAAACTACTAAAGAGATTCCAAGCAGACCTGGAAACCAAATCAACTCAACCTGTGGCAGAATGATGTCAGAAACAAGTCCCTGGAATATATGAGAATTCCAGGTCTGCACCTCTGCAAAGACTGTTATGTCTTTCAGATGGTGGGTGAGGGAGTAGGAGGAAAGTACCTGGGTAGGCCTACAACAACAAGCTTTTTTTTTTTTTTAATATATTTTATTGATTTTTTTACAGAGAGGAAGGGAGAGGGATAGAGAGCTAGAAATATCAATGAGAGAGAAATATCGACCAGCTGCCTCCTGCACACCCCCTACTGGAGATGTGCCCGCAACCAACGTACATGCCCTTGACCGGAATCGAACCTGGGACCTTTCAGTCCGCAGACCGACACTCTATCCACTGAGCCATAGCTTCCCGTGATTATGAGCTACATTTCTGGAGGCTTCGACTGGGGCTTGAGTGTTTACATTGATCTTGCTAGGATAATTAAAGACATAGGTGCCTATATCAGATAATTTGACTTCAACTTTGTTTTCTTTGGTGACCTGGACTCATATGCATGTCCATCCTGACTGTCACTTTTCAGAGCTCACTAAGGAGAGAGCAACAATGAAGAGGTCTAATAGTCACCCTGGGTAAGGAATACTATAAACTTTCTGCCTTTTGATTTCAATGGGAGGCTGCAATACCATTGTTTGTTTGCAGGGCAACGGAAGGCCATGAGCAAGGCTCCAATGGCAAATTTGGATCCAGAGAAGGCACGGTACCTATTCCTCACTCTGTTCATTTTTTTTTTTTTTTAATCTGTATTAGTTTTCATGAGCTATGTCTCCCCTCGGCCCAGCCTCCTTATTGCTGTTCTTCATCAGTTCTCTGTAATTCGACATTTTCTTGCCCCTTAGACCTGGCTGTTTGGCTGTTGATAAAGATGCCTATTAGGGGTTGGCAAGGGGTAATGGGCGGTGAGAAAATCTGGATTTCCAAAATAAGAGGGATAATTTTAGAATGCATTTCCTACTTGGACGATTGAAAACTAAAGCTGAAAAATATAGCTAATCAACAGTCTCTTCCCGTCCCCCCTCAATTTACCCAATTTAATTTAAAGCCTCCGTATTGCCAGGGTGACCTTTCCTGTTCTGGGCTCACATCACCATATGAATTTTAAGTCCTCTCCTGCCCCTGTAGCTATGTTAAGTTGGTAGTTAAGTCCCAGACTCCTGCTCTGAAGCGCCGCACTGTTCCCCTCAGTGCCGGGCGGCAAGGGGTTAACCGTCGCCAGCGCCTACCGAGTTGTAAAAGGAACTGCTGAAGCTGATCAATGACCACTGTTAAGACCTGGAAACCAATTATAAACCTGAAATTTGTGATGAACAAAGCCCTGAAACACTGGGATGAAAACTACTGAATTAGTCCAGTTCATTAAAATCATTAATAGTCATGAAATGAAAACCACCGGAGTCCAAAAAGGCTTAATGCTCTATCCATATTAATTAGATGGGAGCAAATCTGAACTGAAAAGCAGCACATGCTTTGTAGAATTAGCAATTGGTCTCTGCAGACTACACAGATCTCTATTAAAATTCAGTTTAATTAAAATTGATCACGTTAAGAAACCGGTGTGGTTAATTAACTGAATTCTTGGACTTCTTTTCATACATTTCACAGACGCCTTGTACCCTGCTTTGTTGGGTGACACTTCATGTTGCACAGAGCAAATCCGATTGCAAAGGTTAACTCTCTGTGTTCCTGGAGATGATACAGATCGTGGAGGATGGGTGTGGAAGGGGAGAGGGAGCTAAGCTTCATGAGGAGTCAAACCCCAACCTAAACTTGAGCAAACTCCTTTGGAAAATTGGCCCCATTCGTGGCGTATAAATTAATGTGTAACAAAAACTGTTCTCTCTCCCAAGCTGCCATCTCTGGAGGAGCTGAGAAATAGTACCAAAGATGAAGAGAGTCACTCTAATGTTGAAGGCAGGACAGTGCAGAGTTGGTGGAATGCAGTTGCACAATAAGGAAATGCCACACCAGTCTGGCTACAGGTATCGTAGTTTTGTTGCCCATAGAGCTTCTTACTCTGTTTGGCTCAGAGTAAGTCATTTTTGTGTTTTTCCATTTGAAGAATGGGAAAAATGACATTTCTAGATTTCACCAGAGTGCATGGGGCTTAAAATGCTGGCAGTAGTCTCACTTGGGGCTGTCCTGTTGCTCATGGCCAAGTCTACTCCTCCCCAAATGCACCAAGCCTATTGCTGCCAACAGAGCCTTTCCAAGACTGCAGTTAATTATGTCACTGACCTGCTCAAAACTCTCTAATGACTAATGCACTGCCTACTGGAAAAATTCCACACTCTGTAAATTTGAATTCAGAGTTCTGCATCATCTCGTCCAACGTATTTTTTATTTTCTTCACCTTCTAGCTCCCTATGAAATATACTCCCGTTTCAACCAATTAGGCCAATTTACAAACTTGGAATTCCTTATTTTCCTTCCAGCCTCCATTCTCTTTTTTCTTAGAAATCTACTTTTATCCAGCCCATGCTTCAGGGTTCAACTTGAATCCCCTCTCCATGAGGTCCTTCTGTCATCAACCTTCCTGTCCTTCCGTAGTAGGTTTTATCTTAGAATAGAGGCCCGGTGCACGAAATTCGTGCACAGGGCAGAGGGTGGGGGTCCCTCAGCCCAGCCTGCAACGACGCAAGTGTTCCCCACCTGGCCTGTCCAGAGGTCCTTCCCTCCGTGGCCAGGCATGGAATGCTTGCCTCATCGCCGGGGCGATGACGCAAGCGTCCTCCCCCTTCTCCCTGGCCTCTCCGTGCCTGCTGCCCAGAGGCCTTCTGTGGCCGGGGTGGAATGCTTGCCTCATCACTGCGTCAATGAAGCAAGCATTCCACCAGGCTGCTCATGCTGCCCGCTGTCAGGGGCTGGGGGACTCTGGCGGGGCTGAAGGACTGGGTGCCGCCATCTTGTGGCTATGGGCACTGTCATCTTTGTGGTGGAGTGATGGTCAACTTGTATATTCCCTCTTTATTAAATAGGATGCCTATTTGGCTCTTGTTCCTCAAACTCTGATCTAATACCTCATGATGTACTTATCAGCTCCTAAAGATTTTAAGATCTTGGTAGGTAGAGGTCATCTTTTATATTTTAATGAACTATTTGCAACAGGCATTGGCACAATGTTGCTCCATAAATGTTCATTAATAATGAGGATGATGGTTATCCTTTGACAGTTTCTGGCAATTTTTCCCAGAGAAGGAAATTTGAGTTAGATATTTTATCTAAGGTAATATAATAAACTGGTAGGAATATTTGGGTGTGGCATGCAAATAACAATAATACTGATAGATGATATTATTAAACTCATATGTAAAGCATTGTGCTAAGGACTTAACATTTACAAAGAAATCTCCCCCTTCCTCTGATTTGTTGCAAGTGCCTTTCTGGCATTTGCTTTATTTATTTTTAAATCTGTAATTATTTCTTCGATCTCATTTCTAATCTTTTACATATATATATATATTTTCTAACTTTCCTAATTTGGATTTCTGGGTTTTAAAAAAATGTATATCTTATTAAGAATCAGCTTTTAAATATCTATGTTCTTTGTTTTTACATTCATTTAATCAATGTTAGCTTTTATCTTTATTAATTTCCATTTACTATTTTTGGTAGATTTTATTGCTTATTTTTTTCTAATATCTTAGTAAGTTTAAAGTATCTTAATAAGTATTCACTTACTTTTCTCCCTCTTTTCCTTTTTTAGGATTTTTTCTGTGCAACACTGAAGGCTATACATTTCCCCCTAAACACAACTTTTATTGTGATCCTTAGTTTTTTGACAAAGTATTTTCATTTTCACTCCTTTATAGACCATTTGTAATTTCATATTTGATTTTTTTCCTTTAAAAAATATGTTTGTACTGCTTTTTTTTTTAGAGAGAGAGGGAGAGAGAGATAGAAATATCGATGAGAGAGAAACATTGATCAGCTGCTTCCTGTAGGCCCCTTAATGGAAATGGAGTCCACAAGCCAGGCATGTGCCCCAACCTGGAATCAAACCTGCAACCTTTTGGTGCAACCTTTGGCGATGCTCAATCCACTGCACTATGCTGGCCAGGCTGATTTCTTTTTTGATCCAAGTGCTTTTTATAAATTACTAGAGGCCTGGTGCACGAAATTCGTGCACGGTGTGTGGGTGTGTGTGTGTGTGTGTGTGTGTGTGTCCCTCAGCACAGCCTGCACCCTCCTCTCCAATCTGGGATCCCTCTCACAATCCAGGACTGTTGGCTCCCAACTGCTTGCCTGCCTGCCTGCCTGATTGTCCCTAACCGCTTCTGTCTGCCAGCCTGGTCACCCCCTAACCACTCCCTGCCAGCCTGATCGATGCTTAACTGCCCTCCCCTGCTGGCCTGGTTGCCCCCAACTTCCCTCCCCTGCCGGCCATCTTGTGGCAGCCATCTTGTGTCCATATGGGGGCAGCCATCTTATGTGTTGGAGTGATGGTCAATTTGCATATTACTCTTTTATTATATAGGATTATTTCAGTCTATTTAAAAAATTATTTAATCCTATCTCAATTATATTTGGTCATAGAAAATGTCCTATACCAGTGATGGGCAACCTTTTGAGCTTAGTGTGTCAAACTTCGCCAAAAAACTGAGCATAACTTGGGTAGTGTGTCACTTTGAGGAAAAAACATTATTTTGCAAATGTTTCATCCTCAGGAGCAGCAAATGTTTCATCCTCAGCATGCGGCCGCCTCAGCGGCCACGTGTCATCAGAAATGGCTACTCGTGTCTGTGCTGACACACGTGTCATAGGTTCGCCATCACTGTTCTATACAGTTTCTTTGGCCAACTATGTAATAATTCTTATAAACATTCCATGGATATATACACAATCTATTTTTTTTTCTATTTAAAAGTTATAAATTTGTATTATTCATTTCTTTTATGTACTTCCTCATTTTTGGTCTAACACAACTGTCAAATTCTGAAATGTGCATATGAAAGGGTACTGCCATTTTGTATTTTAATTAAATTTTACTTGCATTTTTACACATTTAGGTTTATATTAAGTTGCATTGTTTATTTTTATGCATAAAGGTTTATGACAGTATATTTTATTCTGTCTAGTATTTTTAAACTAAATTCATTATCTAATTTTAATATTGTCACTCTTCTTTCTGATAGTTTACCTTTACCTGTTTTCTCTTTGCCCATTCCTTACTCTCAAACTTTTTTTCATTTTTTTGTAGGTACTTTTTCTTATATTTTCCTCTAAAATATAGTTGTATGTAGGCTCTTTTAAAAGATTGTTTACTATATCCTATAAAAGATTTTTCAAAATCCTACCTAATAATAGACAAATATGCAAATTGACCGCACCTTTGCTATGCCCCAGGCCACGCCCACCAGCCAAAGCCACACCCACCAGCCAATCAGGGCGAGTATGCAAATTACCCCCACCAAGATGGTGGTTAATTTGCATACACTGAGGGAGGGAGGAGTGAAGACTGAAGACAACTTAGAAGGAAGATTCTTCCTGCAAATGGGCTACTAGTGTATAATATATCTTGTTATAAAACTTATTTCAGGCAATCAAAAAAGCTATAAAGACACAAAACATAAAATATATGGGAAAATTAACACCAAAAGGAAAAGTTAGAATGTTTAGAGCCAAAATTCTTGCTCAAATTTAAAATGCAAAGTTAATGGTACGTATTTTCCTATTAATTGTTAATTAATATTTTGCCTCATTTTATTTTTTAAAACTTTACTGTCCTTTGTATTTCAACTATTGCAAAGATGGAAACAAGACCAGTTAATTAATGACATTTATCTGTCATTCTTTTTTTTTTATTTGATCAAGCAAACTATTTATTCCAACCCCTGTAACCCTGCCTATATCTACTCATTTAGAAGGGCAACTGTATTTTCCATTCCATTCCTTTTCCTAAACTTCATAATCCAATTCATACTTTTTAATTTTATATAAAAACAAGATATTCTTTCTTTCCCAACTACTCATCTTCCTTCAAGAAGATCTATTCTCACACTAGTTTATTTGCTATTGCTTATTCTTTCCCCATCTCTACCACTTTGATAACTCAGGTTTTGCTAAAATAGTTTAAAATTTTTAGTTCTAATCCATTATTGTGTCTTCCCTTGAAAAATGGCTCTTATGTTTTAAAAACCCTATATAGCTCAAATATTTATGCACTCAGGCAATTTTTAGCTATATATTTCCCAGGGTTTATTGCTTTTTCTTCTGTCTTCTCCTATCTTCTCTATTCTGACTTATTTATTTTTAATGTAAGTGCTTTCCTTAAAAGGGGCATGTTGGCACTAAATTCTTTGAACTCTTTCATGTGTACAAATATCTTTCCAACCTCCTGGTGGTTGAATAACAGTAAATCATTCTCAATCATCTATGGGTGATATTTCAGTGCCAGAGAGATTGTTTTCTCTTGCCAATAGTTGTTATTTTCCCTCAAATTACACTCGGATCTCAGTAAGGCCTTTTACTCATCAGTCTCATTTTCTTAAGCAAAGGGACCTTAAATATTGCCTCTCATCTATCTGTGTTTTTTCTCCTTTTTCTAGATCTTCTATTATTCATGTTTAGACATCTTCCAAGTCTTCTACCTTTTCCCTCATGATTCCCATCTCTTCGTAGTTTTGCAATATTTTGGGCTATGTATTCCATTTGATATGCTGGGAAACTAATCCATTCTCTGATTCAATTTATAAATTAAACATTTAGTTAAAAAAATAATAATTTCTAGGATCACAGATTCTTTAGGGATTGAAATAGAAACTTCTAATTTCTTGCATTATTTTTTGTTGTATCACTTTAGTAACTGCTTATCTATTGAACAGTTCTGTTTAATTAAGAGTCACCTGTTCTGGATGTTCTGTATATTTTTTTTCTCTCTGGCCACTAGAGACCTTCTTTACAGACATTATAGTTTTCCTTTGCCTATTCAGAGAGCTGAGGCCGAGCTCAAAGAGTAGGTACTTCTGTGGGTGGTGAGACACAAAGATATCTCTGTCTGTGTGGCTAAATACCAGCTGGCAGGTGCCAGTACCCAATTGAGGTTCCCTAGGGGAAGAGACAGGGACATCTCCCCTGGAATACTTTTGTGTCAAGGCACCACTTTTCCTCTGGGGATACCAAAGATTTGCAACAGTGAGAAAGTCTGGCCTCAACTTTCTGTCTGGATCTATAGGGCCCCCAAATCCTGCCTGCCTGACAGATAGACCCAGGGGAGGAGGATTGCTGTTAGACAGGAATTGAGATCAACAAACATTGGGAGCACCTTCAGGGTGCTACATTCCCAGCATTCCTCTAAATACATTTCAATATTTTAAAATGTGAAATATAACACTCCTACAGAAATGTGCATGAATCATAAATGTCTGTATAACAAATGACTATAAAATGAATCCATATGTAAGTACTACCAAAGTCAATACAATGAATAGAATATTGCCAGCAACCCAGAAGACCTTTTTGTCTCTCTTCTTTAACACGATACCTTGTTTGCCCCAATAGAGGTAAATCACTAGCCTGATTTTTATGGTAGTCAGTTTTCTTGCCTTTCTAAAAAAAATAAGTCTTACACTTGGGTATGTACCCACACACAAAATAATTTAATTTAGTTTTGCCTTTCTCTCTCACTATCTATGTATATACAGGTTGGGGTAAAAATAGGTTTACAATTGTTCATATGGGATATAATACAATAATTAATAAATAATAATACAAGAATAAATTCTGTGTTTCACATACTGAGAGCTTTAAACCTACTTTTCCCCACCCTGTGTGTGTATGTATATATATATATATCCTGTTAATTGTATTTGTATAGAGAGCCCTTTGTTCTGAGTATTTATGGAGAGAGAGAGCTCTAGTATCTCTTCCTGTTCTTTTAAGGGTATGAGCCCTATTAATTTAAGGCCCCACCCTATCACCTCATTTAATCTTAATTACCCCCCAAAGACCCTATCTCCACACAGTCACACTGGGGGTTAGGGCTTCAACATATGAATTATATGAATTTTGGAAAGGACACAATTCAGTCATAGAAGTGCTGCTATAAACATTCTCAATATGTGCTTTGATTCACATGTACACAACTTTCTCTAGAACATATAATCAGGAGCGAAACTGATGCCTAATAAGGTTGCATGTCTTTGACTTTATTAGATGATGCTAACCTGATTTCTAAAGTGGTGGTGTCAATTTACAACAACCAGCAATTTATTAGAGTTTCCATTACTCCATGTCCTTTTCAACATGTTGATTTTTTTTTTTAACATTAACTGATCTGGTGTGTATGTAATATAATCTAATTCTAGTTCTAATGTGCATTTCCCTGATTCAAGGTTAAGCAATGTTTTTCAGATAAGGAAAAAAAAAAAAAAAAAGACATAGGCCTAAAGGAGTAATTTAAAGCTAAGAGAGTGGCCCTGGCCAGTGTGGCTCAGTTGGTTGTAGCATCATCCTGTACATCAAAAGGCGGTAGGTTCAAGTCCTGATCAGGTTGTTGGCCTGATTCCCGGTCAGGGAGAGTACAGGAGGCAGCATATCGATGTTTCTTTCTTTCTTTCTCTCTCTCTCTCTCTCTCTCTCTCTCTCTCCTCTCCTCCCTCCCTCCCTCCCTTCCTCCCTTCCTCCCTGTCTCTAAAATCAATAAAAAGAAAAATTTTAAGCTAAGAAAGGGGAAGTAACACGGCTGTGCTAAATGTTTCATAGACTGGCAATCCCTGTAACAACCCTAGAGATGGTTTCTATTATCACCCCATGTTCAGATAAGGAAGTTGAAATTTAGTGAAGACATACAGCCAGACAGTGCAGAGCTGAGATTAAAACTCAGACTTGAAATTCTCCTCAGCACTGAGTCCCTTTGCTTGCAGAAGCTAACTAGAGCAGCCATGTGGATGATCATCTAGAGCAGGACTTACTAATGATAGGAAGAGCAGGCACGAGGCAGTAGCAGTTGGTGAAAATTTTCAGAATAAGTCATGAAAGTGTATTTTTAAAAAGCGTGTTAGCTAAGGCCTTAGGGGGGGAAATGCAAAATGTCAGCAAATTTGAGATTTAGTCTTAGCAATGTCATGAAGTTTTGAGTACTTGTGGCACCCAAAGTAAGAGTTTTTTGGATTTTAAAACTCAATGCTTTACACTTTTTTCTACTATTAGGAAATATATAGCCCTGGCCAGGTAGCTCAGTTGGTTAGAGCATCATCTTGATACACCAAGGTTGAGGGTTCGATCTCCAGTCAGGACACATACAAGAGGCAACCAATGCATGCATAAGTAAGTGGAACAACAAATCAGTGTATCTCTGTCTCTCTCTTTCTCCCTTCCTCTCTCTAGAATCAATCAATTAAAAATGTTTTAAAATAAATGTGTACATTTTTTACTGTCAAATTTTTGGAAAGTTCAAAAACCCACAAAGCGGAAATAAAAATTACTCTTAATCTCCCTACCCAGAGTTAATCACTATTAATATTTTATATTATCTTTCCAGCATTGTCAGGCCCATAAACATGTATTATTTTTAGACAAAGTTGAGATCAGACTGCATATGCTGTTTTGTGATCTTTTTGCTCTAAATAAAATATTGAGAATTCTTTTTCATGTCATCAAAAAAACCTGCACATGATTTTTAATAATTGTCCACTTTGGGTTGTATCATAATCCTTCTTATAACATTTCAAATAACTAACTCTGTAATGAAACCATCCTAATAGATAAATCATTGCCAATTTTCAATTACTTCTTTAAGCATTATTTTTTAGAAATGTACATGACTGTGAATTTGATCTCAAGGCTCCTCCTCTTTGCTTAGCAGGAAATCAGATTTGCCTTTAGGGTTTCACAAGAATTTGAGAAGCTTATGTGGCGCCTACAATGCAAGGGAATAACACATTCACCCCACACCACCATGCACAGCATAGAAACAGCATTGGCCAATCCCCCTATTGTACCTGGAAGCTGCATAACTCTACTTCTGTGCCACCCATGAGACAGGAAGGCTTGACCAGGCCTGGGGACCTCAGTGCTCAGAATCCAGTCTTTCCGGGGACACCACACAGCTGCTCCTCTCTGAGCCCTTGTTACCACCCTGGGTGCTGCCAGGGAGAGGGCATGGGGTCGCGGTCCCTGCTGCCTCTCTCCTCAGTTTGGGAGAGAAAAGATGGGTCTTTATCTTTTCATGATCTTCAAAGGCACTCTTCCCCCTGACTCGACACTTAACATAGGCTCTTCAATGACTTAGGCTTTTTTATGAGACAGGACATGCTCCTGCCTGCAAGCAGCCTCGGCTCTCCACCAGGCATCAAACTTCCCTTGGAGCAGTGGTCGGCAAACTCATTAGTCAACAGAGCCAAATATCAACAGTACAACGATTGAAATTTCTTTTGAGACCCAAATTTTTTAAACTTAAACTGTATAGGTAGGTACATTATTATTAACTTAATTAGGGTACTCCTAAGCTAGCCTTTGCTAAAAACTCAAGGGGCCAAAGAGCCACATGTGGCTCGTGAGCCGCAGTTTGCCGACCACTGCCTTGGAGCAAGGAAGCCCCAAGGTTTTGCTACCTGCTTGAAATGGGGAGGAGAAAAAAAAAATGAGAGCACCACCAATCAAATCACCTTTGATCCCCATCTGTACACATCCCTAATATTTTCTCTTGCCATGTCTAAAAGGCTTGTCAACGTGATTTCTATCTAGTGGAACAGATAGAACATACATAATTGTATCACAAGGTAAAAGAGTGAAAAGTCACATAAAAAAGGCACTGATAGGGTTCTTGTGAAATTAAAAATAACAACAACAGAGCGCACTCGGAGGTCCCGGATCTGTCTCTTGCTTCAACAGTGTTTGGAGGGAACAGACCCAGGGACGCCCCTTCTTCCAACCTCCAGCCACTCTCCTTCGTCTCATCCAGTCACCATCTTCAGAACCACCTCCGGGACCAGCCAATTTTCTACCTTAACTCCTTATTGCTGAACAACCATGAGCTCCCAAACTCATCAGAATTATTCCTCCCAGGTGGAGGCTTCCATCAACCACCCGGCCATCCTGCATCTGCGGGCCTCCCACACCTACCTCTCTCTGGGCTTCTATGGATGATGTGGCTCTCGAGGGTGTGGGCCACTTCTTCCGAGAGTTGGCAGAGAAGAAGCGAGAGGGTGCTGAGCATCTCTTAAAGCTGCAAAACACGTGAGGGGGCCGCATTCTCTTCCAGGACATGCTGAGGCCTCCCAGGATGAGTGGGTAAAACTCAGGACGCCATGGAAGCTGCCCTGGCCTTGGAGAGGAACCTAAACCAGGCCCTTCTGGAGCTGCGAGCCCCAAGTTCTACCCACGCAGACGCTCAGCTCTGTGACTTCCAGGAGAACCACTTCCTGGGTGAGGAGGTGAAACTCATCAAGAAGATGGGCGACACCTGACTAACCACTGAAGGCTGCCAGCCCCCAGGCTGGGCGAGTATCTCTTTAAAAGGCTCACCCTCAAGCACGACTAAGAGCCTTTGGAGCCCAGAAGCCTTTGAGGGGTTCTCTGCATTCCCTGGTGTCTGGCTTTTACCTGAGTCTCTTCCGAAAACTACTAACCATTCTTTTAACCACCCTGGAGCCCTCTGCCATGCATTGGACCAAATGAAACAATAAAGCTTTTTGCAGAAACAACAACAACAACAACAAACTCAGGACATCTCCTAGAAGGAGAAGCTTGAAAATGGATACAAATTGGACACTCTAAGCAGAAAGGACATTGTGAACAAAGGTAATGAGGCAGGAAACCAAATGCTTAAGCTCTTGCTATTCAAAGCGTGGACCAGCCCCACTGGTATCACCTGGAGTTTGTTAGAGATGCAGAACCTCAAGGACTCACTCCAGACTGACCGAATCAGAATCTGCATTTTAGCGAGAACTGCAGTGATGATTAAGGTTTGAGAAGTGCTATTGCACCTGGGAACATGTTAGAAATGCAAATTCTGGGGAATCAGAAGTTCTGGAGGTGGGGTCCTGTGAAGAATTCTGATGCATGTGCAAGTTTGAGAACCACTGCTCCAGAGCTGAGATTGGACAACTAAACTTCAAAATATTTTAGGCTTTGCAGGCAATAAGGTCTCTGCCACAACTACTCACCTTTGCTGTTGTAACAAGAAAGTTGCAACAGGCAACATGCAATGAACAAGCACTGCTGGGCTCCAATGGAACTTTATTTACAAACTAGAGGCCTGGTGCACAAATTCGTGCAAGGGTGGGGTCCTGATGGGGCCCATTGGGCCGGGACAGTGGAGGGGAGGGGCCGCAGGCAGTTGGCCGGCTGGCCCTGCCCCCAATTGGGGTGTTGGAGGCCGAGCAGGGGCCAGGCCAGATGGGAGTGAGGCCAATCAGGGCCCGGATCAGGCCGGTTGGCTGCCACAGTGTGAGTCATAGCCACTGGTCATTCTGGTCATTCTGCTTGCTGGGCTTTAATATATATATATATATATATATATATATATATATATATATATACACACACACACACACACACACACACACATATATATATAATATATATATATATATATATATATATATATATATTATATATATATATATTATATATATGTATATATATAGATTGGTGCTGGATTTCACCTGCCCTGAAATGGGTTTTCAAAGGTGACTGCATATTAGAATCATATCCTGACATCCAGACACTATCCCATACCAATTAAGCATCTCTGTGGTTCAGGTGAGGAATCAA
Source organism: Eptesicus fuscus (assembly GCF_027574615.1). NCBI lineage: Eukaryota > Metazoa > Chordata > Mammalia > Chiroptera > Vespertilionidae > Eptesicus > Eptesicus fuscus. The sequence goes on from NC_072485.1 coordinate 62,625,208, forward strand.
TATTTTTTAAAAAGTTTCCAAGTGATTTGAATGCATAGCTGGGAAAGAGAACCAGACACTGTAAGATGGAATAGAAGGCCCCAAAAAGAGGGTGTGAGAGGATCAAAGGCGATTAAGCGAGAAGGCTGGCTAGAAGCCTGAGTGTGGAAGCCTTTTACGTTGGGATATTCCCCAAACGCCCCAATCACATGGAGATTTGAATATCCATATAGGTCAGAGTGTGCATTTTCCTTTTTTTCTTAACTACATGTTACTGCATTTAAACCACAATATTAAAAATGAGAAACGTCAGAACAAGGGATGGGCCAAATGGCTTTTAATTCCCCAACAGCAAAACCCTGTTAATACCTTGCCCTGTGTCAGCAAAATAATTGTGGCTCAAGTGAATATAAAAGACTCCCGTTCAATCTTCTCCCTCCTCCCTAAGGCAAAGGCTTTCTTATCGTGGAGAAACAGTTCTCCTCAAACTGTCAGGCCGCATCGGGGGAGTTGAACAGGAATTATAAAGCCAGGCTAAATCAAGGCATCAGCTGGGAGGGTGACATTCTTCTGCAGGAGAGCTTTCTTTAGCCCCTTCTCTGACCACAGCCTCCTGATGTTGGTGTAGACTAGTAAATGCTGGGAAAGGAGGCCAAGGCTTGGCAGGGGAGGGGATTAAATTTCTTTGGTAGCAGAGGCTGTCACTGGCTAACTCGAGTGAAATAAAAAAAAAAAAGGGTAGCTGGAAAGACCTGCAGTGGCCCACAGAATAAAAGGGAGAGCTGAAGAGCTAAGGACAGAACCATGGCAGATCCGGGCCTCTGAGACAGGAGCTGTGGACAGACTCTCCATGGTGCTGCCTTTTAGAGGCAGGAGCTTTGTCTGCCCTACAGTCACTCCATTCAAGACGCCAGTCCCAGGAAGAGAACACCGGACTGGCCAACCTTGGCTTGTGGGATCTTAATGAATAGTCCCACTTTGAATGATGGTTCCCCAAAGTCTACCGTGAGAAGGAAGAATAGTGGGTGAGGGTACTCTCACTCTTCAAATTCTGAAGGGAGACTGTCCATCAGGTCCTAGGCTTTGGGAGTAGGAGTAGTTCTTAAAGACCCAAGTCCTCATGTTACAGGGAGGAATCTGAGGAAGATCAAATACGTTTCCCAAGCCTATTCCTATTCGTGCTTAATGTTATTCATGAAAAAAATATACAATTAGGTAAGACTCTAAGCTAAACTCTTCTAGATCACTGTGCCTGAAAATGAGTGTGTTTTTTAATTTCCCCGAAGACTCCATGCATCACAGAGGCTCTTTTAAAGATGAAAAATAATGGTATCTCACATTTATGCAGTGGTTCTTATTAAAAGCACCGATTGCTAAGCCCCATCCTCCAGGCATTCTGATTCAATAGGTCTGGGTTAAGACCCAGGTCACTGCTTTTATAAACAAGCGCCTATATACAGGTGGTCCGGACACTACTTTGAAAAACAATGTGGTCCCACACACAAATGTTTGCGAAGGTCAGGGTGCAATGTGAGGAAAGCTGGGTGGGTATAAGGCAATACGAACAGGAGAGGAGGTTAAGTTGGGAAGTGTGTGTCTTAAGGGCATTCAGATTAAATCTATGTTTAAGCACCTTGTAGGCCAAACAAAACCTATTTGCAGGAGAAACTCTGCTCTCACAGATTCTATAAGTTCTAAGTCTTATTAGTGCCTCTATATGAATTTTACTGCTCAGTGAACTTCTAAGAGAGACAAAACAATTATTATTCCCCCCTTCATTAATAAAAATTGATGAGAGAAGTGTAGAGTAATCCACTGGAGGCTAAATGCAATCTGCTAAATTTGAACACAAATCTTCTAATTCCTAAATTTAGAAACTTTAAAATATACCCAAGTAATGCATCCTCCTTTATTTTCTCTGTGATGTGGTTTGTATAAACAACATTCCTTTCAAATGTGATTATCTCTGTTTAGCCATAAACAGGGCAGAAAAAAAGTCTGTAATTTTTAAAATATGTAAAAAGCATGTAAAACACATAGAATTTTTAGGATTTCCAATAGTGACACAAAGCTTGGCACATTGTAATGTAAAACTGCTACATGCCCCTTTAAGATTGACTCTGTTTTTATAATTTATTTTATCTAATAATGTTAATATATATTATTTCATATCACAGTTGGATGATTTAGAAACAAAAATATGTTTGGCACAGATTCACAATTCCTTAGTAGAATAAAAGACAAAGTCCCCACAACAGTTAGAAAGTTAATTATTTATCTTACTCAAAGACTGAATGTTGCTATGACACAGATTAAAACCACACTTTTCAAATAAGGCAGCTATTTCATGTCAAGCTTTGAAAGTGTTGGACTGAATCCCTCTCCCAGTAATTGGAAATTCTGGACATATTTGACTCAATACTTCAAACTATTGCAGTGTTCATACACGATGTCGGAGTTGAAGAACAGAATTAGGACTAGGTTAGAGGTTAACTGTGTAACATCAGTTTTTCATTGAACAAAGCTTGGTTCAGGGAACATGCTTTGACCTACTCTGCCTTAAAATCTTTGTCATAATGAACCAAATTATAACAAGGTTTTGCAGTACATGGAGACCTTTTGTGGACATTAGAACTGATCAAAGGAACAGAAAGAAATACAGTCCCTTTTGGTGAGAAGGGATCATACTTGTGGTTTTAATTGGATAAAGTGGGATTAAATATTTACAGAAATACATTAAAGTAAAATGTAAAATAAACTTTTATAACAAATGAGAGGAAAAAAGTTACTATCTCTAATATGTAAAGAGTGTTTAAAAATAAATAAAAATATAAATCAAACCAACTACAAAGGTGGCAAATGGATGGTGACAATTCACAAAAGAAGAAATCAAATGGCCAATAAACATATAAAAAAGTCTTTCTTTTACTAGAAATGTAATAAATGTAAGTAAAATTTGGTATAATAATAATTTTGGAAAGCAATTTTGCATACTATATAAAATTTTAAAACTTCTTCTTATCTGTCCAAATGTATTATAAATAAAGTACTAGAAATACAGGTCCATATTAATTTAGAATAATGTTTATGGCAGTATTATTTTATAATTGAAAGAACTTTAGATATCCAATAAAAGATTAATGAAATAATCTAGTGTGTATTGAAATTATACAATATTGCATATCTATTTCAACAATCATATTTTCTATAAATGTTAACAAAGTTGGAAAAATTATAATCATTTCAAAAGGAAAGATACAAAATTGGTAAGTAGTATAATCTTAATTCTGTTTATAATATACTAGAAGCCCAGTGCGAGAAATCGCATGAGACCCAGACCCAGCACATTGTGGGACCCAGAGTCAAGTCCCTCCTGGTGACCGGTCTTTGGTCGTTACGGCGTTATGACCACTGGGTTTTTATTATATAGATACTCTGTATCAGTCTGCTTAGGCTGCCATAGTACAATACCACAAACCTGAACAACAGAAATTTATTTTCTCACAGTTCTGGAGGCTGGAAGTGTAAGATAGGGTACAGCAGGAGTGGTCTCTGCTGGAGATATCTTTCTGGCTTGCAGATGGCGACCTTCTTGCTTGTTCTCACATGGCCTTTCCTCTGTGTATCTATACTCTGGGTGTCCTTTCCTCTTCTTATAAGGACACCAGTCCTATTGGATTAAGGCCCTACCATTATGATCTCATTTAACATTAATTACACCTTTAAAGACCCACTCTCCAAGTACAGTCACTTTGGGGATTAGGGAATCAGTGTATACACTTTGGAAGAGAAGAAAAATTCAGTCCATAACATGTCCTATACACATAAAGGAAACCAACAAACAGCTGAAAAGATACCTAAGATGAGGTTCCAAACAAAGGATATTGTCCTCAAGGAGTTTGGGGCCCAGTATGGTGGGACAACCTGGAAGCTCTCTGAACCCCCTCCTTTTTGGGTGTGTGGGGAGGCTTCATTACATGGGCATGTTTTATTAAATCATTGGCTATTGGTGATTGATTCAACCTCCAGCCCCATTCCCTCCCAGGAAATCAGGGGTAGTACTGAAAGTTTCAACCCTCTATTCATGATTGGTTACCCTCGCAACCAGCCCCCAACCTTAGGTGGGATCCAAAAGCCACCTCATTACCATAACAAGAGACAGCTTTATACTTTCAACACTTAGGAAATTTCAAGCGTTTTAGGAGCCCTGTGCCAGAAACCAAATATATATTTCTTACTATACTATAAATCACAACACAAGGGTGGGCAAGAGTAGGTTTACAATTGTGAGTACATGAAACAGTTTATTCTTGTATTCTTGTTTATTTATTAATTATTATATTTTCCATATGAACAACTGTAAATCTACTTTTGTCCACTCCTGTATCTCAGGGAGCTACTTGAAGAATGTGTAAATATCTTGTTTCTCATCAAAGTTTGACCCTTATTTTTAGCTGGTACATTAATGATTCTTACCTGAACCAATTATTACTATAATGGTTGTCAAATGGTGATTTCCTAATTTCATCATTCATTTCCATATTGATTAGTTGGTATTCTATTATAGGAGTTTTTATTTCTCCCTAATTTATGTATTTATTAATTTGTATCAGTATTGATTCATGCATTCTTATTTATTCAATAGGATTTAATAGGTTCTAATTTGTTACCTTTTCTTTGATGCTGACATGGTCCCCACTGCTCTTCCTTTTCAAATTTCTACTTCTCCTGATGCTTTACTCTCCTCTTTTCTTAATCTCTTCTCCTGTCACCTATTTCCCTCTTTCTCATCCACTATGCGCTTGGTTTCCTATCCCCACCTTCCCATCCCCACTTCTCTTTGTCTTGGTTCTGAGAACATTTTTCTCTTTTATTCATTGGGTAGTCTGAAAAGCATGAAGTTTTTCTTTCATCACAGCTTTTCCCCCATTTACTTGGATGTACACCCAACTGCAATTGCCACTAAGCTAATCTGGTAGTTTCCAAATGTGGTACTTCTCTTGAGCTAATCATAAAGATGCCAATTGCAGTTAAATATCTCTGTATTTCCAGGGGTTTATAACTTAGCTATAAAAATTCACTTTAGGCTACAGCTTGACATATAATCTCTCAGCTCAGGAATGAATTCCTTTAACCATTTTCTCTTTAATTTAACAGTACTTGATTCGATGTAGCTTTCATTCTCTAATAATATATGTTCATGAGTTACTACTGCATCAATACAAATCATGTCCATTGCTAAAGTAATTACTGAGGGTAAGTATGAAAAAGATAAAACTTCACTGGTTCAAGAGTTATAAAATGAAAAAAGTATTGATCTACTATGATGCTTTCTTTTCTATTCCTCCTTCTACCCATGAACCTCCAATATATGAGTCCTGAAACAAATTTTAATGGAAGAAAAAAAAAAAGATACTGTGCTATTTGTAAGACAATACCTTATCTGGGGGTGGCCTGTGTCCAACTTTTGTTCCATTACTGGCCTTAATTTAAGAGAATATCAAATGATTGACCAGCTATCCTATATTTTGAAGTAAGTCACCAGAATTTGTAGAAGGAAAATATTAGAAATTTTACTTGCAGGAGACTGGGCAACTAGCTGTGCAGCTGTGGACAAATTGTAGGAAGAGAAATAGGCTATGTTAGAGAAAGGGTTGGATTTAAAAGCAAGAGCCTGGGACTCCAGACCTGGTTTAGTCACCAACAATCTGAATAAGTAAGACATTTCAGCTCCCCTCTGATCCATTTTCCTTACCTATAAAAATAAGTAGGTTAGGACATAATTAACCCTGACTCTGATATAGCTCCTTTCTAACTCTGATATAGTCCTATAATCCTTCAGATCCACGAAAATGATTGTTCTTCCATTTAGTTTCAATATGATAAAGCAAGTCTAAACTCAGGTCGAGAATGATGAGAAAGAATAGAATTGAAATCATTTCTGCCATAACAGCTGCTTTAGCCTGCTGGGACTCACCAGCAGACCCTGAGGGACAGATGAATAGATTACTCTGACATACATTTCTGTGAAAGAGAAGGCTAAGGGGCTGTTTGGCTTTAGGAACCCAAAACAGCCTTGATTGCCTGCCTCGTTAGGCTTTTATTGTAACAACAGGTTGAACTAAAATTCACCTCTAGATACAATCAGCAGGGTAAGTATCCTTGAGAAAGCACATGCTTCTACAAGGTCAGGTTTGAAGACTAAACAGAGATTCCAGTAAAACACCTACGGGCTCAGACTTGTTTGGAAAAGTCAAGGCAGGGGCTGCCGCCTTCAGCAAGGTCTCCCTAAAAGGCCCCAACCTTTCAGAGAATCCTCCTTACAGACTTTCCAACCAAGTCCTGTGCTTCCCCACATTATCCAAGGTGGGGGAGGGGGGAGAGAAAACTAGCACAATTTCTGTGGTACAAGTTGTTTACTGATTTGCCTAGTTACTTCTTTAAACTCATTTACTCCATTTGATCAGAGTGGTCTCCTGTGTATGTCCAGTGTCAAAGGGTGGCTGGAGGTAGAACATCTTTAACATTGACCACATGTTTTTCTCTCTTCCTAGCTGTTCATTATCATATGTATAGGAGGAAGGAGGCTTTTCCTGGACAGAGGAAAAGTATTCAGGAATCTTTTGCACAAAACTGTCCATTGAACCTAGTGCATTAGACTTAATGGGCACAAAATGGCATCTATTGAGTTGAATTACATTGAATCTCAATAGCAGCCCAACTAGTTCTCTGATAGTTTCTTTGTGTTTCCCTCACTGGCTTCTCTCAGTTTTTTCCCCTTTAAAACAAGTGTTTAGCACAACTCCTAGCACATAACAAGGACCCTCTAAACACTTCTGCTGTCTTTGATTTCATTGCATTTTCATTTGCCTCTGCAATCCCTTAACATTCTGATTCAACCTCTATAGCATGTACAACATATGAGTCTGTCCTGCAGCATTGTTAGGTACTCATGTGCTGATTGTACCTGAAATGCTATTAGCTCTTGGAAAGCAGCATGCTTGGCTGGGCCTTCTGCAGTCAGCCATCCTATGAGCAGAAAAAGAGGCAAATTTCTCTTTTCTACATTTTGAAAAGGAACTTTTGGACTGAAACCTGGATTCTTGTCCGCCGGAGTCCACGAATGAATCCACGGACAGAGGGTAGTATAGCAAAGGTGGAGATTTATTGAAGAAGACATACAGACTCCCATGTGGGGAGAGGGAAAGAGTCCCACAGAATGGACTCACATGTGGGGAGGGGGAAAGAGTCTTACCGACTTCCTGTTTCCATGGTTTATAAAGGCTGTAGTTCCTGTGTCCTGATATCCCCTCTGATTGGTCAATATTCCCTTTCAAATTGGTTACTATAGTGACTCATGAGGCCCTCCTTTATCATTGTCCTCCTATTCCTTCTGGGCTTTTTTCCTTCTTCTTTATTTTGTAAATACAGACCTTTTTTTTGGCTATTTCCAGTTCTCTTGTCTTATGGAAATATACCTGTTGCTGCTCCCTTGTCTTATGGAAATGTTACTGTGCTTCCTTGTGTTATGGAAATGTACCTTCTTCCAATCTGTAGCCCAATGTTTTTTCCATGGACCCCAAATCTAAAAATTTCCTAAACCTGCCTATCTTACCTAATAATAGACAAATATGCAAATTGACCGCACCTTCGCTACGCCCAAGCCACACCCACCAACCAAGCCACACCCATCAACCACGCCCACCAGGAAACCGTTGCAGGGAAGCTGGGGTGCGGCGGAGCCCAAGGCCCGGAAAGCCGCCCGAGGCTTTCCGGGCCTTGGGCGCCAGCGGGGTGCCTGCTCCGATCGCAGGGACGCTGGGGTGCGGCGGAGCCCAAGGCCCGGAAAGCCGCCCAAGGCTTTCCGGGCCTTGGGCGCCAGCGGGGTGCCTGCTCCGATCGCAGGAGCGAGCCGACCTGGGGGTCGGCTAGCTCCTGAGATCGGGTAGCAGGGACGCTGGGTGCAGCCGAGCCCAAGGCCACCGCCCAGGGCCAAGCCGGGACCCTGAAAGAAGGTAGAAGGCGGTGGCCACAGTCAAGGCCTGGGTCCCTGGTGCTGGCAGAAAACTGTGCAGGCAGCCAGGTGAATGAAGGTCTATTGCACGAATCTTCGTGCAAACGGGCTACTAGTCTTATATATTAAAGGCTAATATGCAAATTGACCAAATGGCAAATGACTGGTCGCTATGATGCACACTGACCACCAGGAGGCAGACGCTCAATGCAGGAGCTGCCCCCTGGTGGTCAGTGTGCTCCCACAGGGGGAGAACCACTCAGCCAGAAGCCAGACTCACAGCTGGTGAGTGCAGAGGTGGTGGTGGGAGTCTCTCCCGCCTCTGCAGCAGTGCTAAGGATGTCTGACTGCTGGCTTAGGCCCGCTTCTCTGTGGGGAGCGGGCCTTAGCCATCAGTCAGACATCCCCCAAGAGCTCCTGGACTGCGAGAGGGTGCAGGCCTGGCTGAGGGGACCCCCTCCCCCTGCCCAAATGCACAAATTTCGTGCACCGGGCCTCTAGTATTCCCGTAAAATTCCTGTTTCAATTTTAATGATCAGAATTAGTCATATGGCACTTTTGTGGGGAGAGAGGGAAAGGACTTGTTTCCTGTGTACCCAAGAGAGAAATAAAACTGTGAAGAATGCAGGCAGGGGTAAAGGGGTACAAAAAAAAATGAAAGATGAAATACAGATAAGATAAATTCCATCCTCCCAGATGTCTATGGTGTCCTTCATTTAATGTTTTCAAGCTCCAGCACCACTAAATAAGTTTTGCATGATGTCATCTATCATTATTGTTTCATTTATTCAGACATTATTTTACTAAATACGTGTTTTTAAAAAAAATAGATTTTGTGTTATTGTTATAAAAGGAAAACCAGCATTTTTCTAATCTGCCTTAGAAAAAATCATGAGTACGAAAATAAATTCATCCATGTCTCACCTAAAATATTTTCTGTATCACTAGTGGGCATTCTATACTTTGGGGAACACTACCTTAGTACATTAGAAACACACACATATGCACACATCTCAAATGAGGAGTGTCTTCTGTTCAGTCCGCGTGTTAAGGAAGCATATACCATGGAAGAAATTCAATCAGGGAAGACTTCTTCTTCCTAAAAGAATATTGATTTTTAGAGAGAGTGATAGAAACATAGGTAAGAGAGAAACAGCATTGATTGGCTGCCTCCTGCACGTCTCCTACTGGGGAATCAAGCCTGCAACCCAGGCATGTGCCCTGGCTGGGAATGGAACTGTGACCTCCTGGTTCACTGGAGACGCTCAACCACTAGGCAACACTGGCTGGGACTAAAAGAATATCTTACACTTTTTTTTTCTCTCTCTCTCTTCCCTCCTTTTGCCTTTCTTTCTTTCTATCTTTATTCCTTCCTTCATTTCCTTCTTTCCTTCCTCCCCTTTCTTTTATCCTTTCTCTCTGTTAGATTTTGAGATAATGGGTAGAGCAAGATCTTGGGAGAAATGGGGTTTTAATTATCTCCTCACAGTACTTTTCTTGAGCTATGCTGAATTCTGATCATTAGGGCAACATTCCGGGAGACTTTAAAAGTCCTGTCCAGTCCGGCTGGTGTAGCTCAGTGACCGAGGAACCAGGACATCAGGAGCACATGCCCAGGTTGCAGGCTTGATCCCCAGAATGGGGCATGCAGGATGCAGCCCATAGATGATGTTCCTCTCTCATCGATGTCTCTAGTTCTCTTTCCCACTCCCTTCCTCTCTCTCTAAAAAATCAATAAAAACATAATAATAAAATAAAATAAAACAAAAGTCCTCTCCAATTAAATGCCCTTTTAAGTTCGGGAGTGGCCCCACAATCCCCCAGTACCGTGCCCATCTTCATTTCCCAGAGAGCACCATCCTCAGTGTGCTGGGCCCTCCATCGCCACCATCATTTGCGACCCCACTCTTCAGTACAGCAAGAATGGCAAAATGTTTCATCTCTGACGCTGCGTGTCCACCTTGGTAGAATTGGTCGAGGCCCTTGAGTGGTAGGTCAGATTATGCCTGCCAGCCTCAGCCAGAGGGCTGCAAAACTGGCGCTGTTCTGTTTACCTGCCCTCAATTCTGCTGAAGCAGGAGGAAAACCTTCTTGAAGCTCTGGATTCAGCACAGTGATCAAAACCGCTCAATGAGAGTGCCTGTGAAAACAGTTCATTTTCCTATCGACAGAGTTTTACATCTAGCCCGTAAATTTTATCTGAACCCTCTAACTCTAGTAAAATACAGCAATGTGCAATAAATTTCACTTTATGGGTTTTACAGTTTGAAAACAGCTTCAGGGCAGTCTGGTTACCGAGGGAACACAATTGGAGCCGTCTCCAAGGGTTAGTTTCTCACTGCGGGAACTCTGGAGATGACCCCGTACCCTTTGGTACCCAGTCCACTCAGGTGAGGCATGGCCTCCCACTTAAACATTATTTAAGGCACGATATAAGCCCTGTGCCTGTACCTGCAAAGCTGGCTTTAAACAGTGAAGAAAAAAGCAATTAAATTACTAAGCAAAGGGCTGCTAGCTTCCCTGGGCAAAAAGCAAACGAGCTTCATTAAAGAGGGGGATTAAGTCACTGACTTATTACAGTATAGCTGACTGCCTCAGGAGGTCCCTAGGCCTTTTGTTCCAGGGGTGGGGGTGGGGAGGGGGTGGGGGGGGGAGAAAAATGGGGGGCAGGGGTGTTGAACTGGGAGTAAATCAAATACCATTCTTTAAGGGGAATGGCCAACTGCTTCCTCCCCACCCCCAACCAAAATTATTTCTGCAGTTTACCTGGAGGCGGGCTTCCTTATTTCAACTGGCATTTAATTCACTGCTTTCCTTGTCTTTATAAACTATTAAGACTTGAGAAATTCTCTTACCCTAATGAGGCCTGGTCAATTCGCTTCACATAGGATCTCTGCCTCATACCTCAGACTTCAATGATCAAATTCTGATTCCTGCTGTCTTTTGTTTTTCTTTCTCCTTCTTCTTCCCCTTCCTCTTCCTCTTCCTCTTCCTCTTCCTCTCCTCCTCCTCCTTCTCTTCCTCCTCCTCCTTCTTCTTATCCATTAAGATTTGAGTTGAATGCTTGTGATGGAGCCATTGGTGAAAGTCTTTTTCCTTCATGTAGTAATGCTTGCTGCCATTTACTATTTGGCAGTCATGGTTAGAAGCACTTTGCTGCCTTGTTTCATCCTCACAAGGAGGCTATGAGATAGGGCTTTTATTCTAATCCCTTTTGCAGATGAGGATACCGAGGCAGAGGCTGGTTAAGTCATTTGCCCAGCATCACAAAGCTAACAGTTAGGAAAGCCAGTAACTAACCCAGGTACTCTTGCTCTCATCTCAATCTGACCCTGAGGCTGGAGTGCCTGGGTGGTGGACACATTCTCCCAGGTGAAAGCATCCAGTTGCATGAATTGGTAAATTGGAGAGCTTTTGTTTTGACCCGAGGAAGAAAGAATTGCTTTTGAAGAGTAAAAGAAGTCTGAGGGAAAAGGGATAGAAGAAGAAATGGACCCAACTGAATGCTTCAAACATTTTGGAATAGGAGGGCAAGGCGAGAACCTAAAGATTCTGGTTTCATGAAAGACTGGGAGGCTTAGTGCTTTGGGAACCAGGTGATTTAGTTAATCAGACATGGAGGGAAGGGGAGGGCGGTGAGCAGGGAACAGAGTTGGGGATAGTAGAGGCACATTCCTCCTACAGCACTGCCAATTTCCCCCAAGAAGCATCAACAGAAGCAGTTTTGAAGCAAATGGCTTAAGTGGCCTACAGGCATTCTCAACCATTCCTCCCAGAGAAGCCTTTGACACTTCTCATTTCCCCATTCTATATCCTCTAACCCAGCCCATTCTGCATTCCTTGGTAGTACTCATCACAGCTTGATGTAAATACACTCATCTTGTTTTCTCACTTCTTTCTCACTAGAGCATCAACTCTGTGAAAGCAGGGACAGTATTTGTCTTGCTCATTGATTCTCAGTGCTTGGCACATGGTAAGATCTTAATAAATATTTGTTGAGTAAATGAGAAAGCCAAAGCAGAAGCTCATGGACCAATTTGTTCCTATGTGGAAAGGAGATACCCCCAGAGTTCCCAGGCACAATTCAGAGATGTTCAGTTGAAGTGGGGGTGGAGGTTGAATGTATGGAACAGAATCTTAAGTAGAGACCAGAGGCATCATGATTTTGGAATAGTGAAGTCTTGGACAGCTTATTACAAACATTATCTAAATATAATTATGACCTGTGTGGAAACCATTTCCATTTTGTAGATGAGGAAGTAAAGTTTCATAGCAATTAAGTGAATTAATTGCCCCGATAGTAGGTGGAAGAAAAAGCATTTGAAACGCTGTCCAGTTGTTTCTATGGTCATGCTATTTTCACTATACCATGTCAGTTAACGCCCACCACTTGGGTCTGTTTCCCATTCATGAGGTGTATGGAGGGGAACAGAGAACACGAACATAAATCTTTCAGAACAGCTGCACTGTATCGTTTGTTCTGACAGTACTATGCAGAACAAAACAGAAGCAAACATGGCCAAAGTTTGTGGCCTTTGCCAAGGCACAGCCAAAACAAAAGAGAGATCTCTTTGATGTAGGTGATCTAAAATGATCTCCTCATGGTCAGCCTGTGACATGAAGTGTTTTCAACTGCTGTTACACAATAATGATGTTGAGCTATCATATTTCATGGCCCACAAAACTCTAGGTACTAGAGCATATGAGTGATGTCACTCAGAAGGAGACTATGTGTTGACTATGTGAGGTCTTCTTGTTTAAAGCTAGTTTCTTTTTATTGTGGTTGACATTTCTAGGATTTGCCCAGTTGTCACTGTCTTTTCAAACATCAACGGTGTAGTCTTCATCCCATCCTTCATTCCCTCACAACTCCCATGAGCGCTCTAAACCTTGTTTGACTGGATGCAAAGACAGTCAATGAGAAGCCTAAAAAATACTTTATCCCCAATTCAATTTCAGCAATGAAGAATGAAGTGACTTTTAAAAGAAGACCAAAGGGAAATTCTTTTAAGAACATCCCAGAAAGTGTACAAAGTTAGGATTAAAATGAAATCCTCAATCTTTTGCTTAAAAAAATCAGTTTCTGTAAACCATTCTTAGGAAAATAATACTAAATACAGAAGAAGTCTTATGCAAAAATCTCTTTACTGAAACAATACTTATGACATTAAAACTTGGAAATATAAAAGTAGGTAAGTTGTAGTTATATTCACATATGGGATATATGTAGCAATTAAAAGATTAGGTTTATGGTTTAATATGAAGTGAAAATAAGCAGAAAACAAAAGTAAACATTTGGTATCAGAGTAATTCTAGTAGTACCCTCCTTATCCATGGGTAATATGTTCTAAGACCTGCAGTGGATACCTGAATCCATGGTTAGTACCGAATCCTCTATATACCACGTTTTTTTTTCTATGCACACATACCTTTTCATTTAAATATAGAATGTTACACCTTCCCTTTGCATATATGAATTGCCAACATTACTACTCTTGCACTTTGGGGTCATTATTAAGTAAAATAAAGATTACTTGAACACAAGCACTGTGATAACATGACAGCTGTTCTGATAACCAGTAAGCTACTAAGTGACTAACAGGTGGATTGCATATATAGCATGGATACACTGTCATTTCAACATGTGAAATGACATGTAGTTAACATACAAATTTTTAATGAGATATTTTGCAGTCTTTTTCATATTAAATCTTCAAAATTCAGTGTGTATTCTACACTTACACAGTATTTTATTTCAAACTAGTCATACTTCCAGTGCTCAGTAGTCACACATGGCTACTGGTTCTCACGGTATTAGACAGCACAGCTCTAGAGCATACATTCTCCTTGGAACTGAAATTGTACACACGGGAGCAAAAGCTAAAATTGATTCCAGGGGATGGGGATCTTACTTGCTTTATTTATGAAGCATAAATATGCATATAGTACACATAAAGATATACAGTTTATCTGTGGTATTAAAGTTTCATGAAGAAGGTGTATGTTAGTCAGGGTTCTCCATAGAAAGAGGACTAATAGGATATATATAGTATGTCCTGAGGTCTGACCCTTCCATTTCGAATAGATAAAATAAAAAGAGCCACTGAAGTTTTGCAGCAGAGTACAAAGGTCAAGTACATAGCCCACAGAGCTGTAGGTGGCAATTTAAATGTAACTTAATTAAAATAAAACAAAATTAATAGTCAATGTGACTCTAGCCACATGTCAAGTACTCAACAGCTACATGTGGCTAGTAGCCACTGTATTAGACAATGCAGTATAGAGAATTTTTATCACTGTGGAAAGTTCTGTTGAACAATGCCAGTCTAGAGTGTGAAGAATTGGGATTCAAATCCCACCTCTGCTACCTTGGGCAAGTTGCTATACCTTTCTTTGTCTCTGTTTCCTCAACTGTAACATGACATAATCATAAAGTACCTATCTCAGAAAGTTTTGTGAGAAGTATATGAGTTAATGCATATAAAGAAGCTAGCTCAGTGCCTGGGATATAATTAAGTATTTCATAAATGGTAACTGTTATTTCAGTTTTCTTCTTTCTGTCGATGTGGGGCTTGTTTTGGTAGCAGTTAATATTTTTAGTATTACTTGATTTAAAAAAAAAAAGAGAAACACAATGCCACTGAAATAACTTAATTTTTTTTATTCAAATTAAATCATCCTGAAATAATCTCAATCATTACTTGAGATTTGCTCTTGGTAACTCCATTATCAAAGTATTTAAAATATGATTTTTATTTTGGGCTGATCCTGTGACAGAAGACTCACCCTCATCAAAATTTTAATGAATGCCTCAAATACTGATCTACTATAATCTTATCAGTATCACAATTCAGCTGTAATAAAGTCAAGAAAACAAATTGCATTAATCAGTGGAGTTTAGTCACTGGGGCTGACAAGGCCATTGGCAAATGTTATGTGGGAAGTAAGTTGCATCCTTTTCTTTCAGAATTTTCCATTTAGGTTATTTTACACCATCTACTAGTAATTCCAATCGGTGGCCCTCGTCTTGCTCTTTCCCATCAATCATTTTTCTAATGGACACAAAACCTTACTACACTCTCTCCATTGATGTATATTTCTCACAAAGTGTCACATTAATGAATATATCCATTTGGTTCCTGCATTTGGATACTTGGTGAAAATAAAAATGTCTCGTGATCAGGATATTGCCAGGTTTTGATCAGCTGAGTTCATGTATAGTCTGATGATTTAAAAGGCTACCCAGGGATGCTATCCTAGGAGAATGGGTGATGCTTTAGAATGGGTGATGATCTAGAAGTAAGGAAAGTTGCTCAAGTTTCAAATTCTATATAGTACAAAAATAGTTTTATTTTTTTACAATAAAGGTCTGACACTGTTCAGTTATATGAATTTTAGAAATAAAATGTGACAAAATGCAATGTATCTTTAAGCAGTGGTTACAAATCAGAATACATTTGAGTTAGTAAAAATAGGGAGGAAGCTGATGGGCCATGAGACTCTCCTTTGCTTGTGTCCAGCCTGGAGAGTATTTACTGGGTATAGCATGAGCTGCCAGCCTACTTAGACTTAGGATTTAGGTTAACTTTCTCATATATGGTATTCTACATGCTTGCAGAGTTTAATGGATTTTAGTGATTTCTAAACTTTAAAAAAATATATACTCATGTGGAACATCAACAGATATCTAAAGAAGATAAAAATGAAACTTCTGGTTGGAAAAAAAATGGATCCTAGGTCTTCTCCCCACCCAACCACCACCTTCTTATCAAATTGCTTAATGCCCTAAAACCCTCTCATATTAAAATTTTGGAGCTTAAGATGATTGAGTCCTACCACAAATATTCTTGTGTGATATCTCTGAGAAAATATGTAGAACCCAGAGCTTCACGGGATATTGCACAGAAATAGAATTGGGGAGAGAGACTGAAAGTAGAGGGAACTATTTAACTTACGTTACTTTGTGGAAACACACTATGAGTTATTGTATTAAAAAAGAACCTAGAAAGGTGAAACCAAGAGATGTGATTTCAAGTCCTGACCCCCACTCATCAGCAGGGTGTTTTTTGGCACATCGTTTAACCTCTAAGCTCTGTGTACTTTGATTCCATCCCCTGTAAAGTGAAAGGATTGGAATAGATGTACTCTTATAGCCAGGTATTAAGTTCTACAATGCTGCAATTCTAAATCTAGACACACACAGGGAATCCAACTTGGGTGGGTTGTACAAATACAAGTTGAATACTGGCTATTTCATATGGTTCAACCCAATGAGGGAATCCAGATAGTCACCTCCTAAACACACACACACACACACACACACACACACACACACACACACACACACACATGCACGCATTATACATTACCCCAATATGATTTTATTATACAGGACACAATAGTAAAATAATTTAAGGAAAGAAGCAAGAGAAATTATAGAAAACATACTTTGAATCATCTATGTATCAATAAGTTTTTCAGGGAATGAAAAGTAAGGTCTGGGAAACATGAACAGAACCTGTCCGAGATGTAACATCCCCAAGTCATTTTCTCTGTAGTCTATGACAAGCCAAGGAATGGTAATAGGAGCCTGTGTTAATTCTGTCTGAAAACACCATCTGGTTCTAAGCACTTATCTAGGCCATGGATGTCACAGCCTAGATGTGGTCACCATGATATGCAAAGGTCAAAGAGGGGTCTAATTACATGCCCCAGTACTTAAAGGGCAGATTCACTAGAGCTTGAACATAATCACTCAGGCCAAACAAGACCCATTTATAATTTTAATTATCAGTGAATCAGACAACTCTATCAAATACCAATTATTTGGCTGTTGCTGAAAATAACTGTCTTGTCTTATTAGTCTCTAGAATAACCCCTTGGGGGATGCAGAAATGTTTCCTTTAATGTAAATATTTGCTATTATCCATCAAGCAGAATTAGACTCCTTTAATGATTTTCGGTATCAGTGGTTTATTTTATTTATTGTTTAAAAAAAAAAAAAAACTTCCAGGCAAGGGAAAGGCTGTTAACCTTGTACGTCATTACCACCCAGAAAGGTGTGGTAAGACACCATGCAGAATCCACTCCAAAAGCTCATATTTTGTTTTTATTTAAAAACCATAGTTTCCCTCATAACTCTGCAAAAATTTACTTGGGGCCTTTCTTATTTAGAATTAAGGCTCAGTGGCAATATTTTTGTGTCTGTGCACCTGGGACACACAATGGAAAAGACAGAGCCTCTCCTCGGGGGTCCACAGCCTACATGTGTCCACACACAGAGATGAGGACCACATGCTAAATAAAAATGTGGCTTAGGGCTGTAAATGATTTCTGTTTCTTTAATTTCAACATTGCGTTTTGCATAAAGAATCCAAGAAATATTCCACAATTTATTTTAACTTTAAGCAGTGGTCACCCTGAACATTTCATACAATGAACCACATGAAATGGCAGATTCAGTAACTGTTGAATATCAGTAATTTCGTAGGGTTCAACCTAATAGCATCTGGGAGGGAAAAAAAAAAAGACAAAAAAAATGCCTATATCCCGACTGTACCAGTTTATTTTTAATGAACACTTTTGAATAAATAGTTTTGCAACACATCCAGGGCTGTCTGGTGAGATCAGCCCTCTGGCGAGTGGCTCTTGAAGATGGGTACGAACTCCACTTTCTTCCCGCATTCTGCTATCATCATTTCTTCCCTTTGCTTTTACCTACAGCAATTAAGACGCAAGTAATATGTTATCGGCATGGCTTGGATATTTCCATTTCATTTGCAACTTCAGCGCTCCTCAGTCATTTTTGACAGTCTTATAATTTTTATCTGCAATTATGCTTTCATTATCTTCCTTGCCGATACTTTAGATGTCCAATAAGCCTCTCAATTTCCTTAATTAACAAGTAACCTTCCCTCTTCATGCTGAAGGCTATTTTTATTCCTACAATATTTATTACTAATTGGCACACACACACTTTTGTACTTAGAACAATTTCTCTGGTCTGCCCTTTATTTACCCTCTGTTTCTCTCTTCTAGAAACATTTCATCCTCCTTGGTAATACTTGAAATTAGATCTTGGGAGTGGCAGAAACACTGTCAATTTTCATTGAACATAGTC
This sequence comes from Eptesicus fuscus, assembly GCF_027574615.1. NCBI lineage: Eukaryota > Metazoa > Chordata > Mammalia > Chiroptera > Vespertilionidae > Eptesicus > Eptesicus fuscus. The sequence continues at coordinate 62,643,321 of NC_072485.1, forward strand.
TGAGGTCTTCCTCTTCATTTAAAGAATACTTTATGCTCCTGGAATGGTTGCCCCACCCCCAGCCCTGCCCCTCCCCCAGCCCCCCACTGTTTTTTTTTTTTCCCCAAAGAAACATCACCATCAAGCTCTGTAACCAGACCTTTAAGTTCTTCCTATGTGCTGTACTTGTTTCTGCTGTTCTTTCACTTCCCATTTAAATATTCTGCATTTCTCGTTCTGGCCTTGGAGCAGAGAGTGTGCGACTTTGGATGACAGCATCATTGACACTACTTCCGTACTTTTGGAGCATGTCTCAGGAATGCATCTCAATTACAAGTTCATGTTGGCAGTTATTTCTTCCGATGAGTAGAAATTTGGACCTCTGTTGGGTAATTTATATATCATGAGAAATTCAAAAGAAATTAGTATGTTAGATGTGAGTCACCAGAATATGCCCGTTTAGGAATAGTAAAAAACAAAAACAAGAAAAACTATCTTTAAATTATACATGTTTTATTAAACCAGAAATACATACTAACTACAGATATATCAGGTAATACAGATAAGAAAATAAAAATGAAACAAGTATTACCGCCCCCATGCAGAGCTGACTACTACTCTTGAACATTTCTAATAAACTTTAAGTCTATCTTTTCTTCCCTACTTTATAATCTATATTTTTCTCTCCTGAAGGTTTATTATTTTCTCAAGAGGTTTATGATGTTTTCGCTTTTCTTTCATCTAAGAAGTCTGCTTTTAAATTTATCTATTCCTCAGGATTAGCTTTCTCTGCCCTAACTGGTTTGGCTCAGTGGATAGAGCGTCACCTTGCGGACTGAAGGGTCCCAGGTTTGATTCTGGTCGAGGGCATGTACCTTGGTTGTGGGCACATCGCCAGTAGGGGTTGTGCAGGAGGCAGCTGATCGATGTTTCTCTCATCGATGTTTCTAACTCTCTATCCCTCTCCCTTGCCCTCTGTAAAAATTTAATAAAAATATATTTAAAAAAAAGAAGATTAGCTTTCTCAAATTCTCTGACTATATCCACCTTCCATTCAGCTAAATGAGATTCTTTTCTTGGCTTTTTCTCCTCTATTCTGCACTACCCACAACACTAACATACTTAGGGTCTCAACTTTCCTTCTTGTCTAAATGAAAGTTTTAATTTCACACATTGCGATGAGAGGCCATTAAGTCAGAGATTAAAAACCATCTCCTGTGCTTGAGACAGAAATGAAGGAAATCTGATGATTATGATGAGGTATTTGCTCTGCAAGTCAAGTGTTTGCCCCCAAAGCTGTGTGATTGGAAAATCGAGCCGGCACGAGTCCAATGAAAGAACACTTGAACTAAAAGTATATTATCCTAAAGTGCACATTTTTATTTAATTCGGGGTAAAGCAGAATGAATCATAATAGGTCAATAATAATGATTTACGGCTTCCTTCATATGGCACATTTACAATAAATGGTAATTTACCATTAAAGAGGGGCATATTTCTTTTTTTGTGTGTGCAAGAAAAATTAGCATTAAGTCATACTGAGAAAGAACAGGTTTTCCGTGCCTACATTTAGGATTTGTATTCAGTTATTCAGGTTTAGAATATCATATGCAAGCCACTTTCCCTCAGCTTCTCCCCTCCCCATTCCCATTTAGAAAATACAGGAAGGATTAAAATGTAACCATTTATGACATCATTCCAACTGTATGCTGATGGACTGCAGATCCATTCAGTGGAGCCATTTGGAAAATATTTCATGTTCCAGTCATTAGACTTGCTAAATGAGTTCAGACTTCAAATTATATGGGTTGAGAAAGAGAAAGGTAATATCTGTAGGTGACTGTATATAAATAAAAATAATGTGTGCATGTCATCCAGGCTCCTAAGTATCACCTGGATGTTTTAGTACATTTTGTGTGTTTTTTTATTCATTCCTTCCTTCCTCCTCCCTTCTTTCTTCCTTCCTTCCTTTCTTCTTTCCTTCCTCCCTCCCTCCCTTCTTTTTTTTTTCTTTTGTTCTTTCTTTCCATATAATCACTCTGATGCTTTACTCCAGGCAAAGATTAATTGTGCTTATTGACAAACATATAGGCCATTATTGTTTTCGTCAATAAATAAGGATCTCAGACCTGGACTCTAATTTGGAAAAGTGGAAAGAGATTGATGGTAATTTGTTTGATATCCAACCCCACCTTTGTTCTCCAGGGAAAGAAGTATCCATGTTCAGTAGACTACAAAAATACAATTCTAAAAGTTCAGTCCCTCTATCTACCTTTTAAATATTTGGCTAAAACCCTCTTCCATCTCAGGAACATCCTAACACTTTAAAACCTGCATATTCTATTTCTGTGGTCTATGAACTGGCTCACAATAACTTGATTAGGGAAAAGTCTCAAGTAATTGGATGAAGTCAGGCTCAGAAGATTTGCCCAATAATCAATGAAATCTAGTGCTCCTAGCTCTGCTGGCTCCACACTGCCTTTCTATCTATCCAAATGGCCTTTTCAAAGCTGAAGCTTCAGAGAATGAATATCAAATCCTCGAAACTAAGCTAATTCCATAAGCTTTTTGAAAGTAGATTGGATTTAACAGGGCTGTGCTTTTGGAAATGAATGGTTGATATAAATCAGAGGTAGTGGAAAGGTAACGTTTATCTGATTTGATTTAGCAGCAATCTGGTCCAGATGGCAACACAGAATTTAAAGATATTGAAATATACGGTTGCAGCTGGAGACTGTATAAACCTAAATATAAATAATTCAGATGTGTTTATGCATTTAACAATGTCAGTTTTAAATATAGATAAGAGCCAAGACTTTAGGCTAGCATTTGAAAACGGGAAGATGACTAAATGCAGGTGCTCTTATGTATGTGACTATATTTCAATGCCTAATTTAACTCCCATCTGAAAATGCAGGTAGAATGCACCAGATGTACCTGTCTGGCCTAAGATAGCGAAGCACAAATTAGTATAAGATTAAATCTGGTATAGCAGAAGCAAGGGGTCTGATGAAAAACAAAAGCAAGTAGGATGAACATGTGATTAAATATGACTCAGAAATAAACAACCTTTCTAACCATTCCAGGATAAGAGACTCCTTTCTTATAAAAGGAAAAAAAAAGAAAGATGGTACTAAGTCAGCTGGAGCCAACAAAGGACTGACACTCTCCAGAAAGTATACTGAGAAAAATCCTATGGTGCCCGAATGTTGACTGGAGTCTCTAGTGCTTGTCGCACTGTTCATTTACCTGTCACAAAGTACCCTGAGTTTAGAAACCGGAATTCCACTCCTGCATGTCACTCAAGAGCTCTATGGCCATGGGTCAAGTACATGAAGTAGATAATAATCCACATCTCCTAGGTTGCTATGAGCTCTTATTGAATCCAGGAGTATGAAACCCTGAGCCTGTAATACCTGTTAGTTTCTTTTCCTGTGGTGGTCATTTATTTCTCCTTCTTTCTTTTTCATTTTCTTTCTTTCAATATATTACCCCACTGGATCTGAGGGTCATGGTTTGGACTGAGACTTTGTATGAATGAAGGCTTTCCTGAGATTCAGAGAGATGGCGATTTTCACCAGTTGTGCCAACACCAGATGTTCTCTGCTCTTAAATCAATCCTACATAACTAACTACACTTCTTTAAGGACAACTCTTTACATGTTGCCTTGGACTCTGACTCTTCATTACTCTCTTTCAGCTAGAGCCTACTGAGAAGGTCCTCAAAATGATGGATGGAAACTTTATAAGATTTAAAGTTGGAGATAGAAAAAAAGCGATGACTAGAGAAGGTACTGTAAATGAAAAATTAACAAGATTTTTATAAGACGTCTGTGGAAAGGTAAAGGTAATGATTCGGAAATGAGACCTTATGGATGACTCTAGGCTTCACAGTTGGGTCTGATTAAAATCATACCTAGAATCAAAGACCTTACTCGAATCTGAAGAATCTTCTTAGGAGATTAAGTGGCTTGTCAAAGTTCACAGAGCTAAATATAGTTTGGCTTAGAGAAAAGGTTCCCTGGTTCCCAATATAGAGCCTGCTCATTCCATCTCCACAGAAAAATTAGGTGAAGGAGCTCACTGAAGTCATGGAGAAAGGAAGATTGATCTAGAAGAATTTTATAATTGGAAACAAGTCTATGAGAGGACGCTGAAACTTTGGCATTCTTTCTAAGATAGATCAACTTCATCATTTTTCCTGGAGTCTATTTTAGAAGGAGGAGCAAGAAAGAAAAACCTATTATTGAGGGAGGGTATAGTAGGGAGGATTGGACAAGAGGTGTTTTCATTCTTTCTCAGATGCTTGAAATAATTGTAAAGTAAAGGGAGGTGCCCAGAGGAGGCAGGACCAGCCCCAGGAGACTTGTGAGACCAAGGGTGGGGCTTGAAGCAGCCAGAGAAGGCCTGAGGGGTCGGAGGCGGGGCCAGGCATGCTCAAGCTCTGGGTGGAGAGGTTAGGGTGTCAAGGTGGGGTGGTGGATGGGCGGGGCCACTAGTATTATAATAACCTGTTTACATCTGCATAACAATTTTGTCCTTTGTTCATTCATTCATTCATTCATTCATTCATTCAAATTTGCATCCCAGACTGTTCTAGTGCCGAGATTACCACAGATATTAGGATATATCCCCACCAGTGAGGAGCTAATATAATCTTGCTATTAAAAAGGTAATTCCAAAAGAGAGTAAAAAAAAAGTATTATAATCATGCAAGTACAAGAGGCTTTATATGGAAGGACCCAGAAAGGGCACCCAGCTCAATCTTCAGGACAGAGAAGTCTTTCTTCTCCGAGTAAGCAATCGCTAAGCTGAGATTAAAAAGACTGAAGGAAAGAGGGAAGGAAGGAAGGAAGGAAGGAAGGAAGGAAGGAAGGAAGGAAGGAAGGAAGAAAGGAAGGAAGGGAGGGAGGGAGGACAATAACAGAAAAGTTTATAGATAAAGGTGGGGAGGCAAAAGCACATGTGGGAACTGCATGGTCTCCCATTTTTACAGGGACTTTCAATGCCAGTATCTCTTGATCCCCCATAGTCACACTCTGGGATAGATAGGTGAGTAAAGGGAGACACAGACTGAGAGCATAAATGTCTATGCAGATCATACTTGTCAGGATCTTCTGGCTCCAGTTTCAGTGCTCACTCTACCATATTACAGTGAAAATCAATTGGGCCTTGATTCCTGAGTTCCATGCCCAAGTGACAGAAGCCAGGGCTTCAGGCTGGCCCCTGAGCCAGAAGGGCATGCTGTCCCCATGCCTGGGATAGCACTGACCTTGCTTAGCCCAGTGGCCTCTGGCCTCCGCCTAAGTGCACAGATGCCCAGAGGCTTTAACTTCAAAGACATGCCAACCCAAGCAGCTCCAGCTCTCTGTGGCTTCTCCTGGAATCTGCACTCTCTGTGCCAGGAACTCCAACTGCCATCAGAGGAACAACTTGCCCCTGAGCCTCAGCATTTTTCTATGAACTTTTGGGAAAGGTCCCGGGGAAACCAGGAATGACAGGACAGGTTATCTGTGTAAAGCTGACCCCTTGGCCCACCACCAATTGAACCAAAGTCATAGTCCTCCTGGGGTGGAGATGGTCACTAGGGTGGGTTTCTGTTCAGCTCCCTCTCTCGTCTTCTGTATCTAACCACCCCGCCTCCAGATGAACCTGTTTCTTCCATTCATATCGAACCTATTACCTGCTGTTCATATCTATTGCATGTTCAAAGCATGCCAGACTCCAGGATAATATTTACAGAGCACTTGCTATGTGGCAGGTGCTGCATTAATTGCTCCACATGTATTTAACTTGTATAATTTTTTACAACCTAGTAAAATAGGTCTAATTTTTATAACAATCTGGTAAAATAGGTAACATTGCTATTCTTATTTTATAGATGAGGAAACTAAGTCAGACAAAGTTTAGGTAACCTTTTGAAGATTGAACATCTCAAAAAGTGGAATGATCACTTTATGAACCCAAACAGCCTGACCCCAGAGGCCACACTTAACTGCTCTGCATACTGTAAGTCATGTCATACACTGAGTGGGGGGAAGGAGAGGAGATGGAGCCTGCAGATGGACTTTCCATCCCCTGTGAATGCTGATGCTGTCCCCCGGCCTATGCTGCCTTTCTCTCTTTTCCACTCTCTCCCTTCTATTCTTAAAATTAAATCCAACTCATTCATATAACATGTAAATGTAATCTTCCTTTGGCTTCTCCAAAATCAGGCTCAAATTCATTACCCCTTAATCAGTGTCCTCATAAGTATATAGTATTGATGTCATTATTAGCCTGACCCCTTATATCCCCAGGAGGCAGTACTTTCTTTGAAGGCAAGAACTTATTCATTTTGCAACCCAACTACACAATACAAAGCCTACCATAAGCTGAGAACCTCACAAATGTTGAGAAAACAGGGAAACATGCAAAGGCAGCCATTGAAAGAGGATTTACATTTGTTCCTCAACTCAAACAAGAGATGGAAGCTGCCTCAAGTCATAATTATTTTAATAGTAATAAAATCCAAAGGTAGAGCAAGCCAACGGGAGTCCCTTGTCACCTGCACATTCAAGCAGGTCTGGGCAGTCACATAAAGGAAAGGTTATGAAGGGGATCCTACGTTCAGGTGGGAAAGCAGGTAAGATTCTGAATAGAGACTAATTTCTACTGTCAAGGTCCCCATGGGCCTTGTCTGGACTAGCACAACAACCTCTGGGATGATTAATTTTATATGTCAACTTGACTGGGCTAAGGAATGCCCAGATATCTGGTAAAACAAGATTCCTGGGTGTGCCTGGCTCCGGAAGAGATTAGCATTTGAATCAGTGCCCCCCAATAAAGAAAATGGCCTTCACCATCTTCTGCTTTCACTGGTGAGCATTGTCCAATCAGTTTCGATCCGAAACAGAACAAAAAGCAGAGGAAGGATGAATTCACTCTCTCTGTATGAGCTAGGACACCCGTCTTCTGCCTTTAGACATTGGTGCTCCTGGTTCTCAAGTCTTTGGACTTGAACTGAATCACATCACCAACTTTTCAGGTTCTCCATATGAGGCAATGCCTATAATAAATGCCATATATAGATTATTACATATGTATATTATTACATATACTACTGTAACACACATACATTATTGGTTCTGTTTCTCTGGAGAACTCTGACTAACACAGCCTCCTAGTTGTTCTCACTCTCAAATCCATCTCCACACTATTGGCTGTATCTCTCTCTCTCTCTCTCTCTCTCTCTCACACACACACACACACACACACACACACACATGATAATTTCACTTCCCCACACAAAAACTCTCAAAGTTCCCCATGGAGCACTTCAAAATTCTATTCTGGTAACTCTTGGGCTCTATAGCATAACTCAGTAGCTTCTAGGTGGAGTAGGAGGGTGGAGATAAGGAAACTCAGCTAAAATGGTACTTACTATAAACTTTACCTTCTCTAATAGCAAAAGTAGTCTATTTTTTTAATCCTCACCCAAGGATATGTTATTGATTTTAGAGAGAGAGAAACACCAATATGAGAGAGAAATATCCCGTACATGCCCTGACCAGGGATTGAACCTGCAACCTAGGTATGTGTCCTGACCAGGAACTAAACCCACAACCTTTTGGTGTACAGGATGACGCTACAACCAACTGAGCCACCCGGCCAGGAAGTAGCCTCACTTTTAACCTTTTGCACTCAGATGTCGAGTGTGACTTGACACAGTTAGCAACCTCTCCCCTACAATGGGTCCAAAGATAAGAGCAAGGGAGTTTTGAACCATTGAAGGTTGTGGTCACTAGACTCCAAGATGACCCCAAATGATCCTCCCCTTCTGCTATTCACATCTCTGAGTAGTCTTCTGTTATTATTATTTGTAAAGTTATGCTACATATCTGTTATATCAATTAAATTTATAATAAACTAATGAATGCATATGTATGCAAAAATTTCCTGCCCCTGCTCCTCCAGAACACTCGTTATTGAACATTTACCAGAGCACTACTGAATAAAAGAGTGAATATGCAGCCTTATGTCAGGCTAATATTTTGAGACTATTCTGTAGGCAATGGACCCATCAGGGGCTTCTGAGGAGGGGCATGGGTGTAATTAGATTTGCATGCCAGAAAGTTCATTCTGGCAGTGATGTGGAGGATAGAATGGGGGTGGGGAGAGAGAAGGGGTAGAAATCACTAAGCAAGTCTATTCAAATTCAAAGGCTATTAATAATATCCTTCAACTAAATGCTAGACATTATGCTAAGACATTGCTAATGTTATTTCCTTTACCCCTTATAGAAACCTAATTGAGGCAGACCTCATCACAACAGAGGCAATGTCGCTGGACAGAAAGATTCAGATTTAAGAAGGAAACCGAATGCATAGGGCTGGTTGACAGCTCCACAGGTGTTAACCTTTTTGGCTGTCTGGCAACCAGTCCCTCTGGTGAATGGCACCACCTGTATCCTCTGAAGAATTACCTCTCCCATGGCATGTACTGGCCATCACCACCCAAGGAATAACCACATCACCCAGGCTGGACCCAACAGTCTCTCTCTCCTTGTGTAAAAATTCAAGGATGGGAGAAGGATGTAAAAATAGGTGTAGAACATTTACTCCAAAAGTATTAGTTAGCATAGCTAGCTAAGTCATTAGTTCCTCCTATATCTATACTGGTTTCTGTTCTATTTCTAAACCTTGTCTCTAGCCCCCAACCCCCAAATTCTCTTTACTTATGTTTTCCAGAATTGGCCTCTGTTGTCTACAACCAAAAAAAAACTCCTATCGATACAGTGACTGGTTAGAAGAGATGGTTCAGGACCAGACCGGGTGATGTTTAAGGAGAATCCTTCATGTTTAATAAGACAGGAAATAGTTCTAATTTTGCAATGCCACAGATACAAGTGATGACAATTTGTTCTATGGGTCTCTCTTTCTCTGGAGAACTGTTTCTATTTTAACAGGCATGTACAGGGGGGTTTCCTGACCTCACAGAAAGGAAGCCTCGGCTCTTTTATTTTTATCACATTCCCCACCAGCTGCACTGAGGTGCATATTAATGACGGCTCTGCAGACCCCTGCCCACGAGGCGAGGGAGCATGAAAGACACACCTATGTGTGTGTGATCTGTGCTATCAAAGGCCACGGGAACATCAGTGAAAAGTGAAATTGACCCAGCCACAGCATCCACCCCTTATCAAACAGAAGGTCTTCACAAATTCTCATTAGAGAGGGCCGTGTGCTTTGGCCTGATTGAAATGTTTAGGTCTGCAAGGACCCCAAAGCAAAGGTCAAAGTGGCCTTGCGATCAGGTCTTCTAGCTCCTCTTCCTGTGGAGGAGATAAAGGGAGGCCTTAACATCAGCCAGGACCAGGCCCCGGGGCTAGCAGGGCTGCGTCATCAGCTGCCCTGGGTCCCAGGCAGGCAAATTCTGCCCACTGCCTACGAGGCATTAATGATGGAGACCATAAAAGGCAGTGACCTCCTAGCTCTCAACTTATCTGTCAAACCCCTCGTTGGCAGTAGATCAAGGAGGCAGGTTGCCACACTGGACACATCTGGCTGTGTCTGTAACAGAGATCAAAGTGACAGACCTGTAAGTGTGAGGGAGGCCCACTTGCCAGTTTTTATCTAAGCAGAGCCCTGCCTTGCACCTGACGGATGCTCAACAGGCATCTGTGGTGAAGGGTGAGCAGTGGAAGAAGGAGGATCTGCTGCCACCCAGACCTGGGCTGGGGGGGGGAGGGGGGAGCGGGGGACGTCTTCTCTTTCTCATCACTGCAGCTCCTGGGCCTATGGTCCAGAGGGAAGAATTTCCTTCTCTTCCAGTCCTGCTTCCCTATTCCCAACATCTTGAATAAGATACAGGTTCTTGCCTGGCCCACATGGCTCAGTGGTTGAGCGTTGACCTGTTAGCCAGGAGGTCACGTTTTGATTTCCAGTTGGGGCACATGCCCGGGTTGTGGGCTCAGTCCCCGGGGGGGGGGCGGGGGGGAGGCGTGCAGGAGGCAGCTGATCAATGATTCCCTCTCATCATTGATGTTTCTCTCTCTCCCTCTCTGAAATCAATTAAAATATATATTTTTAAAAAGATACAGGTTCTTATGGAGGCAGCTGGAGGTCTAGGAATCTTCTGACAACACTTCCCATTGTTTATTCTGGGGACCACTTGAAAGGTAAGTGGAGGCAGGGCTCCAGCCTGGAACCCCTGCTTTAGATACCCTGCTCTAGCTTTAGCCTCTTCATTTGTTAAAAGAAAGGAAGAGCCAGATTAATCTACGAGTGTTATTCAAGGACAGTCTTCCAGGTGATGGGTTGAATAGAATTATGTCTGTCACTGCCTCCCCATATGTTAGAACGTGTCTTAACTAAAAACACAGATTCCCCAAACAGTATACAACGCCTTCCCTTCCTGACAGCTGTCTTTCATGTAGATACTATTATAACCTTTCTCTGACATTTTCAAAAGCTCGATGTCAGAGATAAGAAAGCAAAAGCACCCACCACAACACCTGAGCCACGGTCATGCACGAACAGCCACCCCAGCACCACAACCAGGGGATGTGATCTGTCAGTTAAGCCATTTCCTGGAATGAAAACCCACATTTCTTAACAGAGCCAACTATTCAAAGCTGCCCTCTCCGCCCTTTCAAATTTAATTTGTTTCAAATCTTGTAGGAGTCACCGAATTATTTCAGGATTGGAGTCAAGTGAAAACAGGTGTGCTGCTCTTTTATCTTCCCCTCCACCCTTTAAAGGGGCCTGATTAGGCGCCAGATTAATCAGAGTAATCAGGCCAATGGGACAGAGGACCCCTTTTGCTCTTTTGGGCACCAGTCACCAGGATGCTGACCCAGATTCTTAGAGGCCCTGGTGCTGACCCTCTCATGCCCCATCCAATGACCATGCAGTGGTGGGAGCTGGCCGTGACATCATCCACCCCGGGCCAACTGCCTCTTCTGCTCTTGTGCAGGTCAGTCTGGCCTTGAAAGCCAAGGCCTGGTGGTCCCGCCCTCCAAGGTAAACCAGAGTTCTGTTCTTGGCTGTCTCAGCATTTGCTTTGGCAGTTCAGTTTAGACTGCCCTTCCTGATGTATCAATATTTAGGGGGCTAAGCATGGAAAGCATTTGTAAATTTCAAAATGAAAGGAAAAAGTCTTATTCAAATAGGAAAATTGGAGTTCAGCAAAAAGTCAAACCAAAGGAAAAAGTGGTTCTAATTGTGCAAGCCTGGGAAGGGGCGCTGTTAGCACTCAGGGACACTGGAGTTTTTCGCTCTCGTTCCTGGTGTGGAGGCTGCAGGGCTCAGACCTGGGATGACTTTGCTCATCTAGCTATACAAAGTCCTGGGTTTTCATATTTCTTCTCGTGGCTTTAAATATCATCTTGGTGTTGACAACTCCTAGCCTTAAATCTCCAATCCATACCTTTCTCTTAAACCTAAGACGTACTAGTATATCAATAATTGAGTTGATATGTCTTCTTGGCATCTAAAATATTCAAATCCCTGGGAAATAAGGCCCTCTTCTTTGCCCTGTCCTCCTGCTGAGCTTTCCCATTTCTCTCTTTTTAACTCCTCACCTGAGGATATGCTTAGAGAGAGGAAGGGAAGAGGGGTAAGAGAGAGACAGAGGGGCAGGGAGGGGGAGATGTTAGAGAGAAACATCCATTGGTTGCCTTTCATACGCTCCCTGACTGGGGATCAACCCCACAACCCAGGCATGTGCCCTGATCGGGAACTGAGGCAGCAACCTTTTGGTGAATGGGACGACACTCTACCAACTGAGCCACTCCATTTCTGAGTGGCTGAGCGCTCCCATTTCTACCATCTAGAACTGTGATGGTGCTCTAACCTAGAACAGAAATATCAAATCCAACTCCAACCGACATGCTGGAGCAGAAGGTGAAGAAAGACACAGAAGCTCTGAACAGCTCAGTGCGAAAATGTGCCGCGGTTGACCGGTAATGTCTGTTATGAGCACAAGAGTCGGGAGTGGTGCATGTTAGCGCAGAATTACTCTGTTTACAAGTAACACATGAAAATTACATAAAGCTTAGATGTGCTTTCATGGGTACATCATGAAAACAGAGCTAATGCCAGGAACAGAATCCTTATTAAATCTGTACCTGATGAGGGAACACAGAACGAAAGGTGCGACTGGATTGAAGGGAAATTCCGGTAGGGCTTCTGGCAGGTGAAACATGAAGGAAAGCCCAGAAGTACAGACAGCTCGCAGACTGGTTTATCTGGAGCGGAGAGGCCGTGTCAAGGAGAAATTTAGATAGGGCGGGAGATGGTCCACCAGGGACAGTGTAATTGACGAGGGCCTTGGATGCTAGACTGTAAAGGGCGGATTGGATGCAGGCAGCAGCAGTAGGAGGCTCTGCAGGGTCCCGAGCAGGTGAGGGTTGTAATAAGATCGATGTTTGAGGCAGATTATTCTGTCAGTTGAGTCCAGGATGAATTGAAGCCGTGGGAATTGGTGGTGGGGAGGCTGGTTAGCATCCCGTTGCAATGAGTCAAGGAAATGCACTCTGGAAAATGTCTTAAGCAGACCTGTCACGGGCATGACCACAGACTCCTTAGCTGTTTCCAAACCTGTGTCGTGGGTATGTTTAGAAAAGTTTCAGAACCTCCCATATGGGCTTCAGAGTAAATGACCTGAACGATTGTGGAAGGTCCTTCAATTCCGTTTACTTGACAGTGGCCAGGGCAGGGAGGGCGGCGGCTCCCCAGCAGCTGTTAAAGATTCTGGTGGAAGGCATTGCGTGCATTTCGTCATTGTGGCACCACCGAGTGGGCTCAACAGGGTCCCCCCCTGTTTCCCCGGAATCACGTAAAGGGATGATTTGTTAATTGCTTGATTTGACTCATGAATGGAGGATATACACTTAGGTCAGCCAGAGTAAGGACACGGGGCACAGATGAAATGATGGCAGGGCCAGGGCTGCTCAGATAACAAAGCAAAGCCTGGCAGAGGCTGGAGAACCGGGAGCCACATGCCAGGAAAGCAGCCTCCACGGAGCTCTCACTGGCGGTTTCCATCCCCGCATGAGGGGTAATGACTTGAAACTTTTAAGGAGAAATCCCGTATCTAGAGTTTCATGTAACATGTGCTCATGATTAAATGTTCAGAGCCCATTTATTTATTTATTTTCAGCGATTTCATTCTTCCATTCAGATCCCTCAACTCAGAAACTGCACATGTGGGTTTAGTCCCTATAATAGGGTGTAGCCCTTGATTCAAGGAAGGCAGACGATGAGCTTCGATGAAATCTTGGCCGGCCCCTTTCCCCCCTGTAACCATGAGTAAGGGACCCAATCGCACCCAGCTTGCACTTCATTATCTGTCAAATGGAGATAATGAGGATAATGGGGATCATTAATTCAGCACTTACTTCTACCTACTGAGTGCAAAGCACTGTTGTAATGGCTGTACTTGTTTGTTTTACATCCTTTCATTACTATGCTGACTCTATGAGGTAGTTGTTATTTTCCCCATTTTTTCAGATAAGGAGACGGAGACTCGGAAAGTTGAGGTAATATTTCACTGGACCATGACAATAATAGATGTGAAGCAGATGTGATGTCTGCAAAGCACATTCTAGGCACTAGTTTCCCCCCGTTTTGGTGAGATATAATTAACACATACTATTGTTTAGTTTTAGCTGTTGAGCGTGATGATTTGATATATGTATATATTGCAAAATGATCACCACAGTAAGTGTAGTTAACATCTGTCATCTCACAGTTACAATTTTTTTCCCTTCTGATGAGATCTTTTAAGATTTACTCTCCTAGCAACTTTCAAATATGCAATACAGTAATGTTAACCATTGCCACCATGCTGTGCATTACATCCCCAGTGCTTATTCATCTTATAACTGGAAGCTTGTACCTTTGGGCCACCTTTACCCATTATTAATTTTATTAGTAGTAAATGGAGAGACAGGGGAGCTTTTACAAATCACAACTGCTGGCAGCTGCTTCTGTCCCTGGGGTGGGGGGTTGGGGGTGGGATCAGTATACTTCCTTTCCTAAAAGGGCTTTTCATTTAGGAAAGTGCCTGGCAAGTTCTCTTAGGCTGACATTTCTGAGGGGTGGCTTGAAAGATACATCTGAGCAAAGAGTGATGCTGAACCGTCCTGCCAAACAGTGGGAGGGTTCGGAGAGTTCAGGGGAGCCTGAGAAGGGATGATGGGCCAAGAAGAAGGAAGGAGGAGGAGGGCGTGAGGAGGGCACGGGAGAGCAGCTCAGGTACCCTGGTCAGAGCCCCGAGAACCAGGGAGAAGACATCAGTGAGCTTGCTCTCAGCGGGCCCAGGGGAGAAATTGTAATCGCTGGAAAATCAGACTGCCAACGCTCACCTCTGACGGCTGAGGCTGGAGTCAAACACCGCACTGGCAAGGTCTGCTTCAGGGAAGCAGAGGAAAAAGGCCGTGTCCCTTTGGGTAGATGAGGAGCAGAGGGAATAATAAATCTCCTACAGAGATTTCCTGGGTGCAGGTCCTCTTCCAAGGGGTTTCTGCTAAATGTAATGTCGAGAGCAACTTCTGAGGAGGTGGTCTATGAGCCCGTTTTTACAGATGGGGAAACTGAGGCAGAGTGGATGAGTGAATTGTCCAGTTACCCAGCTACAACTGATCCTGGGTTCTGAGCTCTTGACCTCTGTGTTATCCTGGAAGAAGAGCCCAACTGCCCTAAAGGAGACACCTGTGAAAATGAGGCTTCAGAGGAAGGAGGGAGAGCAAGAGTGAAAGTGACCAAGAGAAATGTAAGCTCCCTGAGAATCCTCAGGGACAGCAGGGTCTTTAAGAGGATCTGGGAGGGAGTCGCTTGCTACAGGTTTTCCACTGACCAATGAGGTGGGGCCTTGAACCATTGTAATTGAAACATTAAATCAAGGTGACTCAGCTTAGGCTGATCTGTGTGTGACCCTCTGTTTATTTTCAAGATTCAAACAGTATGCAAGCAACTAGCATTGGTCATTCTAAGTCAGTTCGGATGCTCACCTTATCCGTGACCGCTGGCCCTGTCCTGCTGGGGGATTAATACATCCAGACGGTGTGTCCACGTAGTGCTAGCTGCTTCCCTGCCATGGAAACACCACCGCCGAAGCCTCCCAGGCATCCAAGGGCTTTCTGAATGGGGAGGGGAGGAGAGCATTTAGTTATGCAGAAGCCTATCAACTGCTTTCAAAGACACAACTAATACCTAGATCTGAAAAGAGAATTCATTAGGGAGGCTTTGATTTTATCTGATCATGGGGGAAAAGAGAGGCAAAACTATTACACTGTTTTGAACTTTGTTAATTCGTGTAACACATGCTACTTTCGTCCTTAAGGAGACAGAGAGCCCGCGATGGACACTTTTTTCTCCCTTATTGATTTGCTGAGCGCAGGGCGCTGCAATTACTTTTAAGAAACAATTTAACTTACAACAATGGAAAAATCTTTGAATGAAAATGCTATCCATCAAAGGTAAAAAAGTTAAGGCTTGTCACAGAGGAAAATGAGACAGGCATGATCAAAATGCGATGCATTTAACCCTTACGTGGCTCAAGCAGTCTCAGGACAGGCTGTCTTCTGTCTTTTCTTTTTCTGCTAGTGACCCACCAAGCAAGTGTCAAAAGCTTCTGTTACTGGTGACCCATTATCGAGTTTTTCAGGGTAGAAGCAGCCTCCTTCTTTCTTTGGTGTTTCTGTTTTTGTTTCCCAGGTATGTATGACTTTGGAAACTGCAGGGGGAAAAGGCTACCCTTGAACTCTGACTTCCTTGAAATACCCTCCTGTGGTGCATCAAGGGTTACTTCCCAACCCTCATTTTCTGTTATCGGGAGTGCTTTGCTCTTTGCACGTAGCATACACTTTGCATCTGTATTTTCTCTCTTGGAAATTTTACATGGGAAACAACTGGAAGCATTGACGGAGCCAAGGGATTGGCCGGTGTAGTGAGTATTTACAGAGAACCAAATCAGGGGACCTCAAAAAGAGATGAGCTTCTTTTCGGTGGGATTTTGCTAGACTGATTGTGGTGAGCTACACTAGAGGCAGGAGGGAGGGGTAAGACTCAAAGTGAGAAAAGGGCACTTAGGGAAGCTTAGAATTAAACAAAGGCGTCTTTTTGAGTATTAAGAAACAAAAACAATGGGTCCAGAGCCATGGAATGGTGCCAGTGGCCCCAAATGCTCATTTGCTTTTTAAGGTTGTTTGGGCTTTAATTAATGAAGCCTTGCCCAGAGGGATTAAAAATCTTGAACTTTGAGCAAGAACAGTTTTGCAGGGCCAAATGGGAAGAAGGCTGAGTGGATGCAGATGGCCCTGCAGAACTCCCCGCTTGTTTAGCCAAGGATTAGAACTCTAAGCTCTGAGGCGGGGCTGGTCGTTTTATTCCAAAGAAAGGTTCAGACCACTTTATTCTGTTTTGGGCATGTGATAAACGTACTAAGAGGAAACGTACAGAAATGACGTTCCTCTTTTTGTCATTTAATCCTTCCGCGATTATCAAGAATCAATGGCGCCCATGTCCCCCACACTGGCTCAAAAGCATCTTGAACTTCTTACAGTTCCCCCAAAGCACAAGCTATTTTATTCGGATGAACCTCCTACATAAAATGCCCTTCTCTGCTTCTATGTTGTAAACTCCTCTCCAAATCTTCTCTGAATGTTGTATCATTATCTACTTAAATCTATGCAATTGCTTTGTTACATTGCATTTCAATTATTTGGTAACATATAGAATCCATGCAAAAGAATGTAAGTAGCACATGTGTACATTTTAAATAATAATAATAATAATAATAATAATAATTTTAAAATCACCTATGCACTAACCAAACAGCTTAAAAAAGGAATATTGCCAAAAACTGAAACTGAAGTAATAATTCACCCATACCTCTGCTTACTTACCTTACAGAGGCATAAGATGAGAAAAGGAAAAAAGGTACCCAGATGGGGAAGGTAGAAATAAAACTATCTTTGTTTACAATGACATAATCTCTATGTAGAAAATGCTAAAGAATTGACACCAAAAAAAAAAATCTGGAACCAATAAAGAATTATTGCAGGATACAAGTTAATATGCAAAATCTATCATTTTCCTATAAACAGCACCAAACAAGTGATATTTGAAATTAAAAACAAATTACCATTTATATATATGTGTATATATATATATATATATTTTTTTTTTAAATATTTTGTTGATTTTTTTTTTTTACAGAGAGGAAGGAAGAGGGATAGAGAGTTAGAAACATCGATCAGCTGCCTCTTACACACACCCCACTGGGGATGTGCCCTGAAACCAAGGTACATGCCCTTGACTGGGATCGAACCCTGGACCCTTGAGTCCGCAGGCCGATGCTCTATCCACTGAGCCAAACTGGTCAGGGCCAAATTACCATTTATATTAACACCCCCCAAAAATGAAATACCTATGTCTTAATTTAACTGAATATTATAATATCTATATGTATAAAACTCTGATGAAAGAAATAAAAAAAGAGCTAAATAGCGATATTTCAGGTTCATAGATAAGGGAACTTAATATTGTCAAGATATCAGTTCTTCCCAACTTGATGTATAGATGAAACACAATCCCAATAAAAATTCCAGCAAGCTATTTGTGAGTATTAACAAAGTGATTCTAAAGTTTTCGTGGAGAGGCAAAAGACCCAGAATAGCCACTTCAATATTGAAGTAGAAGAATAAAGTCAGAATAC
The DNA here is from genome assembly GCF_027574615.1 of Eptesicus fuscus. Taxonomy (NCBI): domain Eukaryota; kingdom Metazoa; phylum Chordata; class Mammalia; order Chiroptera; family Vespertilionidae; genus Eptesicus; species Eptesicus fuscus. The sequence goes on from NC_072485.1 coordinate 62,661,003, forward strand.
TGATACCACCCATCTTCAAGATACACTATAAAGCTACAATAATCAAGACAGTGTGCTATTGGCAAAAGACTAGACAAATTAACTGAACAGAATAGAGAGCCCAGAAATAGAACAATATAAATATAGTCAAGTGGTTTTGACAAAGGAGCAAAGACAATACAAAAGAACAGATAGTCTTTTCAACAAATGGTATTGGACACCTGGACATCCACATACAAAAAAAAAAAAAAAAAAAAAGAACCTAGAACAGACCTTACACCTTTTACAAAAGTTAACTCAAAATGGATCAAAGATCTAAATATAAAACATAAAATGATAACCTTTCTAGAAGAAAACATAGGAGAAAACCTAGATGATCTTGGGTATGGCAGTGACTTTTTTAGATACAACACAAACATACAATTCATGAAAGAAAGAATTGATATGTTGGTCCCCATTGAAATGAAAAACTTGTGCTCTGTGAAAGACAATGTTAAGAGAATGAGAAGACAAGGTACAGACTGGGAGAAAATATTTGCAAAACACACATCGAATAAAGGACTGTTTTCTAGAATATTCTAAGGACTCTTAAAACTCAACAAGAAAACCAACAACCTGATTTAAAAAATGGGCCAATGACCTTAACAGATACCTTACCAGAGAATATATACAGATGGCAAATAAGCATATGAAAAGATGCTCCACTTCATATGTCATCAGGAAAATGCAAATTAAAACAACAATGAGGTACTACCACATACCTATTAGAAAGGCCAAAATCCAGAACACTGACAACCTCAAATGCTGGGGAGGATGTGGTGCAAGAGGAACTCTCATTCACTGCTGTTAGGGATACAAAATAGTATGGCCACTTTGAAGGACAGCTTGGCAGTCTATTAAAAAACTAAACATACTCTTACCATACAATCCAGCAATTACACTCCTGATATTTACCCAAAGGAGTTGAAAACTATGTCCATACAAACCTACCCATGAATGTTTATGATAACTCTATTCATAATTGCCAAAACTTGGAAACAACCAAGATGCCCTAGAGTAGGTGAATGGATAAGTAAACTATGGTACATCCAAATAATGGGATATTATTTAACGCTAATAAAAAATGCCATGTAAAAACATGAAGAAGTTTAAATAGGAATTATTACATGAAGAATTCAATCTAAAAAAATGTATACTCTGTATGATTCCAACTATATGACCTTTTGAAAAAGGAAGGTCTGTGGAGACAGTAAAAATATCAGTGGTTGCCAGGGGAGGGAGAAATGAATAGTCAGAGTACTGGAGATTTTTAAGGCAGGAAAACTATTCAATATGATACTACAATGGTAGATACATGTCATTATACATTTGTCAAAACCTATAGAATATACAACACCAAGAGTGAACCCTACTGTAAATTATAAGCTTTAGGTGATAGTAATGTGTTAATGTAGGTTCATAGATTGAAAGAAATGTATCCCTGTGGTGAGGGATATCGATTGGGGGGTGAGGGATGGTTGTGTGTTTGTGTGGGTGCAGGGAACATATAGGAACTTTATTTCCTGCTTAATTTTGTTGTGAACCTCAAACTGCTCTAAAGAGTAATCTATACTAATAAAAGGGTAATATGCTAATTAGACTAGGAGATTTTCCGGACATTCTTCTGGACAAAGCCATGGTGGTGGGGCCAAGGTAGAGGTGGTTAGGGGCCAAGAGGGGAGGGCAGTTGTGGGTGATCAGGCCAGGATGGGACTGCAGTTGTGGGTGATTAGGCCAGGATGGGACGGCAGTTGTGGGTGATCAGGTCGGTGGAGGGGGGGGGGGTGTGGGGGTGAGCAGGCCAGCAGGGGGGGCCAGCAGGCTGTCAGTGGGGGTCAGGTGGGGGTGAGCAGGCCAGTAGGGGGGACAGTTGGAGGCGAGCAGGCTGGCAGGGGGGCAGTTGGGGGCAACCAGGCTGGCAGGGGGGCAGGGGGGCGGGGCGGGGGGGCAGTTGGGGGCAAGCAGGCTGGCAGGCAGAGTGGTTAGGGGCAATCAGGCAGGCAGTCAGGTGAGTGGTTAGGAGCCAGCAGTCCCGGAAACCGGCAATCAGACATCCCCCAAAGGGTTCCAGATTGGAGAGGGTGCAGGCTGGGCTGAGGGACACACCCCCCCCCCATGCATGAATTTCGTGCACCGGGCCACTAGTGTCTATTATAAAAAGTGCTTCAGCAGACCGTCTTGGACATGTCCACTGGTGCATAAGTACATCAGTTAATCTTGGAAATGCCTGGGAAATGAACTGACAGATTGTATTGCATATGCATGCCCAAATTTACTAAGTAAAGGCAAATTATTCAGCAAAATAGTTGTCTCAATGTACCCTCCCATCAGCAGTGAATGAGAGTCCCCTTTGCTCCACATCCTCACCAACACGTGGGAGTGTCACGTGTTGAAAGTTTGCCATTCTTCTGGATATCAAGTGGAAATTTACTGGGGATTTAATTTGCAGTTCGCTGGTTATTAATAAAGTGGAGCATCTTGATTTACTCTCATGTGTTAGTGCAGGTGTCCTCATCTTAAAATGTTTATTTCTTTGCCCATTTTTGGTTGGGTTGTTTGTCCTATTGATTGGAAATAATTACTTAAGTTCTGAATATGGATCTTTTACTGCTAATATATGCTACAAATGCCATTTCCAGCCTGAGGTGTTTGGTTTTCACTCTATGGCATTTTTGGATGAACAGAATTTCTTAATTTTAAGGTCATAAATTTATCAATCTTTCCCTTTATTTTTATTTCCTTTAGTCCTAGTTTTAACATTTTCTTTACTTTCTTAGGGTTCATTCTGCTGTCCTAAAGTTCTTAATTTTCAGCCTTCCTTCTTTCCTTGTGTTTACATTTACAAGGCAATAAGTTTTCCTCTCAATGCTATTTTACTTTTTTTTCCAGTTATAAGCATTTAAAAAATTCCATTATGATTTCATTTTTTTTACCCATATTCCCTCCTCCCCCATATATGAGGTTATTTTAATCATCTTTTGTTGTTGATTTCTAACATACTGAGCTATGGGTATGAATGAGGTCTGCATGAATGAGCTCTGAAGTTTGTGAAGCCCTCCTTCATAGCCTAAGCTGTAATCTGGGCTCCACGTGTGCTTGGGGAAAAGTGTGTGTTCTCCAGCAATTGGTATGGTGTTTCATAATGTCTGCCAGATCATGTTTCTTAATTATATGATACAAATCATCTATATTTTATTCCTTGACAGCATGCGCTATCAATTAGAGAGGAATGGGCTAAATGTCTCCTGGTCTGATGGTGATTTGTCCATTTTTCTCTGTAATTTTGTTGACACTTGCTGCACGTATTTTGCTAGGTTATTAGGTGCATACAATTGAGAATTATGTTATATTCTCTATCACACTGTTGCTTTTTGCCTTAAAGTCTATTCTGTCTAGTGTTAATATAATTACACCATCTTTCTTTTTGCCAGTATTTGCCTGGAGTATCAGTCAGGGTCCAATTAAGAAAACAGAAACCCTTTTAACTATCTAAACGAAAGGAATTGAATTCAGGAAATGGGTTACACACATCACAGAAGATCTGAGAAACCCAACAGGGATGGTAAGACAACTTGGAGATGAGCAACCATAAGAAGCTGCTACCTGGCATGGTATGGGCAAAGGGGAGAGACATTGATGTCAGAGCCTGAGGGTTGTGGCCAGCCGGCAGAGGTGGGAGCACAGTGACAATGAAGGCACAGTAGCAATGGAGGCGATATCCTTGTGCTGGAGACTTAAAGGAGAGAGTAGGGAAGAAACCCCTGGCCGTGGATTTTCGCTGTCAGTCCAAACTCAGCCTCCCATTGACCCAACACTGACAGACTCCAGCTGGACTGGGGAAGGACCCCGGGGACCAGCACCACTTTGATTTGAGCAGTGTGTGACCCTTCACACGGGCTTCTGTGTCCTTGGACGTGTCCCCAGCATTTATGAGCATTGCCTTATTTATGACACAAGATGTTCCAGGATGATCTGGCTCTTTCCACGAAGCCCTCCACCCTGCCCTGGCTCTGACACCTTCTTTAAGGTCCCCACCCCAAGCAGAGCTCCCCTTTACCACTTGGACAGTGATGCCTCTTGCTTCCTCAGAGCAGGAGAATGAGGACCAGAGTCTGAGGGGGAATAACTCAGGCCCTTTTCAAACTTTCTGTATCCTAACGTTCTGGGTCTGGCTCCTGTGAACCCTGTGGGTAGATGGATCCTGTTTTTGTGTCCAATCTGATCATCTTTATCTTTTAACTGGATCATGCAGTTCTTTTTCATTAAATTCTACCAACTTAGTACTTACTATTTGCTCCTGCCATTCTTTGTTTGTTCCTTATTTGTTTTGTTCCATCCTTGCACTTTCTTAGATTGGATTAGTTTCTTTCCTTTTGGGGACTACCCTCAAATTTTAAACATTTTAGTTTAACATGCTTCAAAAAAATTCTTCCTTTTCTATTTCTTTTTCATTTTCCTCCTCTTCGCTCCCTGCTTCCTTCTTTTTCTTCCCTCTCTTTCACTTTCCCTCCCTTCCCTTTCCTAGCAATTTGGCCCTAAATCCATCAGGTGGGCTTAACAAGGTAAGTGTCCCCACCTGATGGATTTAGGGTCCAATTATTAATTGGGGCAGAGTTGGTAAAGGTCAGACAGCCTGGCCTGGCACAAGAGGAGGGTGTCCATGTAGGAGGCCTACCTGGAACAGGTATTAGAGCCTGATCAGAACGAGGATGTCAACCTCCTGGAAGGGGGATTTGGTGAGAGGTGTTGGACCTTCAGTGGGTGGGGTGGGTGTAACCTCCGGAAGGAGATCTAAGACCTAAGCAGGACAAGGAGGCATCCATGCAGGAGATGAGGGTGGGGATCAAGATAGGTTTCTGGTTCAGGGTATTGAAGTCTGAGAGGGGAGAAGAGACTGTTCACGTGGGAAGGCAGCCTGTGTGGGAGTCAAAGTCAAGGCAGTTTAGGAGGGATTCTGGTCGGCATGGTGGCCCTGCATGAGATGTGGGAGCCGAGCAGGGTAAGGAAGGTCTTCCTGTGGGGGCTGCAAAGAAAGAACAAGGTGGGCCTGGAATACCTTTCTGTGTCACAAGGTAGGTAAGTGCTCAACAGAAGATGAGGACATTTCAAAACAACTCAGAAGCCATCCATCCAGAGGGGGCTCTCTGTGACAAAATTGAGGACAATGTGAGCTTCCAAATAAATGAAAATAATGGACTCTAACCCACTTAATAAAATCAGAAGGCATGAGTTCCTCTGACATAAATACTGAAAATTGAAAATTCAGTGAGCAAAGGGCTATTGACATAGTTTTGTTACACCTCCCATCAAGTGCTTACTAACCACCAAGAGGGGAAAAAAAAAAAAAAAGAGTAGATTTATCAGAGTGAGTAGAAAAGCTTGGCAGATATCACTTCAATCAATCAGATTTAGCATCTCCAGAAACGGACAGCTACAAGACAGGATGCAATAGAGTACAGCTTCACTCCTATGCTATTTCTGCCAAAGATATATTACCTTAAATCTAATTATAAGGAAATGTTAGACAAATCCAAATGAGGAACATTTTACAAAACACCTGGCCTGTGATTTTCAAGTGTCAAGATCATGAAAGTCAGGGGGAAACATTACTGGATTAGACTAAAGAGACATAACAACTACTAGTAAATGCAACACATGATTCTAAACAGAATGCTTTTGCTATAGAGGATATTATTAGGACAATTGGTCTAATTTGATTTAAATAGGTTTTAGAATTAGATGTGGCAATGTATTGATGTTAATGTACTGATTCTTATGGTTAGTTGTGGCTAGGCAGAAATGTGTTCTTATTTGTAGAGATCACACACAAATATTCAGGGGTAATGGGATCTGCTACTATTGTCAAATGGTTGGAGGGGGGGAAGGGCAGTTTTTTATAGTGTCCTCACAACTCTTCTGTAAGTTTGAAAATAAAATTTTATTTAAAGATAATCGGCATTTTTACACTTCCTTAGATCATTAACTCCACTCCTCTCCTTCTAGACTGAAATACTATTGTGCAGGGTTTTCATTATATCTTGATTTTTTTTTTTTAGCCCAACAGACTAAATATTATTGTTCCTTTATACATCAAGGTTTCTATAGATTTTCTCATATGTTTATATTTTCTTTGCTAACAATTACTTCTGGCAGGATGGACCTTCCTTCTGAGATTATTTTTTATTCTCTCAGAAGAAATTCTTCAGAAGTTCTTTTAATGAGCGAGCATCTGTTGATAGCACACACTTTTTTGTTTGCCTGAAAATGTTTGTACATAATCTTCATTCTTGAAAGATGTCTTTGCATAGCATAGAATTCCTGAGTGACAATAATTTTCTTTCAACATTTTGAAATATATTGTTTCTCAGTCTTCTGGTTTGTATTGTTGCTTTTAAGAAGTATGGGATTCTAATTGTTGTGTCTTTGTAGTTAATTTGTTGTTTTTTTCCTGGATAGCTTTAAGGTTTTTCACTTTGTCTTTGGCATCCTACAGTTTCACTACAAAATCCATTGGACTTTCTGAATCTGATGATTAGTGTCTTTCATGAATTCTAGAAAACTGTCCATCATTATCTTACTGAATATTTATTCTCCCCATTCTCTCTGTTAGCAATTCTGGAATTTCAATAGGCATTTGTTGGACCTTCACCATCACTCTCCCGTGTCTCTTAAACATCTTTTACAGTTTCCATCTTTTGTATTCCTCAAAATTTTGATATTGTCTTATTTTTAATCATATTAAACAATATTACTTTATGTTCTATATCTGATAATGCCAAAATCTAAAGTCTTTGCAGGGCAAATTCTACAGTTTATTGTTTCAACTAATTTTCAGTTGTGGTAACTTACTCACTCACATTTCAGCCGCTTTTGATTGTTGGTTCCTGTTTCTTAGAATAATTATCCATGGCGATTCTTTTGAATTCTTTAAAGTCTAGTCATCTGACTAGTATTTCCATTTTTTTTCTGCCAGACATCTGAGAGTACTGTTATCTGAGCTACTTTAACTACATGTTCACCTTGTGGTTTTTTAGGCCTGAATCTAGTAGAGTGTGAGCTTCTGATAATAGATCTTTAAAAAAGACATTTTCCCCATTTCTACCCAAACACAACACCTGGAAATGTGTGTACTCCTGCAATAGCTCCTCACAGAGTAAGCTCTTATTTACTAGTTCACATCTCGAGGGTATTATCCTACAGGGTTTCCATTTATTTTATGTAAAAAGTCAGAAGTCCTCTAACCCTCTCCCCTCTCATCCTTCTCCCATTTCCAGGTGAGGAAGCCTCCCAAGTAGCATGTTATTCTGAAAGGGAAAAAGACCCTAGTAATTACCAAGACTGCATTTTTTTCACCACTTTATAAGGGTAGGCTCTGGAAATATGACTTGATTTGATTTAAAGAAAACAAAATACTGCCCTAGGCACTAATCAAGAAAAATAGGACATGCTTCCCCACGTTCAGCATGAGGTAGTTTCTTTCCTGTTCATTTTCTATAGCAACGTGAATCAGAGTTTAAAGAAAACAAGAACAGCAAAATCACGAATGAGGGAAACACGGCATCTGGTATAAGAGAGCAGGTCGTGACAAAGCACTTGCCCCTAAAGCCATCAGCAGTTACTGTAATCCCTTCTGCAATTTCTCCCAAATCCCTAGTGTGCTGATAGTTTATTTACACGAAGAAGACTTAAAGGAAAGTCCTTGCTTACTAGATTGCAAGTTCTTTGAGAGTAAGTAGTATGTCATATAGCCTTTAATTGACAGGAGACAACATAACACTGGACCATGGGTCTGGTCTCCTGGCTTCCAACTCAAGCTCAGTTACTTCCTAGAAATATGTTTTTAGGCAAATCTTCTCTAAGCTCAGTTTTTAATCTATAAAATGGAAAAAATAGCAATAGTTTTGTTATGAGGAGTTCCTAAACTAATTGAGGTACAGTGATTATTGTAGAAAATATTTGGGGGTTCAGAAAAATCTTTCAAGGAAGCAGTTGTAGAGAAGAGAGCTCTGACCTGAGCCTTGAAAGATGGTGTCCCTTTGGATAGTCAGAAAGAAAGTGAAGCAATCTCTTACACAGATGCACTCGGCTTCCTATTCCAGAGGGGGCAGCAGTGCCCCTTAAGCCTCTTTGATTTTAACGTCCTTCCTGATTCATGGAGGTAACACCAAGTACTAGTAGGTCTTACAGTCTCAGACTCTGGATGCATTGCTCATTCCTGGGGATCAAATCATAGGATCATAGATCCACCTGGAGTAAATACAGTATATACTAGAGGCCTGGTGCACGAAATTCGTGCACTGGGAGGGGGTCCCTCAGCCCAGCCTGTGCCCTCTCAAAGTCTGGGACCCCTCAGCAGACAGACATCCTTCTTGTAGTCCGGGATTCCTCTCACAGTCCAGGAGCCCTCGCTCCTTACCACCTACCTGCTCGCTGCTCCTTAGCACTGTCACAGAGGCGGGAGAGGCTCCTACCACCACCACTGCGATAGCCAGCTGTGAGCCCAGATTCTGGCTGAGTGTCACTCCCTCTGTGGGAGTGAACTGACCACCAGATGCTTGACACAGGAGCTGCCCCCTGGTGGTTAGTGTGCATCATAGCCACCGGTCATTCTGCCAGTCATTCCTCTGTTCAGTTAATTTGCATATTAGGGTTTTATTATATAGGATATATATGTGACGAAACCTCAGATTTTTATCTGAAAACTGGGATAGCACTTACTTACCAGGGTTGTTGAAAGGACTAAATAAAACAACCAATGTAAGCTTACCATACAGAGGAAGGCAGATCCAGCAAAAGTAGGTTTACAGTTGTGAGCAATTTAATTATTTGTGTATTATTATTTATTGACTGTTTTATTGTTTATTATTATTATTATAATACTTTTGCCCACCTCTGTATATAGTAACGATTGAATAAATATTAATTTTTAACTCTTATTCTTATTAATGTTATACTTTCCCCTAATGTTTCTTTATCAAGTCCTGAGTCTGGAGTGTTGAGAGAGAATCACATGCTGGATCTACCTTCCTCATCCACCCTTTGCCCTGGAGAAAGAACACATTCCTGATTAAAGGTACATCCTGCGAAGACTGACTGTGAAGGAAGTCCACAATAGACGGAGACAATGCATTCTTGTTCAGAGCAGCCACCAGCAGTGATGACAACGCCCATCAATGGGCCGGGGTCAAAGATCAGCAGTCCCTCTGTCACTCCATTCTTCTTCTGGCTCCCAGTGGAGTTCATAGGAACTCTATCTCAAGTCTAAAATCCAATCAAAGCCCATCCACGCAGGCCCGAGCCAAGGACACCAAAGGAACACATTCCTAAGGCAACACAAAACCTTCGCTCATTTTCTGAAAGTCACTTTACCATCGTCCCTTTGGTGGTTGTTGAAACCCGGTGCAGCCGTCAGCCGGGTGAGAGACATTGGATGACATTGGTGATTCAAGCCTTAGGGGTGGGAATTACCGATCAGCAGGACAGCCGGATGGACACCCTGGACACCCTTGGGAAGACTAGGGTGAGAGCCACCACCTCCAGGTGGGCATCTGCGGAAGCATGAAATGCTGAGCCAAATTAAAAATGGGGGATGTGAGTCCAGAGGTTGTTTTTGAAAAAGTTCCTTTCTTGTCTCTGCCGCATGGAAAACGGAACAGCAGTGGATGCCCTTCCTGCACTCCTGGAGGCACGTGCCTGACTTCTGTCCTGGAGGCGGCTGGAATCCATCCTTTATGGTGCAGTTCAGCCCTTGAAGCCATTGTCTGCTGTGAGATTGCCCGGATACTGAAAGTGTGCGAGTAATACTTTTCAATTACTGGACACACATTCTGACATGCTATGTGGCCTTCACCAATTTGTTGAACAATCTGTCTTGATAGTACCCACAAAGCAGACTTCTTCATAGTGTGGACAAAGTAATTTCTCTCTTCTGTTGCCTAGGATTTCTTTTGTAGACTCAACCCAGTAACGGGACTATGTAGATCAGCATGTGGGAGAGGGAAGCCCGAGAGGCATCCACTGAGAGAGGGTGGGAATGAAATGCAGACACGTGGACAGGGCCCCCGTAATGAGCCTTGGCTACCAGAAACTTGGCTCAATACATGGAAGGATGTGTGCAGCTCAGGGGAACCCCAAGACGGCATCACTATGAGTGACTCTGCTGGGTGGCCTAGCATCCCTACTTTCCCCTTACAGTGGTGGGTTCATTTGTGTTGGAAAAGAATCACTTTGCCAATGCTATCCTATTGCCAAGCATTATACCCAACACTTTAAATATATGGTCTCACTCGATCCCCACAAATCATATGAGGTTTATATAAATGTCTCTATTTTGCAGATGAGATGATTGATACTCAGGTGTAAGAAACTTTGGGAGAAGATGGAATTCAAACACAGGCCTGGGTGAGCTAAACCCCATGCTTTCAATCACATTGCTATCAATCTAGATAAATCGAGGCGGATTTTGCATAAAATCCAACATCTCACTCCTCTCTACGGAAGCTCAGAGTGGTTCTTCAACAGCTGAGCCTGCCACAAGTCCTCAGAAAAAGCAAGGCAGGGGATTTGATCACTTTTTATAGTTCTCTGGATCCATAATGGTGTATAATTTTCCTAGTAAATTTCTATAAACTTATATTGCTTCAAGACAAAGTTATATCTCCCTGTTCTGACCCATCCCATGCCTCATCATCACCAAAGGATTCCGGTCTAGTCATTTCCCAGATATAGTCACTTCTCTGCCCAGAGACCTCCATTGCCCGTGGTTGTCCCTAAGGCCACGGCCCCTCCTAGGTATCCTAAGCTGACCACAGGCTGCCTTTCCAGGCTGCCTTGCCCTTGCTCCAGGCACCAGCTGTGAGTTTTCAGCTGTGCTCTGTGGATCTCTAAAGCAGCCAGGATTTTAGACCAGAGCAGTGCTGCTTTCAACATTTTGTGGGTTTGCAAAGAATCTCACCTTGAGAAGGATTCTGTGGTTTCATAAAGTTTGAAAAGTACTTCTCTCACTCAACCACACCCCAGTGCATGTGCCAATCTCCCTACTCTATATTTCTGCTCAAGCTCGTCCTTCTTTTGAAAACAGATCCCTCCTTCCCAGCCTTAGGAAAAAACCAACCCTACCGACAGCTTGATTGTGGACATCTAGCATCTAGAACCTCAAGACAGTGAATGTCTGTTGTTTAAACCACGCGGTGTGTGGTGGTTTGTTATGGCAGCCCTACCAAACCAATACAGAAGCCAAGTGTTTGAGGGACCAGAATGCCTCCTGTGCCGGCCTTTCCAGGTCTTTTCTGCTCTCGGTGGTGAGACAGTAACACTGCTTTTATTTTCTTCCTTTCAAGGGTCTTATTCAGGGGTATTTCTATCTTCAACTGAAGGGTCTGTTGAGGGCCTGGCATGGTGCGAATGCTGGGATACAGCCTGAGATTGCTCATGCCTTTGGTTTTGCCTCCCTCCAGGTTTCCAAATTCCATAAGCACCAGAACAGTGGCTTTCAAATTTTTTTTAAATTTTCTACTTTTGCATCTTCACCAGCATCTCTCTATCTAGCTGGGCACACAGTATGAGTGCTGAAATAGCAGCCATGATTCTCTACTTCCTCGGAATTCTGTGAGATGGCCATCCCTTCTGACCCTCATCACATATAACTCTTCTTGGTTATGTGTGTGTGCGTGTTTCATCTTTCCCTCCAGACTGCAAACTTGCCAAGAGGCAGAATCTCTGGGTAAATAACACCTAGGACTCAGTAATAAATGCCTATTGAGTGGACAGATAGATGAATGGATAAATGGAGATGGAGGTGGGGGTGCAGGGGGTGGGGGTGGGGGTGGAGCCATGGCTAGACACCTAATCTCAGAAACAATAGAGAAGAAAACCTAGTCCAAGAAGGAAAAGGAAGGTGGATCATGATTCTTTGGCTCCTGATTTAAATACACAAAGCTGAGATACACTTGGGGCTCATTTATTATTATTTACAGCCAGAATGTCAGAATCTAATGGACAGAGCCTAAAGATGTATGAGGGAACCTGTGGAATATTCATTTTGGCTGTCACTGATACAAAGGGCGCCTAAGAAAAGCCATTCAGATAAATAACAATTATAATCCTATATAATAAAAGCCCAGTGACCAAAATGGCAGAATGACCAGAATGACCAGAGACCAGAACGACCATGGCCCCTTACCCCGGTCGGCTGCCCCCCAGTGAGCGGTTAGGGGCAATCAGGCATGCAGGCGAGCAGTTAGGGGTGATCAGGGAGGCAGGCAGAGTGGTTAGGAGCAAACACGCAGGCAAGCAGGCAGAGTGCTTAGGGGCAATCAGGCAGGCAGAGGTGGTTAGGGGCGATCAGGCAGGCAGGCAAGCAGGTAGGGGCCAGTGGTCCCAGATTGCGAGAGGGATGTCCGACTGCTGGTTTAGGCCCAATCCGGATCCCTGCAGGATTGGACCTAAACCAGCAGTCGGACATCCCCTGAGAGGTCCCGGATTTCGAGAGGGTGCAGGCCAGGCTGAGGGACCCCTCCCTCCCCTGTGCATGAATTTCATGCACTAGGCCTCTAGTAATAATAATAATAGCTAATGTTTATTGATTTCTTGTTGCAGGACCAGCCACTATGCTAAGAGTTCATACACATCATTTCATTTAATCCTCCCAACAACCCTATATGATAGATGATTTTTAAATATAGCTTCATGAGATGTTAAATAAAATACTCAAGGTCTCCAGACAGGAAGTGGTGGAGCTGGGATTACAACCCAGTTGGTACAACGCCAGAGCCTAAGCTCATGACCTCTGCTACAAAGGCTCATTTATAAAATCTCCTTGCCAGAAGCAGCCAAAAGCTCCAGTCCTGTTTGCAAGAATGTCTTTTGTGACAAAAATTATTTTGTTATACAATGTGTACTGTTTCCTGTATATCCATCTGTTTCCAATTAAAGTAAGATGAGAAGCTATTTTGAAGGGGACACCTTGGTGAGGGTAGAATACCAACTGTTGCATGAGAAGTTTGGTTGTTCATATCTACTGGTGGTCAATAAATGTTCTTTTAATCTAATGCACTCAATTATGCTTGAACAGCCAAAGTTATTTCTGGAGAGCAATCTTTGGATGCTATTTGCTCTAGTGGTGATTTAAAGCAAAAGGCCAGAATCATCGTCATAATTGAGATTGGAATCTGTGACAACGCAGGGGGAGGAGGAGGAACTTTGAATGGTGTGTTTTGGAGTGACCCTTGCACATTCTCTTCTTCCCTCGAAACTTACTTGTTTATTTAGCAAATATTTTTTGAGTAACAGGCACTCTTCTGACCCCCTCAGGGATATAGTGGTGAAAAACTAGTCAGGATCTCTGTCCACACTGAGTCTAGAGGTAGAGACATATACTAAACAACAGGTAGCTATAGTCCTGTGCAATGGGGGTGATGCTGGCAGAAATATAGGGTACTATAGGAGCATGTGGGAGGGGCAACCTACCCAGGCCCAGGATGTCAAGGATGACTTTATAAATTCCAGGGTCTTTGGGTAAAATTTTTGAAGAACTAAATTTTTTTAGGTGAAAATGATATATTATTTCACAAAGCATATAGCTATTAAGTTAAAGATACCTTTATTAAGTTTAAAAGATGGCAAAGGTCTTTAAAATGTCCTCCTGGCAAATGGCTAGTTATTCAAATAGGATCAAGGCCACCACTAGGAAGTTCACATTTTTATGAATGCCACTGCCTGATGAGGGACTGTGCTGGGAACATTCTCTTCTTCACCCAAAGGGGTGTTTCCAGAGCCCAGAAATGCTGAGTGCTGGAGAGAGCCTTATGTGTTTATAAATCAGGCCTAAATGTCACCAGGTAGTCTGTTCATTGTTTATATATTTGTAATCACACCTCACAGTTGTGGGAGTTACCTGATAGGAGTGCCTCTATACCAACTTTTCCATCCTTGGGTGCAATTTCAGAACAGTAATCCATCAGAAAGATAAGGAATTAGAACATTTCTTATCTAACACCGAAGCATAGCCACTTCACCACTGAATTTTCCAGGTCCCAAATGCTAAGAGTTTCAATAATATTACAACTAGATAGTTCAATGCAGTAAACAGTGTGTTTGTTCTCCAAAGATCCAGCTTTCTGCGTGTCGAGATGCCACCTAGTGGGCTAAATGGTATACAAAAAATAAAGCTATTCGTCTATGAGGAATAGTCCAGCATTTTCTTCCTAAAGTTTGAGGTCTGAGTGGTAAACTGACTTAGTGAAATCTCTAGATTTAAAAAAGCTAACTAACTAACTAACTAACTAACTAACTAACTAACTAACTAACTAACTATAGGTCCAGCTTGAAAGGGGAGAGTATCAGAAAATATCCACAGCAAAAGGATTGGTCTTGAGTTATTGTGGGCGGTAGTAGGAGAAGCTGATGTAAAATAGAAGTAGCCTGCTTTATCTAAGGTGGGCAAGGCTTGGAGAAAATAGAAAAACCGGACTTCAGAATTCAAAGTAGATAATTTAAAAGATACATTACGTTTCACAACCTCTCACGGAATTCGGCAGCTTAATGCACCTCTATGTTCACTTGGTGAGGGTTGACGTTCAAAGAACGTTTATTGATTATCTACTATGCACTTGTTGAGTACTAAGCTGGGACTGAGACAAAATAATGAGCAGAACCGAAGAGGAACCTGAGGACACAGAGAGATACTACTTTAGAACATTCTGGATTTTACCACTTACCCTTTACATTTAGCATTAATTTGACAGTCACTACTTCAGCCATGTTTTCTCTGGTACAATCCTAACAGAATTGATTGTTCTGTTACTAAAGGCCAAAGAGAATTCTGCTAAGATGATTTGAGCTCATTGAGTTTCCAGAATTTCAGGACTCTTAGGGAACTTATTGCATCTATGGCAATAAACCTGTTAAGGCAGTTTTGTCTTTACTTTGACTAGAGATCAGATAAAGTTTACCATCTTGCTGGCATGGGGCATTGGGAGAACTCTTTGTGCTCACCTGAGGATGGCTGAGTGTTGCTCACCTTTCATGGAGTGTGTGAATCATTTCCATAGGACCCAGACTTCCAGTAGAATGTATGTGGCAATCCAAGTTTAGTTTTTTTCAGTGTGTGTGTGTGTGTGTGTGTGTGTGTGTGTGTGTGTGTATTCATGCATGTATGTGTATGTGCATGTAGGCTGGTCTGTCTTCGCAGAGCATTATCACCTGTTCAGCAATCTACCTGGCAAGAAGGAGAGTTTGGAGCTGGAGCCTGGGCAGTACTTTCTCTTGCACGTTCACTCAAGACAAACTGGCGATCACCTTTAAGTCTTCTGCTCTCAGAACCTGGGAGTATGACCTGAGCAACATAATCATTGTATCCAAGAGGCTCATGGCTTAAAACAAGTGAAATTTCTGTGGAATGCATTACACAAGGTTGTATCAGTAATAATAGACATCTATGAGTGTGGGCTACCAGCATACATATCCCTTGTTTATACCATTCCAGTTTCCTCTCATGTCAGTGACTGCGGAGTGTACTTTCAGGGACTAGCTTATCCTCTACCGATTCTTCTTCTCCCTGCCCCCACCAGATGGCCAGGGATTAGGCATGGGACCTGAGTTTGGCCAAACAGACATGATATTCTCTCCTGAGACTTGGAATTTTGCACTAGTGACCTGGGTCTAAAGGGAATAATGGAACGGCATTCCTGCTTGGCTGTCTTGGGGACCAGAGGGTTGCTGCATCTCCTGCTCTGCTTCCTGCCTTCTGCTTCTTGACTTCCTATTTCCAAAGGTCGTCCTCTGGCATCCCTTCAATTCTGTGAGCCTCCTGTTAGCCTTCCAGCAACCTCCTGGTGGCTTATGTTGGCAAGAGTAAATTTCTGTTGTGTGCAACGGAGAACTCTAACTGAAATACCAATATTAAAGCTGAAAATAGCAGGACCGCATTAATAATACAAAGGGCTTGTGCATCAACATCTCTATTGCTAGAATGTAATTTTCCATGCTGGGATTATGTGTCACCTGCTGGTCCGACTTCCATCCCTAGAATAACATAATTATTATGCTAGCTTTACACTTATTGAGCATTAATTATTAGGCTACTTGCTTTATATACATTACCTCATTTAATTCTTAAAACAATGCTTCTAAAATAAATATTAACATCATACTCATTTTAAAGATAAGGAAACTGGCTTAGAATAACCCACTCAAGTTCAAGTTAAGAAGTAGCAGAGTCAATACTTAAACCTACGTCTGGGTCACTTCAAGATCTCTGTTTGTGATTCCTCTACTAATCTGCTGCTTATTTGGCCTTTCAGACATACACATAGTGAACACTGGTTCAATGTTTCTTCCAGTAATGAAACCACCATAATAAATCAAGTAATAGAAAAAAATTTTTTTTTAAATATATTGATTTTTTACAGAGAGGAAGGGAGAGGGATAGAGAGTTAGAAACATCGATTCAGCTGCCTCCTGCACAACCCCTACTGGGGATGTGCCCACAACCAAAGTACATGCCCTTGACCAGAATAGAACCTGGGACCCTACATTCCTCAGGCCGATGCTCTATCCACTGAGCCAAACCGGTTAGGGCTAGGAAAAAATTTTTTGATGTGTTAATGAATTATCAACTAGCTTTAGGGAAAGACTAGGACTCAGCTCGTGTACTGAGTCGCCGAGCCTGAGCTTTGGATATTATGTGTTACCATCAGGAGTCCACGTTCCCCCTGTTCTTGGTGCATGAGTTGGAGTGGGAGGGCGGCCCTGATGGCTCAGCTGGGTCTTTCCTGCCTGTTGAATATGTTAAATATCTACTGGACCGAACGCTCTCCCAGCTCCCAGCACGTTCATTAGTTACCTGAACATACCTACCTCATCTGTCATCAACACTCAAATGGCCTGAGGGATTTCTCATTTCCACTCCATTTCCAAACCCTTTCTAGCATGTACCTCCCACATCTGGAATCAATCCTGACCAGGAGCGAAATGCTGAGCGGCTGGCTCCTCCCAGAGCATCCTTTCTCCCGAGGAGGGACAAGAATATGTCGCGTATGAATTAGCCATTCTCTTCTGGAGGAAACTGCCACGGCAGAGGCGGCCTTCCTCAGTTCTAATTCACTCAGATACCTGCTCTGTCTTTCGTGGGTTAAGCAAAATATTTAGTTTAACATTTTGAGCCATGAGAGCCTCAAACATGCACATATTTTTAAACTAGATTTATTTGAGTTGTAAGTTGTGAGAATCCTTTAGAAATACCTCAGCTCATTATCCTCTCATCTGTCTCTGTAGAAAAGATGTTAGATCGAGTCTTAGAAAACATTTCTGACTTTCAAGTCTCCTGCCGTAGCCCACGCTATGATTTCTGTCTGTCTGGTACCCACTCAGGAGAGAAGAGAGTATCAGTTTGCCAATTATAATGAAGTCCATTACAAGATTTTAATTTTATGCTATTTATTTTTCCCTTTTCTAAGTGGTTTGGAAGCCAAATTTATAGACTTCTAGAATTGCTTTCTGGGGACAATTTTCAGATCCTTGTGAAGGAAAGGTAGTTCAGGGCTTTCTCTCTCCTTCTCCTTCTCCTTCTTCTCCTTCTTCTCTTTCTCCTTCTCCTTCTCCTCCTCCTTCCCTCTCCTCCTTCTCCTCTCCTTCTCCTCCTCCTCCTCCTTCTCCTCCTCCTCCTCCTCCTCCTCCTCCTCCTCCTCCTCCTCCTTCATGAGAGAACTGGATAGGAAATAGGAAAAGGTGACCTCAGGATACAAAACTCCAGACGTTTTTCTTTGGGAATATCTTCATAAAAACAAATGGCGATGAAAGCCCCTTTCTGACAGCCCCCAGGAAAATATGCGTCTGCATATGGAAACGGTCCATCTAGTGATTAACCTGCATTAGTTGAGTAATACAGCGCTTCCTGTCCTGAATTTCAATCACCAACAGCTTTTTCTTTTTTTTTTTTTTTTAGCTCTAGAGGAAACAATAAGAAAACTCCAAGATGTCCAATATATCTCCAGATATAGCCCTCGGCGCCTGCGGGGAGGTGATCCTCGCTGATAAAGTGAAATATCACTACGGAAAATAGTTACAAAACAAGAGAGAAACATAACGAGAGGCCATCAGGGAGGTAGGAAGGCGGTTTCCCACAAAAAGAGCCCATGGTTTAAGATGGTGACGGTTGCGTTTTGTTTGGCTTCCTTTAAGGTCAGTACCTGAACAAGGAAGAGTTTGTTAAATAGACTCAGTTGTATACATTTTGAAGTGTCTGCTCTGTGCCAGTCGTCGAGCTGAGTGCCTTCTCGACTATTGTAGTGTCCGCCGTGCCACCCTGAGTGTGCCCTGCGCACTGTGGGGGCTGCGCGTGAACGGCCAGACCCCGCTGTCCTTTTCCTCCGACTGGGCCATGCCATGGTGAAACCCCTGAGAAAGCAAATCCAACCTCCAGATCCAGGAACACAAACAAGGTGAACAGTGAGCTCTTTGAAAAGAAAACTGCTTCCCTGTGGCAGAAAATAAGGGGGAAGGGGCCCATGCAGGGAGCCCAGCAAGCAGGGAAGGTGGGCCCTGGGGAGTGTGATATTACACAGGAACATAATGGGGTTGACTGCATACTTGTCTAATTACTGAAGCTATTAAAATCTCTATAATTTAGATTCAGGCAAAAAAAAAAAAAAAAAAAAAAAAAAAGAAGAAGAAGAAGAAGAAGAAGGCTCCTAGGCACACACATGCTCCTGATTGGATTTTATGAATCCGCTCCTTTTGATTCTAGAAGGACACCACCCTGCTGCGTGCATGTGGCTGCTGAACCTGAGTGACCTTCTCCCCCGGCCCTGCCCCTGCCCCCGACCAGTGTGCTCTGTTACTGTAATAAGCGGTTCGGTTAGATAAGGCGGCGGGTGATGGGATCATCTGTGTTGAAGCCGAATTATAATGCCTCGGTCAACGGATTTAATCGAAACCAAATGCTTTGGGATTCTGAAAGCTCCGGGAACAGAGAGAATATAAGTTTTATATTTTCCCAAGTTCAAACAGAGAGCAGATAGAGAGATTCCAGAAGCTCAGAGAGTGGCAGCAAGAAAAAAAAAAAATGTTGTTTCTTCCAAGTTCAATCAAAGGAACAAGTAGGCTATTCTTTGCACTCATCTTTTCCTCCCTCCTTCCTCTTCTGTGCCCTTCCTTTTCTCTTCACACAAAGAAGGGTTATCTAATGTCAAACAGAACTTGATCAAACAAGTTCTTAGCCCTTAGAAGGTGTTCAATAAATAAATACTCCTTGCATGAACAAATAGACAACATGAGGGCAGGGGTTTAGTGCCCATGCTTTCAGCTCCAGGCTTTACCCTGGCCCTTCTTAGTTGTGAGACTGCAGGCAGGTTACTTAACATCAGTGCCTCAGTTTCCAGATCTGCAAAATGGAGCTAATAACACGTGTGAGGACTAAACAGGTTCATGAATGAAAAAACTAACAAGGTGCCGGATACATAGCAGGCAACTTCCTAGCTTAGCATTCCTTGCCTCTAGCATCTGTGCTCCTACCTCTTCTGATGACCCTGGGGGTAACCGTGGAGGTGGTGGCAGTGATGGTTAGTTAAAATGATATTCTCCTGGGGCCCCAAGAGAGGAAAATACAAAGTCAATAACGTTTCTGAAGTCATCTCAATGTTTGTTGTACTCGGCCTTTGTCAGAATCCAGTGTATTTAAAACTTGAGAGTCTTCTGATGAATCAGCTATTATCAGTCAATATTCAAGACCCAGAGAGGACAAGTGGATTTCCCAAGGACTCACAGCTTGTTGAGTATAGCAGAGCTAATTCCTGACTTACTAACTCCGAGTCTTTTGCTCTCTTCCCCAAGCTCCATGAAAGAGAGCTTCCAAAGTAGAAAACTACAATTATTATCTTATACAGATGTTATTTTTTATATCACCATTCACTCATTTATTCACTCAACAAATATTTTTCAACAACTATGTGCATTTGAATATCAATATGTCTGAATAGACAAATCGATATTCCTTTGTCCAGTGTTCTTTCCTTTGTAGCATTTGTCTCTAGTTGTTTCCCTACCTGTTTATCCGTTTCCCCTTTTTATTGACTGTGTGCCTTGAAGAGGCCAGTTAGTTCCATGAGAATGAAGACCTTGTCTCCCTCAGCATTATAACCCTAGCTCCCAGAGCAGTGCCAGCATATCACAGGAATCCTAATATATAAAAATCCTGGGTCATAATGACCAGTAATGACCGGAGGCTGACCAACCAGAAGTCAGTGCTGGCCCCGCCCCCAAGCAAGCAGATAGGGGCAATCAGGCAGGCAGGCAGAGTGGTTAGGGCTGATCAGGTAGGCAGACCAGCAGTTAGGGGTGATCACGTAGGCAGGCAAGTGGTTAGGGGAGATTAGGTAGGCAGATGCCCATTGCTGGGCTCAACCCGCCCCCAAGCAAGCATTAGGGGCAATCAGGCAGGCAGGCAGAGTGCTTAGGGGTGATCAGGTAGGCAGACCAGCGGTTAGGGGTGACCAGGTAGTCAGACCAGCGGTCAGGGGTGACCAGGTAGGTAGGCGAGTGGTTTAGGGGCAATCAGGTAGGTGGATGGCCCCTCGCAGGGCTGGTTCCGCCCCCCAGCAAAGAAAGAGGGAGACAAAGGCCAGCCAAGCCATTGCATCCCAGCCTGTCGCCTGCAGAGGGAGGCCACCGGTGGTGGGGGAAGGGGGGCAGCGCTGCACAGATGGCAAGCAGTGCCAGTGGTGGGGGTGGGGCCAGCTGCCTGCAGCCCAAGGAAGGAAAGCCCTGATAGGCCCTGATCTCAGTCCAGGCCTAGGGACCCTACCCAAGGGGTCCCGGATTGTGAGAGGGTGCAGGCCAGGCTGAGGGACCCCCCTGAGTGCACTAATTTTCGTACACTGGGCCTCTAGTTCTGTAATATGTTACATGGACCAATGATGCCAATTTCCTCTGGGCTTGGGGTACTCCTTTCTTCTCAAGTACTTGAGTAAACCACATTCCTAAAAAAATACGTTATTAGCACCTTTGAAGTAGTGTTTACTCATGTTCAACTGCAGCATTTGCCTCTCCCGCCCCTGTTGAGGATCAGAAGTTCCCTTCTCTTCACTTACACGTGTGTCATAACCCCTCCCCTACTGCCCACAAGGCAGCTCTGAGATGTCATAGCTGCCTTGTGGGCAGTAGGGGAGGGGTTATGCATGAATGAAAGACCAACATTTCGATGCATTAAGGCCTGGGGTGTGATGGTTCCTCTAATCTTAATATAGCATTAAAATTCTGTAACATAAAATACCTTATTTTGAATTCAAAGTCTATGATCTCTTTCTTCCCCCTGTAATAATACAATGGTACATACTTCTTTTATATACATTGTATGCCTAATTTTGGAGACTATTCAATTATTGTTATTCTCTTTTCACAGATGAGAAAAATAGATGTCCCATGGGTAGTCAGAAACCCAGCCAGGGCTGAAACTCAGCTCCTCATTTGATATTTTACAAACATTTAATGAGCACCTACTGTGTTCCAGGCACCGTGCTGGGCTCTGGGAACAAAGCAGAGAACAGATTAAACAGACTTGGAGGGTGTCTTTGGCTCCCAGCTGAGTGTCCTTCCTAATATTAGGACTCTAGCCAAGGACAGTGACATTAAATTATAATCCAATATATTTTTCATATAAAAATTACAATTTGAAGGAGATTTCTAAACAGTACCTTAAAGGGAGTTAAAAAAACGCATTTTAACATCATTTCTGACTGGTAGTACAGTAAGCTTTGACTAAATTAACTGAAGTACAGTTGTAACATGACTTGCAATAAAATGATCAGCAAGTTACCGGAACGTGTGGAAACATCGCCACCTTATATAAAAGGTAAGTGCACTAACGTAGAGCAGTGGAGACCGCAGGGGCTTCCAAGCCAACAGGTTTTCGAGGGCCAGTAGCACTGACTCCGGGCAGGCATCGGCGTCTTCGGCCATCCTCTCCTGATCTGCCCCGCGGCCGCTCTCCGATTATTCTCCTGACATAATACAACACATATTCCCTTTTGCCTGTAAGAGTAGCAAGTAAAACAACTTTGTGATGGTAAGAAATGTCAACTTCATTAGCTTCTTCCTTCCAGGTAATAAGTGCTTTCTCCAAGGAATGCCGAAAGTTAACAACACTGTGTGAAGAAGCTTATATTTCCTTCTTTTTTTCTCACTTAAGACTCATAGATGCAAAAATCACACTCAAAGGTGATAAGAAATCATCATGGTTTATTGTTTTTTAATGTAACAACATAATGTATTACCACAGTGAAAGTTAGAATCTGTTTCATCAGACATGTAATTTGAACTCTTCCATCAAAAACTACAGATCCTATATCCCCCGAACCTTAAAGATTATGGAACTCAGAAATATCTTCTCTTATACCAGGAGGTTTTTTTTTTTTAATAACTTAAAAAAAATTTTATTTTTATTTTTATTGATTTCAGAGAGGAAGGGAGAGAGGGAGAGAGAGATATAGAAACATCAATGATGAGAGGGAATCTTTGATTGGCTGCCTCTTGCACGCCCCCTCCCCTCACTGAGCGGGGGGGGGGGGCGAGGGGGGGAATCAAGCCCACAACCTAGGCATGTGCCCTTGACCAGAATCGAACCTGGGACCCTTCAGTCTGCAGGCACACGCTCTATCCACTGAGCCAAACCAGCTAGGGCACCAGGAGTTCTTTACTTGGAGTTTGCAGATGTTTTTCAGGTAGACTTGTGAGACTCATGCAATGGTATGAAAGAAACATATTTTTGTAGGTCCATTTTGTAAGTTTATGGCCTTTCAAAAGATTCTCAAAGGGGTATATGAACCAGAATAGTTTGAGAACTCCTTACAACAATCTATTGAGGTTTCGAATGTTGTCAATTCATTTACAAGGAATTTTACATAATTTTTGAGTGTTTCTTTCAATTTGCCATTTGAAACCAAAATGTACAGTCATCAAAGATATATTTCAAGAATATCGGAGGCTTGGTTGACACCATGACATTTATTTCATTTGCACAGTTTGGAGAAGTGTTTCTAGACTCTGAAAAGCAGAAAACTATCCAACTAGTATAACTCCATTTCATTTGACTCTGAGGGTTTCAGTTCCTGCACAACTGACTGAAATGAAATTCTATCAAGTAGATCCTCTGTGCCTGTTGCACAGTTGTAATGCCAGTCTGTGGTCCGCAAGAGTGAAAGATGGCTGAGCCTCATCTTCCCATCATGTTGCTCTGGCAGGAGGACTCCTGGGCATTATCCCTGGGCCCTTGTGGGCACAGCCCTGTCCCTTGATGTACTTACCTTCTGGTTGGGGAGACAAGATATGCTCAATATACATGTAATCCCACCCCCCCTCAATAGGCCACTCTATAGACTATAAAAACTAGAGACTGTACACAGGATTTTACTTGAATATAAAATATCTATGGTGAACACTGTCCTTGATTATGATGTGTCTTATTAAATATTTATAGATAATTTATAGATGATTTATCAGTGTAGATAATTCTTCAAAATCTGCCCATGAAAAAGCCAGTCATTTTAAATATTTTTTAAAATATGTTTTTATTGATTTTCAGAGAGAGAAAGGAGAGGAAGAGAGAAATAGAAACATCAATGATGAGAGAGAGTCATTGATCAGCTGCTTCCTGCACGCCCCTACTGGGGATTGAGCCTGCAACCTGGGCATGTGCCCTGACCAGGAATCGAATAGTGACCTCCTGGTTCATGGGTCAATGCTCAGCCACTGACACACACCTGCTGGGGTAGTCAGTTCAAATGATACATTTTAGGACTAAATTTTTAAATAAATGACCCAGATTTCTTTTATAGAAGTCGATTTTCCTAAATTCAGAGTGTTCTTGCATCTAAATAATAGGCTTTTCTATCACAGTCTTCTGTTTACAAATAGGCAAAGAAAGTTTTCTTTCCTGTAAGAGAGAGAGGGAGAGAAAGAAAATATTTTTACACACACTAATTTATAATACATATCCATGAGGTTCAGTAGAAGTTGCTTTTTTAAAATATTTATCAGAATAGGTGGATTAAAACTTGATAAGGTTTGTAAAATTTATAGAGGCATCCCTTTCAAGGCCTGATGTGAGTTATGAAATCTAATTTTGTTTTCATGGCTCTGTGATAAAATTTTATCAATGTTATAAAAGGGGTCTTTACTAAGACTGACCGGAAATCAGAACGATCTGGCCGGGCAATAAAAACACATTCCTTAGCTGCAAAGTGTCTGACAAGCAAGGTTTACCTGAAATTGATCGATAAGTCTTCCTTTTACAGTTGAGTGCATTCACTTTGCCGCATAGGATAATAGTTTTCTTTTTAATGGTTTTTCCATTAATATCGGACTCCAGTGTTAGGAAGAAACATGAAACACATAAAAGGGAGAGAGACATGCCTTCCAGAAAGAACGCTGTGATCTTTCAGGTAGAGCACTGGTGCTCACGTGAAGTGCATCTTCGGGTGAGGGTTGGGGCTTTTGCTGCTGACTGTTAGGAACTGAAAAGTGCTTTCCCTCCCCCATGGTATTCACCGCCCCTCCCCTACCCTGCCCGACTCCTGTAGCATCTTAGTCTGTGATCTTATTTGGAAATAGGATCACTGCAAATGTAATTAGTTAAGATGAGGTCATCCTGGACTAGGGTGGGCCCTTAATCCAATATGACTGGTGTCCTTATGAAAAAGGGAAAAGTTGGACACAGACAGGCACACAGGAAGAATGGCATGTAAAGGCGAGGGCAGAGATCGGGTGATGATTCCACAAGCCAAGGGATGCCAAACATTGCTGGCAAACCACCTAAAGCCAGGGCGGAGGCATGGAGCAGAGCCTTCCCTCTCCCCCTTCAGAAGGAACCAACTCTGCTGGCACCTTGATCTTGGACTTCTGGCCTCCAGAACTGGGAGACAATGGGTTTCTATTGTTTAAGCCTCCGGTTTGTGGTACTTGGTTGCCAGAGCCTTAGCAACTAATACATGGATTAATACAGCCATTGGGTTAAGAAATGAGACCCCTGATGGCTTGCTGGGTCCTGATGAGCTGGCCAGGGCCTCTCCCGTGCCCTTGGCAGTGCTCCTCCTACCTCGGATTGAGCAGCCAAGTGCAAATCACTTTGCCTAACTTAGCCATCATCGGGGAAATCTTCCACGCCAGCAGCGCCTAGACCATACAACTATTCCTTGAAGACATCAGTGAACTCAGTTTTAGAATGACCAGTAACCATGCCTGAAATCTCTACAGCACTGAATAATGGAAAAAGCACAGGCTTTGAGGTTAGGCAGATCTGGGCTCAAATACCAGCCCTGCCACTTATTGGTTGGTGGCAAGATATTTCACCCCTCAGAAGCGCAGCTTCATCATTTGTGAAATGTGAAAGTGGAAGTAGAAATCAGATCCACTTCTGAGGGTGATCCTGAGTATGGAATGAAACAGACAACAGTGTAGAAGGCCAACATGGGTTCTGGTGCGTGTAGACACTCAGCAGCGTTAGTGCCCTTTCCCTTGTTTCTGATTTGATCCTCATTCCGAAGAACTTGCCCAGCAGGACAGGAGGCAAGACCCAATTCAGGCCTTTCATACCAAGCCAGGAGATCTTTCCCTGGGAACCACTCCAGGCCTGGGCCACCACTAAGCTGTGCCAATCCCTCCCTCCGTCACTCTGATAACATTTAAAGTGGGTTTCTGAGGGTCGAGATGATCTGGATGCAGATCCTAGTGAACACCTGTACCAGGCAGAGAGTTAGGCTTCCCAAGGTCACCTGGGGGGCTTGCTGTCCAATTGAATCTCACTACTGAATCAGAATCAAACTTTTAAAGTTGGGTGGGACATTTTAGAGAAGAGGAAGGAGGACCTCAGATGGGGCCCCAACCACTTAGCATCGAGTTGAATGATCTCATAAACCATTCTATTATGAGATAATAGAATGTTCCTCCCATTCTATTATGGCCCCTGTAGCTACAGTGTCTGCTCAGGAATGGAAGAACCAGAATAGGCCCAAGGATAGGTAAATTATTCTCAGAATAAACCTTTGTCATTGAAATGTGGCTTTAGTGGAATCAAGGTGCCTCCCAGCTCTGTGATGCTGACAGCAAGACCAGGTGAAGGTGGACTTCAAGATGGTGCTGCAACAGTAATGCAGCGAAGGGGTGGGCACATCAGTGCTCTTTCACACCTACTCTCGGGGGTGGTGCGTTTTGCTCATCTCAGCCCCAGCTGCTCTTTAAGCAGCTCATGGCAGTTTCTGAGTAGGTGGAGGGGGTGAGGAGCAGTGACTCGTGTTTGGAAATCTCCTAAATTGGCTGACTCCCATTTACATGCTGTTTCTGGCAACAGAGATCAGTCTGGGTCACCTCCATGTCACTGAGTAAATATGCTGAAAATTATTACTATTTCAGACAAATGTTTAACTGTTCTCAGATTATCTATGACACCCCAGGCCAGAGTCACAGCAATCTAACCTGGGAGTGAGTTTATTTTACTTGGTGATTTATGGAATGAGAATTCTGGGCGCTCTGTGGGACTAATTTAATACGAAACATTCAGATGTCTGTCTTATAATGCCATTCATCTTTCCTTAGCCTGCCTGCACCAGGGGGCATGTGGTTCAGAGAGCAGGCTCTCCCGTCTCAGCCACAAATCATCACACTTGTGAAAGGGGGTGACATGTCTTCCCTTCCAAGCCCCGCTGCCTGCAGCAGAGAGGCAGCCAGCAGTTAAGGGTCCATCTGGGCACTGATGAGAGAAGAATGTTTTCTACTATATCAGGCCTTAGGAGTGTTTTGAAAGTTACAACTTAGCAAAGAAGGGATCATAGTCGACATTGCTTTAGTTTGCCATGTGATAAAGGAAGTTCAGTCAGTCTCTACTGCCCTGTCAACAAGTACAAGACTTGTTTTATAACAAACTTGTGTAATAGTCTGCGGATTGATGTGATAATGCATGCCTTAGTTCGGGCTGTTATAACAAAGTACCATAGGCTTTCAAGCAACAGAAACTTATTTCTCACAGGTCTGGAGCCCGGAAGTCTGTGATCAGGGTGCCAGCCTGGTTAGGTTGTGGTGAGAGTCCTTTTCTGGGTTGCAGACTGCTGACTTCTCCCTGTATCCTCACATGGCAGAGAGCAGAGCAGAGGAAGGAAGCTCTCTTATAAGGGCACTAATTCTACTCATGAGGGCTCCATCCTCCTGACTTCATCTAATCCTAATTACTTCCGAAAGACCCCACCTCCTAATGCCATCACATCGGGGCATAGAGTTTCAACACACGAGTTTCGGAGGGACAAAATATTCAGTCCGTCATAATACATGTGATGGGGTAAATGGAATGAATGTGTCTCCGTAACTTGCCAACCTGAGTGTGCTTAATTTAATATGAAAGGTCTAGTCCAGCTTTTATATTAGTCCCGTTTGATGGCTCCCCACTGCACTTAAAAAAAGAAAATTTCAGGCCAGCTAGCATGGCTCAATGGTTGAGCGTGGACCTATGAATCAGGGGGGGGTCACAGTTTGATTCCTGGTCAGTGCACATGCCCAGGTTGCAGGCTCGATCCCAGTGTGGGGTATGAAGGAGTCAATCGATTAGATTCTCTCTAATCATTGATTTTCTATTTCTCTCTCTCCCTCTCCTTTCCTCTCTGAAATCAATACAAATATTTTTTAAAAGGTAAAATAAAAATTCAAACTCCTTAGTGTGACTGATGAAGCCCTCCAGAACCGGTGTGTGCCCACCCGTCCCTTGCTTCATGCCTGTTACACCAATGTTCAAGACCTCTGCATTGTCCACGTAGCCACACCGCTATTGCATACACCTTGGCATGCCCAGCACCCAGAACAGTGAGTGCCTGGCTATCCTATCTAATAATAGACAAATATGCAAATTGACCATACCTCTGACACACCAACAAGCCACGCCCACAAGCCACGCCCACCCTCCAATCAGAGCGAGCATGCAAATTAACCCAAACCAAGATGGCTACAGCCACAGAGAGCAAGGTTTCCTAGGTAACAGAGGAAGCCAAGCTTTTCGCCTGCCCTGGCCAGGCCTAACCCTCCACTCAAGCTACAAAGTTTCAATTATAGAAGGTAAACAAATTCAAACAAATGGTGGCAGAATGGAGCTTGAGAGAGCAGGCCAGGGTTGCCGCTGGCAACAGGGGAAGCAAAGCTTTCCACACACCCTGGCTGGGCCCACCCACTTAAGGCAACAAAGTTTCAATTATAACCCCAACAGAAATGGCTGCCGGCCTCGGAGGGAATCCCAGGCTTGGCTCCGCTCCAGGCTACAAAGTTTCAATTGTAGAAGGTAAATAAACTCCAGATACCAGGGCCTCTGCTTGGGTTGCCAGGGAGCGTGGCCGGCCTACAAACCACCACAGGCCCTTCGCTCAGGCCGCCCCACACCCCAAGGGAACCCCCACCTGATCCCAGACGCCCTTCAGGGCAAACCAGCTGGCCCCCACCCCTGTACCAGGCCTCTATCCTATCTAATAAAAGAGTAATCTGCAGATTGATCATCACTGCAACACACAATATCGCTGCCCCCATGTGGTCAAAGATCCTGCCCTCATGTGGACACAAGATGGCCACCACAAGATGGCCAGCAGGAGAGGGCAGTTGGGAGGCACCCAGCCTGCAAAGGAGGGCAGTTGAGAGGGACCAAGCCTGCAAGGGAGGGCAGTTGGAGGTGATCAACCCTGCAGGAGAGGGCAGTTAGGGGTGACCAGGCCGGCAGAGGAGGGAAGTTGGGGGCAAACAGGCTGGCAGCAGAGTGGTTAGGGGGTGATCAGGCTGGCAGGCAGAAGCGGTTAGGGGCAATCAGGAAGGCAGGCAGGCAAGCAGTTGGGAGCCAGCAGTCCTGGACTGTGAGAGGGATGTCCGACTGCCCATTTAGGCCCGATCCCACCAGGCAGTCGGACATCCCTTGAGGGGTCTCATATTGGCGAGGGTACAGGCTGGGCTGAGGGACAACCCCCCTCTGTGCACGAATTTCGTGCACCGGGCCTCTAGTATTTATATAAGAATTAGTTCCTTGAAAACTCATTTTCTGTCTTCTAAGGAAAATATCTCCCAACCTATATGGATTCCATTTATGGGGCAAGAGAACTACTTTGAAAATTAATTTTTCTAAGAGTACTTGTTATGAAATGAAATAATATCCTGTGGAACTTCACAGTTTCCGATGAGCCTTCCAGGACTTAGAGCAAGCACAGGGAGGGTTAGCCTCCCCCCAGCGAGAAGCTCCTATAGTGGAGAAAGGGTCACTTTGGCAAATAGGACCCCTCCCTGTCCCTGTTTCAAAGCTTTTCCTCTTCGTGCAATAAAAATGCCTAAGAAAACTCCAGGAAGCTGGCTATTGCTCCCACCCTCAAAATGACTCTGCTCCTTTATAAATGTATCCTAACCCTGACATTATTCTTATGACCTTTAAGATTTCATCGGCACCGAAGGCAGCTTAATTAACATGGGAAGCTCAGCACCTCAACTCATTTGATTTGCCTCCAACGTCTGGACCTGGTTATAAGCTCTGGGTGGGTGGTCTGGACACAGGACATTTCAAGGAAATGGTGATGAGTAAATGTGAGGACATTTACACTCAGACTCTTACACAAAGAAGCAAGTGCTTGCCTCCATAACCTCTGAACATGAGAATAACAGTGTCCATAGGGCTCTTGAAACCGTACTTAGCGCTTGGGCCACGCCCAGCTGGCGGGCACAGAACTCCTGGGTGGGCTTCTCAAGTGTGGTCAGCTACCGCTCTCTGTTCCAGAGGCTCGTCGAATGCAGATGCCCTGCCCCACCTCTGAATAAGAACATCTGCTTTCGAGCCTGGAACTCTGTTTTATCACACCTGTGCACACATTAAACTTTGAGAAGCATATGAAGGAGGCATTCTTGCTGACCCACGAATGGCTCAGGGAGGATTGTTTTTAAGATAAAGATGGGATTTAAAGGTTCTTAGAAGAGAAAAGCAAGGAAGACTGAAGAGAGAAGGTCAAAAGGCAAGGAGAAAGGGGACAGGAAGGAAGGGAGGGCGTGGTAGAAATCTAAAAAGCAACGTAATAAAGTCTTATGCTTTACAGGGCGCTAACCCTGGCATTTCTTGGGGTTCCTCCTCTCCTCCATTCCTCTCCAACTCAGTCTGCAGGCTTATTTAAGGCGAGTGTGCCTTTAGGCACCTTCCTTTAAAACAGTTGCCGGTGGTGGAACCTAGAGATGACTGGCAGCTGCCTCAGTTGGTCTGACAGCTGACATTATTGACCATCTTCACCCAGGCTAACACACCAATGGTAATTCCTAAGTTGGACACACTAGGACTGATAAGCCAGGACCTAATGGAGCCAGCAGCTGACTGCACCTTGTATCTAGCCATAAACCAGCACAGGATGCCGCAGATAGTGAGTGATGGCACGTGCGATTCAGCATCACCATTTTCCTTGCCGTATAAATACAATTTCCTGTCTCCTTTTTTCCTCCCTCCCCCACCCAGTTGCACCATGGACGTAAGCACTTCCTCACTCCTCATATATTTCCATTTGCACATATGGTGCAGGGTGACAGCCTATGGATAGTAGTGTCACATCACAGACGGGAAGAATTAGAAAATATGAGCTGGCAGCAGGCACCCACTGAACACCCACGGTCCGCGGCCGGTCCACTTACTTTCATCAGCCCTCTCCTGAGTGGTTTTTGTTGATCTTGCTCTGCAGTTGCTTCTGGCCAAGCAGCCCCAACCATGCCATTTATGCCGAATTCTAGTTTATTGTGCTGAGAACAAAACGGCTGCTCGTTCTTTCTGCTCACCTAGAGGAGGGGTTGAGAAGTGCTCAGAGGCAGGCGGTAACTGCAGACACCGGTGTAATAAAAACAACCGAGAAGCGCCACTGGGTCCAAATTCCACTTAACCCAGGACATTTACATGGGATTTTGTAATGTCCTTAAGTAACGGAGACTTGTAGGTTTTGATTGCTCTCTTCCAAATGATGCCAGGAAAAATATGCTGCCTTGGTCAATCGCAAATCTCAATGGCACTCAGCACACCTGGGCTATTATTAAAGGTTAGCCCACAAATGCTGCAACAGCTATTGGCCCCAATTTCTAAGTGATTCTCTCTTAAAAGAGAACAGGTGTATCTTTACCTTCTGTTTTTCTTTGTTTGTTTGTTGCTTTGTTCTCTTGACCCGCAAACAAATATTTAGTTTATATGAACAATCAAGAAAAATAAAAAGGAAATTCATGGTTATTGTTTTAAGAAACTACCTCTGCATTTTGAATCATTACTGATGTGTCCTGTTTTATAAAGCTGATATAAGCATCCAGATAAAATGATCCTTATTTATAAATGCTG
This sequence comes from Eptesicus fuscus, assembly GCF_027574615.1. Lineage (NCBI taxonomy): Eukaryota > Metazoa > Chordata > Mammalia > Chiroptera > Vespertilionidae > Eptesicus > Eptesicus fuscus. The sequence continues at coordinate 62,692,369 of NC_072485.1, forward strand.
TTGGTTAATCTCAGAACGCCTGTCAAAAGGCATATTGCTTTTAGTTCACTTGCATAGAAACATACAACAACTTCACTTCAACACTTCATCAGGCAACCAAAGCTAGAGTAGGGCAGAAACATCTAGAAAAGTCCTTCCCTCCAGGACAATCACTAATGCTGACCTGCTTGGTCATCACATCTGGATCACCTTAAGGGTGTTTGTGAACCAGCAGGAAATACATTTCTGGAGAAAGCCATAGACTTGAGGATGGTTGCTATAGTATTTAATAATAAATGGTTTCCAGTTGATAGAAAAATATTGAAATGTGACTTATACATATGAGGCTGATTCAAATTCGATAAACATGGCCCCAAAGGAAATTACTGGGTTTATTAAAAGCCTAGGAGGGCTGAACAGAATTGCAATCATCTTGTCCTGGAGTCCTTGCTGAAGGTGGGGTAACTGCTCCCCAGTCCACCTTCCAGCCAACCAAAGAGGAAGGTCAGTAATAAGGAAAGAGCAGGGCTGGGCTTAGTCTAAGCTAGACAAGCCGTCATCAACGAAGCCAGTGTCGCTGGTGAAATGTGATGTGTTGATGACTGTTATATTACATCTAAAATCCCATTTACTAGTAATAGGAAAGTTCAGTGCAGAGTCTTGCCTTATGTCTCCCAGTACTTGATACGCATTGTGTGATATTACCAATTTTCGCTTCAGGCGTATTCATGTGCCACAGCGAAGACTTCACAGGAATTTGCACATTTTATACAGGCTGAAATTATGCCATTTTCATTGCAAATCAACTTATCAGTGGCAGCAAAATGATAGGTACTTTTGCTCCTAGGGAAATGCCTTTGTTTTCAAGATATTTTGAAAAAATACAAAATGCTCTGTGTCTGTGGGGATTGTGATCCTGTCATTCTAAGGAGAGGCTCAGCAGGTTAAGAATCCTGTTGGTTTTGTGCTATACACCTGAAGTTAATACAAAATAATATGGAATATACACTGTAGTTGAAAAAAATTTAAATTAATAAAAATAAAAGAATAAAAATAAAAGAATCTTCTTAGCTTACTTTATAACTGGGAGCTCATTCCTTAAGCCTTGTTGTTTGAACTTTCTTGTTTTTTTTTTTTGTTTTTTTTTTTAAAAAAAGAAGAAGAACAAAACAAAATGCAATCTTTTCCTTCTATGTACCACAAAGCTGGAATGCCTTCACATCTCTAACATCCACTGTACCTAGAGAAAATGTCTGCAAAAGGGCAAATTGCTGTGGAGGTAACACGTGAAATTTCACCTCACCGTGCTCTGCTTTTAGCAGGGTTGGAGGCGGCAGCAATTTATTCACGCAGCCCCACTGACTTGAAGACAGGGAGTAAATACTGGGCCTTCTGCAGTGGTTACCCAGAGCCCCCTTCAGTAGAGATGATCTACTGCCTCCCTGCATCACATTAAAGTGGTGGATGGAGGAGTGAGCCCAGCTGAGCCATTCTGTACACACCTAGCCAGGCTGCAATTTATATTCAGACAGAGTTGTGAGTGGCTTTCAGAGGAAGAGAGCGAAAAAGAGCATTTCTCCAGAAATGTTCCACCCACACTGGAAACCAAACTCTGATTTGTCATTGCTATTTTTTAAAAATGATTCTTTCATCAACGCAGGAAGAAACTGACACCTAAGGTTGCTAAGAATTTTCCTTGACCCCGCTATTAAAAAAATAAAATAAAATCATTACATGATTTTTTTCTTCAATTTGTGCATGTACCCTCTCCCAGAGTTTCTCTATCGAGGACACAGCCCATGACTTTTGGTTACTGAGCTTATGCCCACAACATCAAGCTGTGCCCTATATAGTCCTACACTGTTCATACAGACCAAATCTAGGGGAAATTGGAGGAGGAAAAATCGACTCACGTGGCATTCGGTGGCTACCAGCCATTTCCTTTTCATTCAGTAAATACAGGATTTTAACATGGAGATTTGGAAAATATGGTGGCTGAGCCAGAAAAATGTCAGTCTGGGTCAAATTTAATGGTACGTGGTCAAAGAGTCTATTTTATTATTTAAGTATAAATATAACTTGACACCACTAAGTTATTTTTCAATAGTAACTAGTAGCCTTTTTTTCCTGGAAGAAAATATACTTAACATAGTTATTTTACTGGCATTACTTTGTCTAGTTCTGTTCCCTTTCCAGGAATAGGTTTGAGGAATCAAATGCTGCTCCATGTAAAATGTGAAGGTAATAGCTTTTTAAAGAGACAGCAAAAATTAAAAAGGATGGAGGGGAAGGGGTGGGAAGAGATTAGCCAGAGAACTTCTATGCATGTATGCATAACCCATGGACATAGACAATAATGCAGCGAAGGCCTGCGGGGGAGGGTACGGAGGTGGAGGGTGTCAATGGGGAAAAAAGGGAACATCTGCAATACTTTCAACAATAAAGATAAAATAAAGGGAGGCGGGGGGCGGGGAAGGGGAATGGCCCTGACTGGGTGGTTCAGTTGATTGTAGTGTCATCCCTACACCAAAAGGTTATGCATTTGATTCCCGGTCAGGGCACACACCTAGGTTGTGGGTCCCATCCCTGGTCCAGGCACCTACAGGAGGCAACCAATTCATATTTCTCTCTCACATCAATTTTTTTTTCTCTCTCTCTCTCAAAATCAATAAAAACATATCCTTAGGTAAGGATTAAAAAAATTAAAAAGATGAATAATAATCACATCAAGGCAAGTATATTAGTACACATATATAGGCTATACAGGCAAAATACAGCACAAAATATGATGGCTCTGCTAGAAATCGAGTCGATGTACCAGAGACTGCAGCTTCTCAGGTGGAGAGACCACAATGTCCGTGGCTTCAGGGCCCTGCTGCCTTCGGATTCTGGCATAATTGGCTCTGACCTCCATCAGTTGTTTTAACTCTGTTAAAAAAATATTTTGAGAGGAAAGTCAAGGCATATATGGAAAATCATTAAAAATCCAGGGTAATGAGACACTGAAGTTTCCTCAGAAATCCTTGACTCCATGCCGGACTCTCACTACACACTTGACTTGCTTATCACATCAGATATGTGTTAACATTCTTGGGATTTCTGCCGAATGGCAGTTGCTGGAGAGGGCTTCCTTCCAGGCATGTTATAAAGCCTGAATTGAAAGCTAACCTGGGAGTGGTCTAAAAATGGAATCCACTGAGAAGATGGTAAACACAGCAGTGAGAACAGTGTTCAGATCTCGTGACAAATGGCATAAAGCACTCTTTTAATTTTGTCAGGGGTATGTATGAAAGAAGCCATTCTAATGGCATCTGATTTGTTTTTCCAAAAACCCAATGTGATTTTTTTGATGACTAACTTCCACGTGCTAAATGTTTTTACATTATAGTACACAAAGTAAGTTATTATAAAGTATTTAGTTTTGAAACTCCTAGGCTGTCTTATTTTCTACTACACATAAGCCAAAAAGCCACAGAAAAACTGAGTGAAGTTATTAATTAAATGTCCCTTCATAAGTATATAAATGCTAATAGCCTTTCTCTTTTAAAACATTCTGAATATTTAGATTTCTATAAATAATTATTTCTAATGTAATTCTTTCAGAAAAAAAACACACAATGAAATGGCATCATATAGTAAACTAAGTTTCTAAAGTGCAATTAAATTAAAAGTCTGTTATCAATCAGATTTTTTAGAACACGTATCACTTACTGGAAAGTACTATGGGGACCCACTTTCATAAAAAAGAATCAACATTCACATCATAGTAAACCACGTGCTTACAAAATTGAAGATGCAAAAACAAACTTTGGTCCACACAACCTAGTCACAGGTTCCCAGAGCCAACAGGGAGGGAAATGGTAGGGAGAGTAATATTTGCATTTCCAATTTTCTCTCTTCCCTTCACAGTTTTTATTGGTAACGAGCCTGCCTCTGGGAAAGCAGCCTACATTTCTCACTGTGTTTTGGATACCCTTTGACTAGGTTCACTGCAGCATTCTTAGCTTTATCAGAGAGGTCCAATGAACACAGTGAGGCCAGGAGGCTGAGGTCCGGACGACAGAAGGTTAACCCGAGAGTATGAAAGATTAAGCATACCAGTAAATAATGAAGGGATTCGGTAAGTACCTCCTACTATTCAATTGTGTTGTAATCTTTCAAGTGTGTTCATATACTTAGATTGAAAACTCTTTCAGGAAAGGAACCCTGAAGGATTTCTTTTATAGGCTATGTACTTTGGGAACACACAAAGCTGTCAACTAATACCAATGATAAGAACCCCAATGATTGGCATATTCTTCCAAGGAACCACGTCATGAGGGTCTGCAGGAGCTGGGGTGTTGGGTAATGGTGAGTGACAGGGACAATGGAATACAAAGAATACAAGATTGGAGCCTATTCCTTTATACAGGAAGGTGCTAGAGGAATAGTTGTAGCACTCCCAAAAACAGTTCTGGTCATCCCAATAAATTCCTGTTTCCCTACTTTTTAGTCTTCATTCTTATGCTGTTGTCCCTTCTTGACTAAATGTAAAGAACTGATTATAACAGTATGAGAAGTTTTTGGTTTACATACCTTATATATAACATAGAAATAATCATCTTATGGTGACTTTTTAAAAGAAACAATCTAGCTTTATTACTTTAGAAAACCAGATAATTCACTTCCTAATATTTTAATTTCTTTAGAGTGATAGCAATGCTCTTCAGAATTTCCTAAAAATGATGTCTTTTCTGATCTATGCTTACCTACCAAAAAGAGCTTTAAATTCCTCAGGATAAATAGGATAAAGGACAACAGTTGGTTTAAAAACAAATACATGCTCTTTCCCACTATTATTTATCAAATAAAATTATCAGAAACAGACAAAATGATAAAATGAGTATATATTTACTTATTACTAAAGGAAGGAAATCTACCCAGCTGGCGTGGCTTGGTGATTGAGCATTGACCTATGAACCAGGAGGTCATGGTTTGATTCCAATTGGGACACACACCCAGGTTGTGGACTGGATCCCCAGTGTGGGCTGTGCGGGAGGCAGCTGATTAATGATTCTCTCTCATCATTGATGCTTGTTTCTCTCTCTCTCCCCCTCTCCCTTCCTCTCTGAAATCAATAAAAAAAAATTTTTTTTAAAAAGAAAGGAAATCTGCAAACCAAATATAGTTGTTATTCATCAAACACTAAGTTTTAAATAATTTGAAAAGTAGGAAGACAGTGGAGCCTCATTTTCCTGAGGGTTCATGCTAAAGAAATACTTTCAAATTAGGCCCTTTAGAATCCCTGCAAATAAGCCCTTGGATAAGTCACAAGACTAACAGAATTTTGATTTTTTTTCAACTTTGAATTCTTTAGAGCAAACAGTGTCATAAGTTTACACTTTTAACTTTAGTAACATGGAATAGAACAATGTAGAGGAGGAGTTCTTGGAAGAAAATACTGAATGATTAAATTCTTTGGAAACTCGATGGAAAGAAACTGTCACCATACCTTTTTGGGTGACGAAGCCATGTCCCGTGGACACACAGATGACCATGTCTCGCTCTATTTGGTCCCAGGACAGAACTGTATCTCCCCCGGGGGTGTACAGGGTGCTGGCTGGGCGGGCCATCTTCAGACGAGCTGAGCAGTCATCCAGGAGCTGAAACACCAAGGTACACAGTTAGCATTGGAAGGTGGATTGCCACAACATAATTATTAAAGATTCAACTCTTTTAAGAGAACTAGTGTCCCGATTTGAACACTCCTTTTACTTATAATTGTTAGAAAGAGATATAAAAGGAGATGGGAGAAAGACATAAGAAGTTTACTCAAGTGCTTGAACAATGAGGAACGTCAGGGCTACTGGAGAAGAATCCAGAATAAATTAAACTTGAACAATCATCAAAAAAAGTAGAAGAAAAATTTCCTGTCCCAAACAGGCCATGTCTTCAGATCAAATAGGTTAATGCAGGATAAGTCAAAGTTAATTTAAATATAACTGGGTGGAAAGTATGAATTTCAGAAATGGGGGGAAATTGAGATATGTTTAGACCTGTTTTCTACAACAATGAATACCTAAGAAAATAAAGCGGAGTCTATGAAGTTTTTAGGGGAAAAGGTTTTTAACATAAAATTTCAATATCCAGCTAAATTATTACTTTTGGCTATAGGAAACAAAAGATATCCTCATGTACACAAAAAGTCAAAACCATATTACATCATTTCGGATTAAGAACTGAATGAAGTAAATTCCTTCACTATGGGAAAGCCATAATATAACATGACTAATATTAGGCAGTAAGACAACTAGAACACAGTTCAACTTCTAAAAAAATGGTCAGAAAAATAAACAAATTAAACATTTTAAAGTAAGTTTTCATAGATAAGTAAATATGTAAAACACCAAAAAGGGACATGGGCAAGGAAAAGAAAAGCTAAACAATTCTAATTAACGATTTACATATAAATGTGTTCATTGGAGTATGCTTTTTAAAAAAATAAATCTTTATTGTTCAGATTATTACAATTGTTCCTCTTTCTTCCCCCCATAGCTCCCCTGTAACCGGTTCCCATCCCACCCTCTGCCCTTACCACCACACCCCCCCCCCCACTGTCCTCATCCATAGGTGTACGATTTTTGTCCAGTCTCTTTCTGCACCCCCCACACTGTTTTCCCCCTGAGAATTGTCAGTCCACTCCCTTTCTATGCCCCTGATTCTATTATATTCACCAGTTTATTCTGTTCATTAGATTCTTTATTCACTTGATTTTTAGATTCACTTGTTGATAGACATGTATTTGTTGTTCATAATTTTTATCTTTACCTTTTTCTTCTTCTTCCTCTTCTTAAATAATAACTTTCAGCATTTCATATAATACTGGTTTGGCGGTGATTAACTCCTTTAGCTTTTTCTTATCTGTGAAGCTCTTTATCTGACCTTCAATTATGAATGATAGCTTTGCTGGGTAGAGTAATCTTGGTTGTAGGTTCTTGCTATTCATCACTTTGAATATTTCTTGTCTGGCCTGCATAGTTTCTGTTGAGAAATCAGCTGACAATCATATGGGTGCTCCCTTGTAGGTAACTAAATGTTTTTCTCTTGTTGCTTTTAATATTCTCTCTTTGTCTTTTGCTCTTGGCATTTTAATTATGATGTGTCTTGGTGTGGTTCTCTTTGGGTTCCTTTTGTTTGGGGTTCTCTGCGCTTCCTGGACTCGTAAGTCTATTTCTTTCACCAGGTGGGGGAAGTTTTCAGTCATTATTACTTCAAATAGGTTTTCAGTATCTTGCTCTCTCTCTTCTTCTGGCACCCCCATACTTTGGATGTTGGTATGCTTGAAGTTGTCCCAGAGACTCCTTACACTATCTTCATATTTTTGGATAATTTTTTCTTGCTTTTTTCTTTCCGGTTGGATGTTTTTTGCTTCTTTGTATTTCAAATCTTTGACTTGATTCTTGTGATCCTCTAGTCTATTGTTGGATCTCTGTGTATTATTTTTTATTTCAGTCAGTGTATGCTTAATTTCTAGTTGGTCCTTTTTCATATCCTCCAGGGTCTCGCTAAATTTATTGGCCTTTTCTAGAAAATTCTTGAAAAACCTTATAACCATGGTTTTGAACTCTATATCCAGTCATTTGCTTTCCTCCATTTCTTTCATTTGTGACCTGTTTCTTTGTCTCCTCATTTTGGCTGCTTCCCTGAGTTGATAGTGGCTTTGTGTGCTAGGTGTCCTATAGGGCCCAGTGACTCAGCCTCCCCAGTTACCTGAGGTGGACACTCTTGGTGCACCCCTTTGTGGGCTGTGTGCACAGTCTTGTTATAGTTAAGCCTTGATTGTTGTTGGTATCACTGGGAGGAATTGACCTCCAGGCCAATTGGCTGTGAGGATCAGCTGTGTCTACGATGGGAGAACTTCTGTGCTGGAGACACCCTTATGAGGCAAGACTTGCTTCAGTGGGGCTTTGGTGCTCACTGAGTCTGCCCCCTGAGTGTATCCCTTATGGATCTGAGGAGTTGTAATCTGGATGGTCCCACTCTGACTCCTGGGTACACTGGCTCTTGGATCTCCAAGGAGATGTAATTTAGCCTCTGTCTGAGGCCACCCAGCAGGAGCTATGGAGAGATCTGCAGATTCCTCTTTTTTGTTTGGGTTTTGGAGGTGCCCAGATGAGGCCCAGCTGTGAAGCAATGCAAGCTGCTGTGGGGCCTTGGGCCTTCTTTTGGATGTTCTGGGTCTCACTGACTCAGCTGCAGTTTGTTAGGTAAGTTTAGAATTCAAAGGACCCGGCCATTCATATGCAAAAGCCTCTGTGCTCAGCTTGGATGGGACAGAGTCTCAGGGCAGAGCAAGCAGCAATGGCTTTGTGGGGTGGGATCTCAGGGCAGAGCAAACAGCTATGGCTTCCCGTCAGCCCTGCCCTAAGAGGCCCTCTGGGTTTCAGTGTCCCGCAGTAATCGTTGCAAGCACCTCTGAGAGAGAGCCACCCTTGACTTTCGCCTGCTGCCAGACAGTCCAGTTTCTCCCCGTATGAGTCTGGGTCCCCAGAGTCTCGCCCAGAATTGGAGTTCCAAGAGGTCAGGAGCTTTTGTCTCCCTAACAATTGAGAAAGCCAGCCGTGTACTCAGCCCTCTCTGTGCGCGCGCCTCTGTACCTCTGCCTTCCGCAGCTCCTGTGAGTCTCAGTGTGCTTTTCTCTTTCCTTCTAGTTGTAGAATTTCCACTCAGCCAGCCTTCTTGTGGTTCTGGGTGATGTCCATTTTGTCTTTTAGTTGTAGTTTTGAAATTGTTGTGTGAGGCAGCATTTTAGGTGTTTACCTATGCCGCCATCTTGGTTTCTCTGGAGTATGCTTTATAATAGCAAAAATTTAAAAACAACTTAAATGGCAAACAACAGACAACAGGATGACTAAATAACAATCCATCTATTTGACAGAACATAATGATACCATTAAAAATAATTAAATTGTATGGATAAAAGTCACAATAATGTTTTAAGTGACTAATACAGATTGCAAAATTGTATATGCCCTGTGATCTACTATGATCACAATGACTAAAAAATTATGACTCTATAGTAATCACACAAATATATCTACTAAAATTATTATAACTTTGGTGATTTTTGTTTTTTGACAGAATTTTCATTTCCTTCTTGGTGCCTTTTCTTTTTCTAATTTTAATACAGTGTCTACCAGTATATACTCTTTTATAATTAGAAAACAGAATGTTATTCAGAGAACCAAAACTTCACTTGTAATAGATTCATTTGACTTCCCTTTGCAATGTTTCTAAAATTTCCACAATAGTCACTGTCTTAGACTGCTTGGGGTCTCAAAACAAATACCATACATTGAGTGGCTTAAATGGCCAAAATTTACTTCTCACAGTTCTGGAGGCAGGGAAGTCCAAGATCCACGTGCTGGCTGGCTGGTTCACTTTCTGGTGAGAGCTCTCTCCCTGGCTTTGCAGACAGCTGCTCTCTTGTGTCCTCACAAGGTAGAAGAGAGAAATCTCTCTTTTCCTCTTTTGATAAGGCCACAAATCCTATCAGATTAGGGCTCCACCCTTAAAACATTATTTAACTTTCATTGCCTCTTAAAACTCGCCCTTCAGATATAGTCACATTGTAAGGCCTCAAGATAAAAATGTTAAGGGTACATACTTCAATTCATAGAAGTTACTAATTTTTTTTCCTGCTGTAGTGTTGTCCTAGAAATATGTATTGGTAGATCTCTGGAAGAAACTTGTGTTGCTTGAAAAGATCCCACATAAAGATAATGCTTATATATTTTTACTACTTTACCACTAAAATGTCACAATTGTATAGAGGTTATGTTTCCCTCTAATCAGAGTAATGAGCATTATTTAAGAAAAACATATACCAAGTGCAAAATATGAATTAAATATATCACTATTTCATTTGGTTTTCACAAAGATCTGTTTACATGAGACAAATTCATTGAGTTTACAAAACTCTTTTAAAAATAAATTGGAAAATAAAGTATATTCAGCAAAATTAGATTCTAAAATATCTAGTCAGCGTATGACCTTTAATGTTTGTAATTTCTGCAATAACAAAAGCTCAGAACAAAGGAACAATGTTCTATGCATCTTTTCTCTCCCACAATCTATTTTGTGAGTTTAATTATCCTAGATCAGGTCTTCTCAGAACAGGACCCACGGGCAACATTGAACTATTGCATATTCCCTGTGGGCATGAGGTACTTGCCCCTACAAATCAAAGGGAGCTGTTTCTCATTCTTTCAGCTTCCACTCATACATTCAGAATATGTCCCTGGCTGAGAGAGAACACACTGACTTTGAGATTCTGTAGAATAGGAGAGATGTTGCAGGAATGGAAGAAGATGAATGCTTCCGGTCGATAGAAGGAGGGGCCCGAGCAATCATAAATCAGAGAAAGATGTCGGCCCTGAAGAAAGAGCCAGTAATCCGGTGAGGAAGCCACCTTGGTACATGGATGACAGATGAGCCTAAAGCAGTTGGAGATGAGAGTGGCTCTAGCAATGTTCAAAGAGTGGGTAGGAAGGATGTGTGGTTAAATCATTCAGAATGGCCACAGCAGTGAAACAAGTTGAGGAAAAGCCTGCATTAGATGGGATTCAAATACTGTCTAGGGGCTTCATTACAGAGTGTAGAGTGAAGCTCTTTGAAATGTGTCCTGTTCCTCATTCTTCTGGCAAAAGTGCCAACCACTGAAACTTTCAGCTTCTCTGGAATTGGTGACATTAGCCAGATTCCCCCAGGGAAATCTGAGCCCAACTCTTCCCGTTATGTATTTGTTTCAGACACAAGTCCACTCTGTAGAAGTATTCTTGACAGCCTGATAGCCTGAGATGACACATTTCCAACTGATCACAGAGAACCTTAGGCAGGAGCCTAAAAACAAGAATAAAGGACATGGAAAAGGAAAGGAAAGCAATAAGAAAAAACTTAAAAATAAATAAATAAAGCAAAAGGCTAAGCCAGTGTGGCTCAGCAGTTGAGTGTTGACGCATAAACCAAGAGGTCCCAGGATTGATTCCCAGTCAGGACACGTGCCAGGTTGCACACTTGATCCCCAGTAGGGGGCATGTAGGGGGCAGAGGATCGATGATATTTCTCTCTCATTGATGTTTCCATCTCTCTATCCCATACCCTTCCCCTCTCTCTAAAAATCAATAAAAATGTATTTTAAAAATAAAGCAAAAGTTAAACAACATGCCAAAAACTTTCTAGGCATCTCTTAAGTATCTTTCTACAGACGGAAGCTACATTAATCTTCCCAAAACAGTGGTCAGCAAACCGCGGCTCGCGAGCCACATGCGGTTCTTTGGCCCCTTGAGTGTGGCTCTTCCACAAAATACCACGTGCGGGCGCGCACGTACAATGTGATTGAAACTTTGTGGCCCATGCGCAGAAGTTGGTTTTCGGCCTGGGCGAGTCTATTTTGAAGAAGTGGAGTTAGAACACTCAAGGGGTCAAAGAGCCGCATGTGGCTCGCAAGCCGCAGTTTGCCGACCACTGCCCCAAAACATTGCTTTCATGATACCATTTCCTTATTCAGAGACAACTAGTGGCTCAAGCATTTTAGTTGGGGGTAGTGTGATGGACTGAATTGTTCCATCCTCCAAACTCATAGGTTGAAGCCCTAACACACAATGTGACTATATTTGGAGAAAGGGCCTTTAAGCAGGTAAGTATGGTTAACTGAGGTCATAAGGGTGGGGCACTAATCCCACAGGACTATGACCTTATGTGAAGAAGAAGAGATGCTAGAGTTTTTCTCTCTCCTCTCCATGCATGAACAGAGTTAAGGCTCTGTGAGGACACACAGCAGGGAGAAGGTGGCTGTTTGCAAGCCATAAAGAGAGGCCTTGTCATAATCCAACCCTGTGGGCACCCTGATCTCAGACTTCTCAGCCTCCAGAGCCCTGAGAAATAAATTTCAGTTTAATTCCTCCCATCCCAATCTGTGGTAGTATTTTGTTCCGGCAATCCAAGAAGACTAATACAGATAGTACGTGGGATCCACTGTATGCTTTTAAACAATCTCTCCAGTTGTATGTATCTCTCCCTACATGTCCGTTCAAGGACCATATACCCAACATGATTTATGCATTCTAACACCCATATCTTTGTGTGTGGTACCCCTCATCCTTGTTACTATTTTTTCTGCCTAAGATACGGAATCTGGCCCATTTCTCAAGTTCCATCAACAGTGCTGATAATTCCTCTCGGAGCCTCTCCTTCACCCCAGATGGGCAGTGTTCCTTTCTCTGAACTATTGAACCTCTACCTGCACTACTGATTGACCATGTCACCTGCTGTTAGTACTTCTCCAAGAAGAATGCTAGCTCCCTTAGCAAACATATTTCTCTTACAAAGACAATCTATGTTCATCACAACAAAATATGGAACACATAGAAAAACACACAAGAAAGCAATACCAACTTTATTAGGTCACCAATAATAAGACCATCCAGGAAATATTCCCCAAAATAAAATCCTTCCAGTCTGTTTTTCTAGAGGTGTCCATGTATGTATATAGAATTCAACGCCACATGCTGTAGATTTTGCTTCTTTCACTTAGCATATCTTAAACATGTTTATTGTCATTATTCTTTCTAAAGTTGATTTTTAGTTATAATATTCCATCCTATGTACTATAATTCATTTAACCAATTCTCTGTTTATGAGTGTTTAAATTATTTCAAATCTATCTGTATTATAAATAACTGTGATAAATATTCTTACTAAGCAACCCTTGCATAAATTTGTGAAAATATCCTTGGGATAAAGTTCAGAAGTGCATTTATAATAATAAAAGGGTAATATGCTAATTAGACTGGATGTCTTCTGGATATCATTCTGGATGTCCTTCCTGACAAAGCTGGGGCCCGAGGGAAGCCAGCCCAGGTCCTGGGTGCCTGCTGGTGGCCAGAGAAGAGAAGCCTGGGTTCCGGGTGCCTGAGGGAAGCCGGTGCTGGCAGCCGGGGGAAGGAAGGCCTACTCTTGCATGAATTTTCATGCATCGGGCCTCTAGTTTTCTTATAATATGAGGGGCCACGTTGTCCTCCAAAAGTTGTACTTCCATCAATAAGAGTGCCTATTTCTCTACACACCCAATAAGCCTTGATACATTTTCAATGCTTTGCCAATTTGAAATATTAATTTAATGTGAGCATAGATGTGTTATTTTATTCCTCTTACTGCTGCCACCACTATTGAATTAACCTGTGAATTATACTGCATTATAAAGTTTTCAAAATCTTTTCACATAAACAAGTTAGACTAATACCTTACAGCATCTAGCCTTTCATGTACAAAGTTCATGAAAAATTGCATGATCATGGAATAATATTTATGAAGTGACTTTTATATGCTACATAGGAGTCACAAGCCAAAAAGTCATTCCTCTACCATATATATGATATTTATGTAAAAGTTATTATAAGTTTTTGCTATCCTGAGTCTGATAAGTTATCTTTAATCCTACAGTCCCTTTTCTACCCTTTGTCTGTTTATTTATCATTTCATTTTCCCTCACTAATGCATCAGTTCTAGTTGCGATGGATTGGTGCATTTTAAGACTTAGTAATTACAATACAAATTGAGATTTTCATTGAAACCAACACGGAAGAAACATTTCAGCTTTGTTCTAGAGCCTATTCTAGAATGTTCTCTCCTGAAAAGTTTTCATTCTCTTTTTAAAATCCATTTTCTTTTTTCCCCTATGTATATGAAGTGTCCTTACTTGTTTTTTTTTTTTAATCTCCTTTCTCAAATATAGCAAATTGGTTGTCCCCTTGTGAGATGTGATTGCTTCCAAGTTCTTATTCAAAGTCCCTGTCGAACAGGAATGGTCTCTGGGACACTCTGAGACTAGACCACTTTCAGGGGCAGAACTCCTCGGAGATGCGCCTACTACTCCAGGTGCCCTTGACAACCTACTTGAACTCCTCCAGGCCAGTCTGCTGCACCGTTGTGTTTTCCCTCCACCCCTACCAACATCTCACCTTTATGTGACTTCCTCTTGTCCCCCACAATTTATAAAAACATTTCACAAAATTAAAAAACCAAACAACTTTTTGAGATATCACTGAAACAGATAAGACTTTAAAAAAGTCTATCAAAATCCATTTAGGTGCCTAAAGTTTTTAAAGACTAAGTCAAAATGTCAAACTTAAGAATTATATCCTTGATATTGCAAACAATAAATAAACTGCTGGTCATCTTTTTCTTAGTTGATATTTTACCTTTGCTAAGTGAAAAGTTGGCTGCAGTTCCAGCCAACTGGGTAGGAATACTATGGTAAGTTTTCTCTAGTGAATACTATTGTTTTCCCTACAGAATAATACCTGATAATCCTGTGGAAAAAAATCATTCTTTTGTAAACTGGGTTTGAAGCAGAACAGGAAAACCATTTTAAATTATTCTAAAGTTTAGATTTTACTCTTGGGCTGCAGTGGGTTTAATTGTCACTGTTCTTATTGGCCAAGTGTCCTATTCTGATTCACACATACATCAGACAGCACTGGACCCCACATTTTCATTGGTATAAGCCCATTTAATCATCATATCAATCCTGTGAAGAAAGTATTATTCCCATTTTACAGTTGAGAAAATGAGGTTTAGAGATGTGATTTGTCTGACCCAACAATCTAGAAATGTCAGAACTGGGATTCGAACCTTCTCTTTTCACACCAGGTTTACCTCTGAAATGCTTTTGCCCCAGGCATAAGTGCCATCCTCGGGTCTGCATCCATTTAGATAAACCCAGACCCGTTTTGCATTGGGTTGCTTATACAGGCTGCTCTGCTTGGGTGCTGTATGTTTAGTTGCAGTTGGAGAATTTCTCTTGGATTGCCGTTCTTGGATTTCAGAAAGGTGTGCCTGACAAGAAAAGCCAAGAGAATGCCATGTTTAGTGTGTGTGAAGAATGTGACGAAAGACGGGAATCTTATGATTATTTACATGGAAAATTTTAGGAAGTGCATTACTCTCTCCTGTCCCCGAGTCTTTTGCAAACTTGCAATTTCCCTTGCTTCAATGAATCACTGAAGACAATAATAATCATTGCAGTGATAATAACAAGGTACTCATTTTGGCAAAGCACTTCATTTTCATTTATAATTTCAAGTAATGAAAAGAGATGTGTTTTTGGACTTCTGCATGGTATTTCTCCTATTGAGAAATTTCTCTGCATCTAACAAATGAGTTTTTTATTAGAATTGCAACATCATTTCCTTAGTAAATGCTTAAGGGAGTGTGCAGGACTGTTGTTGAGTCCCTAATCTCTGTCTTTGCAAACACAGCAGTCACCCTTACACTTTGCCAGATCCCAGCCAGGCAGCTTTTCATCCCACTCCAAGCATGTCCTGGTTCAGTGCTTTGCATTCATTCCCTGGTCAGTGATTTATCCTTGTTCACTTGGCAACAAGTCCTATTTCTAGCAATGTCAATTTCTTTTTTCTAGTAACCTTGACTTGGGCACACACCTACAATGTAGATTGAACACACATCACGATTGGAGAAACTTATTAAATAAGAACATATAATTTTAATGAAAACACCACAAAGCAAAAAGTTTTCCCAGATCTCTATCCCCAATCCTCTCTCAATAGCTGACCTTTCTCTTCTTGCCTTTTTCATGTCTAGCCATCCTGACTGATTAAGCAATTGGGTTGAAACAGCTTTTTGAATTCCTCATTTCTGAATGTCTCCATAGCAATTAGTATTTTGCTCCTTGCTCTTTTTACATACCCTTAGGAGTGATGAGCAATGAAGCCATAAGGTTCAACTTGAATACACTTAATATAATCACCTTTGTACATATCCACTGGGCCTTTTTCTCTTCTTGGCTAAGGTCATAATTTCTGGTCTCCATTCAAACAAAACAGACTTCCCTATGAGCTGGATGTCTTTTAGAGAGCTGCTCTCCAAATGCCACCTCAAGGCTTGGCATATGCCTACATGGTTATAACTGACCAGATGCTGAGAACATATTAATGGGCATAATTTTAAAATGAATACTGTACTTTTGAAAACGTATAATAGAGGCAGAGTGTTTAATGTCTTGAATGCTAAAGAACATACCTCTGTATGTCTTATACGTTCCATGAGTTTAATTTCCTCTTGCGTCTGCTCGGTCCAGCCTCCTTCTACCACCACCGGCTGCACAGGGCTTTGGTTGGGAACCATGGTGGCCGGCTGACATGCTGCTACTCGCCGCCCTGGGGAAAGAAGTCTCTGGAAATGTTGTTTCTGATGATGAGCTATCAGATTTCAAATAAATTGGTTTGGCTTCCTATGCATAAATCATTCCACTTGGGAGCATAGGCTAAAACACTAAATATATCAGAAAAGCAAAGATGCCTAAGGTAATAATATCTAACAATGCCTCTTCATATGGGAGCTTGCGGTTTCAAACAGCCAGGATACGCATTCTCACTGCACAGATGGAAAGGAGAGGTAACATCCTGACTCCACACTGGCCCCAGCCTCTCATCCACGCGATGGTTCAGCGGTAATTTAGTCAAGTAGAATCCATGACCTAAATAGCCCATCATCTCTTCCAGTCATGGAACATATGTTTTGTTCTCATCACTAATGATAAGCATTTCCCCCACAATTAGCTTAGCAGCCTGGGGATTAAGTATTTCTAAAATAATATTAACCCAAGAGACAGGAGGCCTTTTTGTCTATCTAATAATACCTTGTGAGCACGATTAGTTTCTGACACCTCTGCTGTGCCCCTTAGGCTGTTAAGAAGCTGTGGTAAGAGAAAATATTTATTGGAATACTGCATTCCAAAGAATCACAGGCATGATTTAATAAGTGTGGTGATGTGAATTTATGTATTCTTTCAACTAGACTACTTACAATTGTTATTAAAGAAGTTTAAAAGTCATACTTATGATTTTTTGGTGTGTGCTTAAGAGATACTCAGCACTGAGTATCATGCTGATCTCTAAACTTAAGTAAAAATAACACATTTCTTGTATGCTCCTTCCAGAAACCAAGTTGAACAGCAGCTATGGGTCAGGCATTGTGCTGGATGATGTAAATAAAAATATGTTCAAGATCAGGTCATTGCCTCAAAGGCCTACACTTTGGTGGGAAAGGCAGATGTCAAGGAGATGATCACAACAATAACTGATTGTGACTGTGCTGCACCGGGGAAGTACAGGGCCTCTAAAGCCATGTAGCAGGAGTCGCTAACCTAGTCTGAGGTCTCAGGGAAGGCTTCTTTGAGATAGTAACACTTAGGTGGATATAATAATAAAAATACTAAAATGAAGTTGAGTACTAATTATGTTGCTAAGAGACTCTTTAGCAACTCTTTTCAAAATGTGACTATGAAGAAAACTCGTTGAAAATAATTCAGAACTTGCGGAGAATAAAGCATTTGTGCTCTTGTAGTTCAAGTTTGTGGAAATAGATCCAGCAATAACAATAAGTGGCAGCAATGACTTTTCATAGAAACCAAAACTCTATGTACATAGCATTCTTATGCAATTTATAAATGTGGAGAAAACATTACTGAATCAGTCAGCCAATGAGTTACACTAGCAATACCATTATACAACATGCTTTGGAGAAGACACAATGGTAGCAGAAATATACGTAACATAAATTTATGCACTAACCATAGTTTTTAGCCAACTCTATTCATAATATGAAGAAAACATTAATTTATAACACAAATTCTTATGAATAATATTTCAATAAATATTTTATTTACTAGTATAATTTGAACACTAGAATTTTGCTCAATTAATGAGAGTTCAGCAATAGTTTATCATTTGCACTGTTGAGAGCCAGGATTTGAACATAGGAAAGAACAAAAACCTTTACTTTTTTTTTTTTTTTCAATGTGCTTCTAATGCTCTTAAGAAAATTGGGCATGAATACACTTTCACTATACTTATCATAGAGACATAATGCTATCACAAAAGGTTTTGGTTTGGGGAATGGTTTTCATAACAAACTATTATTTATGTAGGAAGAATATTGAAACCAAGCAAAAATGTATTGAATACATTATTTTTATTTTCTTATTACCATTTTCTATATATCTTATTTTATTTCACATGAGATCAAGGGAAAGTAATGATAATAGCCAAATATTAATGGGGAAAGCTAGAGAATATGAGTGCTTTGCTGTTTTCAGACTATAAATCTCAAACCAAATTCCAGACTATAAAACCTAGACAGCTCTTCCCATACCCCTCCCTTATGAGGAGGCCATCCCTATTTCAGCATCATCTGTGCCCGAGAGGGTAAGTCCACCTTATTTGGGGTTTCATTTAGCAGCTCCATTTAGTTATCACACTAAATAAAAGGTTCTAGTATTGTCTTTATACATAACAATGGTGATACTTTGCCATTCTTTACTTTTACTTATCAGTGTTTAAGACCACAGGTGGGAGCATGGCTGCCTTCTCCAGGAACCCCTATCCTAATATTTACTGAGTATTTATTATGTATTAAGCATGGTGTAAATAGCTGACATTTGTTACTTAATCATAAAAGCTCTAAGAAGTTATTATTAGTATTATAATTAACTAGTAGCCCATTGCAGGAAGATTCCTGCAATAGGGCTTCCTGCTGTGCTCTCCCCCGCCCCGCCTGCTTGCCTCCTTTCTCCGCCGGCCCCACCTGCTTGCTTCTCCACAGCTTCACTCCCTTCTGCAGTGCTTGGCTTCTTCCTATGCTGTCTTGATATGCAAATTAACCACCATCTTGGTTGGGTTAATTTGCATACTTGCCCTGATTGGCTGGTGGGCGTGGCTTGGGCGTAGCGAAGGTGCGGTCAATTTGCATATTACTCTTTTATTAGATAGGATATTAGCAACTGCAACTAATATTACAAATGAAATGTAAAATCAACTTAGCATAGTTCTTTGTACATTTGCTGCATTTACCAATGGCTACAATAATAGGAAAGAATTGATTCAGCTACTCTTCATACTTCTATACCTCTTCTTTCATCCAATCCTCAAGAAGCTCACAATCCAACAGGAACTGCAGTTAACTGGACTTAGATCTATTCTTATTTATCCTCATCATTCCCAAACTAGAAAAGACCTTCCTCAGAGTAAGTATTTTATAAATATGTATTGAATTTACATTTAATAGTAGAAACATAGTTTGTAAGAAGAGCCAAGATTTATCTTAGCATTAAATTCTAAGAGAAACTATATCAGTAGATTTTTCCCCAATAGATATCATCTGACCAAATAGATTCTTCAACAGTGATATTATAAATGATGGCATCTGAATTTTAAATGCCCTTTTAATACTTAACTATAATAAGAGCTGACGACTTGATATAAAGTCAGAATTCAGTCAAGGCAGTTCTGCCAGGTGCTATTTTCAGTATGCTGCTTGGTATTGATTTAACCTGGAACAGGAATAGAGCTGAAAAAACTTGCTGGAGGGAATGGTTGAAATTCCATTCATTCTTTCATTCAATATTTCTAAAACTATTCAGAGAACAAATAAGGAATGTATATAATTTATAATATAAGAGAGAAGATACAGTCACATGTTACACGACCAGGCAATTATACTAACGTGATGAGGACTGTCAAGAAGAGAAGTTCAGAGTGTGGTAAATCACATTACCCCTGATTTGGAAAGAAATAACAAGTAAGCTGAAAAGTATAGAATGAGTAGGAACGATCCAAGGGGACAGGAGAGAAAAAAGTTTGAGGCAGAGGGGACTGAATTGTGCAAAAAGCTCAGAGTCAAAAGAAAATACATGGTATGTCTGGGAAATGAAAAAAAAAAAAAAAAAGCCCAAATAGGTGGGGTAGAGTGGAATTGTCAAGAAAAGGGAGAAGTTTACAGAGAACCAGACCATGAAAGGCCACATTAAGGAGTTTCAACTTTGTCCTAAACATGATGGGAGCTTTGAAATGGGGAGTTTTATGCCTGGATGACCATCGACCATAACACCTTTGCATTTTTGCATGATTGATCCAGCTCAAGAATATTAGCATAATGCATAGAATGGACACTATTGTCAAAACTGGAGGCAGCATCCAGCTGGTGTGACTCAGTGGTTGAATGAACCACTGAAGTCATTCAGGAGGTCATGGTTTGATTCCTAGCCAGGGCACATACCTAGGTTAGGGGCCAGATCCCCAGTAAGGTGTGCAGGAGGCAGCTGATCAATGATTCTCTCTCATCATTGGTATTTCTATCTCTTTCTTCCTCTCCCTCCCTCGCCAGAATCAATAATAATAATAATAATAATAATAATAATAATAATAATAATAGCCGAAACCGGTTTGGCTCAATGGATAGAGATTCGGTCTGCGGACTGAAAGGTCCCAGGTTCGATTCCGGTCAAGGGCATGTACATTGGCTGCGGGCACATGCCTGGTAGGGGGTGTGCAGGAGGCAGCTGGTCAATGATTCTCTCTCATCGATGTTTCCAGCTCTCTATCCCTCTCCCTTCCTTTCTGTAAAAAAACAATAAAAAATAAAATAATAATAATAGTAGAGGCAGGGAGACCAGTTTGAAAATTGTTATAGTAATCCAAATAATAGGTCACAGTAGCTTTAACTTGGGTAATGATAATGGGAATTAAGACTATTAGAATTCATTTGAGATAAACAATAGATTCAAAGCAACAAGGCTTACTGATATTTGCTTGGAGAAAATGAGAGAGATGCCCAGAATGACTCCCAGGTTTCTGAGATGAAACACCTGGGTGGATGGTGGGAGTGTCCACTGTAAGAAGAAATGAAGGAGGTGCTGGTGTGGGGGTGATATGATAACTTTAGTTTTGGACATACCCATGGGACATTCAAGTGAAAATGTCTAGCAGAAGTAATAGATTCTTTTCACTTAGACCCAACAATTCTTTTTGTAAGAATGGAATACTAATGATTGAATGCAGAGTTCTGTTTAGTGCACTTAGGACTAGTTGTGTTGTTGATTGAAATAAGATTCACATACTTTTAACATCAGATAGTGCGCATACTCAGGAGTTGAAATCCTGCTATGGCAATTACAGAGTCTGAAATGTCTTTCTTCCCAGACTAAACCCCATAATGCAATGTTTCTCCCCAAAGAACCATTTGGTATCTGCAGTGCTGGGTCAAGAACTTAAAATTCTGTGACAAATACATGTGGAAGATCAATTGCGAATTGATCACTTTGTCTATGGGTAGCATATCTTAGGCTGCATGACAAGAGGGAGCTGTTCTGAGATACTGACAATGATCTTTGAAGAATTTAGTACTTCCTTCCTCACATTATTTAAAAAACTTCTTCCAAAGCAACACCTAAGGAATGACAGCAACTTTTGTTCAAGGATTTATTCCAAAGCCCATAAAATGTCAGTGCAGGAATTGTTTCAAATCAATAGGGTGTTTATATGATCCAGACAACTCCCTAAATTTTTAAATGTATGTACAAATCATGTGATATTTATTTTAATATAAAATTTAAAAATATGTAATCAGTACTGAAAATATATATTATTAGGTTTTAGACTAGCTCAAGTGACTTTGGTAACACTACATGTATACATATATAACTCAGTTAAACATCTGGTATCTAATAATAAAAATACTATTTAGAATTAAACATGGTGATACTTGATTTAATTCATACTGACCTTTTAACTGTCTCATTTTGTGTTTCATGGTGTCTAAGTCAGCCAAAATTTTGTCCTTTTTTTGCCAGTTACGTTTTTCTAATTTTTTTGCTTTCTGCAAAGCTAGAGTAATAAAAATACATGATATTTTATTTTGCATTCTTTTACCAACAGTACTTTATCATGCAAGCCAATAATTTATAAAGAACTTTCTGCTCCAAGAAATAGATTCAATTAGAAAGAAGTAATTAAAAGGTAAGGGTCATTAAAAGAAACCTCATTTGAAAGATGACAGGGCTTAAGGCATTTCTTTATGGAATGCAGGGGGAGAAAGAGAAGAACAGTGCTGTTTTATTATATAGATTTACCATATGCAATAGCCATATTTCATTTTCCAC
This sequence comes from Eptesicus fuscus, assembly GCF_027574615.1. Taxonomy (NCBI): domain Eukaryota; kingdom Metazoa; phylum Chordata; class Mammalia; order Chiroptera; family Vespertilionidae; genus Eptesicus; species Eptesicus fuscus. Next base: position 62,714,345 of record NC_072485.1, read on the forward strand.
TTCCACAAACTATTTGGAGGTGATGAAAGCCTGGCTTGGAACCACTCATTTTTTAAACATCCACCTACTGCCTAAAGGGTGCAATTCTTAAAAATGAAAATGTGCAGACAGGTCGTCTTCAGTGTGAATTAAACTCATTTGTTATTTTCTAATGTATACCATTATTCTCAGTCTTCATAGACCAAGGATCTCTTTATCAACTAAATTAGACATTTTCCCATGTAGCATACTCCATTCCAGTAAGAAAAAACAGGCAATTGTGCAAATATAGGAATATAGCTATCCTTGTGCACATGTTAATTGATAGACCTCTGTTCTTTGCATAAATGTGATGTTATGCTGACATTATACATATTTAATTCATTTTCTTATAAATTTATTTCTCCTTCCCTTCATACAATACTTGAAAGAAAGCAAGAACAAAAAACCCCTTACCATTGGGAGATAAAAATGGTTCCCCACAAGATACCCAGATGGCAATCGGGTTTCTGTGAAGGAGGGTGAACAAAGACTCATCTATATCATCCAAACCATCAGATGTCACAGATGTTGGAAGTAATTTGTTTTTCACTTTCAGTCTTGGGTTTTCTGGGAAACAAATGACATTTTACCATTGTTCAATGAATGACGAATAAATCTGCTTACTGAATTAATTTGTTTATTCAAAATATTTCATTTTTCATTAATGACTTGATTTAAGTAGGCAATACCAAAATTGATGCCAATATATAAATTTGATCAGACCTTCATAGAAGCCAAAGAATTTAAAGTAATCTGATTATAATTATGCATTTTGATTCCTAGTTCTTAAGGGAATTTGAGGTGGCTTACCAACATATCTACTCTGAAAAGAGATAATACAAAGAGATTGAAAAACCAAGGAAGGGGGAAAGGAGTATAGGAATAGACTACAGCCAGAGATAGTGTGCTGTAGTGTCCTCATATTATAAATGAATAATAATGTCTATCTCACTCTGTTGTTGGAATGATTAAAAGAAAAAAAAAAGGAAAGTACATAGAATAAATAGTGTTTGGTCTATTTAATTGGGCAGGCATCCAAAAAATTCCAGCTAATATTTTTATTATTAAATGGACATGAATACACATTGTTTTTATTTGCTAGAGGTAAAGCACAATTTAGGCTCTGAGCATCCTAGTGGCCAAAGCAAAATGGAAAACACAATTTCAAGATTTGCAAAGCCCACAAAAAGAAAGAAATTCTTCAGAAGATATACATCTCCTCCTGGTCCTGAGGTCTGAGAGAAGCAATTCCATGGTTTTTATAAAGAAGTTATTTGTGATATAGCAAATAATATCCTACACTAGAAATTAACATAGATTGAGAATCTAATATGTGCTGGGTATTTTACTAAGACATCTACATACATCTTCTCATGTAATATTCAAAATGATCCTCTGAGGTAGGTTCATGCCTATTTTACAGAAAAGGTTACTGAGATTTAGTCACATAACTAGGTGGGGGCAGAGACAGGCTTAGAATCTAGGCCATCGGCTGCCCCCCAGAGCCTATGCCTTTAACCACTGTAAGCATGATGCTGAGTTTCTGACAGGTGCCTATTTCTCTCAAGTTCTTGAATTCAAACTGGTGGCATAACACCAAACCACAATTCAACACAGGGGGCAGCTGCTAATGGGCCTGTCTGATTCAAGGATAACCTTTCGAATACAAAGGGGAAGGGATGGCTATGCCCTTTTGGTAGTCCTGCATGAAAACCAGGTTTTAAATAAAAATTTTTAAAAAGAGTGTTTGAAAGTATAATCTTCCAGAACCTGGAAATCAAATATTCTATGTGCTAAAACCACATCATTGTGAAATAATAGAAACTATATCATATATAGTTTCCTTCAAATCTTAGGGAGAAATTTGCATTGATCCAGCCCCACCCTCTCAAGTGGTCTCCAATTGGTTTGGGTTCTGAATTTAAGAACAAAAGCTGCTCAAGTTGCATAAAGTAGCTAAGCTCTCAAACACGTTTTATAAAGTCCAGGCAATTTATTTATTGTTTTAGTGACTGAGTGAAAGAATCACAATTTACTTTTTTTCTGACCAAACAGCAGAATCAGCTCAGCCTTGTAGAATGCAACCAACCTTCTATACTTTTAATAGTTGTCTCCTTTGTTCCAGCGGGGGCTGCCTCTTTCTTTTGTACCTCAGGGTCTCTGTGGAGAAATGATTTATCTAGAGCCCATAAAACCAGTTCACGCAGGGAAAGGATTGTGGTTCCATCTTCAGTATATACTTTGGAGGCTGCTCGGGCAAGACCCAGCTGTTCCGTGCATTCTGTAAGAAGCTGGACAACATGGACTGTAAGTGATGGGGGCAGAAATAGAATGTTGGGGAACCAGCTAGAATTGTAAGAAATATTTATCATGCTTTGTTAACCATGATTGTTTTGTCTTGACTAAAGAAGGCATATTCTAACCTGGCTGGCAGTAACGCACCTGGAAATGCAGCCCATCTTCCCCATTTGAAGCTGCCTATAATCATGGAAAGATGAACAACTTCATTGCAGAAACCAGAATCACCAGAATCATCAGCTCTTTGAAGACCCCAGCCCTTGCATATCACTAGCCCTTTGAAGATGCCCAGCCCTTTTGCATACCTGTGGGCCTTTGTAAAGCTCCAGCCTGCTTATCTATTAATTGCCCATTTGGCATACCCTTTGGCTATTTCCCCATGTAATTTTTGTCCCTTTACCCAATATCAGCTGCTGGCTTATGGTGGGGTGCAGAGCAGATTTTTGTGGATGACCTGCTGCTCTCCTATACTGCCGGCAGTATTGGAATAAATGCTCATAATGATTCAACCCTGTCTCTGCTTAATTGGCTCAAGTAGTGACAGGCAGCAAGGACCCATTGTTTGTCCAGTTACCTAAGGAACTGAGAGGAAACAGTGACAGAACTGGGAATGATCACGAAGAGCTTGTTATCTTAGAAATCGAAGAAAATCCTTTAATTTGAGAAAATAGAAAGCTGAATAACTGCCTATTTGATCTTTGTTTGGAGACACTTTTTGATATTAGATTGTTCTACTTAATTTCATACAGCATGAGTCCAATCTAGCTGTGAAAAGTCATAGCTCCAAAAATTTAAAACAGTAGCTGATATGTTTCCTTGGAGTATTTCCTTAAAAAATGTTTAACCTAGAAATCCACTTTCAATTTTGTTGCTTTATAAGGTATGATATTGCTGTAGTCATCTTGATAAACTATTTAAAATAAATGAGTAGTTGACCTTTAAACCAAAAGCTGACACATATGATTACTTCCACGTTGCAGATGGGAAAACAGGCTAAAAGAATAACTTTGCCAAAGATCACAAAAGCCAGCTGTGGATCCCAGGATGAATCCTGGAGTTGCTAACTTTTTGTACTTGGCTTATTTCATTCAACAACAATACCTTAGTTTAAAAATTCTATTTGTATTCCACCAAAGAGGTGAGTTAACAAGGGTGCGTATGTGTGAGTGTTTGCAAGGAAGTCTCCAGGATAACTCCATGTCATATGTAACATTACTTGGAAATTATGTCATTAAGGGTATTGACAAGATCATCCCCAAACAGAGGACAAAACTGGGTGTGGCCTTTGGGGCTCTCTTCCTTTTCTTCTTTCACTAAGACAGAAACATGCCCTGTCAGCACAACCCCGGCTTCTCCAATTGGAAAATCAAATGAATCAAGTTATTTATAAACAAATAAGTGCTCAGATTCGGCAGTGATAAAGGAGGTGGCATCTTCTAAAATATGCAGATGACATACAACTTGAAGTTGGAATGGGAAGGGAGGCAGAAAAAGTGTTGTGTCTGTCTCAAAAATGGAGAAAATCTGGTAGCTTTGTTTTCCCTTTGCTTTTATGTATCATTGCTCTGAACCCAATCTAAAAACCATCTTCTGCTTTCTCATTTTCCTAAGGAATACAATCAAAAAGAAAATCTTTACGAAAACAGAGATCTTGATCTTATGAGCATAAATTGGTGAAACTGGCCAGGGACATTTATCACTCAATTCCACTGCTGTTTTCTTGTCAGAAGAATCACCATTATCATTACTTCCGAGGATGGAAGAAGCAGTTAAGTGAGAGCCACTTACCATGGGGAATGTTTCAGCCACAATTAACTTCCCATTTCGATATCCGTCTCCATTTTTGTATGCAATTATTTTCACTGGCTTCTGGAGCGCAGCTGCCATACCAATAGGAGCTACAACTTGTGTGCAGGTCTTCATCCGTAAAGATAATAGATGTTCTTCATAGTGACTTAGAGTTTTCTCAGCCTCAGAAGAAGATAAATCAGCCTGATTTAAAAAAAAATCATAGGTCTAATCAAGCTTTTTTTTTTCTTCCCAGTTTTGTCATTCAGGTATATTCCCATCTCTCAATTTGATAAATATGTGCGTGTACATATGTGTGGCATCTACATTTTGAAATGCTCACTCCACATGCTACAGGTATTGGATGCTGTGGTGGGATGGCTATCAGGTCAGAACTCATTCTCTTCCCAGCCTGCTGCTGAGTCTTGGGTGAGTTTGGGGCTCTGGCTGTGTTCCTAGCCTTCTCCTGTCTTCTACTTTGCCTTCTCTTATGACAGCAGATGGGGAAGGAAGCCAGGCCAGAGAGAGCCTGGGGTTGAAGTAAGGGGACTCCCACAGTACAGATGTTCTCCTAATCTTTAGCATTAGGATGATGCCCTCCTCTGGTGGCAGATACTGATGAACGAGGAGGGGATGAGCGTGGCCTTCACCACATGGTAACGAGGGTGTGAACACCACACTTCACCTTTCCCTTCCAGCCCTGCACAGGATGCTGCCCCCCCGGGGAAAGCCCTGAGATGATGGGACACTGGGCAGGCTTTCCAATCGGCTCACTGCCACCTCCTAAACACTACCCCACTCTCCCTCAAGCAGAGGACAATGACTTCCCCAGAGGACTGACTTCCTTTCTCCTTCAGAGTTATTGTTTCAGCTGATGTGTACATAACTGTTACTATCCCCTTCTCATCCCCTCCCCACAATGGGTATTGGGTTTAGGAGGGGAGAGGGGAGTGATCTGGGAATGGGCAGCAAGCCCTGATGAGCACACCAGGCCCGAAGGTTGCCCCCCTCTTAGGAATCGCTCCTTTTTATACAGCGGTGTAAGTTCCCCTTAGCTCTTCTCATGTCTAAACTTGAAAGAAAGGCTTTTTAAATGGTGCCATTTTAAATTAAGATCACAGGAAAGTGGAAGAGGTTTTTCTCTCCATAAGCTATAAATAATATTAGACATGGGTGCGTGAATTCAGGCCCCCGACATGAAGAGTCATTGACAACGACATATCAAATTCTCCCTGAAATGCTGCATCTTGTAAAAAGGACTTTACCCCGTGGATATAAGCATAAAAGCTGCTCCACTAAGTGAAGATTCGCAGTGATTTCCTCATCTAAAAGCAACACAGAGAGCAGTGGAAGGTGTCAGTAGATGATTAAAGCCGTAGAAGTGCCCAATTAACTTCAAAGAATGTATCGAACTATTAATAGACAATGTATTTTAAATTACAATGGGAAAAAGAGAATCAATGCAGGTGAAATGGTAAAGGTGCATCAGAGGAAGATGAATGGGACGCTTGGAGATGAACTTGAGTGCAAGGCAGATAATGAGTGCACCAAAGTTTCAAAAGTGATGCCGCGTAGGTATTAGCAGAGCGCAGATCCCTACACACCTCAGCCATATGGATGGTCTTGAAAGGCCCTCGTGAGAAGGGCCTCTGGGCCTCGGAGCCTGAGGCACAGAGGAATGGCAGCCCTGCAGGCAACCGCTGCAGTCCCTTCCCTGCTCTCAGGGATCGTCCACAGGCCAAGCACAGCGTCATTTTCTTCTTTCCAGAAGGTGAGAGATAATAGTGTCCCTAAAAAGAGGGACAAAGGTGAATTTATATAGAAACACCTAAATTATAGCAGCATTTTTGTAGAACACTTTACAAATAAAGCATTTTTCTAATTCCCAAATGAAATTACAACATGAGTGCATTATTTTGCTCACTAATAAACATATTTTTTTTAAAAAGAAGAACATATTTCCAAACTCTGTTGACTAAAAATGCTTAGAGACAATAACAATTCAACATAATGTGTATAACTTTTGCCCAGAATCAGGGTTTCTTGGAGGAATGGCTGAATGGCTACTTCCATATTTGGGGCAAGAAATACACAAAATGAGCAAGGGATATCATGTGGTGCCCAGAAAGAAAAACCATCATGGAATCGTGTCAAAAACACACAGGAGCCAACATGAAGAGTCTCCACAGGCCCTAAGTGGGACAATTTAAGAGCAACAAAAAGAATGATAACCAAAACACAGAATATGTTTGAATATGTCAAAATCCTATGAGTTCACAATGATGCTGAAAAAGACAACAAAAACCCCTAACAAACAACAAAGAGCAGTGGAAGGAGTAAAGGAGCACCAATTTATATATCTGATATTTGGCCATTAGAAAATGTGGCTGATTATTTGCAATGATGGCCACAATAAAACTATCTGGACTCAAACCAACCAACCATAAGAAGAATTTTGTAGAAGAACCTGGGAAATGTAATTAAGAACAGGGCATTTGAGGAATTATTGTTAATTCTGTTAGATGTGATAATGGCATAAAGATTATGTAAGAAAATGTTCAAATTTTTCAGAGGTGCATGCTTACATTTGAGGTGAAGTGATATCATGTCTGGGGGGGTTTCTAAACCCTGTTAAGAGTTGAATTTTGATGAGAGATACCTGAGAATTTATTGTACTAATCTCTGAACTTTGAATATGCGTGAAAATTTCCATGATAACATTTTAAACTACCTTCACATAGACTCTCTAATTGGCTTTGTTCCTCACAAGGTTGAAAGTTAAGTACAGTCAGAGTTAGTATCAACAGCCTCAATATACTAGTACATAAGATAAAATAAAAGTTCAGAGAGGAACGTTTTCATCCAAGGATTCCCAAGAAGCACATGGCAGACATGAGATATAAAACTGTGACTTCTGATTCCAAGCTCTTGGCTGTTCTGCCTTTTCCATTCTGTTCAACTACTCCTTTAAGTACACAGAGCTATCTCAATTCAAAGTCAACATTGACATACTTTCAAAGATGTCATTCTCAAATTTCACTATGAATTTCTCTATCAGCACATCTGATTTCCATTTTTTCTACAAGTTACTGGAAGGCGGAAAATTAAATATCCCCTCTCGGGTGGAAGTGAATGAATATTACATACAGAAAGAATAATTTAGATAGAAAAGCATGGGGTTCATGATGAATTGTGTGCCAATTCATTCATTAGCAAGAATCTATAATAATAAAAGGTTAAAATGCTAATTAGACCAGACGTCCTTCCGGATGACCTTCTGGCGAGGGAAGCCCGGGTCCTGGGTGCCAGAGGAAAGCCGGTGCCGGCAGCTGGGGGAAGGAAGGCCTACTCTTGCACAAATTGCTCTAGTATTTCTATAAAGTGAAGCTTCTCACCCAATATTTTGTTATCCTGAGGAAATGAAGAGAAAAAAAAGCTTGATTCTTTATTTTCCACTTTTCAAAGTAATGAATTGTTTCATAGCATCATTTAGTTGTGACCCATGAGTTGTTGCTACTGTTGCTTAATATCAATATGGATTTAAATATATCTCATGTATGTCAAGCCACAGCACTAATTAGCATACTGATGCTTAAATGGTTCATCTTTGGAAAGTGGGAGCCTTTCCAAGTTGACTTGTTTCATTTTAAGACAGCCTTACTAAAAGACAAAATAGAAAGCGGTACAGGAAACAGCACAGTCAAAACCAGAGAGATGCAAAATGGCATGGTACTCCTGGACATCTCTCATTCAGTGGAGCTAGAGAATGATAAGTAAAGAAGCAGCAGCAGGCCCTAGCTGGTTTTGCTCAGTGGATAGAGTGTCAGCCTGTGGACTCAAGGGTACCGGGTTCGATTCTAGTCAAGGGCACATGCATGCCTGTGTTGCTGGCTTGATCCCCAGTAGGGGGTATGCAGGAGGTAGCTGGTCAATGATTCTCTCTCATCATTGATGTGTCTATCTCTCGCTCCTTCTCCCTTCCTCTCTGAAATCAATAAAAATATATTACTTTAAAAAAGAAGCAGCAGCAGTTTAGAGACATCTAAGAAGCAGAATAAAGAGGGTCTTAGAGGGTCTTATAGGTGCTTCATGAGATTTCAGGTATGTCAGTGGTTGCTGGAAACCAAGATCAACAGTAATTAATATAAATGCGAGAAGTTCGTCAAAAGGCTGACCTGGGCTCCTTTGATATTCACAGGGTGAATTTGCATTTTATTACCTACTGCTGACTCAATGGCCTAAAGCAAACTCCCCCCTGACCTGATAATCTTACGGTTTACTAAACAACCACCTTTGATATGTCTGTCTGCATTCCTAAAAGGCAATTGTGTATTCTAGTAATAAAAGCAGACCGGAAGGAGACTCAGTGGAACTTGACTACTACAGTTAAGTTTTCCCTGGCTTCCCCCCATAATTTCAAAATTATTATTTCTTGTCTTGTGTTTTAATTTGCACATCAGCTCTTTCTCTAAGCCTTTGAACCCGAAAGCCACACTGGCCATGGCTTTTCACAAATGGTCACCAACAACAGCAAGGCAGCTTGACTCACTGACCCATGCTATCTCAGGTATTTGTAAAGTGCAAGTAATTCCTTACTAATAAAAATTAAAGGACCAAACTTGATAAATTATTTTCTTTACAAATAAGAATGTATTGAATGCGTAGGCCCATGCTTGGTATAGTGGAATACAGTTAAAGTCACTTACACTCATTTGCATGTTAGGATGCTTTATGGCGTGGAACGACATCTGGTGTGGCAGGCACACCTGTGGAGGGTAGTATGTGTGATTGTCCTCCCCCATGTGTGTTCTGGTGAACTGATGATGAACCAAAGATGGTGCTGGTGATAGGGAGCCATCAGAACCATATAAACAGGGAGTAATATCAATATTCCCTCATGCTTTCCCACCCAGAATCCCCGAGTTCATTTACAAATCAGTGCTCAATTTAAGTGAACATAAGTTTTCTATAAAGATAATTTCTGGCTTTATTAAATTACTCCCTCTCCCCGTTTTTATTTTATCCTCACGAGGAAGGAACCACTTACTGGTTGATCAATCTTTTCTTCTTTAACTACAGAGGATGTACAAATTCTAGCATAATTTGCGGCTGTGATTTCCTTATCCAGTGCAGTGCTATGGAAGGCCATAAAAGTTTTCTTATTTTCAATGTAATTCCACTTTTGATTGGAAGTCCCATTGTTATAGGGCTTATATTTCTGGGGGGGGGGGGGGAAATAAAAGACAAAATCTGGAGTCAAATGGAAGAGTTTATGATTTGGCTATGGCAGCCATAGTTTTCATTGCATAAATTCAGAAAGTACAGATAATTACTCATTCTGCTATGTAGTTGTAACTACATATTTGATTATTACATAACTACATATCTGATATTTGATTAATATAAACATACATGTGTATATATATATGTATATATATATATATACACACACACACATATATATATATATATATAAAATAGAGGAATATGCAAATTATCCAGGACGCCGTCACATCATGACCGTTCACAGGGTGGGCGGGGCTGCGGGGCCAAGGGGTGGGACTCTGGGTCTAGCGAGATTTTGTCCCACCCAGGCAGACTCCCCCAAGGCCCTGCAGCCAAATCAGACACCGACCTGGGGTTTACTAAACTTTACTGGAGCTGCTCCCCATATCCCCAGACCCTGCCCCAGAACCGCACTGTCTGCAGCAGGGTGCTGCAGCAGCCTCCTGACAGGCGGGCAGCCGGGGAGAGCCAAGTGGGGTGGGGGCTGCAGGGAGCCATGGAGGGGTGGGGTGGCCAGAGCCAAGTTCCTGGGGGTCTGAGGAGAGCGCCTGACAGGAACCCAGACTGCAAAGAAGGAAGAGGAAGCAGCCACGGGGAGCTCTTCCAATCCCCCTGCACGAACACCCTACCCCAGCCCCCACAACCCTGGGGGGACAGGGAGGCTGACTGGATCGGGAGAAGACAGCCTTGGGGGTAGCTGCAGCCCGGACCTCTGACTCCCAATCTCTTCCCCCACCACCCCCACCAGGGGCGCCCACAACAATAGCACCCTGGCAACGACCTGTCAGCGCCCCCAAGGCACCCAGGGCCTGCGGCCTGCCGCTGCTGGGTCGCTTCTGCTGGGGCTGGGCATGCCTCTCCTCCCTACAACTCCAGACCTGGGTGGAGGCAGGCCTGAGTGGCCCCCCAGGGTCAGACCCATCCCCCCTGACAGCAGTGGTGCCTTCTCCGCAGTGGAAGTGCACTGAACCTTGCCGGGGGCATGGCTAAACCCACCCTCCTAGTCCACCTGGCCCCGCCCTGGCCTGGCCCCCGCCCCACTCCAGGAGATTGGAGCCCTGCCCTGAGCAGTACAGATGCTAAATGGCCATGTACAATTTAAAGAACGATGCCAAGTAATTTAACAGTTTCTCCCCCTTTGGCCTCGCTGCCCCCCCAGTGTCCCTATAGACCCCCTCCACCCCCCGTCAGTGCCTCCAGGGATGACCATTGCTACAGGGATACTGGCCAGAGCCTGCTCCTCTGAGGCCTGTGGAACCCTCTGCAAAGCTTCGATAGCTACAGTCCCAGGAAACAATCATTAATCAGTACCTGCTACCCGTGGGCTTAAAAATAACAATCCCTTCTCATGTAGACATCACTTACTTGATGAAACATTTCTAGGTTTATTAGCTCAGAACCTCCTCATGACAACCCAGTGAAGTAGGTGGAGAAGAGATTACAATTCCCATGGTGTATGCGTATGGATTCAGAAATGAAGCTCAGAGAGGAAAAGTGTTAAGCCCAGTGGTTCCCAAGGTGCAGCACATGCCCCACAGGAGGACAATTTGATTTTAAGTGGGGGCAATTCGAGAATGAGTTAACAGTGAATTTTTTGCATTTCTTATGGTTCTAGGGGGCCTCATCTATAGCATATCCTATATAATAAAAGGCTAATATGCAAATGACCGAATGGTGGAATGACCAGTCACTATGATGTGCACTGACCACCAGAGGGCAGACACTCAATGCAGGAGCTGTCTCCTGGTGGTCAGTGTGCTCCCACAGGGGGAGCGCTGCTCAGCCAGAAGCCAGTCTCACGGCTGGTGAGCACAGCAGCAGTGGTGGGAGCCTCTCCCACCTCCGTGGCAATGCTAAAGATGTCTGACTGACAGCTTAGGCCCACTAAGCTGTCAGTCGGACATCCCCCCAGGGCTCCCGGACTGCGAGAGGGCACAGGCCAGTGAGGGACCCCCCTCCCACCAAGTGGACAAATTTCATGCACCAGGCCTCTAGTCTATATATATATATAAATATATATATATAAAAGGCGAAGCAACCATCCGACCGGTAGCTATGACATGCACTGACCACCAGGGGGCAAACGCTCAACACAGGAGCTGCCAAGTTGCAGTGACTTGGTAGCTGCAGAGACTTGGCAGCAGCAGTTCTCAGATGACACACCGCAGAACCAGAGAGGAGAGAGCCCAATTCCGAAGTGCATCACCCGACAACTGCCCTCTTGCAATCCGGGACCCCTCAGGGGATGTTGGAGAGCCAGATTTGGCCTGATCCCCACAGGCCAGACCGAGGGACCCCACCTGCCTGAGGGACCCTGCTCACTCTGCAGACACCCTTTAGCCGTGGCACCGCCCCAGGTGCAGCCGGCCAGGTAGGGACTGCAGGAGGTTGGCTCCAGGGCGTGTCCTGCCAGTCCCGCCCCGCTTGCAACCTTCTAATTAATTTCCTTTCAATGTGCACAAGTCTGTGCACCGGGGCACTAGTGTATTTATAAATATGCATTCTTTAATTTACAAAAATAGGATCACAAAATATATACAATTTGATAACTGCATTAGGTTTGTTTTTTTGTTTGTTTTTGTTTTTACTTAACAACTAGAAGCCCGTTGCATGAAGTTTCGTGCAATAGACCTTCCTTCACCTGGATGCCGGCACCAGTTTTCCGCCAGCACCAGTTTTCCTCTGGCCACCTGCCGATCGGAGCGCCTCCCGCCAGCACGATCAGCCACCCCAAGTTCCTCCAGCACCAGTTTTCCTCTGGCCACCTGCCGATCGGAGCGCCTCCCGCCAGCACGATCAGCCACCCCAAGTTCCTCCAGCACCAGTTTTCCTCTGGCCACCCGACGATCAGAGCGCCTCCCGCCAGCGCTTCGATTGGCGGGTGGCCAGAGGAAAACTGATGCTGGCGGAAAACTGATGCTGGCAGCCATGCATTCGGCCACCCCAAGTTTCGCCACCGGCGCCTTCTGCCGGCCCCATGGGTCCTCCTGCAGCGCCGGCCATTGGGGCTGGTGAGAGGAACAGGGTCCCCGCCCCCCGCCAGCCCAATCAGCCACCCCGAGTCCCGCCCCCAGCCTCCCACTGGCCCAATCGTGGGTGTAGCGAAGTGATGGTTATTTGCATACTTCCCTTTTATTAGGTAGGATATTCCATTAATCTTTTTTTTTTTTTAAACATTTTTAAAGGATATATACTATTTGCTTTTAGGGATATTTTATTTTACCACTCTCTAAAAATTAAACATGTAGATTCTCAAGTTTTCCTTACTATAAGTGAAAAAATATATATACAGATAAATCTTTGTGTAAATCTAAAACTTCTTTAGAACAAACTTCTCAAGTAGAATTGCAAATAAAAGAACACAATCACTTTTAAATATTGAACTTTATCACAGCCAATAATTTCCAGAAAGGTTATTGTAGTTACAAGTCCACCAATAGTATAAGAAATGGCCTGTTTTCCTCACACTCTTGCCAAAACATCTTCAACTTAATAGCTTGCTGATATTTTAATTTACATTTCATTGGTCATTAAGGAGGATTTTTTAAAATGTGAATACACTCAGCATTATATGTAATGGAAATAGCATACTTATTCAAATTATATAACTTGGTTCAAACATAAGTAAAGAAATAAGTTGTTTCACTTTAAGAGAAATTAAACCAGATTAGTTCCAACTAAACATATGACACCTTTAAAATGAATAATACTTACTTTACCAAGGAGAGATTGATAGTTAAGAGGAAAATAAATGAACCTTAAGAATTGATTTAATAGGTCAGATAATAGAGCATCCCTCAGAGGTATGAGAACAAAGACTATATTTCAAGGAACAGGGAGGAGGGACCTACTAAGATTAACCTAACATGCCTCATTGTTATTTATTTACTTGAACTTTAATATTTTCTCATAAACTGATTGCTTCAAGAAATAAAAATGGAACACCAGCAGCAATAACAAAAAATCTTGAAAGTTAATACAAATTATCTTGGTATCAAACTCATTTCTTATAAAATGGGAACCTTAAGGGAAACATCCATATCTATAATTTTATGAAACTGATTAAGGTACTAAATTTTCATCTGCATGAGGTTTTTATCTCGCTGTCAAAGAGGCACCTGACAGGGAAGAATGTGATGCTATATATACTGTGTCTCCTAGAACAAATTTTAAGCCCATATTTATCATCAGGATAGAAGACTTAATTAAGCTTTGATATTTGTCCAGATTGCTTTGTCCCAATTTTGGATTCATTGCTATTAAAAAACATGGGATAAAAGAAATGTTACTTGGAGACAATATATTCTGTTCACCAAAAATAAGGCAAAGATTGTGGAGGAATCAGAAAGTAAATTCAGAGCAGAGCTGCTCCTAAACTTTCTCCCCTCCTACCAAGAAAAACACACATAAACACATATTTATTTAGGAGTGTCTTTGATTACAAATAAGTGAGGATGACATAACAAACATAAAAAGAAAGAACTGCCCAGGTGTTTGCCTAAAACTTAAATGAAGCCAGACTTCTTTGGAGTCTCCAAAAATTGTTTGGCTGCTATAAATATTTGCAAAAAGTATGTTAAAAGTATAATTAGAATTAACACTGTTGAGCTCATCCTTCAGGAAGAGCCTTCTGACCATGTTCTTTCACTCTAGTTGCCACTGAACTTAAAACATGTGGTGCATCCAGCAGCCATTCATTCCACTGACTGTACCTACCACTGAGACTACAAGCCATGTGAATGCTGCTGGGACAATTGCTCGTGCTTGCCATTGGAATTGATTTACGTAGAAAGCATAGCTCCTGACATGCAGCAAGCCCACAACCACCATCTGTTGGATTAAGCTAAATTAAGAGCTACATGAACATGTTCAATTTGAAATCTAAGCAGAAGGTTGTAAATATTTTAGCAATAGCATTCAAGATAGAATTCTGTGACATCCAATTTCTTTCTCCACAACAAGGATGCATGGAGCTTTACTTGCATTCAACTAAATAAAGGGCCATGATTACTCTTTATATATATCTTACCTGAAGAATAACTGGATAGCTACAGACTTCATTCCCCGTCTTGGTCATAGACACTGCCAGCACAAGCTCTGGGTTCCTCACCAGGTGAAAGGTCCTTGGGAAAACAGGATTAGGCACATTACACAGCAGCATGACCAGCTTAGAGCGCCCTCTGTGCCACTTATTAGTGTGTTACTTCTTGTCTCCATAATAGATGTGAATTCTGTAAGCTTTTCTCCCATTTTACAGCAGGCATGATGTTAGCGGTTCTCACAGAGAGTGCTGGAAGAGCACTGCAGGAGGAAGGGGCTCCTCTTTCTGGCTGTGTATGGCATCCCTAATTGGGAGTGGGATATCCAGTGATGCTCTTCCCCAACCAGGTGCCCAGGATGCGTGGGCCTTCGGCACCTTCTCAGCCCTGACCTGGCCTCATGATCGCCTGCTTGTGGCTCTCCTGACACAGATCCTGCATGCCCCAGGCCTTCTGCCATGCCAGCACCCCCACTCCCTTTACATGCCCATGTGCCTGGCAACCAGTTATACCCCCATTTATGTTCCAGAGGGCTGCTTGCTGCTTGCCCAGCAGCCAAAGACAAGGTCTGGCCAGGCAAAGCAGCACCTTTCTTTGCCATCCAGTGGGCTGCAACCATACCTTTCCAATGGGTTTTGAACTCCAGCCTTGGGGAGGGGCCAAAGTCCAAGTCTGTCCTTTCTTGCATACCATCCCTCAGCCTTACAGTATCACATAGAATGTATATTTGTTTAAATATCCGATAATTACTCTTTTATCATTGTTTAATAATCATTTATGTTAAGCTTCTCCTGTTTAAATCACTGTACGTTTTCTGCCTCCAGATTGTACCCAGACTGCTATACTCTCCTCCCCATTTAGTTGCTATGGGAGGCAGTGTATCGGAGTGGGAGCCACAATGCCTAAGTCTGAGTCCTGGGTCTACCTGTCAGTAGCTCTACAGCTCTGCTTAACAACTCTGCTTCAGTATGCTCATCAGTAAAATGAGGTAATACCTGATCAGATGATTGTGGGAATTAAATGAGTTAATGCATATGAAATGCAATGAATGTTGTCTGTTGCATAGTATTCGTATTTGTGATTATTACTAATGGTTATGATTTTTTTAAAAAAGATTTCCCCCAATTTTTTTCCCTGAAGGAGCTTTCCCTAAAAGTCCAAGATATGTGGTGAATATTTTTATGTGATCTTATTGGAGCTAACATAAGGCCCCCTCGATTGGAAAACAAAATGAAAATTATTGAGCTAAAACTTTCAAATTCTTTTCCTTGCATCACTTAAAAGCAAAAATAAACGGACCATTTTAGGCTCTTGTCTGTATGGAAAGAGCCAATTCTTTCCCTCTGTCAACATAGTTACATTACAGACCAATAGTGGCACTCCTGCTGTGGAAAATACAACTCTTCCTGAACATAAAATTTAATGATGTGGGAGTAGAGAAGGGATCTATTATAAAAGTAATATATTTTTCAAGATTGAAAAAATTCCAGATATCTAATTTAAACCTCTGAACACAGAACAATATATCCTCGTTGTAAAAATACACAAAGTACTGAAGACTATAGTAAAATTATAACACAATTTTAAACATTACTCTGACTTCTACAAGATAATCACCATTAATCTTACAATGTATTCCCTCCTTCTATTGTTAGTTAATGAAGTATCATCTTAAATCCAAAGTGGATATTCCATATTTTTCAATACCTTCTCGGCTTTTATGAAGATGGTGCACACGGCAAGGGAGCTGATATTCTATATTGCTCCTCTCTGCAGCCTCAGCATGTTGAGGACTTTGCACCTTGCATTCTTATTGGCATTCAATAGTATGTGAATGAATGAATGAGTATATATTTCTGCAGTAACCTATTGAGATGCCAAGATTAGTTAGCTAGCTATCTCTGTGTTTTGCTGACTAGAATGACTAGAATAGATATAGCAGCTTCCCCAGGCTTCAGTGCCCTGCTCAGCCATTGTAGAGTTGGTTTTTCTTTTTCCTTTTTGAACAATGCAGCTAACTGGTGCTGGCCCACAGCAGGAATGCTTATATTCTGCAGGAAGCCTGAGCTTATAGAACTCTACACAAAACCCCCTGCGTGCCAAAGAGCAAGGTGAGAAATTACTCTGTGTCCTAGCAATATCCAGCACAATACCACTGTCTCTTCCATTAACCCATGCTATGAACACATGCAAGTCACTTAATCTCCTTGAGCCTCAGTTTACCTAGTTTTGGAATCAAGTGACTAAGACTAGATGATTTTAAAGATTACTTTGAGCTCCAAATTCCATAATGCTGAATTTCCCCCTCTATAACCTTGAGTGCTGATGAGGGAATTTTCATCCCTGAGGATTTCTTCATATTTTTTCATATTTTCCTTTAGAGACCAAATGATTAACTCAGATTGCGCCAGAGTTGAAAATGGGAGGAAGATGCCAGATTATCTCAAAAGTTGATCTGGACCTTCTTCTGTGGGGCTGAAAACCAAGCTACTGAGACGTCAGCAATTTCCTATGCCTTTCAGTGTCCCCTTGCTCACTTCTTGCCCTTCCAGCCGAGATGATGTGTTATCCCATCAAGGCCTGAATGAAAGGACTAAAAGTAGACAATTCTCAGCACAGTGATGCCCCTTAGAACCTCCCACGATGTTGGCAGTGAGATACTCTGCCCACACTCTACTATTCCAAATACTGAAAGGGCAGTTGCCTCCCTAAACTTATTGCCTGGACAAAATAAGGAGGATCAAAAGACAGTGGTTCACATAAACGAATTTTCTACAGGTTCTGCTACACAGTGCAATCCAAGGTTCTCCAGGCCTCACCAGGTAATCAGAACTGATGGGTTTCAATATCCAATTAGGCGGAAGGAAAAAAACCCAAACACACACAGCAAGATGCCAAGGGGAAATGTGAAAGAAAGAATTACTGTCACTAGGCAGACACACTTCTGCCATAGGACATATATTCCTCTAAATCGTGCCCACAATTAATCATCCAGACTTCTGCAAAACCTCTGTCCAAATGTTTGTGGAGTCTCCAGATGGTGACCCATGTGCTCATGAGCAAATCCTGTCCCACTGCCCCTCCCCCTCACTCCTCCACCTCTTCTCTCCAGACTCTGGAGTTTCCCACCAGAGATCAATCAATACCACCATTTCCCACCAATGGCCCCTCTCTTCTATGGCTTGACATGGGGAGGCCTCAAGAAGGCCAAGTTGTGGAGTGTTTTGGAAAGTGGAAGGAGATTGGAAGAGGCTGTTCTCGTTCATGTTACATGTGGCTACATTTTCCAAAGCAGTGCTGATCATAGTCCAATGTTTCAGCGTTTTAGGCAGACTTCTCTTTTATTTTCACTCCAATAGCCGTGCCCTCCTCCTGCTCTCTCTACAGCAATGAGGATAAAAAACGAAACCAATGCCAGATACTCAGGAGGACCCAGAAACGGCCCTCTTTTCCAATGAACAAGTGTTTCTGAGTTGAACTCATTATGCTTGGCTTTCTCTTCTCTTGGGTCATGTTTCCCATGTGTGTTCACCCCAGTTCCTCAGCCATGCTCGAATTCCAACTGAGGCTCAAGCAGGACCTGTACTATAATATAGAAAGCCAAGGCAGTAAGATGCATTGCTAATTTCTAGAAATGTAGAGATGGGGTAGTACCAACTCTGTAGGGGCAGGGATATTTATTGTTTTGTTCTTAACCCTAAAACACTGCCCGGTGAACATTCTTTACAGCTGAATGAATGCATTCTGGTCCCATAAAGCAAGCCACTCACAGGGACAAAAACCTGCTTCCTAGCGTCCCATTGCAAAGACAACTTAGCTAGGCTAGGATGAATGGGGCCAAGGAAAACACTCACCAGGTCCATCTACATGTTGGCTTTTCAGCTTTCTGTAAAACAAGCCCAGCAAGTCTCCCTTGCTGGCAGTTTTGCTCATCTCAGACAGTGAGCAGATGAAGGCTAGCTCCTTTCCCCACACATGCTGGGCCCTCTGCTGCCCCCTGCTGAAGTTTATGCAATCTCTGTCAAACCAGCAATTCCTAAACCTTTTGCATCCCACACCTATTGAGAATCCAATGAAAATCACAGCTCCTTTCCAGAAAAAAACAACTGTATTGCAGAGATACACAAACACAAATTTTATATGGCATTTCAAAAGACTGAAGAGGGCCCTGGAGACCCACCATATAACACTAATGGTAGAACCTGAAGCAAACCAATCTAAAAACCAAGGAGTTATTTTCTTTCTTGTTAAGGAAATGTTCCAACATGCACACACACACACAAAAAAAAAAAAAACCAGAGAGAAATGTTGAAGAAACCACCATGGACCCAACAGTGAGCAACATTCTGCCATTCTTGTTTCATCCATTCCCCTCCCAACTTTAAACATTTTTGCTTTAGCTGGAATTTTAAAGTAAATCTGAGATAGCTCTTAATTTTATCTGTACTATAACAATATATATAGTCCAGTGATCAGAGTTTTCTTTCTTTTTTAACATAACCATTATAACACCCAATAAAATAACAATACTTCCTTCATATTATCTGGTACCAAGACTGCTGTGAATTTTCTCTGATTGTCTCAGCAATAACTGTCTGATAGTGGTTGGCTTGAATCTGGATCCAAACAAGGGCCACCCATCAAATTGCCATAATATATTTGTATAAGTAAGAATTCGTTTTCACTGTGTCATATCAGTTGACTATTTGATGGAAGGACGGGAGGGAAGGCACGTATATGGGGAGGTGCAGGAGCTTGAGTTATGAAAAGCAAATTTTAAAAAATGAGGTCTTTTTGGAATTCTTACTTTATTCCTTCAAATCATAAAAATAAAATTAGATGAGAGTCCAGTTTTCTCTTGACCTCAAAGGCCAGTTAAAACTATGAACCCAGTAGGTCAGATTTCATGTTTCTTCTCTGAATCAATAGCAAATAAGTTGTGTGTAGACTACTGAGCGTTTACATTTGCTCTCACTCTCTTTCTCTTCCTGGAGTAGGATAAAAATGTATTGGCTATGTTAAATAGAACATCCAAAGCCCTCAAATATACATGAGCCTGCTCTGGGGGGACCATGTAAATCTCCCGCTCACTTGTTGATATATTGACCCCTAAATATAATGCGTTCACCTGCTGCCTTCCTTGTGCATCCAGCGTTGATGACTGTCATTGGCTTTTTTCTCCACCAAAACCACCTCCATGCCTGAACGCAGGTCTGGACCTCGCACCCCCAGGACTAGCTGAGGAGCTTCATGGCTTATGATTTGCCCATCTCTGTATTCAAACTGCTGGTGGCAGAGCTTCTGCAATTTACTCCGTTTTGGAGAATGGCTGAGATAAAGAAAATCCCATTATGTGCAGAAAAGTACCTCGTGCCCTTGATGTGCTGGAGATGGCAGGTTCTGTCGGCAGGAGACCCGCTGTGAACCAAATTCACTTACAATGGTGAGCCATCACCCTTGGGACAGCAGCGATGTACAAAGTAGAATTCTGAGTTTATTTAGTAACAGAAATAAATGTTTATCTGAGAGAATATGAGAAACTCATCAGCACAGAAAAAAGACATTCAGTTGAAGAGATAATTTAAAGTGGAAAAAGAAGTTAGAAAAAAGAAGGCATGTAGAATCAAAACAGAGAAAAATAAAGGAGTTCTGTTTAAACCATGAGTGTTTCTATCCTCTATCTAGACTCTTGGCAAATAGAACATTATTCTCCAAGTTTTTCAATTTTCCCTAATAACTCACACTCATAACAACTCAATATTATATAAAATAATAATATGCAAATAAGTTAATTTAAAGGAATCTCTTACTAAGGCTCTTAAGGGATTAAGTAAGCTTATCAAACATACTAAACATCACAATGCATTGGCAATTAAATTAATTTATAAACATCTATTAAAACTAATAGATGTTTACATTAATTGACTAATATAAACATTTATTAGTGTATAGCGCATAGACTAATGCTAAATGTTTTATACATATAAGCTGCTATAATGTTAAGCAAATGTCTAAAGATGATAGATTGCTGTCGTTTCACTGGGCACTGACCAGAAAATAATAAAATTTAAAAAAGAAGAAATTGCATTTTACTAATTTCTTAAAGACATCAGGGCATCTTACATGTTAATGCATAAGTTCATTCACACATTTATTCAACAAATATACAAGCTTTGTGCTAACTTCTCAGGAGGCAAAGATGGATGAGCTTTAACAGAAAAGACACACCAGTGAAAATAAATTATATTATTTAGCGGAAGTGCGAAGGACCTTCCCATCAGTACTTGCAAATACTTCAGTCAAAAACAGAAGGAAGACAAAAATGTATACGTTGATGTAAATAGCAGCTAACAGTAATGCAAATCCTTAGGAATATTCTTGCCCCAAAGTGAGAAAATCTAAGACCAGCTAGAAATC
Source organism: Eptesicus fuscus (assembly GCF_027574615.1). Classification (NCBI taxonomy): domain Eukaryota; kingdom Metazoa; phylum Chordata; class Mammalia; order Chiroptera; family Vespertilionidae; genus Eptesicus; species Eptesicus fuscus. The sequence goes on from NC_072485.1 coordinate 62,735,194, forward strand.
TCTATAAGGAATTCACTGAAACTTTTTACCTGTATTTTTTCTGTGGTTCCACATTTTCTAAGATCTCTTCCTGCATTTTCTTTGGAAAACAGTTGCTCTCATCAGAGATATGAGAAGGTTCCTGCCAGGCATACTTAAGAGGCGTGTGACGAGCCTGCATTCGGAGATGGGCTTTTGCATGTGAATCTCTATCAAGGTTCATAAACAAACACAAGTCTAAGAATTTGGATTCATACTCCCAGAATTTTCTCTGAGGCGTATTCTGATCGCATCCTAAAGGATACTGACAGACCTATAAATCATATTTCCATAGTGATGCCTAACATTGCAAATCCATATCCTACTAATACTTAATTTAGATATTTTAATATAAAATTGCAAATAAAATTGCTTTATCACATAATAAACAGCATTCATCTTTGTTAGGTTTACTCAGAAAAAAATAGAACATGTATTATGTTTCAAAAATTATAAGACTAAGACTACTTAGTAGTTTAAGAAATTCCTAACAGACATGTACGGAGAATCCTTGTACCCATCCCGTAAGTGGGTCATATTTCTTCCTGGAACAGTACAGCTAGATTGTTGGGTTTCATAAAGTTTATTCATTAGACGTTAACGGAATCTTAATTAACTTAACTTTTCCACTCAACAGAGGAATCTAGGGAGACTCAAATAGTCTTGGCACTAATGGTGCCAGCTTCTGATAGAGAATAATGTACTAAAACACTCAGAGTAAATAGTCATCATTGGAATAACTGTGCCCGCCTTCTGGCTTCTTAAGACGAAGATGAGCATGGAAGCATAGCCACCACACAGATCTGTATATATCCAGTTCCAGGCCACACTGTTCAGGGCACTTTTGCCTTCTGTGGGATCATGACACAGTATGAGAACTGCTCATCTGAAAGCAGGATAAATATATAGGCAAGGCAGCAAGCATATTTCAGCACTGTAAATATGCATATGTGAAAATCAAACTCTCTAGAATAGGCTGTGACCACCAAGGTCTGGTGGTACTTTGATGTAACTGTAAGCAACATCAAATTACCAAAATCTTCAGGGACAACTCCTGTGTCAGCAGAGCAGACTATACACTTTTCCAGTGTAACAAAAGTATGACATGTAGATATGAAATTGGTGAGTAATCACGACCTTATTCAGAACAGCAGCACAAGCTGCTTCTCAAATGAAAACTCTCAGTAACTGTTAAAAAAACAACAGTGCCATCTTGTGTTGAAAATTAAAAAAACAAACAAAACAGCTTTCCCATTTCTTTGAGGAAAAAGAAGGAGGAAAAGGTTATTTTTAGTTTTAACACATTTAGTAGTGTGTAAACAGTATTCTTCCTCCAAATCCAGATGTTTTATTTTTTAACTTTGACTTTATCTATATGCTCTTGGGTTTCCAGACAAATGAAGTAGAATCAAATCAATTTTAAAATGGTCATTTTAAAATCCATCTGGCTATATGAATTCATTCATTTGTCTATCCATTCATTCATAAAACTAATTATTCATTATTAGTTATTCATGTCTTTAACTAATATTTATTGAACATTTACTATATGATAGCTGCAGAGTTCTAAGTGTCAGAATACAGTGGTAAACAAAACATAATTTATCAGAGTTCATGGAGCTTACATTCTAGAGGAGAGCAGAGAGATAAGAAAATGAATAAATAAACAAGATAAGTGCCATAAGTGGGATAAAACAGAATATTGTGATACAAATTGGTTGGAGTGGGGTCTAGTTTAGGAATGGACTCAGAGAGGGCTCCTCTGAGAGATGATGTTTGAGTTGAGACCTGGACAATGGAAAGGAGTCAGCCATGTGAGGATCTGGAGGGAGAGCATTCCAGGCAGAGAAAAGAACAAATGGAAAGTCTCTGAAGCAAGAATATGTTTGTCTCATTTGAGGAACAGGGACACTGGTGTGACATATATGCAGTGAATAAGGGGAAAGGTAGTAGGAGAGGAAGCTTACCAGGAGGGCAGGGCCTGCCTGCAGTACAGCAAGGAAAAGGGAAGGTGTCCCCACCCCCATCCCAGTGCCAGGCTCTGAAAGCCTTTTCTTCCATAAGGCATCACAGCAGAGGTCAGTGCTCCCACAGTTTCTCTTCCACTGTGCTTCTTACCATTTTTACCAGAAATCTTTACACAGAACCCATATATCAAAAGGGTTCCTTCCAGATTTATGGCCCAGTCTCTTGCTTTATGGATGTCCTTTCTTAAGCCATCCTATTTCCCAAATAAGTGAAAACTGCCAACCAAACATATCTAAGGAAGTCTAGGGAAATCTTACAGTGACTTTCTAATGTAAGATGATTTAAAATCGACTCATTGAAAATAGTTCAAAGAAACAATGAAAGTTAGTCTGGAAAAAAGATAACCCGGTGGGCTAATGATGGGGAGCTTTGAACATTTTAAGGACTCTTAAGTAGAAGAGGAATAGGGCATTGCATAGAGATACAGAAAAAATCATAAGATGGAGATGCTTTAAATAATTATTTCAGCATTAAAATGGGCTGCCTTGTGAAATAGTGATCTCCCTGTTACTAGGAGTATTCAAGAAGACTGTATCAAAAGGGCCTGCCTGGAATGTCCAGGAGACTCCTGGATTATATTTTGGGTGGACTCCAACAAGGACTCCAAGCCTGATGAAATCTATGAATCAGAATACTGTCAATGTTTGTTCTCAAAGATGTTCTTTTTCTTAGTTTCTCTTCATTTTTTCCCAAGTGCAGTCTACTAACTCAGAGGCCAGATGATACATATTTTAGAAGAAGAATGAAAGGGGCATTGGGAAAGTTTGTGGTCAGTTCCCTAACCATTGAGTAAGATGCCATGTAGGTCAAATCATACTCTCTGACAAAGGCTTTCTGGTGCCTCTGTCGGTATAGGACATTGGACCAGATGACTCACTCATCAAAATCTGAAAGTTTGAACCCTAAAACAAAAGTTGGTATTCTTATAATTAAGGACAGAAACAGTGTTTTTAGACAGGTTATAACAATTATATATAAATTAATTTTCACAGTTACTGCAATGGCAATAGATCAACTATTTGTGGTTTTATGATTTGAAAACTCAATCATTTATTTATTCAATAATGTTTAAAATCAATTTACCCTGCTCTTCACAAAAGACAGAGGTTTTGCCTTCAAGGAATTCCCAGCTTGGTGGTTGTTTGTGTGGTAAGGGGGTGGGGGTGTGTGTGGAATCTTGCTATCTATAATCATTGCTATAATTGATTTCAATGATGAAAAATTATTCCATGGATGAAGACAGGGCAAGTCAAGGCACTTCAGGTGGAGAGAAAGGAATGTAGCTCAGAGCATGCCACGTTCAGGTGACAGCTTGTAGCTGCTGAGCTGGAGGGTGGAGTTCATGTGGCAGGAAGGAAAAAAGGTAGAGTGAGGCAGGCATGGGGGTGACAAAGATGGTCAATGACAGGCCTGGACCAGGTCAGAAGGGCTCAGGATTCCAGACTACATATTTTTTCTGTCTACACAGGTAGCCATTAAAGAATTGTAGAAAAAGGATTGTGTTTTAGAAAGATAGTTGTCCACAGATAGAACTTCAGGTGAATTGAAAGGAGATGATTGTGGAGATGAGTCCCATCAGAAAGCTATTTCAGAGCCCAGGATGGTAGCTGTACATTAACATGCACCCAACTTGAAACTACATTAGGGAAGAAGCATACCCAAGGTCCACATTTATGGAAACAAAACATGATGGATTCTTCAAATAAATGTCTGCGATTCTAATATTCTAGTCTTTAAAAAATAGTGGCATTATGACAAAATGACTGAAAGTAGATCATTGTGAAAGTAGAACTGTGAAGCTCCAGCACTATCCCTCTGCCAGGAAACCGATTCAGTATGAGCTCTTCACCTGACATCCATTTCACACACTTGGCATGGGTTCCCTACTGGGCTCTGTGCTGTTATCAGGCTAATGAGCTGAGTTCAAATACTAAGCAGGCAGCTTTTCTGACCACACTGATCACTTACAGAGTTTTACTGAGAGCACTTCCCGTGGTTAAAGCATTTTTTTGCATTTGCTCTTCCTCTGGCTCTATACTTTGCTTCTCTTGTCCAGAAGTAGCTACGGGCTTACACACAGCAAGCTTGGCTCCAGACACAATGTCACTTTGGACTTCTAAAACAAGAGCTGAGCAGAAATGCACGCATTGCAAGGACAGGTTAGTTATAATTGCAGAGAACTGGGAATTTGAAAGCACATGCTAAAATACAAATGTAGAAAATTTCCAGCTATTCGGTATAAACACATCCTAAGAGTAACTGATAATTGCTTTTTAGCAAATACATTGGGTTTCTATTCAATTTAATTTTGTAGATTCTTTCCTCTAATGATATTCTTAGTAAAAAATACTAACACTAAGTTTTTCCAAAAACAATGAAGTTGTTGTACGTTCTATTTTAATGGGATATATATATATATATTCTGTAGAGACCCAAACTCTTCAGTGAATGTCCCCAAGGCTTTGAAACACACATGCAAAATTTACTGTACAGTGTTCAAGATATGCAAGAGGGTAATGTTTTTAATTATATTAATAATTTCCCCTTCTTGCCATTCTACATATAGAACCTTTGTCCTGGTGCCTGAAGCAGCCTTAATGAATGAGGAAGACCATGAGGAGATGAGAAATGCTACAAGAGGACAAGGATTGTTTTGACTTTCAAGCCGAGCATAAGTCAATGGCTGTGAAAGTCAGGATGACACTGTCTTGATTTAAGATCTTTCCAAAGGCCTTCAGCTCCCATTTAGCATATCAAAGGTTTGATCTTTCTCAGGGTTGACCTGGAGAAAACAACTGTTTCTGGGCCTGAGGGGAGAAGAGTAAGAAGAGGAGGAAGGCAGAAACCCAGCATGAGGGATCTTGTTCCCCTACAGGCTTCACTCCAGGCATCTGAGCTTCACCAAGGTAGTCCTGTGCACACTGCTCATTTTAGGACACTGTGGCAGTTACCCTTGAAGCAGCCTTCAACAAGCCATTTAAATCTGAATGTGGAAATGGTTTCTGGGAGGTGCAGCTGTGCCCCAGGATTTGCTGACAATCCTACTGAGCGCTTTCCAGAAGAGGTTGCCCAATGAAGGTCAAGGGGTCTTGAAGCAAAGACTTACAGAGATGACTACCCAGCAACAACCAGGCTTCCAAGGGCCAGGGGAACCAGAGGAGGGGCTAAGCAGGCAGGAAGTAGCACCCACCCAGCATTGTCTGAGCCAAAAGAATGGGACACCATCACCCAGCCATGGACTTTAGCCAGCAGGGCCCAGATAGCAAGAGGATCTGCACCCCAAATTCTTTCTTCCATTCTAGAGAGGAACTAAAGTGAGACTGGAACCTGGTAAATCTGAAAGTCCCATCCCCGCCCTGAAGGGACTACTTAAAGTAATGTATGGGATAAAATTTAAACCTGACTGAACATTTGTCTTGTCCTTGGTAGGGGTGCATGAGGCTCACAAAGAAGACCAATGTGTTAAAGACAAAATAAATTATGTTCTCTTTGCACAACCAAAGTGCAGTGTGAATGAAAATGTGCAGCTCTGTTAAATACAAAAATTAGTCTAAATTGCTAAACAGCAAGGTGCAGGAATGAAATACAACCTATATTAGCAAACTAATTTTTTTTTTTTAAAAAGAAGCACTATCATGAAGTATTTATTTTGGCTGTATACATTAAGGTAAATAACTCCAGTGCTTACCCTCTGTCTTACGTGTATTGCAGAAGGCTTGCATTTTAGAAATGTCTGATGCTAAATTCCTCAGGAAGAGTTGCTTCTTTTGATGAGCAATGGACAGGTCAGGATTGATCCAATGTTCCCCACATGAAACGTATACCTATTGAAGCAATGAGCCTCTGATCCCATATGCAACTGCTCACAGCAGCATATGTGCAGTAGCCAAGACTGAAAACAATCAAAACTTCCTACAATAGGTGAGTAGTTAAACTGTGGCATCATGGAATAGTACTCAGCAACGAAAAATGCACAGACTATTGATAAGGGCAACAACTTTGATGGATCTCAAGTTTTGTATAAAAAAAGTACTTCATGCTATCTTTGCAACTTCTTGTGAATTTATAATTATTTCAAAATAAAAAGTGTTTTAAAATAATTTTGAAAAGGAGAAAAAGTAGAGAAGGAAAGCAGGGAGGAAGGAGAGAGGGAGGGAAGGAGGAAAAGAGAGGAGGGGGGTAGGTAGGTGTAAATCAGGGCTTTGCAAAAAATATGACTGAGACCCAAATTTGGTCTGTTGCCTGTTTTTAAATAAAGTTTTATTGGAACGCAGCTATGCCTATTCATTTACATGCTGTCTGTGGCTGCATTTGTGCTATAACGGCAGAGTTTCAATAGAGACTATACAGTCTATAATATATGCCATCTGACCCTTTACAGAAAAAGTTTGATGACCACTGATGTAAATGAACTTGAAGTATATGCACCAAAATGTTCATGGGGATAGTTCTAGATACTAGAATATGAATGATACTTTTTCTTTTTGCTTATATGTATTTCATAAATGTCCTTACATAAATACATATTTCTTTGAAGTAAAAAAAAAAAAAAGAGAGAGAACTATTTCTATATGTTGAGAAAGATTCAGTAAGAGAACAATGGAGCCTAATTCTGCCTGTTTTGAAGCCACTCACTGATCATCACTCACATACTCTGTATGAGGATTCAGGAAAAATCAAAATTTTCTTTTTGAACAACAGATTTTTTCCCCCTCTTATGGACATACCTAATCATGTAACTGCTCATGTTTAATCTTCATGTTGGCTGTACCAAGCAGAGACGGGTTCATTTCTAGCAAAAATACAGGATCTTATAACAATCACTCCTGGCTCCACCTGACCCTCCTACACTTACAATTCCTTTGCCCTGGTGGCCTCATCTACTTGTCTTTAAATTATATTTATCTACATTAAGTTCTTTCTTAACTAGCACAGTAACTGTAGTAAATTATATCTGTAGCATTGGAATTCAAAACAAGGCCTGCCAGTCTCCAAGAACAATGGACTCCTCTCTCTCTCGCTGCCTCAGAGACTGGTCATTGATATTTCTGTCTGAGACTCTCTTGAAGGCTCTTCACATTCAGAGCCTGAATTGAGTTCTGATAATATGGTGAGAGCTTGGTTTTCTGTTCAAGGCATCAGCCAAGGCAAGTTTTCTTTTCGAATTTGAGACCTCCAATTCCATAACTGGGAGCAAAGGCTGGGCTGCTAACGTCCCTCTCAGCCTTCTCCAGCCACCCAAATAGAGTGTATGAAAATCTAGATGTAATTTTTTTTCTGAAAAGGTAATGTTATCATTAAGTAATAAATCATTAGACGACTACATTTTGAAGGTCCCCCCCTCAAAAAAAAAGAGAGAATCTATTTCCTTTAGAGTAGGATAGGAACCACAAGCAGTTAATAAATTGGTCTCCTTATTTACAAAATGAGAGCATCCATCTCATAGGGTTGTGATGAGCTTCAATGAATTAATTCATATGCGACCCTGAAAATCATGCCTGACACATAGTAAGCTCTCGACAGCTATTAGAGTTCATCTCTGATGGTTGGTGAGTTATGATAATTCTGAGGGGGAAAACAAGAGGAAAGAGGATAAATGTTTGAAGTCTTATATTTTAAAACATTTTACATAGTATTCATATATGAATATTTCCAGTTTCTCATTCATGTCTTTACCAGTTCATCTCTTTGAAGGTCTTTTACAGAAAAGATTTCCTTCCCCTTTTCATTGAACAACCTCCGAGCTGCAGAAGGTAAATGTAAAATTTCAGTACACCTGCAATAAGAGACACAAAAATTGACCTTGCATACAGACAGCTTCCAGCAGAGGAGAGAGGAAATAAAAGGAATCAAGGGCCTGGATCCTTCATGACAACTCCCTCTGCAGGACGGTGTGTGTCGAGAGCCAGGCTCTGCAATCCATCAGACCCCTTGTGAGTCTTGTTCTCCCTTTCCGAGTTGTGGGACATGGGCATTATTTAAACTTTCTAGGCCCAAACTACTTACTTTCCAGGGTTGTTATGAGGATGACCAGTTGATTTTAAAAAGTGCTTAGTCTAGTGTCAATTATGATCAATAAACAGGTAAATATATCATTGTTGACTTCTTATTTCTCAATATGCCCCACACTTTCCCATTTTCTTGCTCTTCCTTCTACCTAAGTCACCTTCCTTAGCTTTTTCTGTTGAAGTCTACTCTTTCTCCAAAGCCTCCAAAGTCACATTCATTATCAATCGATTCCTCATCCCCCTTCTCCAGAAGTGATCTCTATAGTCCTTCAACTTCTTTTGAAATATATATTTTTTTCCCTTGGTTAAACATTAAATAGTGATCCCCCCCACCCCCGCCACCGCGCTCCTGCAAACAAGCACTGGCCCAGCCCTGTGGATATCAAGATCAGCTTCCCTGTTCCCTGAGGAGTTCCCTCCCTAGTCAGGGAGAGAGACAGGTCAGCAACTGACGTGTAATATGAAGCAGTGGGTGCTGTAATGGGCACCTGGCCAGGATCCTGTGAGAACACAGAGGAAACAAGATGAATTTCTCCAGGGAGCCTTGTCTAAGGAAGCAACATTTGGGTTGGGCCTTGACAGATGAATAGGCATTCATCAAGGAGGGTTATGACCTAGAGAAGATATGTTTTTTTATGTCTGGAGCTGAGTATATGGACAGGAGGAAGAGCCAGATAAAGTTGGAAAAGAAAATAGGAACTGATTGAAAGCATTTAGGTTGCCAAATTAATGAACTTGGCCTCTATTCCATTAACAGCAGGAAGTCATTGAAGGCATCAGAGCAGAGGTGTGGTGTCATCAGATATGCTTTTTTAGGAAGTTATGTATCAGAAAGGTGAAAAATGGACTGGAGGCTGGAATCTATATAGCCAGCTTAGGTTAGAGGTAAAGAGGCAGAATTGTGGGGAAGAGGAAGTAGAGCTAAAATCAATTCCTTTTACTCTTAATCCAATGGTCTTTCCAATATTCCATGTTTCCACAACATTAGGTATCAACAAAAATATTCTATATCAATTATTTTTAAATGGGCTGTTATGCTATTAAATCTTTCTTAGGCTTTGTAGATGGAAGAACCACCACCAACAAGAGACTCTCAAAACTGTCTTGTATGAATCCTATATAATAAAAGCGTAATATGCAAATCAACCGAACGGCTGAATAGCGGAATGACCATCCGGAAGACCATCTGGGTGACCATCTGGGACCACGCCATGATACCCACTGGTGCCAGGCCAGCCAAGGTGGGTGTGATGCGATTGGTCAGGGGCTGGCCATCGCCCCATGATCACCCCACAGAGGGAGGCCCAGGCCACCAACCAGCAGGCTGAGGATGGTGAGCAGGGCCTCCCTCTGTGAGGGAAGCCTGGGTCCCGGATGCTGGAGGGAAGCCAGTGGCGGCAGCCGGGGGAAGGAAGGCCTACTTTTGCACGGATTTCGTGCATTGGGCCTCTAGTTATTAAATAACTAAAGGATAGCATAAGTTCCCTTAAATTCAGTAAGACTGCCTCTTTAAATTCAACAGGACATATTTTGCAAAAAAAGTTTAAGTGCTCAACCTTGAACAGTTATCAAGTTCTGTGGGAACAATTTTTGTTTTGGTAGGAATATATTGACCAAAAGAAAATTACAACATTTCACAAATATGTTAGTGACATATAAAAATGGGTTTAAATTAGCTAACTACCCTACCCTCAATTCAAATATAAATCAAAGAAAAGTGCTGTAAAACTATGAAATATACATATTTTAAGTGGGTATAATTTATATTTACAAAGTTGATAGTTCAAAAGCTAGGGGAAATTGCCTTGAAATTTGGGGAAAATGTATGAATTTCCATTGGTATCATGAACCCACACAGTTAATGTATTTCTATGTGTTAAAAATTCTAAAACTATTATATGAACAACTGTTTTCTTATGTAGGTACATATGTATGTTGTGCTCTGTGTAACACATAACCATTCAGGCATGTGAATGGAAAATACCATTGCATGTAGGATGGTAAGTACTTACCTCTCCAAAAGTTGATGATATTCAGTCTGCTTTGTTTTGGTTTTAGAATATTTAGTGACATACTTTTTCACATTCTCTTTCATTTCAGTGTCAACATTTCTGAAACAAATGATCCAAGATTTGATTGATATGTCAGTATGTATTGCCAATTATCTTTCAACTTGTTTAAATATGTGAAAAAATCTTGAGGTTTTAATTTATCATAATTTGCCCTAAAATAATCTGCCTGTTTTTGAAAAAACAGGGTTTCAAAAACTATCACAATTAAATATTAAACTTCATGACATTTATGCTATGAGTATATAAGAAAATGAATTTTCAATATTTTAATCCTCTCTATTAATGCTGATCTCTTCAAGATGTGAATTTTTCAAGTTTAAAGAAGATGCAGAGATGACATTTATTTTTCCTGGGATATTTTATTTATATGTTGTGTATATTCATATGTTTATTCATATATTCTAGGCAATCAATCCAAACCTAAAATTTGTTACACAGAAAAAGGATGTTTAATTGGAATATACATCTTTTCAAACTTTCAAGTTAGAAAAACTATTTTGTGTATTTAAAAAATCTCTGCATTTTATTAAATGAAAGAAATAGTGGTCAAATGTAGTTGTTCATTCATTCATTAAAATAGTAATCAAATATAATTAACCATTACTTAATTTATTTATTAATTTTATTAAGCACTGGTTTAGGGGCTGTTGTGTTCCCTAAGCCATGTGGTGAATAAAGTGACTTAATACTCAACTGATCAGGACACACTGTTCCATAGCCACACCATAGCAGTGAGAACATATATGGATGAATAGTGTATTATCCTGGTTTTCTATCTCCTGGATGGAGTCATAAGTGGATAATCACAGAGTGATAGGAGCTATGGGGGTGGAAAGCAAGGAAGTACATAGCTAACTCAGGGATGGGGAGGGAAGTGTGGAGTTCAGAGTCAATATCTAGCAATGAAGTACCAACTCGTTCTGAGAAGGCCTTTATTATTAAGGCAGATGGAAGATGTTGGGGAATGGAGGGGGTTTAAAAGTAGAAATTGGGGGGAATGTTGATAAGAGATGCAGTTAGAGCAGTGGTCGGCAAACCGCGGCTCACGAGCCACATGCGGCTCTTTGGCACCTTGAGTGTGGCTCTTCCACAAAATAACACGGCCTGGGTGAGTCTATTTTGAAGAAGTGGTGTTAGAAGAAGTTTAAGTTTAAAAAATTTGGCTCTCAAAAATAAATTTCAATCGTTGTACTGTTGATATTTGGCTCTGTTGACTAATGAGTTTGCCGACCACTGAGCTAGAGAAATGAGCAGGGATAGGTCATAAAGGACATAAAAGCTATACTAAGGAGCTTGAGTGAGTCCAGGGATTATAACTTACTAATAACTTACTCACTGAAATTATCTAAAATATAAAATTTTTACTTTATAAATTCAAATTGAGCCTTTCGTTTTACAATTCTTTAAAATATCACTTAATTTTTTTTCTTTGTTTAACTTTGTTTATAGTTCTAAGAGATGAAATTCTCCTGTGACACAGAGATCACAATGGTCTTGATTTATATAATAAATCGGACAATCATCATCAAGACTATTTGCCAACATTCTATTACTCACTAAGATAACCGTCAACTAAGTAAAGAACAAATGCTACTTGATCTTCCTTTGGCTTTGCAGATGGAGGAATCAACAAAAACGAGAACAAAAGCTCCTCAAACTGTCAAGAGTGAATTATTAAATAACCAAAGGAGACCATGTGATTGAAGCAGAATTTGGTTAAAATGGATCTATATTTCATCCATAACCAGAGTTTGCTTTTAAAGACATGAAATAGCTCAACCCTCTTTCTTCTTATGAATAAGTTTCAGGATAATGCAAGCAATTTGCCCCCACATGTCATTTGCATTTATTTATTTTGACTTGGATATATTAAAAGTAGCACAGCAAGGCTTCCACCTTGCATGACTCTGGAGTGCCATTCACATCAAACACAATGAAAACAGTGGCCACTGGAGCTGGACAACACAGCCTCCCTGTGATGCCAGCCAAATCTCTTTCCATTGAATCACTCTGTTACCAGGACTTACACACAGCTCTGGGGGAAAATGCTATTGATGATCCTGTAGAAAACTTTCTGAATCAGCCAAGATAAATTAAACATATTTAGTAGAGTTTTAGAGTCAAGTGTATGCCAGTGTATTTTAATTATTTGGGAATAATTAATTCATGCAGTGAACAAAATGGACATTTGATTACCAGGACACACTGTTCAATGAACAAGGACAGCAGAGAATTTCACAGACTCTCTGCTAGAATAGCTGTCCAAATGAACAAATCTCTCAAATTATGTTTGGGTTACCTTATTGAATTACGCATTTTAAAACATTAATGGGAAAAGACCAAATCTGTATACAATTTTGAGCCACAGTTAAAGATATAGAATAAGAAAGTAAGAAATATAGGAAGAGACAAAAATTATTTAACTTTGCATGCTAAAAGAAAAAAGTCATATCCTACTTTAAAGGCATTACCCTTACATTTTACATCTAGCAGAATGAGCTAATTATGAAATGTATGCGTCAAAGATTTCAATTTCAGGCTTGACTTTACTTTGAAGATTAATTTTTTACTTTATCATCTTTACAAGGCAGTTCAGTGGACAGCCGATCTGAATATTACTCATTGTTCAGCGATGTATGAAGTGTATTTAATCAATGTGAAGAAAGTTATATTAAACTATTATCAGCAGCCTCAACTATTCTAAACATCTCAAAAGAAAGGTCAAGAGGTAATATCACTGCTAATCATATGAAAAACAATGTTTTTAACTCATCCTTTATATCAGAGCTTTATGCTGATCTATGATTCCTTTTGTCATAAAATATAAAGAAAATATAGCAGGCGATTTTTCTCCAATGCTGGAGAAATATTGGCTATTTGGGAAATTTTTATTCAAATCTCATAACATCAGCTAAAGTACAGATCAATGCTTTTCTATGATGAACTTTTAAAATGTTATTCCAAGTCAAGGATATAAAATTATATAAAGTTATATTTTGAGAACTATATTTATTTGTTAAATATGCCAAAGCTATAAATGTAAACAATTGCATATAATGACTTTAATAAGGAATTGTAAAAATATATTTAAGAAGCAATTTCAAATGAATTATTTCAAATAAATAAAACTAAAAAATTATTAATTCAAAATAGATATCGATATAAATTTTTTTCAGAACTATTCATTTCTAACTCATTATTTTATCCCATTCCTAGCCTAAATCAAGAGTTCCAGTGTTTCCTGACATAGAAACTAAATAAATCTGAATATCTATTTTCATCTCTAAATATCAACATGGGAGCCCTTTTAAAAAAATAAACAGAGAATTCTTTTAGAAAAACATCGGTAAGCAAGAAGGCAAAAGTCTGTAGAAATTAGAGAGTGTACTTAATGAGAAAACTGAACAAGCTGTCCTTACTGCATTTTTCGCCCAGGTGATATGTCTGGACTCATTATAACAAGCGCTCTGTTTTTATTCTTGTCTCCATTCCGCAGAACTCTGAGTCTTACGGGCACATCCTGCTCTGGAGACTTACAGATGGGTTTCTTCATGGAAGGACTGTTTGGAATAAGCAGTCCTTCTATTGGCCAATCAAACTCCTTTAGAAAGAAATGACAAAAAATTGATAATAAATAAGAGAGTTACTTTAAGATATAAAGGAATGTAACACAATACTGATGCTTTTAATCTTTTATTCAAGTCTAATTAGTGTTTTGTGTGAATAAAGAGGAGGGATAGTAATTTTTTAAGTGTATGTCAAATCTATGTTGTGCTACAACAAGGAAGATTTATTCCCTTTCAGAGAAACATCGTTCTAGTAAAATAGAACTGAATTAACTTGGAATGTTTTTGTTCATGTGTGAAATACCTTTAATATGAGGAAAGTTAGAATGTGTGAAAAGTAGTTTTACAACATGAAATAATATTATCTTAAACTAGACCCTTTTGGGAAAGAAGAATATATTTGGGGAACACTCCAAAAAACATAGTGAGATGATAAAACTTAAATTTCAGATGTTTCATTCGTAAAATTCAGTTAATTTGTATTCATTTATTCATATCTACATTTATTTATTAATTCATGCATTATTCAAATATTGTTTACTATAGTCCAGGCCCAGTGCTTAGACACTGGAAATAACTTGGAAAGTATTATGCTGAGTGAAATAAGCCAGTCAGAGAAAAGACAAGTATCACATGATCTCACTTATATATGGAATCTAATGAACAAAATAAACTGATGAACAAAATCGATCCAGAGACATAGAAGCATAGAATAGACTGGAATCTCAGAGGGGGTGTGGAGGGGTGGGAAGAGATTAACCAAAGAACTTATATGCATATGTGCATAGCCAATGGACACAGACAATAGAGGGGTGAAGGCCTGGGGTGGGGTGGAGGTTGAGTGGAAGGGGGAGTAGGGGACATCTGTAATAACATCAATAAAAAATAAACTTAAAATAAAATATTAACATTAAGTAAACAATACTACAAACATGATAGGATACTCTTCCATGAGGAATTTCTAGTGGGTGCTCAGAAACTTAGCTAGAAATAAACTGGCAATTAAGTAGTGTAAATATAATAGCAAGAGGGTATTATGAGGTGTGGTGGGACCACATGGAGAAGAACCTAACTCAGAAATGTCCTGTGACAGACCTGAAGCCTCAGCAGGAGTTAGTGCAGTAAAGGAGGGTAAGATGATGGGCAGTGTATGTATCAGGTTGAGGATTAATAGAACATGATGTTTAGGGAAATAAAAAAAAGTAAGGATGGCTCCCAGGTTTGTAGCTTAGGCGACTTGGTATTGCCACTCACAGAAATAGAGGTTTGCAGAGGAAGAGTAACTGAGGAAAGGGATGATCAGAGGTGATGTTAGACAAGGTCCAAGTCCTTTCTTTCTCTTTTTTCTATCTGAA
The DNA here is from genome assembly GCF_027574615.1 of Eptesicus fuscus. Lineage (NCBI taxonomy): Eukaryota > Metazoa > Chordata > Mammalia > Chiroptera > Vespertilionidae > Eptesicus > Eptesicus fuscus. The sequence goes on from NC_072485.1 coordinate 62,750,241, forward strand.
TAAACAATTGTCCTGGCAGCAACTAAATCCCTGTTAATCTGCAGTAACTATCTTGTAAAATATCACAATTCCATATAAGTATGGGTCTGTTTCTGTGTGTTTTACTCTCTTTAATTTATCAATTTATCTCTCCCAGTACAGTACCATGCTGCCTTAATTATACTTGGTAAGTCTTGATATTTGGGAGGGCAAATACCCCCACCTTGTTATTCTTCTTTGGAAATTGGTTCTTGTTGGCCTTTTGCTACTTCACGCATATTTAAGAATCAGTTTGGTTAGTCTTTAACACCTGTTTGGGATATAAATACTCTGTAGCAGGTTAAGTAATTTCCTAAAGGGTTACAAATACCCAAAGAAGGGGTAAGTCATGCTGAGCAGGTAAAATACTCAGATAATCACTACAGAGGAGGTCCTAGTGTCCAGGCAACTCCTGTGGGTTGGAGAGGTGTGCTGGCATGTCAGACCAATACAGACCAAGGCATCTGGTCTTTAGTTTATAAAAGGGGAGGTCATTTTTTAAAAGACTGGACAAAAAGTAATAATTTACTAACATAATCCCTTGAAAAAAAAATTGTTAGGATCTTGCAGTTATACTGAACAATCACATAGCTCAGAAAAATATGTTTTGAATATATTATAAACAATATCTGAAGGTTGTGAAGATTAAATATTCTGAAACAGCATCTAATTATAATGCTCTAATTTGTGAGATGAATAAGTAAATAACATTAATTGCATGCAATTAGGAGACAAGCAGTATAAATAAATGTTAAAAACTCATGAGTAGAGTGCTTTTTCCTTTATATTTTTAATATAAATGTACATGAATTTATAATAGTGATATACAACGAGGCTAACTTATCACACTTCTAAGTAAGCAAAAATTTGAGTTAATGAAGTTTTAATGTACTCCTGACCTTCACTGAGAACCTGTTGCCTATATGGAAATTTAAATGCAAAAGGGCAGACAACATGCTTATTTAGATACGTGTCTATTATTATGAATGGAGCAACAAGGGGTCACTTTTCCTTACTCTTGTTACTGAGAAGAAACACAAAAGGTTATGACAAACTCATTGTATATTTTCATTGGAAGCTTTTCTATTGTATAAAGGTTATACTTAGCATGTGGGATGATGGAGGTGTGGCATTGCATAACTCTTCAAGAAATAAGTTCAGGATTGACCTATAACTCTTCTACAACAAAGATATTAAGCAATTCTGAGCAAATCAACATTTTAGACATGAAGCCAGGGTTGGATAGGTGGAGAGAGAGGAAAACAGTCTTCTTACTAAAAACTGTCACATTGAAGCCTTGGTATAAAGTCGTTAATATTTCCCCCTCTTTTTTCCTGAACCATGGAAGGGAAAGGCAAGAGAAACAAGGTTCTTTCTTAAAACGAGTCTGTGAGAACAGTCAGCTCATAGAGTTAGGATATAGAACTAAGATTTTTTTTTCAATATCCCACTCATGCTATAATTCTGATGAACTTATCAGAAGTGTGCCGTCTCAGCTACTAGTTATTTGTAGGTCCTTTCAATTCCTAAACTTGTCTCAGGGCAAGTGGTAACCATGCCAACATTGGTTTCAGCTCCACTGGAGCATCGCTGACTTCAGATGGAGTCCTTTGCTTTCCAGCCAGATGAAGGAAGCCCGAGGTCTTCTCTTTGTAATATAAGGTATCACAGAAACCCAATCAAAAGATTATTGTGGGTTTCAAAACTTCCCAAATGTATGCCATATCACTGCTAGTTCTTTCTTTCAGCTCCTGTAAACCGTGTTCTAGTGTTTAGGGAACTTTTACTTGGTCCTTCATAGAAATAGAGAAATATAGTGTCAGGATAAGGACAACAACAACAAAAAAACATGGATTAACTGGACTGGAGTGCTATTTCCTCGCCCTCTGTTTTCTCTGTTGGAATTCTCACGTACCCATTCATTTCTTAGTGGTTCTCTGTGTTCACACTACTGCAAGGCACAGCTGCATTGTCAGGAGCCTTGCTGGGCCGTGGTGCTCCTTACACGGGTAGTTCTGCCTTTTCTTTTTCATCTCTCTCTCATAACCAAAGGCCTCTTTGAATCCAGCTCTTAACCAATGATCTAAATTCTTAGTGAAATTGGCCTTCCTTCATCTATTTACTATTAATAAACAAACAGATTCTTTAATTTTCTCTCTTGGGCCTTTTCACATATCCTTTCTTGCCCTTCATAATTAGAGTTAATTATCATAATCTCTTAACAGATTAATCAAATGTGTGTTTTCAACTTTCTTTCTTTTTTTAACATGTGCTCCTCCAAATGAATATATTTTAATTTAGTAATTTAAAAATCACCATGCAGTCACTCATTCCAAAATATTAAGCCTCGTCATACTTACTGTTTGTAATGATTTCATTTTGGAATATGAAAATACATTGCTCCTTACCTTTAAATGGTTAGAAGTAGAACTTCTCAATATATAACCTTTTCCCCAAAAGGTGAGAAAATAACCCGAGTTCCTGGAAATTATTCCAGTGAACTTCATCACAGACTAAATCAAAATAATTAATTAATCTTGTTTTTGGGAGGTTTTGGCATATTTAAAAAATACTGGTATCCTAAGACATATAACATGCTATTCACTCATAAAACAGTATCACTTGCCTTTTAGGATGATTAATAGTTAATCAAGAAGCATGAAATCAGTTCTCAGACCAGCTGTTACCACTGAGAGGCAAACAGTTTGGCATTAATGTAGTCTGAGTCACCACAAAAATAATTCCTGTTGTCCATACTTCCTTGGTTTTTTTTCTATTTTAATAGCTCTCATCCAGGAATGAACAGAAGAATTTTAGTCTCACTCAGGATAGTGTTTCTTAGATAGTTTTCTTAGATTCCATATTTGGACTTAATTTTCAGGCTCAATCAGCCTGGCTAGCTTTCCTCATACTGACCTTATAACTGAATGAACAAATAGCCTTGTTTCTGGGACACCAAACTTCTTACGTGAGTTTCTTCTTTCTCCCTTCTTTGACTTCTATTCACCAACTCTGCCTTCTTCCTTTCCAATTCCTTCCTTTGTGGCACACAGCCTATATTGTTTAAACTGTAAGCTCCATGAAGGTAGAGGCCATGTCTACCTCCTTCCTTGCTCTACCTGCATTGCCTACATATATAATAAATAATGATTAGATAAGTAGTAAAGTTGGAATTTTAAACTTATAATAAAATTAATACATATACCTACAGTGACCAAAGTGTTCTGAATCCCATCATATGTCACATTTTTAATTGCAGTTTACTTAAATGGAAAGTCTTTTCCAAGCAAAATATTTATTGTATTTAATTATACTCTAATAAAAGTATCTTTTTGTTTAAGAAATAGACTATGTCGCAATAGAATTGAAGAAAATATGGTTCCTTCAGATAAGATAGATTCAGATTTTAAGTGAAATGGGTCACATTTAATTTGAATGAAAACTGAGTTCCCTGCTTGATAAGTATCTTCCTCTCTTTCTCAAATATTTCAAGATAACAGGACTCTTAGGCTGAGTCATTTTGCAACTCATGGTCAATTTGTATCACTTTAGCTGATTTAGTGCCTTAGTCCTTTCCCTTCAATTTACAAGTGAGGGCCAACTTCTTATTCACTCTGCCCAAAAGCTATTGTTCTCTTTGAATGGCTAGAGAACTCAGGAGTCCATTTTCATCTTAAGATCATATAATTGTCAAATCCCAGACTATTGGCAAAATTTTATTTTAAAAAAAGTAAATGTTAAAAGGAACCTGGTTGACTTAGCTTTCATAATATAATTTCCACTCATCATTTAAATTCATTAATTAACTAAATTACTTTACTTGTATACTGAAATATATAAGCGCAATATCTGTTACATTTGCAGTCATTATAATGTTCTCTCTTCTCCTATATAAGAAAGCACACTACCGCTGAGGCACTGCTGACCTCCCCCCATCCCACTGAGTGGGTGGGAAATTTGATAGTCCAATTAGAGATGTCCCCGTTTCTGCCAAGTTGGAAAAGTCTTTGTTTTTTAGCTGTGCACTTTTGGATACATATTCAATCAAATTGAACATGCAAACTTCTTACCAGAACTGTTGTTTCCTGTCAACGATATGTCTCTCCTTTTCCCTTCCTCACTGTGGTTTCTGGGTATAGATGAAACTTCAATAAACTGTATACCATTGAGTAAAGGGGTTCATGGTCTATATGTGGGTAGTTGTTCTGGATCCTTAGAGGCCCCTAATGATGTGCCTCTTGTCCTCTTCGGCCTCTGGGCAACCTACTGGCACCTGCTCACCACCAGTGAGGAGCAAGTTATCCTCCCTGCTCCCTGGGTTTTAGCCTCTGCCCTTCCTGAACCTCTGAAGAAAAATGTATAATTAGCACATGTTTTCTTTCTTGCTGGGTCTCTAATGCTGGTTCCCTTAGTTTCTTTGTGCTACCCTTTCACCTGGCCTCTACCCTGGCTCTCACTATTGCTGCAAACCCTGAATCTTAGACACATAATTCGCCTAGCCCCTTGCTCAGGCTACCCAACCCACAGCTTCTGGCATTTTGAAGAATTCCCTTCTCTTTCAACAAAGCGCAGCTTTCTAGACTGTTGCTTCACTGCAGTCCAAATATGTGGGCATCTTTGGGGCCCTAAGCAATGACTTCTTGGTTTCAGACCCCATCAGTCCTTCCCCTAAAAAACTGACACTCAATGATTAAATAGAAAATTGTGATTTCAGGGTAAAGAAAAAAAACTTGGCTGAAACCAGAAAATATGACAGCAACTAAGAAAAATCAGGATAGACTACTTTAAAAAATCCTTTAGAACATATCATTGATCTAGCGGTAAAGCGAGACCTACTAGAAACCCAGAGAGGTAAGCAGAGTACTGAAGCTGGATTTTATCTTGAGGGAATTTTCCAAACTCCAGTGAACTTCTGCTTCCATGGTCTCACAGGGGAAGGGCACAGGAGAGGATTTCCAGGGCACGTGAAGGGTGGAAAGTCTAACAGGAGAACCTCAGGTATGTTATGGTGAAACTAAGTGTCAAAGAAAAGGGAAGGCTTTAAAAGCTGTCAGGAATAATATTTAGACTGATAGCTGACTCCTCAATAACAACAGAGGGAGGTAGAAGTCAGTGGTGATATCTTTAGAGTGCTAAGTGGAGAAACCTTTCATGGACGAGGGCAAAATAAAGACATTTTCAGATAAGTAGAAATGAAGTTTGCTACAATAACTAAAAGAAGGATATGCTAAGGGAAAGGAAAGTAACCAAGGTTGGAAGGACTTAAGATGTAAGAGGAATTTATAAGGAGAAAGAAGAAAACTTTGGGGTAAATCTAAGTAAATATTATCTGCATACAATAATGTTAATATCTTATGGAAAATTTTAAGAATATAAAATTAAAAATAGATTACAATAATAGCATGTAAGTTACAAATCAAATCACTGACATCAAAATACCATAATGTTATCAATTATTTGATAGAAAAGTAGATATATTAAGTTTAGATTTTGATCATTTGTATGCAAGTTAAAATGCTCAGAGTAATAAAAATAAAGAATGGAAAAAGATGATATAATTTCCAAACTAGTAGATGAGAAAAATATAAGAAAAAAACCTCCATCAAAAAATAAGAATGGGGGAAAAATAACACAGAAAAAAAACCCAGAACAAATAAAAAGCAAATAATAATCTAAATATATCTGTCATTGTAATAAATAAAAAAGATCAGCCCGGCTGGCATGGCTCAGTGGTTGAGTGTCGACCTATGAACTAGGAGGTCATGGTTTGGTTCCCAGACAGGGCACATACCCGGTTGCGGGCTTGGGGGTGTGTTTCTAGCTCTCTCTCCCTCTCCCTGACTCTCTGAAATCAATAAAAATATTTAATAATAATAATAATAAATAGACCAAGTCCTTATGTAGAGATAAAGACTGTCAGGTAATTTAAAAAATGAACTATATGCTGATTATTGGAGACCTCCTAAATATAAAAATATACAATTAAGATATACTAGGAAAATAAAAAAAAAACTGAAATATTTCTATTAGTATTAGGAAATTGAGACTTTCACTAGGGCTCAAGAGAGTCTACCTGATGATAAAATAGCAATTCTCCATAGAGATACAATATTTCTGAACATGTGTGTTTCTAAGAACTAAATATCAGAATACATAAAGTAAAATTTAACAGAATACAAGAAAAATAGATAAATTCATCTCCATAATGGGCAACTTAAATGCAAATTACCAACTGATAGAACAACAGAATGAAGTGATCTTTTGCACCTAACAACTATGAATCGAAAACTTGCATGGAAATTGTTATAACACCGACTGGGGCCTAAAACTTAAGTCTCAACAATCACATCTTCTACTAAAATACAACCTCGTTAAGTTGGCCACTGGGAAGGACTGGCCACATGTAGGTAAGCTTATTCCAGAGAGGATTTTCAACTCTGGAATGTTTCCACTGGCCTGGCTTACTGGTGCCTGCATGTTTTATGGCCCACCTAAAACAAAATACAAGACAAGAGTTATATAGCAAGGTTAACTATCACTTCAAAATATTTATTGAGTACTATTATGAACTAAGTAAACAATAAAAGACCCAAATCTGATAGTTTACTATGTACAAGAGACACAAATAAAAGTAATATTAAAATAAAAAAATAAATGTTTAAAAATCAGGAAAAATTGGCAGTCATAATTGATGGTGAAATTTGAGACAAAGGCAAATTAGATAGAATAACAAAGTCATTTTATAATAACTATGTCATAAATAACAATACTAACATAGAAAAAATCAAGCAAAACTTTTTAGACATTCAAAGAGAAACCAACATAGACAACATATTATAATCTACTAGGCAAATATTTTTAAAGTGACGAATAAGGATATAAAATATCTGATTGTTATAACTAATGAATGTATAACTATTTTTACATATATTATAGCCTATAAAAGAAAATATGTCTTTCTTAACAATTCTTAGAATACTTGTAATATTTGCCACTAACGAAGTCTATTTTAATACAGTTTTAAAATGAAAATTGAATAAGCCACTCTTTGTAGCAAATCCTATATAATAAAGAGGTAATATGCAAATTGACCATCATGCCCTCAGAAGATGGCTGCTTACGAACAGGTTGGCGGGGGGGCAGTTAGGGGTGACCAGGCTGGCAGAGGGGGGCAGTTGGGGGTGACCAGGCTGACAGGAGGGGCAGTAAAATGTGACCAGGCTGGCAGGGGAAGCAGTTAGGGGTGACCAGGCTGGCGGGGGGTGTAGTTGGGGGTGACCAGGCCGGCAGGGAGGGCAGTTGGGGGTGATTAGGCTGGCAGGGGGGGCAATGAGGGGCAACTAGGCCGGCAGGGGAGGCAGTAAGGGGTGACCAGACTGGTGGGGGGGAGGTAGTTAGGAGCAACCAGGCTGGCAGGGAGGGGGCAGTTGGTGGCAACCTGGTCAGAAGTGGGGGGCAGTTAGGGGTGACCAGACAGGCAGGCAGGTGAGTGATTAGGAGCCAGCGGTCTAGGATTGTGAGAGGGATGTCCGACTGCCGGTTTAGGCCCGATCCCCAGGATTGGGCCTAAACCTGCAGTTGGACATCTGAGGGGTTCCGGATTGGAGAGGGTGCAGGCTGGGTGGAGGGGGAAACCCCCACTCTCCCCGTGCATGAATTTCATGCACCAGGCTTCTAGGGATAGAATAAAATTAGATGTAAAGAAAAGTACAAATTTTAATCACCAGATAATTTTAAAAACACATTCTCCCTCCAAAAATACTATTAAATCAGATAGGGAAAAAAAATCACAATCATCAATACCTATTTAGAAGCAACAAAAATAACAGTCATGAAAACTTAAAAGATACATCTAGAATTATAGTCAAGGGTTAATTCATAATGTTAAATGCTTATTTATTAAGAACTAGAGAAGGGAAAATAATAAAACCTTTACTTGGATTTATTTTAAATCTATATAATTATCCCATCGAAGAGATGAAAGGAAATAATATTTAAATAGAAATAAATCATTTAGAAAATAGGATAGCAGAAAACTGATACAGAAATGTTGTTGAAATAAATAAAATAGCAAATCTTTTGCATATAAATTTAGATGAAAAATATATAATACAAACCAAATAGAAAAATTGAGCTAATCTTTGATAAATGAATATTTAAAAAAACACCTCATAGGTTTTAAATATAAAACAGAAAACATGTTCTTGCTCATATAACTTTATAGGTCATGAAACAGATTATTTTCATGCTATATAAAATATTCTAGACCATAAAAATACAAAAACCCAGCTAATTCATTTCATGAGTGGGGAGATAGGCTTCACCATAAAGCCAGTTACTGGTAATTTAAGAAGTAGCACAGCAATCTTATTTAAAATTAAAGATGTAAAATCTCTGAATCAATGTTAGCCAATAAAATTTAACATTATGTGAAGACAATAATCACTACAGTACAGACCTAAAATGATGGACATTTATTAATGTAATAAATCACTGAGCAGTGAATGAGAATACAGGAGCAGTCCATCACCCACAATTCCCTACATGATGGGCCTGAAAAGTTCTCTGAGTTAGCTCAGCCTCATCAGAACCACCTTCAGTGTTCAAACTCATGTTCAAGGGCCCAGGTTTCCCATAAACTTGCTGAAAATTCTGGGGGCCTGTACACCAAGAGGTGGTGATGGCAGGAAAGACCTGCTCTTTAACAACATAGAATCTGACTCTTAGGACTGCAAAGCTATCTGTGCTCTGACTAAGGCCAACACTTCTGCTTGTGCCTTGATCCATGTCCTCTCTCATTTAGAAGTATTAAATTTCCTACTCTTCATCTGTATAATGTCTGATAGCTTTATATCTTAAAAACAAACAACCAAACAAAAACCTTTTCTCTATACCCCACCTCTACCTCCAGTTATTGCCTTATTTCTTTGTGTCGCTTTACAGTAAATTTTTTTAAAGACTCTTCTCCTTTCCTTTCCCTCCCTTTTCCCCATAAACCAATTTGAGTTAGATTTTCATCTCTGAAACTCCGTGAAACTGAGTCATCAGGTTTTCACATTACCAACATCAAAGGTCATTTCTCCAGACTGAACTAACAGCAGTGTGATCATCCCCTCTTTCTTAAAATACTTTCTTGACTTCTTTGAAACCAGTGTCCTGGTTTTCTCCCACATGAATAGACACCATTATTAGTCTCCTCTTGTGTGCCAGAGGGTCTGAAATATCATAAGTCTGCCACATCAATTGAGTTTGTGGATGTCTATTGGTCTGATGCATAAAGAGAGATTACTGTAAGGCAAAGGACAGGCTGTTGATGAAAAGACTCATCCTTCTGGTGGCAGTGCCTGTGTAAACTTCCACCCATCAGGGTGTCTTTAAAAGGAATGGGTCAAGTTCAACTTGCACTGTTAATAAACACTCACATAGAGCAAAGGCCATTAGACTGCAGAGTTCCAGCACAGCATGAGCTTTTATGTAAAAGCAATAGACCTCTTAATATTCTGTTTTATAAATGAAGAGCTGACAGACCCTTAACTGTAATGGCACCAGCAGACCCAGCTATAATGACTGTACATGTGCATAACATAAATTAGGACTTTACAGATCAGTAAGGACTCTGGAAATCTTAATTCCTGAAAGCCAGCACTAGGTGGAGACAGTGATTCGTGCAATGCTTACCCCTTGAGAACTTCTATTTAATATTTTCCATTCTTCTCTTCAGTGTGGAAAATGGTACTGTTTAACAAATGATATTTTTAATAGAAACATCTTATAAAACAAAATATTTCATGTTTTAGAAGGACCTACTTGGGAGTCAAATAAGGTCCAAAAGCAAGTTTATTTATTTAAAATCATGTCTTTATAAACCCTGCTTTACCATTAATGGTAACGTCCTATTTATGATACTTCATGAGTATCTACCCCCATGGAAAAGAGTATAAAATTAAAAATATCCTCCTAGATATATCTAAACCTAAAAGCTAAAAAATTTAAGATAATTCTTCAATATTTTGGCTGACGTTCTCCCTCAAAAACTAAGTCCGGAATTGCTCATGTCAATTTCAGTCTGATTAATGGAGTCACGGATTCACTAGAGTGCTCTGTTCAATTAATCTTATAAAGAAATGGATGGGAAACAAAACACTTTAGATCGCGTTTTTTGGAGTCCAGTGCCTTCGATGGAACTTTCGGCAGACTGTGAGAAATTGTGCGAGACTGCATGCACTGTGACAGAAAAGTGTTATTTTGCAGACTTAGAAATAAATAGTAAAATAAAAAGAAATCTAAACATGTCCCAGTGGAAGAGAGATCGTCTTTTTACATAGTATATCAGGAGGTCATAATTACATTGTTTTCAACAATGTAATAAACACAGTATTAAAGTATAATACAATATATAATTTAGGTCTGATATAATAAATTATAAATATTCTGCCAAATTCTAACTTAAATCAGCAGTGTCTAACATGCATGTAGAAATTAGATTCACATCCCACAGCTGTCAAAGAAACTCTTTTTTCTTTACACTATGACCTATTTATTTAACTGGTTACTTTCCTTTCCTTCCTTCCTTCCTTCCTTCCTTCCTTCCTTCCTTCCTTCCTTCCTTCCCTCTCTCTCCCTCCTTCCATCCTCCCTCCCTCCTCCCTCCTTTCTTTCTTTCATTTTTCTTTCTGTCTTTCTAAGCCACAAGGTTAGACCACTTAGAATTCATCTATAATTAATTTAAAATTATATGGTTCCTCAGAAACAGTGAAAACACATTATTCATACAGAGCAATAATACATATATTTATTTTGATAGAAATCAGTTTCCAAGACTAACTTTAAGTATTTCATCTCTTAAAAGAAAAGAAAATGATAGAGAAAGGAATGGGCCAATTATAAAAATAACAATAATATGAAAACTATCTACTTCAGTGGGATTTAATAATAGCCCAAGGAGTTCCCATGGATTTGAACTGTTTTTAAGCTTTCTAAAGGTCTAGTCCAAATCAGGAACTACACACACAAGCTAATCTTATACATTATAGAAGGGTTAAAATATTAGCTACATAGCTGGAACCCGGGATCCATCAGGTATCACTCTCTACTCTTTTACCAATAGTACACCACTGTATGAAATGTGTTAGGTTACATTTATTTTGCAAATTACACTGAATATAAAAAAAATAAGTGTAATATTTTATGTAAATAATTATTTTTAAGATTTAAACCTTTGCCCTCGCCAGGTGGCTCAGTTGGTTAGAGCATCATCCTGATACACCGAGGTTATAGGTTTGATCCCTGGTCATGGCACATACAACAATCAACCAATGAATGCATAAATAAGTGGAACAACAAATGGATGTTTCTTTCTCTCTCTGCCCCCCTCCTCTCTCTCTCTCTCTCAAATTAGTAAATAAAAAATAAATAAAAAGGCTGTTCCTTAAAAAAATGATTTATTGTTAAATAAATTTGTTGTTAAATAACTTTACCCTTACAGAAACAAGGCACTGAAGACTGCAGTGTTATTCCTTTACAAGCCTTTACAAATTCACAAAGATCAAGTACCTTTTGCATATCAAATAGTCTTATTCCTGGGATATTTTTATTCCTGGGATATTTTGTACACACTAAATACACTTGCAATTTGTTCTTCTGTCTTATATTTTCCCACTTGCCCATCTCTTGACATTATTTTGATAACTAGCAAATTATTTAAGACAGAGTCTGGATTTTTTTAAATTTATTTTTAGAAAGAGAGACAGAGAGAGATCAATTTGTTGTTCACTTATTCATGCATTCATTGGTTGCTTCTGAATATGCTTCAACTGGGATTGAACTCGCAACCTTGGTGTATTGGGATGACGCTCCATCCAGTTGGGGTACCTGGTGAGGACTGAGCCTGACTTTTAGTGGCAACTAAAGGCTGAAAGGGAGGACTCTCTGATCATGTTTTCATGTTCCATAATTGAGAATTTCTGAAAATGGGAAATCATTCAATAATTACACTGAAAACAATTCTTATTTCATAATAATTTCCATAATTTTATATTTTATCCCTCTCAATTGAAGATCATTAATTAAGCCTTTTAATATAATTCAAAGTTATTTTTTAGAAGATTATGAAATATGATGGAAACCTATAGTACATTAATGGTAATTGCCAGCTACATGTATGTATTTGGTCTAAAAAAATAAATGGACACACAGATGGATATAAAGTCAAACCTGTCATCTCTTGCAAGTTTGCTTTTTAAAATAAGTCTTTGACCTGCTCTATTTTGCTGTTTTTCTAGTTGGTTGAGCTTCCTGATTATTTAGATTCTGGATATGTAGACGTAATCTATATTCAGCATTAAAAACCTATCATTATCTCTCGTAGAGTTTCATACTTGTCTAAAAGCAAAGCTCTCTTTGCAACTACAGTAAAATCTCCATCAAGTGCAAGCTTTGTAAATAAAAAATAAAAAAAACTACCTTCAGCAGTACTTCTTATGGTCGAACCCCATGAGATATTAGAGTTCTGTTTATCACTAAACAGATAGGGCCTGATTCGTTTGGTATCTCAGATCTTTGGGGGATCCACTACCTAAAGTTTCTGTATCAATTTTTTTGCAAACAAGGCAAATGAATAACCATGTATTGAGCAACTGCTCTCTGCCCCCAGCACTATGTGAGGTACCACAAGAAATTCAAACGAAGTTAGAGAGGGCTTTTCCCCTCAGAAAAATTTTAGGAAGAAGCAAAAAATTATATACCTGGGAAAGTATTTGAAAACAAGACAAGACAACATGTAATGGGGAAAATGGCACATTCAGTAAGAGTTATAACAGGTAGAACTAGCAGAATGAAAATAATATGAGCTTTTTATTATGAAATGAAACTGTTGAGGGGAGACTTCTTAAAGGATGCATGAATTTTCTATTCACGGAGAATAAAAAATTTGGAATGATGAAAGGGAAGAAGAGAGGTGCCATTTCAAGAGATGAAGAAGAATACAATCTTTGGCATTATATAATAATTCCAAAATATATGTTTCTTAAAGACACAGAGTTCTAGCTAAAAGAGAAAGTGGTTCACACCTATAGTCTTTCATTTCCCAGTCTCAGTTATATCAAGCCAACTCTTTTGCTCATAGTCAAGTGCCTCACCATTTAAAGTTCTTGGTTGGCTCTATTTATCCACAGCAGGAAGAAATAGCTATCCCCCAAGTCACTTCTCACCTCCTTCAGTAGCAATAGATTTTTAGATGGGCACCTGGCTATAGAGCTAAAGATAAGACTTCCTTGCAGTTAGGTGTAGCCATGTATCAAAGTTCCAGCCAAATGAGCTGTGAGTGGATGCGACTCAGACCTTATCCTTAAAGCAATTGGACATGTGCCCCCTGGTCCTTTTTCTCCATCCCACTGGCTGGAATATGCCAAGAGCTGGAACAGCCACTTTAGACCCATAGGTGGAAGCCACATAAGAATGGCAGAGCTGCCTACCAGCTCCATAGCCTCACTTTATCTAAACCCATCATGCAGAGAGGAATGAGCTTCTGCATAAGCATAAAGGTTTGGAGGGTTTGTCACAGCAGCTTAACCCACATGCTTTCTAGTATCATCTTGGTCATCTCCATTGCTCCAGTCTTTTATGTTTTTCTGTGCTTCCTCTGAGTCTTTTACTGCTTCCTCTGTTCTTTACCTCTGAGGAACTTTCATAAGTTTCTGCCACCATTGATAATTCATCTCTTTCCTGATTCTCATTGCTGCTTTCATTAATTCCTGTCCTGCTTTTTTCCTTCCTTTGATAGTCACCACTGGCTTGTCCAACGGTTACCTTCTCTGACTTCTTCAATAAATGTCTTAGAGTCCATAAGTCGCTCTTCAGAAATACTGGCATTAAAAAGATGGACCTCACCTGCCTGGTCTAAGATGGTGTTGTGGGTTCCCAGGGAAAGATGGAATGGACTTTAGTCATCACTATATCACCAGTTAGGACAGGTCCAAGGAGATTGGCAGCCATGAGGAAGCAAATGATGCCTTTGTAATATTTCTCCAAACAGCTTTTAAGGTCTATAGTTTGTCTACTGTGAGTCACATTTTAGTTATGCACCCCCCAACCCCTCAAAAAAAGATCCTGGGAAAGAGTTGAGGAAAAACACACAACAAGCAAACTAGAGGAAAAGAAAACAGTAGAAGATCCAAATGAAAGGATAAGAGCAATGATCTTGAGAAAAGAAATTAGAAGGTATGAGAACACTAGAAAAAGAATAAATATCAATAGAAGTCAACAAATGTAATCAATTGTAACAAGGATCTTTTTAACTTTTATTGATTTTAGAGAGGAAGAGAGAGGGATAGAAACATAAATGATGAGAGAGAATCATTGACTGGCTGCCTCCTGCATGCTCCCCACTGAGGATCGAGCCTGCAACCCAGGCATGTGCCCTGACCAGGAATTGAACCAGTGACCTCTTGGTTAATGGGCAACCACTGCCGCAACACTGGCTGGGCCAACAAGGATCTTTTGCCTAAAGTCAGTCTTGGGAAGCACCATCTGACACATTTTCACATGATGCTGCTCTGTGCCAGGATTCCAAGGTTACGAATGTGAAAATAATATTTTCAACCAGCAGTGGTTAAATCCATGGATGTGAAACCTGCAGATATTAAAATCTGACTGTATTTATTGAAAAAACATGTGTAAGGGGGTCTGCACAATTCAAAACCATGTTGTTCAAGGGTCAACTGTACTTCCTTAGGCTAGAAATTTAGAAATGTAATTCTAAGTCAAAGAACATTAACATTTAAAATTTACTATGCCTATTGACATATTGTTTTCTAAAGGGGTGGTGTTGATTGGAATGTTTTTTCATAAAAATTTCATTAGGCGATATTATTGTTTGGGCTATAAAGTTACTTAACTCTGATTTGAGAAGTGACCAAAATAAAAATGAATTCTCTAAGAGTTATGTGGGCAGCCATGTGTAGGTGATCTACCTATTCTGACATGGATCTAAAGACTTAGTAAGTTATTCATTATATTCCACAAATGAGTGAGATGGTAAGGGGGAGAGATCAATCAAAGGACTTGTATGCATGCATATAAGCCTAACAAATGGACACAAATACCGGGGAGGGCGGGGAAGGGCATGAGTGGGGGAGATGGGCGGCTAATGGGGGGGATAAGGACACATATGTAATACCTTAATCAATAAAGAGAGAAAAAAATTGTCTTTATTGTTGAAATAATAATAATAAAAAAAAAGACTTAGTAAGACCTTCTCAGACCTGACTGGATTCAATGCTTCTGTAATGGACTCTTTCAACAGCAACACTTAATATGTAACCAACACTTAATATGTTTAGTTTTCTATTCCCCTTCAAGGTTTGTGAAGACAGGGATCATAACCACTCTACACAGGGTTATATCCCCAGAGTTCAGCACAGATTCTAAAACATAAGAGACAGAGGAGATACTGCATAATATTTCCTGTATACACAGGAGAGTAAAACTTAGTGGGATAGGTTCAGAGTTTGAAGACCCCCAAATTAGAGTTCCCAACTCTATATTTGCAGGTAATTCATTCATCATGATCTTTTAAAATACTAGCGTAATCAAGTTCCTACAAATACTATATGTACACAACACTGTGCCAAGTTTTGTGGGGACTTAAAAAATAATTATAGCCGAAACCAGTTTGGCTCAGTGGATAGAGCGTCGGCCTGTGGACTGAAAGGTCCCAGGTTTGATTCCAGTCAAGGTAATGTACCTTGGTTGCAGGCACATCCCCAGTAGGGGGTGTGCAAGAGGCAGCTGATTGATGTTTCTCTCTCATCGATGTTTCTAACTCTCTATCCCTCTCTCTTCCTCTCTCTGTAAAAAATCAATAAAATATATTAAAAAACAAAGAATTATAAAAATGTAATGCCTGGCATTCCTTTGGACAGAAAGACAGGATATACACAATGAAATATGGTACAACATAGCTTTGCTATCCAATAAGGTAGTGATTAGCCACATGGGCTCTTTAAATGTAAATTTGAATGAGCTAAAATTTAAGAAAAAAGAAGTATTCCTCAGTCACACTATCCACATTTGAAGTGCCCAGCAGCTCAGCACGGCAAGACTGTATGAGAGAAACTAATAAGATCTGAAAGGCAGATAGATTGACAGAAGCTGAGAGTAGGGGGAGAGCAATGGGAGACAATTTGAGCTGACTCTACAGGAGAGAATACTTCATGAGTTGAAGAAAAGCAAGAGAATCTTGTTGAAAATTTTAAAGAATGATTTAAGAAGCCAGTGGATTAGGAACATATCTGCCATATAAGTGGCTTCAATTTCCTAAATTGGTCTATATTTGACCACTTTACAAGTAAAATATTAATCACCCATAAAATGCCTTCCAACAAGACTCTTCACTTTCACAGCGTAGTATGTTTCTAAGTAGCAAAAGTTTAAATATTAGATCCCCGAATAAAATTGTGTTAAAGGATCCCTGTGGGGCAATGCTATATATAAACTCAATTGATGATCTCCTTTTCCTCCTATTCCCTCTCATCTCCCCTTCCTTCCCAACCCCGTCACTGTGTTTGCTGCAAGACCAGTGCGTGGCCTCTATGCTCTGGGCCCAGGCTCTCAGCACCTTGCAAGTCACTGGAGAAGCACCTGACCCTGAGGGCTTTAATGTCAAATTACCTTCCAAACTGGACCATAGTGGAAGTGTTAAAATCTGGTAGATATTTCTTAGCAGGGTCAGCTGACCCACCCAGATATACTCAAATAACTGATGGAAAGTTGTACAAATCTTGGACTTTTGAACTGTTTGTTAAGTGTGGTAAAATCCTGAGTCAGCGCACACCAAGGGAAGGTCCAATGCATCTCACCAACTGCTTTTTAATGTTTTATTTCTCATCACTGTGATCAGTGGTTGGCAGGGAACACTTTCCTCACCAGCCTTCAGATCTACACGATTTTTCTTTGGAATCTGAGAGGAATTTATGGGCTACTTTATTTAATCTTTTATTTCTCAATGAAGATAAGTCCCTCTGGAAGAGCTTGTAGAAAACTCAGATCTCTACAGCTCAATGACTCATACAGTCCACACAGGAAAACATCCTTTTAGACATTAAGGACCTTGAATGCCCAGAAATGGATCTGTGTTTGTATAGTAATTTTAACAATTCAGTTCAAGTTTATCAGAAAGTTTATCAATAATATTTGTTGAATAAACAGTTTAAATCAGGATGTAAGATGATCCTCTTTCTGTATTTACACATAAAGAAGAGAGTTTTCTCTGAGAATCAAGAATCAAGAGATAGTCTCTGAGCCTCTCAAAATGGTCCTTTATTTCTTTCCTTCTAATGCAGTACCTTATACAAAAGAAAATCTTAATAAAAACACATGTGAGCAATCCTTGATTTGTCACAGGGTGAGACTGTGGGTAGTAGAAAATTTAGTTTATAAGAAATGGGTCTATTTCACTAGACTGTAAGTTTCATGGGGATTTTATCTGTTTTGTTGCAGTGCATCTGCAGTGCCTAGAACAACATCTGGCCCGGGGCCTGCACTGTTGTAAAATGCAGTACCAACCATAGAACAGGGCAATCAGGGGCCCTGCCCTGGGCCTTGCTTTTGCCTTCTTCCAGCCTTACTCAGTGGACGAGGAGTCCAGGGGGCCATGGGGAAGTATCCACCTGGAATCCATGTGCCTCCATCCTATTTATAGGCAATTCTCTGAGACCTGAGGATTCCCTAGCTAAACAGTCCCAAACTTGTTTCCGGCCTCTGTGTCCAGCCTCTGCCCCATCTCTATCCTAATTGCAAATCATGCTGCTAGTGTGCAGCCCCTCCTACTGAAAGTTGGCCAAGGGACAGCTCTGTCAGGGATGGGGCAGAGATTGGACACAGAGACTGGTGTGGCAATCTATGCATTTTGGATGCCCGTTGCAATGCTGGATACAGCTGGGGCTGTGAAAGGAAGGTAGATATACATGGGCATTTGTGCTTTTATCCCAACACTTCAAACTTTAGAGGAGGTTTGGTTGTACAAACAGATAGACAGATAGATGGAAGGATGGATGGATGGATGCATGGATAGATGCATGGGTAGATAACTGAATGAAAACAATGCCCATACCTGAATTAATGAACTATACCAGGCAAAGAAATGAATGGGGGCACAAGGGTTTTCCCAGAGATTCTGATAACAGCCAATTCTGTCAAGTTGGACAAGGACCTCTTCCAGTGTCTGAAATGATCCACCTCAACAGTAACAACATTGTCCAGACAAATGTGACTCTTCATGAGAGATCTTAAAGTGGCCTAAAAGGTAGTTCTTAAACTTCTTCTAAAAATAAAATAAAGTGTAAATTTTTAAGTAAAGTTCTCAATCAAATGAAATTTTAAAGTGTGTCACTCAACACATGTTCACTTGAAATCAAAAGAGATTCAAACTTCAATTATAAAAAGAAAATTTTAAATTCACAAAAAATAAAGCATTTACTCAAATGGCACCCAGAGTGCTCACCAGGCATTTGCCAGCAGAGCAGAGTGGTTGAAAGCAAGCCGTCTGCTGCCACGTCCGTGGGATCCAGTCTTGGCTTCGCCTCAGACCAGCTGGGTGACCTTGGGCATGTCACTCTTGGGATTATGAGATACCTACTTTGCAGATTGGTTAAAAGATCAGTCATGTCATTATTTGTAAAGGAACAGAGTAGTATCCAGCTCATAGCATTCTGGAAGGCTGACTTCTAGCATTAAATATTATGTTATTGTTAAATGACATGGTGTGTGACTCATACTGTTAGCTATTCTTACTGTATGCCAAATTATATTTACTCTCAAAAACAGGCACGGTTTCCAAGTGTTGTTCAATTTAAGTTTTAAATGCTGTTCTCTAAGCTAACTACAAAGCAACTCTGGTAATAACAGTAGATTTCAACCATCTCAAAATATTTTTAGTGTGCTGCCACAATCGATTGGGATTAATGTAACATTCATTCAGTGAGTTTTGTAAGTCAGCAGGTGGAAAGGCTGTGTTTTAACTTTGTCTTCCCTGGCTAGTAAAGACGTGTGTTCAATGTTTCAATCATTTAAAATCTATGCTAAAGTTGTAGAATAATAGAAAGACCTAACCTCAGTCTGTGCTAGAATGCTGCACGCACACCGCACCCTGGGAACACCAAAGCAGCTGGAACACAGGTCAAGGACAGCTACCCGGAAACGAAGATAAATGGGTGGATCGTATAAATTATAATAATAATAATAACTAGATTATTATAACTAGGCAGTCATTAATAATGCCTTTCACCCATCTTTTAGAATGAAAATGACATCACTTATATCTGTTTTTATTTAAGAAAGTTTTGTTATTTTCCTTAAAATAGCTAAACATAATTTCTTAATCTCAAACATTCACATAAATGACATGGGTGTCAACTCGTGCATGTTAAAGGCAGTCCAAAGAATTTCCATTTAGGGGTCTCACAGATAGTTTCTATTCTCCCCATTATGAGCACTGCTGTTGTTTTTCTTAAAGCATCTTTTGTTAAAAAGACACTTTACAACTCTTTCAAAGGGGAGTTAAAGTTACATACCACTGAACAAACACCTTCAAATTTTAACATTGCAGTGTCAGTGGGATCTGTGAATATATTATTAGAAGTGTCAGCCTCACAATGAAATTAAGTTAGCACACATATTCACTAAACTTTATAACATTACCTCCGTTTTCATACAAATCAAACTGCTTTGAAAGATAAACATTTGTTTGAAAATTAATAGCAACATTCTTTTGTTTCATTTTATGCAGCTTTAAGACTGAAGGAGCCTTAGGATTTAATTGCAGGCTTCTAGTAAACACAATGATGTAATGACGTATTTCACATTACTGGTTTATGTTTGATTCCAAATAAATTGCAGATTTTTTTTTCTGGTGTGATACTAAAACAATTACCATTTTGCAAAAAGGATAATTAATCTGCAATTTTTTCACATTAGATCATATATCTCTAAAGAGTGCCCACGGATTTGATCGTCTTCAGCTGCTGTGTATTTTTCATTTTTTCTACTGATGTTACCGCCCCATCCGTGCTGACATTTAAATGAGTGAGTATTCAACACAAATGTGATCATTTGTACAGCATCCAATGCGGCCCCATACTGAGATGATTGCTTCTGGGAGCCATCCTTGGTTCTCAAATAGGGGGAAAAGCCAGGCAAAATTTTATCAATTTACATTTTTATGTGATTAATTTTTATGCAAATAAGGGCCCGACAGTGCTCCCATCTCACCTGAATCATTCGGATCATCAAAGACAAATTGAGCATCACTTATTTTAAAAATAGGCTTTAAACTACTCTACAGCTGTGTTGGAAAATGCTAAGAGCGGGGCATAAACTTCTCTAATATAACTGGAGTAGATTAAAAAAATGCCTTTTTTGTGCATTTTGTACACTGCCATAAACATGGAACTTAGCAAAATAAAAAAGAATCACCTTTGCTTTGGATATTCTCTGTTCTTTGTACACATCCAGCAAAGGAAATGACAGCGTCTGAAGCAACATTTCCCCAATTTCTAAACCTATAATCAGAAGTGTTTCCCATTAAACAAAATCTACTGACCGTTACATGTCTTTGCCAACTTTCTATTGCTTCTGGATGAAAGTGACTGATGAAATATACAGGGAAAACAAAATGTCACAGAATTAAATGGCAATCTTAGTTTATGGGTAAGAGGTTTGTACTACCAGCATTATGTTACATAAAATTGACACAACACTTTTAAATTTATAGGATTTATTTCTAAATTCACCAAGCTTCCACTAAAATAATAGGATTCTTTAGTTTGCATTTGGGATCCAGGAGAAATTATACAAATCATATTGGATTTTTTCAAATAATATTCTTTAGATTTATAAACTACAAATACAGATGTTTTCCATGATATCTGGAATCAAGCTAACCATACAGTTATATAAATAAATAGTCACAGCTTACAAATGCCACCTCAGCAATAACTAAGTTCAATTTGCTATTTTTTAAGAAAAGCTTTTTCCTCCTCACATGGTATCTTTTAAAAGTGTGCTTAGAGTTTTATATACATGACTCAGTTATCAAAATCTTCCCAGATATCTCTCTCTCTCTCTCTCTCTCTCTCTCTCTCTCTCTCTCTCTCATGAAAATAATCGACAGAGCAGAAATAAATTGTTGACAATTCTCTGAGAATGGAAACAGACCACAGGGGGTAAAAATCTGGTTATCTGAATGGGTGATATAATCATCGAAGGTTCAGCTAAGCTAAGGGAATTTCAACATAAACAATGCTCTTATTTCCAAGAAGGGGTTCTCCTTTATATACAATCATGGAGGAATGCCAGTCCTTTCCTTACTGCTGTGAGAAAAGTGCTGGACAGGAACAAGATTAGAATCTTAACAGCTCTCCTGGGGAGCTAAATTACTGTGCAGCGTGCAGGTGAGGAGGTAAAAGGAGCAAAAATAAATGGAGTTTATTCCATGGTTTTTAGAGTTTATTTC
Source organism: Eptesicus fuscus (assembly GCF_027574615.1). Lineage (NCBI taxonomy): Eukaryota > Metazoa > Chordata > Mammalia > Chiroptera > Vespertilionidae > Eptesicus > Eptesicus fuscus. Next base: position 62,771,767 of record NC_072485.1, read on the forward strand.
ACAAAGACAGAAATAAAGATATCTAAATCCATAGTTACAGCCACTCCATGTGAGACAGCTCTGTGTGAGTGTGAGTGTGTGTGTGTGTGAGTGTGTGTGTTTATGTGTGTGTGTGAAACTGTGTCATGGGCGTCCTCTCTCCCTCACCAACAAAAATATGCCATTCAACACCATATTCACACACAAAAGATTCCTGTTTATATTCTCACTGTCTCATATCAAAAATAACCTGGGGAAAAAAACAGGTGTTTCTCTAACAAAAAAAAGTCACTTAATTTTGGGCTGGTGGGCAATTTATGAACAACAAATCTGGACAAGTCTTGATGCACGTATATAGCCATCTAGCCTGGTCTTCAGGTGAGTCATTTTTAGACCAGCCAGCACAGAAAGTCATCTGCTGTGATTCAATCAAAAGTGGGAGCAATTCATGTAGTTCCTAAACTGGACATTTCGTATTCTCAAACAAAGGTGGGCAACTCAGCCCCCATGGGCTTACAAACTCCGCCCCTGACTAAGCAGCAGTTGTTTGGCTGAAAGCAGGTCAGCGGGCAGCCATGCAGCTGCATTTTTAAAGGTCAGGATAGTCGCCAGTGTAATGTGAACATGAGCCTGTCCCTCACAGAAGTAAACTGACACCTCTCAAATGCCAGGGGGAACTGCTTCCACATGTGTCCATCGAGTACATTTAGGGGCAATGGGACAAGGGACAGGAAAGTAGAAAACCTTCAGGGATGACAGCTCCTAAACATAGGAAAGAAATAAAGCTGATCCTAAAGGGAGGGGGAATCCAGGGCTCCTGGTGGGCTTCACAGCCCGCACATTTAACCCTGGGCAAAATCACAGCAATGACCCCTCCTTCCATCTGAACTGTCATTCCTTGGTGATCATCCCAAGCAAAGGGACACCACTGACTCCCTAGTTTAAATGAAAAGCCCAATTACTGGATTTCGCTTCAAAACTTCAGCATAGGACACAGTCACATCCCATCTTGGCAATAACTGTGATCTTACAGATCTCAGGGTAAGGAACTCTAGGAGATCCTGAAATTAGAAAAGTTCAGCATGACAGGCTCTCAAATGTGAGCACTCCCAGGAGAATGCATTCATCTCAATTTCTGAATGTTAAAAATCAAAATACCTGTAAAAACTCCCCAGAATGATTATCTGTACTTTTTATTATACAAATAAGATACCAGTAGTCCTAGTAAAACATTGGAATATGTGGGTTTATTTTTTTTCTCCATTTATGGCATACCTATATATGCCAGTTTTTTTAATAAAATGTTTTTCTTGATTTTTAGAGAGAGTGAGAAAGGGAGAGGGATAGAGAAATAGAAACATCAATGAGAGAGAAATGTCATCAAATTATCAATCAGCTGCCTCCTGCATGCCCCCTACTGGGGATTGAGTCCACAAGCTGGGCATGTGCCCTGACCAGGAAGGGAACCATGACCTCTTGGTTCATAGGTTGATGCTCAACCAATGAGTCACATGGCCAGGCTTTATGCCAGTTTATTTCATTGCAATGTAACTTACATAGAGTAATGTACAATTTTTAAATGCTTAGTCCAATGACTTTAAACACATGTACACACCTGTGCAGAAGCACAGCACACTAAAAGAGATGAAATATGTGTATCACCTCACTTCATTGTCATTAAAATGTTCAAGGTACTAACAAGGTGGGATGGGGAAGATGAGGTTCAGATAAATGACGAGACTTTCCAGAGGTCAGATAAGTGACAAGACTGTTTTAAACCCATGATCATCTGACTCCAAAGACTACATCCTTTACACTAAGCCACAATGCTCCCATCAAAAAAAAAAAAAAAAAAAAAGGAGAGTGAGGACATGGAAAATCAACATTTATGGAAAAAATCCAAAAGTAAATTATTTATTTATTTAAAATGGATAGGAGCCTGGCCGGTATGGCTCAGTGGCACACTTTTAAAGGATACCATGTGAGCATTTACAATGCCAGGAATTGTTCTGGGCATGTGGAGGAAGCCATGAATGAGACAGATAAATGTACTCTATTGTGGAGCTTATAACCAACAAATAAAGATGATCTGAAAATGGTGTTATGCAGAGAATTAAAATATGTGAACATGATAGAGAGTGACTGTGTGATTAACTTATGTGAGGTTATCAGAGAAGACTTCTCTTAAGAGGCCACAGTTAAGCTGAGGTGTGTATGACAAGAAAGAAAGAGCCAGGTGAAGCTCGTGGGAAGAGTATTTGGGGCCAGAGGAACAGCTGGCACAAAGGCATTAGAAGGAAAAAAGCTTAGCATGTTCCAGGAACAGAAAGAGAGGTAGGAGGCTAAAGTGGAGTGGAATGGGGACAGCAGTAGTCATAGGAGATGAAGTTGTAGAGATGGGCAGGAGCCAGACCATGTAGGGTTTGGCAAGCCAAGGTAAGAAGCTGAGATTTTATTCTACACATGATGGATAGTGTTCAGGACGAGAATGACATGATCTGGTTTTTATTTAAAAATAATAACTGGCTGCTGATAGAGGATGGACAGTAGGGGAGCAAACACGGGAGCAGAAACAGCAGTTAAGAATCATCTGTGATAGAACAGATGATGGCGGCGGGACTAGAGTTTAACAGAAGTCAAAATAAATGGACAGATTCAGGATCTACACATGGAAATAAATGAACAGATTCATCAGTTAAGTTTGAGGAGAAATTAAGGTTGGGATAGGGCTAAAGATGCAAAAAAGTGAGATGTCCCAATATTAAGCTTGAGGATAAGGCTAGCTGGAGGTGTCTGGAAGAGGAGCAAGTCTGAAAAAGAAAAAGAAACATTCTACCTGGGATACATACAGTTTGAGAGTCTAGTCACACCTCCACATGGATATGAACTTGGATCTGTGAGTCTGCAAAAGTTGGAGCTATGGATTTGGAAATCACTGGAATTTTGATGGCATTTTAAGCCACAGGAGCAGATGAGATCATCCCAGAGTTTAGAGGTAGAAGAGAAAAAGTCGAAGGACAGAGCTCTGGAGTACTAGATACTGAGAGTTAAAACAAAACAACAAACAAAAAGAGCAGGCAGCAAAAGAGATTGAAGAGGAATGTCCAGTGAGGAGAGAAATCAAGAGAAGAAAGTGTTTCATAAGTAGGAAGCAGTTACATGTGTCAAATGCTTTGAAAGACTATATAAGAACAGAGAAGTGGCCATTAGAAGGCCTATGTTTTCAATATTTAGTTTAATACGAGGAAAGAACTCTTCCAGAATCAAGATCACTTATATTCCTGAGGAAACAAGACAATCTAAACAAACACAGACCACTCTCTACTCCCAAATTCCATCTGAGAGCCCTGCTACCTTGGGGAATTCTGAAAATGAACCTGAGAATGTCTTCTTTGTCCTCACTCTGTAATACACAGAAATGCACCAACATCACATCAAAATTACCAAAATAAGTCCATTGAAAGGTCATCTAAGTGGGTTCTGCTCTTTTTGGTGCTCTATGTGTGTGCTTCCTAGGCCTAAGAGGGCACTGCCAGGTGGAATATGTTATTTCTGCACAAATCAATTCAAGAATGTATTCATAAAGTCCCGGATAAAGCATCCAATTAAAAAACATTACACACATAAGGTATTTCTTAAGTACCTTTTTTTAAAAAAATGAGATGTCAAAAATAAAACCAGTCCATGAATGCTTTTATGAAATGATGGGCTAGAAGCCGCTCAGGTTTCCAAAAGCTGATGTGGATGGGTGAAGAGGAGGTCAGGGCAGACGTGAGTCTTTGTTTGGAGGCAGGGAGTGACCGGTTGTGTGGGTGCATGTGGAAGCACATTCCTGAGCCCAAGGCACTTGAAATGCAAAATTGAAGGATGATGTGTCCCTACTCCAGCCAATCCCAACATCTGGCAAGAAAGAAACTGATGATAGAATGCAGATGTTTTCTGAAGAGATGTTTCAAAAACACAAGGTACCACTAGTGGTTTTTTTTTCTCAAAATTTAAGTGATAAAAGTGCAGCCCAGAGCTGAGGTGTCACCACGGCAGAACCTATGTATGCAGTTGAAAATATGTATGCAATGCAAGGTGCTTAGGTACCGTAAGAGAGACACAGATACAATTATTCTTACTCCTGTAAGATGGCCTTTAAATATATGCTTTCCAAGAACTGAAGGGGGCACAGCACTTTTGGCATCTTGAGGTATTTGCCGTGTTGAGATGCACTGGAAGATGCTCCCAGGAGCAAGGAAGCTGTGTTGTAACGAAAGCACCTGTTGTACAGGTAAGCTCCTCCTTACGGGGCTATGCCCTCAACAGGAAAGCTACAGCCAAAACATAGGAGAGACAAAAGGATTGTCCATAAGTGTATGTGAAACCGTGGTGATGCTCAGGAATAATCAGGGAGGAGGAGGTATAAGAACTAAGGCTCTCTGGCTAGCAGGTGTGGCCATTGGCCACGATGTGTGGCCATTTGCACAATGACTTTATTTCTAACTCGGGCTAACTCAGACATTGGGTTTCACTAATAATAAAGCACATGTATTGTTGTATTCAATTCTATGCTGATTTGCTTCTTATTAACTGTATTAAGCTATTTACACGGTGGCCTTGTGTTTGAAGAGTTATTTAGTGAAGACATAGCACAGTTTCACTGATGCTAATCACACCAGTGCAGTGAAGCAAACTTGTGTTTGAGCAAGTTAACATAGGTGAGAACTTCCCATTCTTGTGACATTTTCCAGGCTAGTAGACTTGAAATTATGCCATTCCAAAAGAATTCTGGGGCAGGAAGTTTCCTAGGATAACACAGGCACATTTAAGAGAAACTTACAAAGAGAAGCTGATGTGAGAATATTGCTGGCATAAAAGTCGGTGCTGCCAGGGAGTGAGGCAGCTGACACGGGGCTGGCTGAGGGAGGACCGAGGGACATCCCTGCTAACCAGGGGGAGGCTGGCCTGAAGCAGCAGGTGCTCCAGCCCAGGACCTTCAGGGCAGACAGGGCAGTGGCCAGAGAGGGATGCCTTAAAAAGGAGGGAGGCGTGACACCTGGCAGTGAGCGCACTGCAGAGAAGGACCAACACAGAGACAGGGGACCAAGGCAAGGTCACTGGGTGTGGGTGGGCACTCTCAATAAGCAAAAAGTCAAGATTCTCAATGTCTGATTCTAAAGTCTGATTGGCATCAGTGGTGAACATCAGTGAGGCTCCTCAATAACGCGAAGGAAAGTTCAGTGGCAGCTGGGTCAGGATGGCCCGGACCAGGAAGCTTTAGATGAGGTGCTCACCTGGGGCCCACCATGCTGCTGGTTCTGCTGTCACTCTAAACCCAGATAAGCCCATGTCCCAACCTGCACACCTGAGCTCCTCCTCTTTCTCTCTCCTCATTTACCTTGTCCTCTCCAGCTTGGAAAAATATATACCTTGGGGGTGTCTGGTATGCGTGACACCAAAAAAAGGTTTATTTAAGAAGGATTTGTTTTTCTAAGTAAGATGGGAAAATTGTGTTCTCTCAAATATACATGGCAAACACATTAGATCAAGAGAAAAAGCAGGTTTATATAATATTCTTTGGAAAAAAATTAAACTTACTGAAAATGGAAGATAAGGATAAACAAGAGGAGGGACAGTTAGGGGTGACCAGGCCAGCAGGGGAGGGCAGTTAGGGGTCATTCAACAAGCATTGCTTGGCACCCACTATGTGCTGTAGACCGCCTGCATATTGTTGGGAGAACAAAGATAAGAGGGATCTGCTCCCTGCCTCTAGTTTTCTAAGAAAGAAATACTATAAAAATAAATAAAGTACAATATAAAGTGCTCTCTCTTAGGTATCATAAGAACGACATTAATAAAATTACACGTATTTCTATAATATTCTTATGCATATATGTTAACTATAAAAGGTGGAGCATCAAGTCATATAAAAAGAAATGCTCTATTTTCTTCTACTAAAAATGTATCCGTATGTTAAACTTACAATCCTGAATGTTACTTTCGGGAGAAAGGAGGCCCTGGAATGGAGTCAGTCTGGCTGAAAGTTAACCCTTTGTGGTCAGCAGATAATGACTGAAGCTAAACCAACAGCTATTCAACAGGTAATCTCCCTTCATCTGAGTGGAAGATCTGACCCCCAAAGAATCCTCTGAACCCAGACCCAGTGAGGCAGCCCAGCCAAAGATGGAAACCAGCCTCACTTCTCAGACTCAAACTGTTGAAGTTAGGACACAGGAACCGAACTGAAAGAGCTCCCAATGGCTAAATAATTGGAGCAAAAATCAATGATAGTGTTGGGTTACCACCCAATTAATAAAAGAAATATCCATGATCCCATATGGATATAATTAAAAAGTTGAATAAATAAATATATGGGGAAAGAATTGGTTAATCTTCCTTACAAAGTAATTCTAATGCATAAATATAGAAAAAATAAGTGAAATAAAATATCACCATTTAAACATCGCAGCAATATGCAATGGAGGCAAGATCCACTGATAAATACTAAATTAGTGAGAAAAAACAAACTTCATAATTGCATAGCTCAAGGGTACCTCTCCTCAAACATTTGTTAATTATTGTGGTATCTTAACTATCTGTACAATTTTTTTCTTTTTTAAAAAAATACATTTCTTTATTGATTTCAGAGAGGAAGAGAGAAGGAGAGAGAGATAGAAACATCAATGATGGGAGAGAATCATTGATCGGCTGCCTCCTGCACACCCCCCCACTGGGGATCGAGCAGCAACCCAGGCATGTGCCCTTGGCCAGAACTGAACCTGGGACCCTTCAGTCCACAGGCTGACGCTCTATCCACTGAGCCAAGCGGGCCAGGGCTCTACAATTTTTTTAATACTCCTCCCTCCAAGAGGTGGAGCTTAATTCTCTTCCCCTGGAGTGTGGGCTGAACAATTTGTTTCTAACAAATAGATATGAGAAAGGAAAATGACTAATGATTAACTTTACAGTAGAGAAATCTGGCAGACACCATCTTAACCACGGTATCAAGGTTAACATTACCAGTAATACGTAATATGTTATCATAAACACCTGATGTAAAACAATAAAAAGGGCAGATCACTTCTTTTATATTTTCCCCCAAATGTATAACTTTAATCATAAGAAACCTCAGACAAATCCCAACTGAGGAACATTCTACAAAATACTTAACCACTATTCAGAAGGTCCCAGGTTATGAAATTATGCATAATTTAACTTCTTTAGATACTCCACTTAAAAATCACTATGCTTTTGTTTTCAAAGAATTTACAAGACATTGAACAGATTTGTGGCTGCTGTGAGAGTGGCAACATGTGAACATAACACTAGCCTGGGAACCTGAAGCCTTTGGTCCAAATTCCAGTCCCATCCATAAGGATGACCCCAGGCAACATGGGGATTCCTAAAGCCCAATCCTCATTTCTTAAAATAGGAGTTTCTTAGTCCTTGAAATAATGAGTTTGGACAATATGGCTCTTAGAGACCTCTTCTATCATAAAGCAACAAAAAAGAAAAAGATGGAGTGAGGAGAACTTATATTTCTAAGGAGACATAAAACTCAAAGTATTTTTCAATGTAAAACCTATACTAAAAATACCAATGTCAACAAATCAAATAATTACCAGACATCTCGGGAGCACCCCAGAGATCATCTCATAGTATTGGTGATCTAGCTCGAATTGTAAAGGGACTGATGTTTGAGACTTGACTCATTTTCCCCTTGGGAGGGAAGTTAATCTACTATACAGTCACCAACCACAAAGAAAAGATAATTCAAAGGTGGTGGCTCCAAATAAGAGGTATGGTCTGTCCCAGCTCTGAAGAAGTGGTCAGGCCCATTGTGACCTGCAAGGGCAACACCAAGGGCATTGCTGCATGAAGAAGCAAGTTAGAAGCAATGTCTGCTCCTTCAGACACACAATGAGTTGCTTAATTCCATTTTTTTAAGTTAAATTATAAATCCATTCATTCAAGAATCATAATGCTCTATGTTAAAGGACTACCAAAAATAGCTAGGAAAGAGTATAATTGTCCTCAATGCTGTTTGCAGTCTTTATTATAATATTTAGCCTCTTTTTCTTATGTGAGCAATTAGTGGGGCTTGCTGTGGCTACATAATAAGGTCTTAGAAGAGGAGGATTCTTTGCCCTCCAGTTACTGAAAGCAAGCTTATTAAGAATGACATAGGAAGAATTGCAAGCATTCATTTTCTAAATTTCAGGGCCCTTTTCTGTAAAGTCAAAGGGTACTATGCAATGTGTCAGGGAACCACACATGCAGATACTCCCATTCCACTTAGAAACCCTTACGGACTGCAAGTCCCTAAGTGGGTGTCCGTGAAAGGCAAGGATTCAGAATGTCACTCTTTTCCCAAGAGAGAGCAGGTTTTGATTGTGAGACACGTTACATTAATGAAGCTTTGCTGGCAGCTGGTGAGTGAAGCTCTGGGTAGCACAGTGCATTTTTGCTAAAACCATGTTACAAAGAGCCAAGCCTGAGCCATGCTCCAATTACGTTGCAAGAAAACAGGAGAGTACAAGTGAATACTATTTTTTGGTACTTATTTAATTTGATATAGTTTCAAATTTACAGAAAAGTTACAAAAAGAAAATAAAAGGCTCCCCTATATCCTTTACCCAGATTAAATTATGTACATGTAAAATACATGTAACATGTGAGGACACAATTTGAGACGATACACATCCTGATTCCCATCAAACTTTCATCCACTAGTATTAGCGGGGCTTGACTGGGGACCTCAGTCATGCGTGATTTTTGCTCAGATCAATTATGACAGGACAGAGGTGAAATAGTGATTTTTCCAAGTCCATCATTCCTTCAACATTTATTACTTGGTATTCTATGCTTAGTAAGAGCCACTCTTCATCTTTTGTTTATTTATTCATCCATTTATGTCAGTATTGACTCAAGATTCTTACTTTATTCAATGATCTACAATTTATTACTATCATTATTTTGATGCTACAATTGTCAAGGAAAGGTTTTTTGAAAGAGCATTTAAGGCACCTGAGTTTTCCAAAGTTTCCTTTGGAAGCAAATGGTCCCTTTGCCTTAGAACATTCTGAGGGGGAAAAAATGTGTCCTATTGTTAGAACAGAAACACTAACCAATCCTTTCCCTGCTTAGAAACTCCTGTCCGGACACATTACTCTGTCACAGCACAAAATCTCTGTCCTGCTCCCCATCCTGGCCTGCAGTTAATTACATGGAGAGACAGATGCTGAGCAGCCTGAGGCTTTCTCTGCCACCGCGGTGAGGCTGGGCTCCACGCAACAAGCAGGTAGTGAGTGAAGACAAATGCTGTTTGACAAGGCAGCACATCCCAGCACCCAGGGATGGCAAACGGACAGGCCACTCTGTGTTGCCAGGCAAAGGCGGAGAAATATCAGGCAGATCGTTTCTGACAGAAATCATATCACAGCCGCACTTCCAGACAGGGTCCCTGTGAATGAAATGATACACTTTCTGTTTCCCATCGTCCCCTTTAACAAAAAGCGAGGGTATCAAAGGTACATTGAAGGTGACAGCTCCATGCAAGGTGGTTAGCAAGATTTTATAAGCTTGGTTCGCCTCTGGAGATATTAAAGCATTAGCAACAGTTCGATTTGGATGCTGTAGCTACTCCCCTGGATTCGAATGAATTTCCAGGTTCTTCGTTACTACCACATAAGTGCTCTATGTTCAGTGAGTGTTGTTTCAAAATAAAAAATTCAAGTCATGAGAAGTCTTTATTTCATTGAGGAAAATAGGATCAATGTATGAGCCTTTCCTAAGATATATTAGGTGACAGTTAGGTGGAAAGTAGTTTCCCAGATGTAAACTCATGCTAGAATATAGGCTAAGGTTATTTTAGAGGCTACCTAGTGACTTATTCTTACACATTAATGGATATAGAAAGAACATAAGATAAAAATTTCTCCTCAAATAGTATAATTTGGAGGAAAAATAATATTTTTATCCAATATAGACATAATGTTGCTAATGCTTGAATTGTCAATGACTGTGAATTAAAATGATTCCTTTCAAAGCGTAACTAAATTATCCTATATAATAAAGAGGGAATATGCAAATTGACCCTCACACCGTCACAAGATGGCTGTGCCCTCAGCAGAGGCAGAGTTCCCATAACACAAGATGGCTGTGCCCACAGCGGAGGTGGGTTCCCATAATGAGCCGTAATGAGCCATCAGCAGAGACCTGAGTTTGTGTGGCACCAGGCTGGGGTGGGGGGGTCCTGAGGCTGTACCCCCGCCCAGCGGGGCTTGACTGGGCACCTCAGGCCGCACCTCCCACCCCAGCACTGGGAGGAGGGATCTCGGGGTCATGCCACCCCCCCCCATACTAGGCCAGGGGACCTGAGGCCGCACCCCCCAGCCAACAGGGCTTGATGGGGGACCTCAAGTCATGCCCCCACCCGGCGGGGCTTGACAGGGGACCTCAGGGTGCGCCCCCTGCCTGGTGGGGCTTGACAGGGAACTTCAAGGCATGACCCCCACCCTGCTGTTGGGCTGGGGGACCTCAGGCCATGCACCCCACCCAGCGGGGCTTGACAGGGGGCCTCAGGTTGTACCCACTGCCCAGCGGGGCTTTGCTGGGGGACTTCAAGGCATGCCCCCAACTCTGGTGTTGGGCTGGGGGACCTAAAGGTGCCCTGAGGGACTTGAGGCTGTGCCCCCCCACCTGGCATGCGCCGGGGGACCTGAGACTGCACCCCTCACCTGACAGGGCTTGACAGGGGACCTGAGGCTGCTCCCCGCGCCTGGCAGGGGTTGATGGGGATGGGGCTGGCCGGGTCTGGATCTTGCCCAATGGGGTGGGGCCAGCCAGGTCTGGGTCTCGCAGGATTTCAAGGCGTGCATGGGTGGGCGTGGACTTGACTCTGGGTTCGCGGCGTGCCCCATACTCTGACAGGAGGAAAATTTTCATATACATTTTACTAATTTTCTTTCATCTCTGACACTTCTATTATAGAGAAAGGGCAAAGAGCAATATTAAAATGTTTCCTTTAATTAATTCCCTTTTAATGTGCACAAATTTCGTGCACCAGGCCATTAGTCTTAATATAATTATTTGTTAAACAGTTTAGTTTTTTTACTGGGTTTGTGGAGGGTACTTAAGTGTTATGTTACAGAGACAATAAAACAAACTAATATGTAAGTTCTAACCAACTGCTGTTGTCAGAAGTCAAGAAAGAACCCCAATACAACCTGCTGTGAGCATACTGTTGGATGGAAGACCATCAAAAATGATCACTCCCGAAGGAGAACCACCCTGGAGAGCTATTTGACAATACCAAATGGAGCCGAAAGTTGGCATGCCCTTTACTCATAGTAATCCCACAGCTCTTGCAGTCATACCCACAAGAAATATCAAGGAATATGCACTGTTTGCAATATTATGCAATAATTAAAATATATTGTGCAGTAGATAAAAGATAGATTCACACCCACCATCATAGATAAATCTCAAAAGCATAATGCCAAGCAAAGAAAGCAAATGACCAACTGTAATAGTGAAAAGTTGCAAATAGTGTATGTCTCCCAAAGGAGAATAGATAAATTGTGCTATACTCAGAATCATACAGGAATTAAATTAAATTAGAGATAAGTATGTAACCATGAATAAGGCTTAAAAATATGTGAACCACTAAAAGCAAGAAAAATAGTATGTTCAGCATGAGATCATTTAGATAAAGATCAAAAACATCCCAAACCATACTATACGTTGTTTATAGAATAAAACTAAAACATGTATGTGAATAGTGAGCACTAGTTCGGGATAGAGGTATAATCTAGAGATGGAACAATAATTTGTAATTTCGGAAAAGTAATCTAAAGCAAATAAGGCAAACTGTTAAGGATCTAGTAAAGCTGAGGAGACAGCAATGGGTGGTCATTAAATTATCCTGCATTCTTTTCTGATGTTTGAAAAATTTCAAGACAATTTTGAAGAGAACCTATCTACCATATCTTTCCCTAATATTGCTCTTTGGTTTCCTGTTTGGCCTTTTGTAGAATGTCTTTCTAATATATTTCATTCCTCTTTCTTAATTTTATTTTTAATATTAAAAATAGTTTGGTTTTCAAGAGCACTTCTCTGGGGACATTTCATATTGAGAACAAAGACATATTAAGTGAAGACCTTTTACTTTAGTAAATTTTTAGCAAACGGCAAGTTCAATTAAGGAGGAATTGTCTGTTTTTATTCTTTCTCTCTTGTCCCAATGTATGGCAACAAGTCTACACATACCTAGCAGGTGCTCAGTAAATATTTGTTATTATACTTCTTAGCACTTCAGAACTTAAGTTTTCATACCTTCATGACCATTTTTTATAAAGTATTTTAACTACTTTACCATCGAAACTAAAAATAAAGGGCTTAGGAAATTTATCTGCTCTTTCATATTTATAGGAAACTATATTCAAAGGAAAGTAAGAGAACATTATTGAAAACAGTAGCAGGCCAGCAAGGGCATGGTTTTAAAATATACAAGAACCCACTTACTAGTATTTACACATAATTAGATATTTATTTAGGGAGTCCCCCACATAGATATGGTAAATATACATGAAATTATGTAATATAATTATAATTTCATATTTAATAAAATGGTATTCATAGTGCTTTCATTTTTGTCTTCAAATGGGCCTGACAAAAGAGCGATACCAAACCAACTCTAAAGGTAACTGCAAAGAGGAATAAAAGGTTTTTGGTGAATCTGGTATGAATGAAACCATTAGAGCCAGGAATAGTCTAGGGCACACCACCACCCAGTATGCTTGTGGTAGGCAGCCTCTGAGATAGCTACAAGATCCCTGCTACCTGCTATTTACTAGTACATCCTAAGCAGGCTCCCTCAATGATAGACTTAACTGTGACTCCCTCAAAATCCGTGTTGAAGAACTAATACCCAATGTGACTTGACTATATTTGGAATAGCACTTTTAAGGAGATAATTGAGGTTAAATGAAGTCAAAAGGGTGGGGCCCTAATCCAATAGGACCTGCATCCTATATAAAGAGGAAGAGGCACCACATATCTCTTTCTCCTTCTCTCTCTCTCTCTCTCTCTCTCTCTCTCTCTCTCTCTCGCTCTCGCTCTCACACACACACACACATGCATGCACGCACACACACACACACACACACACACACACACACACACACACCTTGATCTTGGACTTCTAGCCTCCATAACATAAAAAAAAAAAAAATTCTGTTGTTTTAAGTCACTGAGTTTGTGATACTTTGTTATGGCAGCCTGGGTTGCCTAATAAACCTTCCTCATTTTACTAAGTTTGGTCTGTGTGACCAATAGAATATGGCAAAGTGATGATATTTCACTTCTAACATTATGTTATAAAAGGCATTGTGGCTTCTGCCTTGAATGCATTCTTTTTCTCTCATCACTCACTCTGGGGGAAGTCAGCAGCCCTACAGAGAGGCCCAGGTGGCTAGAAAATGAAGTCGGCTACCAATAGTCACCTGAGTAAACATGGAAGTAGATCCTCCAGCCCTACCCAAGCCTTCAGATGATTAAAACCCTGGGTAGCAGTTTGAATACAACCTCATGAAAGATCCTGAGACAGACCACCTACCCAAGCTGTTCCTGGATTCCTGATTCTCAAAAACTGTGTTAGATCATACATGTTTGTTGTTTTAAGTTACTCATATGACCTGATATTTACTAGAATGTCTGAAACCCAATTTTAAATGTTGACATTCTTATCCCCAATCTGATGTTATTAGATAGTGGAGCCTTTGGGATGTAATCAGGCCATGAAGGCAGAGCCCTCCTGAGTGGGATTAGTTCTCTGACAAAAGAAACCCCATAGAGCTCCCCAGCCTCTACTGTCAAGGAAAGATGCAGTGAGGAGACTGCAACCCATTAGAGGCCCTCGCTACATCATACAGGCACCCCGATCTTGGACTTGCAGCCTCCAGAACTATGAGAAGTAAATTTTCTGTTTTTTAATAGTCACCCAGTCTGTGGCTTTTTTTGTTTTGTTATAGCAGCCCAAAAGGACTAAGACAGGCACTAAGTTTGGAGTGATTTTTTTACTCAGTAATAACATACCACTTTATTCAAAACCAGCTTAAACACCTGCTGCTAAATTTATCTACTTGATATGATGCCAGCCATTTTTATTTCATGATAATTGATAAGCACTGTCCTCACTGAAGTCCTTCATGACCCTCAACCTATCAGACTGAGGCACAACCATAAGAAGCTGAATCAGTGGTATTTGGTTTTATATAAGCACTTCTTTTAATAAAAATTAACATCTAACATTTATTCCTTTTCTATCCAACAACAGTCCAGTATTCTAGATGCAAACTATGTTTTGGGGAAGGCTCAGTTGTGATTTAAATTTCATTCATTATCCCAAAATTAAAGAAGCATCTTACATCCTCCCTTTCTTGATTCTACATTAGCTATATTTAGGATTCCAGAACTTCCTTTTATAATAATATAGTTAAGTCCTGTTAAACAGACATTTAGCCATATTAAAAATCGTTTCCCAGTAATCATGGGTTTTCACCAAAATGCTTCATTTTTCCTCTTCTCCTCCTCATCAGCTGCTCTTCTGTTTCCCTCTCTACAGCTGCTTATGTTGTTACTTGTTTAATGTTACTTTCCTCGTGTTGATCTTCTCTCCCTCTCATCTTTCCCTGGTAGCAACAAAACCATATGATTGTGTGTAAGAGCCATATTTATGGGTTTTGCCTTTCCATCATTAGCTTCTGAAATGACTTATACTAGTATATGCTTGAACTTTACTTAAGAGATAATTGCAGAACCTTGGGGAAAAGGGTTGTTATTTCAAGGATATGAGTGAAGCAGTTCGGATAAAAGCGTCAGAAAATCTTAATAATATACTTTGTGAAGTCAGGAGAAATGGTTATCTGGAGTAATTTTTAATCAATGCTAAGCCAAACTTAGGGTACAAGTGAGTTTCCAAGTAGGTGGAGCCAACTGGGTGCCAGCCACTGTGTAAAGGGCCCTGATGGAGATGTTAGTGGTAAAAATTAAAAAGCAAGACCACACAGATCCTGAGAACATTAACTAACCAAAACCATCTAAGTTATTGAATGTCTACTATGTATAAAAATCTGACACGGAAAAATCTCAAACTCATTAAGTGAAAAAAGTAACACTTTAAGAGTGCAAATAGTATCTATATATATAAAAGGCTAATATGCAAAGGTCCCCTCGGGAGTTTGACTGGGAGACCAGGAGTTCGATTGCTCGCTATGATGTGCGCTGACCACCAGTGGGCAGCACGGAACGAAAGAAGGCTCCAGAAGCCAGCAGCTGGGGAAGGAAGGCCCTGGCCAGCAGCAGGAAGGCCCTGATCGGCCCTGACCACTGGCTAGGCCTACGGACCCTACCTGTGCATGAATTTCGTGCACTGGGCCTCTGGTATGAAATATTACCACTTCCATAAAGGGGATTGGGTATTTGTTCATATTCTTTGCTTATGCATTAAAATAAATTGCTGGAAAGGTCCACAAGTCACTAATAGGAATAATTTTCTGGTGGGTATGGGAGTGGTCTGATAGGAAGGTTGGGGGCAATGGTAGGCAGGTAACATTACCGCATACCAGCTTGAATCTCTTATTTTGAGTCATGTTAATATATTACTCATCTAAAATAACTAATGTTAAAAATTGGTGGTCTATATCTCTGTCTCTTTTCCTCTTCTTATGAGGCCACCTGTCATATTGGGTTAGGACACATCCATTAAGCATGACTTTATCTTAAGTCGATTACATTTGCAAACAAAGTCATATGCGCAAGTACTGGAGGGTTAGGATTTAAACATCTTACCTTGGGACACAATTTAACCCATAAAAACCTCCTCTAGCTGGTGCCACCCTGTTTTTATACTGTTTCCCCTAATGTTAAATTCTATGGCATATAGATCTGCATCCTTACAGTCTCTCTTATCTAGTAACTAGTTCAGCTAATTTAAAATTTTAATTTATGTGTACATATATATACATATACAGGGTGTCCTCCAAAATATATATGCACTTTAACAGCTGATAGCTCAATTTTAAAAATGAAGTATATTTTAATAAACATTGCCTTTATAATTATTCCAAGTGTGTGTATACATTATTTGGGGACATCATATATATGTGTGTGTGTGTGTGTGTGTGTGTGTGTGTGTGTGTGTGTGTGTGTATGCCCTCCCAAACTAGATTGTAAGTACCTCAAGAGCAGGAAATATGTGTTCTTCTAACTTTTTTTTTTTTGGGCCTGGTGCTAGACCCATGATAGGTACTCACAAATGACGAAGCAAAACATTGGATGAAGACAGATACTGTGACTTCTATAGATTTTAACAATCATTCAGCCATCACGACAACCTTTCAATTAGCTAAGAGGAGGGTCCCTGAATCACTCACAGTGTCAGAATCCAAAAGTAGCATTAGCTCCTCAGCACCACACAGCAGAGATTCCACTTTAAAGAAGGATCAAGTTCAATAAACAATGGCCTTGGACCCAGGAATGGAGGTAATTGCATGACAGGGAGGCAATCTAGTCTTCAGCTCCATGCCCAGCTGTCCAGGGCAAGGCAAGTCCTTGACTTAGTTTATAATTATGGACAAATAAGTTATCATTAGAATTGTGTTGCTTTTCCTCAAAATAAAATACATGCATATATTCACATGAATACATATATTATAGTATATAAACTACATTTTGATATTTTTCAAACATTTAAACCAACAGATCACAGCACGATATGAATAGCAGTGCAATATGATAACTGGCTGCTGTCTCCACTCCACTCCACTCCATGGCAAATCAAAGGTGCATGGTGGAGCAAGGAACAATGAGGAAGACACTTGGTGAGTGCAGAAGCAACAGCAGAGTGAAGGGCAGGGTGGAAGAAAGAGGAGAGACACAAAAAGAGAAAATCCAAAGAGGAAAACAATTAGCCTTAATACTTGATCTAGGAACATATATGTATGTACTTTATAATAATGAATTACATATAAATGAGACATATTCGTACAAGGTTGACAATATATGCCATTGTGCCATATTAGAAAATGCTGTTCATTTTTATCAGTAGAACAATCACAGGAGGAAAGATTAGTGAATTAGATTATATAAAATGTTAAACCTTTGTCTATTGAATATAGCAAAATTAAAGGACAACCACATACTGGAAACATTACTTGCCTCAAATATAACATACAAGGTTTTTTCTCTAATGTATAACTTGTGTATTAAAAAAAACAGGCTATTATATATATACACTAGAGGCCCAGTACACGAAATTCGTAAGCGGGGGGAGGGTTGTCCTTCAGCCCAGCCTGCACCCTCTCCAATCTGGGACCTCTTGAGGGATGTCCAACTGGGCAGTCGGACATCCCTCTCACAATCCAGGACTGCTGGCTCCCAACTGCTTGCCTGCCTGCCTTCCTGATTGCCCCTAACTGCTTCTGTCTGCCAGCCTGATTGATGCCTAACTGCTCCCCTGCCAGCCTGTTTGCCCCTAACTGCCCTCCCCTGCAAGCCTGGTCACCCCTAACTGCCCTCCCCTGCAGGTCTGGTCACCCCTAACTGCCCTCCCCTGCAGACCTGGTGCTACCCAACTGCTCTCCCCTGCAGGCCTGGGTCCCCCCAACTGCCCTTCCCTGTAGGCCCGGTCATCCCCAACTTCCCTCCTCTGCTGGCCTGGTCATCCCTAACTGCCCTCCCCTGCAGGCTTGATCGCCCCCAACTGCCCTCCCTTGCAGGCCTGGTCCCTCCCAACTGCCTTCCCCTGCTGGCCTGATCACCCACAACTGCCCTCCCTTGCAGGCCTGATCCCTTCCAACTGCTCTCCCCTGCTGGCCATCTTGTGGTGGCCATCCTGTGTCCACATGGGGGTAGGATCTTTGACCACATTGGGGTAGCCATCTTGTGTGTTGGAGTGATGGTTAATCTGTATATTACTCTTTTATTAGATAGGATAGAGGCCTGGTGCACGGGTGCGGGCCAGCTAGTTTGCCCTGAAGGGTGTCCCGGATCAGGGTGGGGGTTCCCTTGGGGTGTGGGGCGGCCTGGGCGAGGGGCCTGTGGTGGTTTGCAGGCCGGCCACGCCCCCCAGAGACCCAAGTGGAGGCCCTGGTATCTGGGATTTATTTATCTTCTACAATTGAAAGTTTGTAGCCTGGAGTGGAGGCTTAGGCCAGTCAGGGCTGCAGAAGCTTGGCTTTCTCCATGGCCGAGGGCAACCCTAGCCTCCTGCTCTCTCCAGCTCCATGGCTGCCGCCATTTTTGTTGGGATTTATTTATCTTCTATCATTGAAACTTTGTAGCATTGAGTGGAGGCCTAGGCTGGCAAAGGCAGGCGGAAAGCTTGGCTTCCTCCAATGCCGGGGAAACACAAGCCTCCCTCTTGCTCTCCGTGGCCACAGCCATCTTGGTTGGGTTTATTTACATATTCGCTCCTGATTGGCTGATGGGTGTGGCTTGTGGGCAAGGTTTGTGGGTGTAGCGGAGGTATGGTCAATTTGCATATTACTCTTTTATTAGATAGGATAATATTTTATATATATCTTATATATGTAACATATATGTAAATTTTATATATAATAAAATTTTACACATTGGAAATTCCTAAAACATTTCATACCATTAATATGAAATAAGAGCTACATATACATATAAGACCACAAAACACTTCAGCACAGACAACTAAAATTTAATGCATTAAACAACTCTCTCTCTTTAGGGACAAAAGCCTAAAGATGAATATAGCACATTTTTGGTGAAAAAAAGAATAAAGGATTAAAATACTTAATGAGATGTTTCTAAGACATGTATGACTGCTGTCATGTCTTCAGGTGATATATTTGTTTGAATAAGTTGAGATCATTGAAATAGCTAGTGAAATTTTTTTTTCAATTTTAAGGTCATGAAAACTAAACTTACTTTAATAAACATTAAGTTCTCATAGCAACCCCCAATGTCTATGAAGTGAATATGGCAGGGAAACATCTGTGTTGTAGATGAGGAAACTGAGGCCAAGCACATATTACAATGTACCAAATCTGATGCCTAGGAGGACATGACATGACAGAAATAAGTCGGGCTATGCAATGGGAAAATAAAAATAGATGACTTTAGGGAGAAGCATTTAGAATTGAAATGTGTTGGTTAGATATGCACAGCAGAGCTATAAAATGCATAGTTTCAGGTTTTCTTTTCATAATTCTGTAACAAATAAAGGAAGGAGAACATTTGAAACCTGTAATAAACATTCTTAATTCAAAATATCATTTAAACTCATTAATCACTAAGGATTTAGATCTGTATTTATCTCTAAAGGGAAACATAAAAAGCTTCTATCCCTTTTGACATAAAAGAGATAAAAGAAAGAAACTTGATGAAGAGCATAATGTAGGAATTACAACATTACTGATTTAATAACAATTCACTAATAGAATACTGCATGACACGGTACCTTTATATAATGAAGACTACACATAGCAGAAACTACATAATAGCTGTACCACTGCAGATCGATTTGAGTCTAACATAACAGAAATGATCACTGATTCCCAAGACGTTATGGAATGGTAAACTTATGATATTGTGCTGCTTTTCAAGTTTATGTGACTATGATTATTTAATTTTCTTTTGTGCATGCTCAAGTATAGCTGTTATATGACTACACATGAGAGAACCTGAAATTAATTTGTCTGTATGAGATCAGTGACTGTACAAATTCTTATGAAAACTAACATGCCATGACAATAGTAATTTTGATAAAATTACAGCAAGTACTGCAATTCTCTGCCATCTGGCTGTCTTGTCATAACTTCTTTGGTGTGCTTTTTATTACTTATTTCCTTCAATCACTTCATTGGTATAGCTTTAAAGCATGTAAATTAAAACAATGGAAGGGAAGACTATCTTCACATATAATGTTGAACTTTTCACAAATTATGAGACTCTAGCCTTTTTGAGGGAGAAAATATTACTCAAGAAGAAGCCATTAAAAAAGGGGGGGGGGAAGGTCATTTTGAGGAACTTTCTTAATTCATTTGATGTAATTTATTATTTTAATCCTTGAGAAACAGCAACCCTAACTATGAAACTGCCATTGACTGCCTACATATATTTCCTACATATTGTTTTGATCCTTATATATTAGATATAATCAAATACCCTATATTTGATTAAATACTTCTTATATTTTCCATCAACATTTTACATGAATACTAACTAAACCAGCATCGTTTGTACCCTGTATGAAACATGGAGGTCAGATCAGACCTTTATTCACCATGAATCCCTTTGGTTTGAAAGACTAAGAGAAACAACTTGAAAATTCAAAATATTAAATTAGTTCATAAAAGCTGCTTTTTATTTGTTTAAGATTCAATCTTATTTAATGCCTAGAAACTTCTTTTTTTTATGGTCAAATGATATATCTTCATAATCATTTAGAAATACCCTGCCTCCAATTCTCATAAAATTCAACTCTCTACTGTGTGTTAAGGGCAAAAGTTTGAATTATGATACACACCCATATAGAACACTTTTTCTAATGTAGGATATAGAAACTATATCTAATTGTAACTCTATTGTCATGAGGGAAACAAGTTGCTAGTTTTAGTCCAATTTCCAATGGGTCGGTATCTATTTCATGGACTCTATAGAAATAACACTTGTTGATGACTTGGAAAGAAAGTAGACAATTACAAATGATGTTTCTTCTGACCAAAAAAAATATAACTGGGGTTGAACAATATTCGCAAAAAAACAATTGAGTGACATCTCAATGGTATGTACAATCAGGACACTTGATTGTCTACACTGATGAGCCCCATGCCATAATACATGCTAAAGAAAATTTCAAGAAACTCTCTTCACTCAGTTGGCATAAAAAATTTAGATGGTAGAAAATAGCTTAGCTGTAATTCACTTGGAACTAATTTCAGTCATTGCTAAAGCATGCTGGGTTGAAAATTAGTGTCAAACAACAAAATGGCATGACTTCTTAAAAGCATTTGAACTCACATTTTATGTTCCCACAATGCACCTGAATTAAAGTTTCTAGGATTCAAGACTGAACCATAGTTACTGCTGCCAACAGTATTCTCATCTCAATCTTAAAGAAAATTGTACCCATGATTACACCTGCGATTTGGGATGGCATATCTGGAAGACACCATTGTTTATTCCTTTATAATCCAAAGCAGGTGATTAGTATAAAAACCAATAAAAATGATATACATTCGATGAAATAGAATATTCATTACCTCAGATTTGGACGTTATAAATTACATATAATAAAGCTATCTTTTACAACACAGATAAAAATTGTTAAAATAATTTGGTTTCTAAAAGCTTCCCAAATGAGTTTTTTAAAATACAAATGTATAAAACTATTAGATTGTTTTAATAATAGAGATACTTTTAAATATTACCCAAACATGTCTTTCTATGGATCCAGTTTTACTTTTGTCCTATAGTTCTAAAAAAAAGGTTTAAGGTAATAGAAACAGAACAAGTGTCTTCTCGAATTGTTCAGACCCATATTTGTCAGTACTGTTTACAATTCTCCTCACTATATACTTCGTATCAACTACAACAAACAGAGTGAGGGGCCTGTCCACTATCTTTACTGAAATTTTATGTCTAAATGTGCTAATTATTTAGTAGCCTTTAAACCATTCCTGCTTTCATTATTTATTCACAGCCTGATAAATCTGAGATAGCTAAATTCAGAAAGAACATAATAATGACTGGGTTTTTAAATGAAATAGAATTTGGAATGCAGAAACTGTGAAGTCATGCTGTGATAAACCTATTTGATGTTTTCTTCTTAATGAAATAAGTATGCGAGGTTTTGTTTTCCCCATAAAGTAGAATTTCTTGTTTTGAGCTTGGGTTTTCTACCAAATGGAATTTACAAACATGGCTTTAAAAGTGATTAGTGAAACCTCCTTATCACTAGGGAGTCCTGTCTGTCTAAATCTAAAAATTTAAAACTGTAGCAAACTGAAGGGCTTGGTTGGGGACTGATCATATCAAAGAGTATATTTTGTCCATGGCACTGTGTAATAAGTCAACAAGCTTCCGGTTTACCCTTGTTTGAACTGATTGCTGAATTGGTTCTGCCTCTAGCCACATACATTATGAAGCATAAAACAGATGTTAAAGATTTTGCATCCTGATGATGCTGTAAGTTGAAAAGAATTGTTCCTCTAAACTTCCTTCGAAGAAGGAATTTGGATTATTTTTCTTGTCCCACTTCCTATTCTCCTGCAGAAATAAAAATTATCAAATCTCTCCATCTACCAACTCAAAGGTCAACAAAAACGATATGTTTCTTTTTAATCCAAGTAACCTTCTAAGGCAAGAACATTCTCATTATATATTTTATAATTCCTGAAATAAAAGTCCTTTTCAAATCATAGTAAGATAAGATAGGAGAGTGGATGAAATGCATGGTCTATTTCTTATTTTCCATCACAAAAAATTTAAGTAGATAAAGGAGACTTTTGTGATTAAAATGTTGCTTTTCTGATAACTGGCTCTTCGGAGAAAGGTATCTTTTGGATTCAGGAAAGAGTAGTGTGACACAAGTAGTATTGGTTATAATAGCAATATGCAAATGTCTATATTTCACTTGTGGAGGGGACAAAAATAGTTTTAGGAGCTCGTGACTGTACAATAAAAATTGGCATTATTTTAGCAAACAATTTTTGTCTCAGATACTCTATTTTGCTTTAATTCTCTTGCTAATACAAACTTGGAGAATTGTCTTTATTGCTAAGAAAACATTGGTCACCACTTTTCCACATCATGTCCTTAAGCATCTGTGATTTTTACCTAATCTTTCTTTATAATAGTAAAACATGTTTTTAGCTTTGCCTTTTTTCTTGAATAGGGGGCTAATGTTTTTGTTATTTTCAATGAGATTTTTGGCTTATATATTTTTAAAAAATACATTATTGATGCAGATGCTATACTTTTTTCCCTATAGAATGTCAAAAGAATAGTCGTTATACCTCCATGATAGGAATTTTATTCACATTGTGTCTATTAAAAAGTCACACTGAAAAAAAGGAAGTCCCCTTCCATATATGATAATTGTCGTAATATACACTGATAAGCTGGTGAAAGCAAGATCATCAACATTCTCCAACTTTTACTTCAATTTGAAATAAAATGATGCAAAATTCAGTTATTGTGGCATCGACTTGAAAAAAGAAAGATTTTATATACTTGGACCAATAAGTCATGTACACAAATCATTTTTTCCCCCTGGCAATTTTGAACTACTTATCTTTCATAGGATTTCTTGTGGCTATTTACATTTTCACTCAGTGAAAATCAATTACCTTCTTGCAATAAGCCTCATTTGCTACCTTTGAGTATAATAGAAACACCATTAGGATGATGACATTACCCAAAAGCAGGGCACCACACAGTTGGTAGACATAAATTAAGGGCCCTTTCACATATGCATTAGAAATACTGCTGTGACTTGAAATATGCATAAAGTCTGTGTCTATTAGAGCTATTAGTGTGTGGGGGTGATGATTTTGAAGGGGGAGGGAAGGATTGGTAGATTGTGATCTACTACTTGGACAAAATTATGTATTTCCTTTTTTGCCCAGTATGTGCCGTTGATGCAATAAGCCTGGGCCCCCAGCTGAGCTGCATTTGGAAATGCCACTGAGCATGGTATGCGCGCTTCACTTCCCTTTGCCGAAGCAAGACACTGTCAGGAATAGAGTGCAGATGTGCCACCAAGCCCACTCCTCTTCCATCACCCTGACCTCAAGCTCTGCGGATGTCTGCCTGGGTGAAGCCACCACTCATGTGGAAAACAGCTCCTGCAGATCAATTCATAGGATTTAGGGACATTTAACTTCCATCAAGCCCACATCATCTTATTGGTATTTGAAGACTAACTTATTACTGAACATTAATGGCCATAACATAGAGAGTTGTATATTGCCCAGGGGAAGAAAAAAAAAAACTAATCTAGAAATTCCCCCCTCTGAGACTAGAAAACAGAGGAAATGACATACAAACCCCATTATTTTTATCCAAGTTCTTATAAGCTTAAGTAAAACAAAATTATAACATATTGAGCCTTGGGGTGTGAGAGAGTTATGTGCCTTTTAAAAAGATGTTAGGATTACACATTATATTTTTTGATAAATTATTTTCAGATCCACTTATCTTTTAGGCAATCTTACAATTCTGGAGACATATGGATAGTTCTTCATTAATGAATTTGAATAGTGAACACATAAGAATTACATGGAAGGTTTAAAAGAAGTATAGTGGAATGGTAAGAACTAACAGGTTGTCATTTTTGGACCTTAGAAGAACTGGCAAATACTAAAAACATATTTTGTTTTACAAAGATAAATACTAGTACTTAAAACTTTATTCTCATTAATGATTTCTCAAATCCATGTAATTATGCTATTTTTAAAAATCTCCTAACTTGGTAATGCTAAAATATACAAGATCATATATATATTAGAGGTCCAGTGCAAGAAATCGTGCACTAGGGGTAAGGGGGGAAGGGTCCCTCAGCTCGACCTGAGCCCTCTCGCAGTCCAGAACTCCTTGCTCCTTACTGCCCGCCTGCTCATTGCTCCTTACTGCTCGACTCACTGCTCCTTAGCACTGCTCCTTAGAGGCTCCTGCCACTGCTGCTGTGCTCAGCCATCAGCCTGGCTTCTGGCTGAGCAGCACTCCCGCTGTGGGAGCACACTGACCACCAGGGGGCAGTTCCTGCATTGAGTGTCTGCCCCCTGGTGGTCAGTGTGCATCATAGTAACCAGTCGTTCTGGTCTTTCTGCTGTAACAGTTGCTTAGGCTTTTATTACATAGATGTGTGTGTGTGTGTGTGTGTGTGTGTGTGTGTGTGTGTGTGTAAAATTCCCTAAGAATTATTGCATTCTAATTCTGGATGTTATACTTATACTAGAGGCCCAATGCATGAAAATTCGTGCAAGAGTAGGCCTTCCTTCCCCCAGCTGCCACCACCAGCTTCCCTCCTCCGGCCGCTGGCAGGCACCTGGGACCCAGGCTGGCTTCCCTCCGGCCCCGGCTTGGTCAGGAAGGACATCCGGAATGATGTCCAGAAGACGTGCAGTCTAATTAGCATATTACCCTTTTATTATTATAGATACAAATGTTTATTATAGTGGCTTCAATTTTTTAAAGCTTTCATAATTTTAAAATTAACATAATTTTACAAGAAAAATTTATAAAGCAAAATTCTGCAGAAGTCATTTTTACCACTTTTTGTGGAAAGGAAAATTTTAGAGCACAAACCTACACATCTTAAGTAATCCTACTACTCCAAATACCATAATCAAAGCACATATCATATTTTATTGCTATAAAGAAAGGAAGATGTTATGACATTAATTTCAGTCATCATTGCATTATTTATAAAACTAAAAAATAAAGTTTCTCTTACAGAAACATTTAACCTGCATCACTGCTGGAATAAACTGAATCTGGAAAGACAATGAAATGCATACTGTAGAGCCTATAATTCTGAAACAGCTGTTACATTTTTCTTTTGTGTCCTTATGGACAAAATAAATTATGGGATCTTATACTACAAGTGTATTGAGACATTTTAATTTGTTTGAAATTCTGCAAATGGTATTTATCTAAGTAGGATACATTTAGTTAAATTAACTGACATACTGCATACAAACTCAGTAGTGAATAATATTAAGATGGAGTAGACTTGCCTTAGTCAACCTCCTTTATGCCACAAGTCTAGCATATGGGGGAATCTATATGATAATTTGTTTTCCCACCACATACATTCTATATGTCTATCAAATAATGAGAGGCCCAAAGTACAGAAAGAGCAGAAACCCAAATCAACTCCCAAAAAAATATTGCTTTGGATTAATGATAAAAACTATGTATTTCAAAAGGATATATAAATCATGACAAATGAACAATTCATTCCCATTAACATTTTAAGTATAAATACGTAATATGGTATATTTTCATTTTAACTCACCAGCTCATGCCTTATATACTGTATTCCCTAATGTTTTTCTATCCCATATCCTTTAAAAAGTTAGAGTGCTATGGAAGGAAGACATTTTATAATAGAGAAAAGAAATGAGTAACATTTCAGACAGCTATAACATGGTTAAGCCTCAGATAGAGGAGAACAAATACTAGTGAGACAGTGTAAGCAAAACTAAAAACCAAAGGTGTGAGTGAGGCAACCATCCAAACAACAGGTACACAAACAACAGGTGACTGAACAGATTTGTTTCCAATTCCTTTGTCTGAATAGAGATCACTTCCTTGTTCTCATGGGAAGAAGAGCTGGTTTGAAGTTGTGGGGACAGTTTTCTTTTTCTTATTTTAGTTAGTTTAGCAAAGTGGTGGAGTTTAAAGAGATTATAGGAGGACAAAATTAACCCCAAACTGCTTGCAAGTACCTCAGGACAATTATCTTATTCTTTTTAGATCCAACATAATCAATGCCAGCAATTTAGTTAATCTTCTATTTTAAAAGGTACAGCCCCTACCCCTCCCCTAATCCATGAAAGAAGACACACCTGGCAGAGGTGGGGAGCCCTGACTGTTTATCCAAAGGGACAGAGAGCCCTTCCAGCAATTCCATCCCAGGTGTTTAGGGAGGGGCAGCTTCCTCAGTCCCCAGTGCAGAACTGGTAAATGAGCTAACTGCAGAAGTAACGATTTATGCACAAAATTTTGTTCTCTGATAATCGTAGGCACAAAAATTGTCCATGCTAAAAGCTGGCCCACAGAGGTCTCTTTCAAGTGCAGAGAGTTAGAACTTAAACCTTGTCAGAAAGAAATTCTAGCCATAGCTGGTTTGGCTTAGTGGATAGAGTGTTGGCCTGTGAACCGAAGGGTCCTGGGTTTGATTCCCATCAAGGGCACGCACATGCCTGGTTGTGGGCTTCATTTCTATAGGAGGCATGCAGATGTTTGCATCATTGATATTTCTATCTCTCTCCCTCTCCCTTCCTCCCTGAAATCAATTAAAAAATATGTATATATTTTAAAAAAGAAATTCTAGAGAACTTGCTAGAAAAAAAAGTATGTATATAAACTCTGTGTTTTACTAGTGTTTATTTTTACTTCTATTTTTATATCATTTAACATCTATTCCTACTTAAATTCTGAGGAATTATATTTCCCAAATGGGAATAGCCATTTATCATTTGAAGATTTCGAAGATTTCAGTAGCCTAACTAATATGTTAAATGAAGGCAGAAAGTTACCTTGTCATTGTGAAATATATTCTGAGTGGAGTTTTGGTTAATAATTATTTAACTATATACTCTAAAAATTAGTATCCTTCTCCAGCTCTCATATATACATTCTATACACAGTTTACATACACATAACTGCTCAGAACAGCGTGGCATTGTTTAGTAAAGGGAGAAATATGAAAAATACTTTTTCAAAGAATGTTTTAGGAGCTTAAAAAAGTGTCCAAAAAATTCCACAAAAATCACCAGGTTAGAGCTGTTTTTTATAGATCTCTACTTTCTGCCTTTGCTATGTCAGAAACATATCTAAGAAATCTTAGAATTTTAAAAGAATCAGCTTTATGTTCTCACTATTTTGAGATAACTTTAGACTTCTATAAGAGTTCTGAAAATAATACAGGGTTCCCATATAGCTTTCACCAGTTCCCTTTTATGTTAACATTATATAATTATCAAAAATAAGAAATTAATATTGGTGCAATACTATTAGCTAAACTACAGGCTTTATTGGGACTGCATCAGGTTTTCTACCAATGTCCTTTTTCTGTTCCAGGATCCATTCTGGGACACCACACTGCATTTAGTCATTTTGTCTCCTTAGTTTCCTCCAATCTGATAGCTGATCAGTATTCCTTTGAAGACCTTGAAACTTCCAAAGAAAATGAATCAACTTGGGTTGATATCTTCTCATGATTACACTGAGATTATGGATTTGGGTGAAGAATATCACAGAAGTGTTTGTCTCATCAGATCAGTTCAGAAGGTACATGATGTCCACTTGCAACCATACAACCAGCTCAAAATGGTCCTATCCTGTTTCTAACAAGATACTGAGTTGCTTTTCAGAGACAACAGACCAAAACCACAAGTCATGCAGCCAAAGCATGAGCAGAGGAGAGAACTTTGACCTCCACCTGCACCCTGAACCAAAGTCTCGCCCCTCTCATGGGACCAAAGGACTGAGATGTGACCAAAACTTGAACACTGGAACCCATTCAGAAGCCAGGAGTCCCTTGTCCAGGAATACCCCATGCTGAAGTCCCTGACCATAAATGGCCAAGTTCCAAGGTTGTCCAATCAGACCTCCTGAGTTAGAATTAATGATTATGTATAGCTCCTTAGTCTGTAAATTTGCTTTAAACCTTTGTTCAGGGAGACAGATCTGAGATTTCCCTGAACAAAGATCTGTCTCCTTTATGGGGTGCCCTGTAGTAAAGCCTATTCTCTCTGCAAAAGACTCCTCCCTCAGTTCACTGTCCAGTGAGCGGTGGGCATGGAACTCACTTGCTTGGTTCAGTTATGTATGTCTTATTATTTATTCATATGTCTTGTACCTTATTCAGTTATACATATGTCTTACTAAGTTTGATCACTATGTTAAGATGCTGTCTGCCAAGTTTCTCCACTGTAAAATTATTTCTATTTTCTCTTGTAACCAATAAATATCTGAGGAATACATTTGGAAATATACTGCTCCACCTTTAACTTTCTCCCACTAATTTTAGCTTCTGCTGATGGATCTTGCCTGCAGTAATTATTGCTCTTTTATCCTCAAGGTGGTTTTCTATTTCTTTTCTTCCTTCTGCATTTATAACCAGAGCTCTCTTATTTATTCAGTATATATTTGTATAAGTATAAACTCATGAATATTTATATTCTTCTTTGGCTTATATTTATTTTTTGCTCAAATTATTCCAGCTCTGGCCATTGAGAGCTTTTTCAGATGGGCTCCTAGGCCCTTTCAGCATGCTTCCATTTTGTTTTTAAAGCAATTCCTTACTTTCTGGCACTAATCAACTCTATTTTAAATAATCATTTTGAAGTTTCTCTACTCTACAGAAACTGAATATTTCATCTGACAAATTACATACTCCTTTGAGACTGATTCTGTACCTCCTAGCATCTAGCAGAGTAGCTGGCAAATGACAGGCATTTGTTAAATGTGCTTCAACTGAATGCTTGTTTATTCCCTTATTTATTCTGAACTTGAGAAAAGTAAATGCTATTCACTGTATTCTGTATATGTTCTTAAATATATGTTCACTATTTAATCACTGCTCTCTTTTCTCATTTCATATAGATTAATTCTAGTTCATCTGACCATTAGAGATATTATCTATACTAATAAAAGGGTAATATGCTAATTAGACTGGGTCATCTTCCAGTAATTCAGTCCTCCTTCTAGACAAAGCCATGGTGGCAGAGGCTGAGGAAGAGGCAGTTAGGGGTAATCAGGCTGGCAGGGGAGGGCAGTTAGGGGTGATCAGGCTGGCAGGCAGATGAGCAGTTAGGAGCCAGTGGTCCCGGATTGCAAGAGGGATGTCCAACTGCCAGACATCCCCCAAGGGGTCCTGGATTGGAGAGGGTGCAGGCAGGGCTGAGGGACCACCGCCCCCCATGCATGAATTTCATGCACCGGGCCTCTAGTCATCAATATTAGAGGTTATCATCAATATTATCATTACCATCCTTACAAAGCCATCACCAGCCTTGATCCATTATATCTCAGTAACAGATAATATAAAAAACAAATTACACAAGTGTCATCCCTACCTGACCTAAAGCATTCAAAATATAATACATAAATATAATATGTATGCTTTATGTATATTTAGTGAAATAAGGAATAAAAAATAAAATCAATACACATTATTTAAAAGAGCATGGTGTGAAATAGTGTAGTAAAGATGTCCAGAATATGAAAGGGGCTCTTGTACTCCTTAGTTTTTATAACTATCTTACTATTAATGGTCCAAGGATTTACTTTTTTTTGTTTGTTATATTTCAAAAGAACTGTTTATTCAGATAGCTATTTACTAAGTGCTCATTACCAGTATATGCCAGGTACTAATCCTATATAATAAAACCCTAATATGCAAATCGACCAAACAGCAGAATGACTGGTGGAATGACCGGTCGCTATGATGTACACTGACTACCAGGGGGCAGACGCTCAACGCAGGAGCTGCCCCCAGCCCGAAGGCCCCTACCAGTGGCGGCGGCGGGGGGTGGGGCCAGCAAGCGGGTGGCGCCAGGACAGCCAAGGCGGGTGAGAGCGGGGTCCCTGATCACCCTGCTGGTTGCCCCACAGATTGGCCCTGATCGCTGACCAAACCTAGGGACCCTACCTGTGCACGAATTTCATGCACTGGGCCTCTAGTGTAATCATAAGAGTTAGGTACTACTATTATGATCATTATACAGATATGGAAAACTGACAGTAATTTTTGAGTCAGAATTTGAACCAAAACAGCATCTGCATTCTATTTTTTTAAATATATTTTATTAATTTTTTACAGAGAGAAAGGGAGGGGGATAGAGAGTTAGAAACATCGATGAAAGAAAAACATTGATCAGCTGCCTCACTCCCTACTGGGTATGTGCCCG
The DNA here is from genome assembly GCF_027574615.1 of Eptesicus fuscus. Classification (NCBI taxonomy): domain Eukaryota; kingdom Metazoa; phylum Chordata; class Mammalia; order Chiroptera; family Vespertilionidae; genus Eptesicus; species Eptesicus fuscus. The sequence goes on from NC_072485.1 coordinate 62,802,411, forward strand.
AAACCAAGGTACATGCCCTTGACCAGAATCGATGTTTGGGACCCTTGAGTCTGCAGGCCAATGCTCTATCCACTGAGCCAAACCAATTAGGGCATGCATTCTTTTTAAAAAAATATATTTTATTGATTTTTCTACAGAGAGGAAGGGAGAGGGATAGAGAGTCAGAAACATCACTGAGAGAGAAACATCAATCAGCTGCCTCCCGCACACCCCCTACTGGGGATGTGCCCACAACCAAGGTACATGCCCTTGACCGGAACTGAATCTTGGACCCTTCAGTCCGCAGGCAGATGCTCTATCCACTGAGACAAAGCAGTTAGGGCAGCATCTACATTCTTAATCTTTATACTGCACTGCCTTTGTAGGAGGGAGCTGAACACATAAAGCAGAGCTATTCTTGTAGAAGTAGAGAAATGGAAAATCTCTCAGTCCCCCAGAAACCAGAGGCTCTCAGAAACAGAGTTTGGAAACCCAGGCTCTAAGCCAATTCCTGTTAGTCCTCAGGTTTGACACTCTGAGTACAGAGCTGGATTCTATTCAAGGTGGAGCCAGTGTTAAGACAAATGGGTAGGCTACCTGATAGGTCTATAATTGTGCACATAAAGGACATGTTGAAAGGACATAGGAACCAACTTGTTCACTAACATTTGGTATTTCCAAGATCCTTCTTAAAGCCTCTTATCTCTATGAAGTCCCAGAATTTATTTGCCAGATGTGCTCATTTTCAACTTAACATTTCTTTGTTTTCCCTTAGTGAACTATCACATCTTCCTGATGAATGGAAATGGCTAAATATTTCCTTCCCTTATCAGGATTATCTTCAATTCTAATTTTTTATCTTTCTAGATGCTAATCCTTTCACACCATTCATCTTGACTTTAAAGGTGATTCAAGCAAGCATTAGTCTTTTATTATGTTTAGAACAGAGAGCAGAAAAAGAAATTTGATTCAGCTAATGAATGTAAATACACACAACAGAATAAAGGATTTGGATATCTGAAGTGTATTTGTTAACTTTTCCCTTCTTTTTAGCACCATACTTGTTTCATTTTCCTGATTACTTATTATATATTTAAAATTAACTGAAAAATATATGATTCTTTGGTGTAATTTCAACATTTTGTGCATTCTTCCATGTTTAATAATATCTGTCAAATCCTTGAAAAACAGAACAAAATGAGCAGAGTCTGAGATTATAATAATTTGTTTGGGCTGTGATTGCTATGAAGATGTAGACTTGATTCTCTGGGTCAATGGACAAATAAAATTTGTTGTGAACTCTGGAGGTCAGTTCTAGAGTTCAGAACAGATTTTTGGAAACAGAAAATATCCAAAAATTATTTTGTTTGACCTGTTTCACCTTCTGGACTCCTGGTAGGCTTACCACCTTTGGTATCAATTTCTCTGTGATTAATAGTGCCCGAGGCATGGAGCACAGCTAAAGACTCAAATAGTAAATTTGACCCAAATCCTATGCTCTAACAACAGAACAGTTCTCCTGGGGAACAATTCTATTGTTGGAAGTGCTTTTCTTTAGCTATATCTAAAAAGAGGTCTCTCTCTCTTTTTTTTTTTTTTTTACAGGAAGGAAGCAAGGAAGGGAGGAATGGAGGAAGGAAGGAAGGAAAGAAGGGCAAGTTTAGAAGCTAAAAGTAAAAAATATGGGACTTACAAAAGAAATATTTTTCATATGTTATAATGTCAAAATTTTTCTTAATTTCAAATTTCATAATTTAAAAAGTAACTATCAAATGTTGATATTTAATCAACAATACAGTAAGTACTTACTGTGTAGATATAGTAATATGATAATTAATATGAATGTGATAAAATACTAAATAAAAAGCTATGTCCAAAAGTATTACTTTAATTTGTTGATTCCTCATTGAAGCTCTACTCTATGACAGGCAATTACACTATAGGGTTATAGGTCACAGTCCCTGATCTACAGAACTTTACACATTAGAGCATCCTGTTTGTTGTTGTTGTTTAGGATTTGAAATTAAAGAGAAAAACAGTCAAAGGAAAATGTTTCAAAAACATTTTAATGAAACATATGCAAAGAATGATTTAAGCAGTGCTTAAAAATGTACTAGGAGTTATGATATTTAAGAGGTTGGCCATGCTCTAAATGACAACCTGTTTCAGACCCTGACTCTCCCCCTTACTAGCTTTTTGACCTTGAACTACTAGTTCCACACTCTCTGTCATCTGAATTGTAAACTTGAGACAATCTTAATAAATAAATTCATATGGTAATAAATGCAAAATAGAGTTTTGGCCTGAGACAGGTAAGCACTAAATAAACCTCAGTATTAGCAGGTAAATGATAATACTAAGGTAAATCAGGTAAAATTCTCATTTTCCTCATAAGAAGAAAAAAAATGGTGAAAATGATAGTTAACTTAAAGAATTTTTATGAGAAAACTAGCAGCCCGTTTGCACGAAGATTCGTGCAATAGACCTTCATTCACCTGGCTGCCTGCACCAGTTTTCTGCCGGCACCAGGGACCCAGGCCTTGGCTGTGGCCACCGCCTTCTGCCTTCTTTCAGGGTCAGGGCTTGGCCCCGGGTGGCGGCCTTGGCTCTGCTGCACCCCAGCCTCCCTGCTACGGATCTTAGGAGCCGACCACCCGTGGTTGCCTGCGATCCATGCAGGCTCCCTGCTGGTGCCCAAAGCCGGGAAAGCCTCTGCCCCAGGCTTTCCCGGCCTTGGGCTCCGCCACACTCCAATGTCCCTGCAATGGTTTCCTGGTGGGCGTGGTTGGTGGGCGTGGCTTGTAGCGAAGGTATGGTCAATTTGCATATTACTCTATTATTAGGTAGGATATAAGAGAACATGTGAAACTGACATGCAGAAGGAACTCATAAATTTGCTGAATTTGTATGTGCTACTAAGTTCAAACATGACTTTAATTTGATAGCAATAAAAAGTCCATATATTTTCTACTGAAAGACAAAAAGAACTTTGTATTATAGATTGCTGTTATTTGTGAAATGAGCAATAATGAAGGGGTTAGCCTTTTAAGACCTAGAACTGAGAGGTTTTTGTGTTAAAATGTAAGATAGTCTCAAAGTTGACTTTATGTGTTAGCCATACTTCAGAAGAAGAAAAATAAAAACATGGAGCAAGTGAGAAAGCATTTCTAATGCTGTTTTATCCAGGAGGTCAGACAATATATCAGGAAAACAGCTGTGAGCTAGAAAAGCTGGGTCAATAGCATCAAAAAATTGCAACTCCTCTGGGGTTAATGTGGTAAAACACCAAAGCATTGTATACATACAGGAGAAAAGATCTCAATCATGCTTTGCTCAAGATATTTATAGTATGTAAAAGGCCCTAAAGGAAGTTGCACATTCTGGTACATGTCATAAGTGCCAAATTGATATAGCTAATCAAAGAAAATTTTAAGGGTTTCATTTAAAATACAGATAAGGACTGAGAAATAATTAAGACTTCTCGTTCAGAGGCATTATCACATGGCGGTATTACATTTAAAGTATTATGAGGGATTTATGCTTCCGATGTTAGTTGTAATCATTAATTCAGTCAATAATGTTTTCTTGAGTTTGCCATGTCTGTGTAGAGCAATGTTCCAGTCTCTGAGTGAGATGGAACAGCCCCTGTCCTCATGTAGCTTAAATTTTCAAGGGTAAAGATAGACAGTAAGTCATAATGAGTAAACAAGAAGGCTTTAGACAGTGCTAAGTGCTATGAAGGGAGTAAAACAAGGTGATAGTATGTGGGCACTTACTTATTTGTATATGCAAATATATACTATATAAATGTACCTATTATTCTAATTGAATTATACACATTGATTCTCTTAATCCTCAGTGATCCTATAAGGTTGGTGTATTATTCCTAATTTACAAGTGAAAAAATGGAAGTAGAGAGGTCAAGTAAGTAAACCAAGGTAACACAGCTTGGAAGAATTTGGACTCAGAGAATTTGGCTCCCAAATCCATGTTCTTACCTACTATATTATGTTACATCTTGATTTATGCATTATCTCATTTAATTCTCATAACCACCACTTGAGGAATTATACTTCATCTCAGAATTGGCAACTAAAACACAAAGAGAAAAGAGGGCTTTGCCAATGTTAGATTTTTTTTTTTTACCCAGCTAGTATAATACCAGATAGACATTCTAGTTTAGGGCCTACAAGTGAGAGAATGTAGAAGTAGAGTTTCCAATTCAGACCTTGGATAGGTTTACAGACAATATTGAATAAAACAGAAAAAATAAGTAGCACATTTTTAAAATTGGAAATGAAGCAACATAATTCAAGGTTTGGGTTCCTCATGGCAGTAAGTGAGAACAAAGATTTATCATAAAATGCTTATTTGAAAGCCTTCCATAATTTCTGAATTAATGCGCATTTATGGATATAAAGCTAATCCTTTGGAATACATGGTTTTGACTTTGTTTCAAAGAAGCAGGTGCAATTAAATTATTTGTTCACTTTATTTTAATTCACAGTAAACAAATGGAATTAATTAAAAATATGCCAAAATACAAATAGGCAGCAATATCAAGTTACTTGACTCTTCTCATTTTAAAAAAAGAATTCTAAATATAGCTCTGCATCTCTGGAACACACAAAAATTTAATGTTCTAAAATCTAATACCACACTCTGGTATATAGCATGAAAGAGCTAAAGGCTAATGCTTCAAGATGAGCATTTTAATACCTAGGAACAGTAATGTAATCTAACATGAGATTTTATCCCTAGAAAGTATAACTGAATTTAGTGAATATCAAAAGCAATTATTATATTAACATTTGACTTTATTGGTAAGAGTCCTAGAAATAAGAATTAGAGAGTGACTATTTAAACAGTTCACTTTTCTTAAAAACACAGAGTCTGACTGTTATCAAAACTGACCTGTGCATTCACCGTCTCTGCAAAAATTGTGTTGATATTTAATGACCAAAATGAGAAGAATGTTCTAATCAAATAAGGTGATTACCAACTACCATCAACTATATGCAAAGCTACATAAATCATTTAATAGAGTAATAAATCATATGCTATTGAATTCTGAAGAAAACCAGAATATGGCTCTTTCAGCTTTTAATGTGTTTTTCTACAATTTATAATTATAGAAACATGAGCATCATTTGTCTGCTTAAAGAACTTCTCATTGCTATTAATTTACCTTTTTTTGAAAAGCAGGAAACTAATAGTTCTGTTAGCTAGTGCATCTCAAACCTGTTACTGAGAGAAAAACCTTGAATGCAGAAAAAAGCATTCACCTCTTTCAAGCTTCATTTCTTCTATTCTATCAGGGAAAAAACCATATGAAAATTGACCAATACAGGACAGTTTGGATTTATATTCTCTCAGAAGGGGACATGTAATAAAGTGAGTGCCAAATGCTCAGTGTTTGTTCCACGCAGATTGCAGCCAGACTTATTTATAGTAGAAAGACTAATTTTATAACAATTGTAAAAATGTAAATCAGGCTTTAAAACTGATTCAGGAATTGTATTTTATAAATGAAGCTTTTATTTTAATTTAAGCAGTTCTCTTACGGTATGATACACAGTATTCAGAATGTTCTGTTTTTGTTATGCTTGAAATAGTAGTGATGTTTCAGGAAACCAGGGAACAGAAACACCTGTTTCTTACCAAATTACATCTTCTAATGATTATAATAATTTTATGGACTAGATTAACTTAAAATGTAAATATTGCAATATTTTAAAGTTTAAATTATTAAATAGAGGTTTATTTTTAAAATAGCAGTGGAAAATGTGAACCAAAATACAGGAAATTCTTCCCTATTTTAGCCCAAATATTTCTACTAATAAAGCATGCATCAAGCATCTACATTAAAAATGTTTTGCATAACATATGTTGATTTTTGTTCTATTGCAAATATAATATTCAATTATTAAAATCTAGAAAATAAACGATAAATACAAACTTAACTCAGTAACAACTGTCTAAATATTTTGATATAGTTCCTTCAAGTCACCTGCCCATCTGGTTAGCTTCCTATTTATCCTCATCTTTATCTACAGACAATTAGGATAATACTAAACATATTTCATAACTTGCTTTTTTATGAGTATCAAAACTCATGAGACATTAAATTATATTTTAAACGAAAGATCAAAGATCTTTTTAATACGTGTACTCTTTTGAAAAAGTGAAGTCCATGCCAAGCTGGGTCAAGAGGAGAAATGTCGGTGTGATCCGTGGCAGCTGCTTGCTTCCTTGGGAAGGAAGGGCCGGCTAGGAGTACAGTAGCTAGCAATCCCCTCAGCGCTCCCAGAGTCTCTAGTGGGAAAAGAACAAAGGCCTTTCCAATGCAACTAACACAGATGTGCCCAAGGCAGACTGTCAGAAACAGTTAAGATGACAGCTACTCACAGTTCATTATTTCCTTCTCACAGGTCACTGGGTGACAAGCTGGGTCAGTGTGCTTTGTCAGCTGTCCCAGGCCTTCCCCACCCCCTATTCAATGTAAATAAGGGTAGAGGGCTCCACTGGATGAACTAATGTAAACAAACACATTCCAGACACTTAAAGATGCCAGCATATGATACTTATTTTATTTTGGACCAAACTTAGAATTAAATATACACAGACCTTTATCCAAGTAAGAAGAGAACGTCATTTCTACATCTCACTGATATAGGAAGCAAAAACATTCTCAGTGTGGCTAAAGCAAACAAAAAATATAACCCATTATGAACTAATCAGAACCTTACATTTAGGACCTTACACAATAAAAAAATTTTCCTTTTTCTTCAATAGAAAAAAGAAGTTTTCCACATTACAAAAAAAAAAAAGGATCAACAATCAGACTGCTTTCCACAAGTGTTTGAAATGTAAATTAAATGAAATGATTCTGACTAGATGACAGTTTGAATTGTGGTGATATAGTTTTTTAAGAATATAACTCAAAATAATGCTCAAATAAAAATGGCAGTAGCCTAATAAAATCTTTTATGATGTATTACACATAAAATTTTAGTAATGACTTAATATGGCTTCTCAGTATGATGACATTCTGTTATGAAATCAATAGAATAAAAACTGCTAGGAATAAGAACTAAAACTGTGGATAAGAGTATGGGCTATACATCTAAAAGGGTGAGGGTGTGAATCCCATCTTTCCCATTAACCAGCTGTATAAATAAGCACATTACAAAACCACTCTGAACCTCAGTTGCTTATCTTCACAGATTATAAGGTTACCTCTACCATCATCTTATTATAGCAGTAAGTAAATCAATCTATCACATTATTATAAGTAACTATTTAGCATGGCAGTTGGCACATGCTAAAGTATTCAACAAATGATAGCTATCAGTTACCTGTCACCAAATTTAGTATATACAAAGCTGACCTGAACCACCATTCAAGGTATGAAATACCCTGGTTAATCATGACAAGTTATATAACATATATACACAGACAACAGTGTGATGATGCCCATAGAAAAAGGGGAGTAGAGGTCAGTGAAGGTGGGCAAATGGGGGGATAAACGGAGATGGAAAGGAACTTTACTTTGGGTGATGGACACACAATGCAGCGTGCAGAGGATGTTTTCTTGAGTAGTACTCTTGAAACCTGTATGGTTGTGTCAATCAGTCACTCCAATAAATTTAATAATCTACACTAATAAAAGAGAAAGATGCAAATTGTACCTTCACGATGCACACCAGCCAATCAGGAGTGAGTATGCAAATTAATCCAACAAAGATGGTGGGTTAATTTGCATACACAGGAGCCCAGCAGCCAGGGGCAGGACACTTTTGTCATTGCCATGGCGACGACGCAGGGGATTCGCACTGCCCTAGCCACTCTGGGCCTCTGAGCAGCGGGGGAAGGCGGAAAAGCACCTCTGGGCCTGAGCAAAGGCTGTGCCGGCAGCCAGGGTAAGGAAGGTCCATTCTGCACAAATCTTCGTGCATTGGGTGTCTAGTTATAATCCTATCTAATAATAGAGTAACTTGTAAATTACCATCACTCCGCTACGCCCACGATTGGGCGGCGGAAGGCTGGGGGGCGGGACTCGGGGTGGCCTATCAGGCCATTGAGAGGCACGGATCCACTGCCACTGAGGGGGGCTACCCTGCTGTTGAGAGGCGCAGGGGGCGGGACTCCCGCCCCCTGCGCCTCTCAATGGCCAGATCCGAGGCCACTGAGGGGGCCTGCCGCGGACACCCAGCTGCGCCTCCCAACGGCAGGGTAGCTAGGTGTCCGCGGCAGCCCCCCTCAGCAGCCTCTCAACAGCAGGGTAGCCCCCCTCAGTGGCCGCGGACCATCAAAAGTGGGGGAGCTGGGTGCCTGTCTGCTCTGGCACCAGGCCTTTCAGAAGACTCCGCTGAGCCGGAGGCCTCTGAAAGGCCTGGTGCACCAGCGGACAGGCACCCAGCTCCACCGCGAAAAGCGAAAGTGTGTAGGGGACCCTACACGTGCATGATTCAATCATGCACTGGGCCTCTAGTAATAAAAAGAAAAGAAAATTGCAAAAAATGTTAAAAAAAATATCTAAACCCTTCATTTATAAGCCTGTGAAAACCAGTAAATCTATACTATTGGATTCAACAAGGAATCAGGTGTTCACAGTCTCCCTTCATGTTTTCTACTTCTTGTCTTTGCTAAAAGCTGCATATATTGACATATTTTTTATTAATCCCTTTCTAAACTGTTCCACCTTACTTAAAGGTCATTTTCCAAGATATCCAGTCAAAAATAATAGGTCCTGAAGATTTGGATAATCGCTAAGACAAAAACATGAATGGTCAGGCAGAACAATACCAGGGGAAGCTGTAAGACTTTGGGCTCAGAGGAGCCTGCCTTGGATTACTAGCTGGAAGGCCTTAGCCAGCTAACTTAAACTCTCTGTGCCAAATTTCCTCATCAGTAAAACAGAGGTTAAAGTATTACATACCTCATAGGTTATTGGGAAATAATGTACATAAAGCCCTCAAGGAAAGTCAGTATCTATATATATAAAAACCTAAGCGACCATTATGACTGAACAACTGGAACAACTGGAACGATCAGTTGACCAGTCACTATGACATGCACTGACCACCAGGGTGCAGATACTCAACACAGGAGCTGCCCCCTGGTGGTCAGTGCACTCCCACAGCAAACCTCTCACAGCCCCTCCCCAGGGCCAGCCAGCTCCCCCCGGCCCCAGCCAGCTGGACAACCTCCCACGGTCCCTCCCCCCTGCCAGCCGGCCCCCTGATAGACCTTGATTGCCGGCCAGGCCAAGGGACCCCCACCTGTGCACGAATTCGTGCACCGGGCCTCTAGTATGTTAATAATTAAATATTATCCCTCATTGTCACATATATCTGTTGCTACTACCAGACTTTCTGTCTTCCCCAAATTGGGTCACTTGTGGTTGTCTCTTTCCTTGGCTATTTCTAAGGAAGTACATACATTTATATCTTTGTATTTTTTATTCTTTTCAATTATATATTCTTTACTAAAATTATTTGCTCATTAATTGTTTCCCTGTTCTAAAATTCTATTTATTTTTCAAATTTCCACAACTCAGATCATTTCACATTATGTCTTCAATTTTGGCAGCAATTTTATTCTTTATTTTGTAAAATTGATAAAAATCAAGAAAATGTGAAACTGAGGCAGTGACAATACGATACACTGATTTCTCTTATGTTTGGAAAGTGTATAAACCTAACAAAACAACCTAAGGTTCAAAGTCATCAATATGCCAAATTCAGTACCGGGTTCTAATTTTGCCCAACAATTCCTTCCAAAGTGGGAAGAAAGTAATTGCTTTAAGTACTTATTCTTTACTCAAAATAAATTTGTTAAGGAAGAGAAAAAGAGAAACTGAAATTGCATTTATTGTGGTAAATTGTGGAAGAAGATAGGAGAATGCAGATAAATCCTTGTGGCTTTAAGGAAAATAAAGGAGGCCAGAAGAGGGTGCCCTGGGAAATTTCTTATAAAATCCCAAACATATTTACCAGTCAATTCATACTGACTAAAAATCACCCATCTAAATGCAACCCCCATGAAAAACTCTTTTGTACCTCTACTTGTTTTCAGAACATTTTCACAACTATTACGGTGTGCTTATACATTTCTAGAATTTTAAGACATAACATTTAATTCTAACAATTCAAACAGGTATTGTGGTATGTTAACTGACATTAACTGCTTTGTTTGGGGAGTGGCCTCACATTTTCTAATACTATAAGCATTTCTCTCAATGTTCCATCATCAGCTTATATTGCTTCATGGAAACACAACAAGAAAACACAGGAGACAAATCCCTAAACTACCCAATGCCCTCAGCCCCCAGAGAAAATATTTCCAGGCTGGGAAAGGAGGGAGTCACAGAAAAGTAGATGGATTGTCACTGGGGTCCCCGAATGCCAACCCATCAGGGCCAGGGCCAGCAGGAGACAAACACAAAAACACCAGCTAGGTTTCAGGAAGCTGAGAGCAGAAGGAGCCTGTGCCTCCTGGAGTAGAGGTAGGATAATGACAAGCCCCAGCCTTCTTTCCAAAAGCAGTGGCTGCTGAATGAGTCTGGAAAGGTAAGTCAACAGTTGCCTCAGGAAACAGTGTTTGAGTTCCCCAGTGCCCAGGTATTTCCTGAGCTCCTGTTTTACACGAAAACTTCAAGCATGGATCCCAAGAGACTTATAGCCAATGACCTGAGCAGAGAGTGGCCTAGCTGTCTAACTGTAGCCTTTGGTCCTGTTGTGAAGCATCAGGGAGTTGAGAACCTTGAATATGATTAAAAAGCAAGGAGCAGGGAAAGACCTGGAACTTAAACTTTCATCCAGCTCCAGGAAACCCCTATCTATGATATGAGAGGTACTAAGTTTGTTACCTTGTTTAGCTGTGCCCCGTCTTAATAAAAACAACAAAGCCAAAGGATCTGAGGTTTAAATAACAAATTAAAGAGAAAATAGATTGAAGAGTCACTTTTGTTAACAGGGGGGGGAAAGTTTCTTTTCTGTCAAATTCTGAGGCAGAAATATGTAAATTCAGACTGTAAGGAAGTTTTTAAATGAAATAAAAAGTTGTCATGTTGCACACAAACTTACACAATGTTATATGCCAACTATATCAATAAAATGTCTAAAAAATTTTTTTAAGAAAACAAAAGTTGCTATCTTTTCTTCACGCAACTGACATATCTACCTATAGTTAATATATTTAAACTTAGGAATTCTCCTAAACTTTAATGAGTATGGTAAGTACTTCAACCAATAGTCAATTTCAAATAATTATATATTAAAATTAAAGTTTATAAAGTCATTTTGCAATTTATAACAACAACCCCCCCAAATAATAATAAACTTTAATTTTCTAATCAAATACAGAGGATCAGAGAAACAATTTCCATTTTCCAACCAAGGATAATTTTCAATTGGTTAGCAAAATCACTGATGTTCATTTTATTCTAGGAACAGAAATTATGTGAATCAATTAAATTATCACTACTCAAGACCATCTATTGTGCACTCATCCTCAGGTCTAAATGTAATATCTTAAAGACCTCTTGGTAGTTTTGCAATTGTTTATATTCTTATGTCTTCCCTAATTATGTTATTTCATGCTACTTTAGTGAATTCCCAGGACTGCAATCCTTCCCAAGTATGCTTATAAATAATACCATACATTGATCTTTAATGAAATACACATAAATGTCACCTCTCTTGATCAAATGTGACCCAAAACTACTGTGCTAGAAAACCAAAGGGCTTTTGAGATCTACACCAATAAAAGAGAAACATGCAAATTAACCATCACTCTGCTATACCAAGCCACTCCCACCAGCCAATCAGGAGTGAGTATGCAAATTAACCCAACCAAGATGGCAGCCGGCCATAGATCTAGAGCAAGCAGGAGGCTTAGATTGCCCCGGCAATGGAGGAAGCCAAGCTTCCTGCCCGCCCTGTCCGGCCCTGGCCTCCACTCAAGGCTACAAAGTTTCAATTATAGAAGATAAATAAATCCTAGATACTTGCTTCCAGCTGGCCCTGGCCTCCGCTCAAGGAGGTGCTGAAAAAAAAAAAAGAAAGAAAAAGAAAAAAAGGAGGGGCTGGGACCTTGGGTCGCTGGGGGGTGATCAGGCCAGGACAGGATGGCAGGGGCTGTTGGGGGTAAGCAGACCAGCAGGGGGCCAGTTGGGGGTAAGCAGGCCATCAGTGGGGGTCAGTTGGAGGTGATCAGGATAGTGGGGGGGGCAGTTTGGAGTGAGCAGGCCAGCAGGGGGGCAGTTGGGGGTAAGCAGGCCAGTGGGGAGGAAAGGTGGGGGCAAGAAAGCCAGCAAGGGGGGCAGTTGGAGGTGATCAGGTTGGTGGGGGGGCATTTGGAGGTGAGCAGGCCAGCGACAGGGGGCAGTTGGGGGTGAGCAGGCCGGAAGGCAGAGTGGTTAGGGGCAATCAGGCAGGCAGGTGAGCAGCTGGAGCCAGCAGTCCCGGATTGTGAGAGGGATGTCCAACTGCTGGTTTAGGCTTGAACCCTATAAATGGACAGTAGTACATCCTTTGAGAGGTCCCAGATTGGAGAGGGTGCAGGCCAGGCTGAGACACACACTCCCCGCCCCCCATGCACGAATTTCGTGCACCAGCCTCTAGTATCACAATAATCATTAAGAAATCAATCTTACATGAAACTGAAGGAAAACAGGGAATGTCATTGAGCAATGAAGCTCCATGCTGTCAGTGCCCTACCTCTGAGCAGAAGCCTTGGGATGTTTCTCCTCCAGTCTCCTCACCAGTGCCACTGTCAGCTGCCCTGTCGCCCCAAGAGAACCTTCTGGCATCAAATGGGTGTCTGAAGGCTCTGACAGTTGCTCCAAACCAGGGATGCTGGCACTGTTTTGCAGAGCCTAATAAATAAAATATAGGAATAAGTAGCTGTTTTTCACTGAGTGGAAACATCTAAACTATATATATCCTGAAAATTTAATATTACACTTTTCATGGTTCTTCTGTCTTCTTCATGCAAATGAATCATTTCTATGTGGCCAGAACAAAAGAAAGCAGTCATCAAAAATAGCTAATGTGTTACCATTTTTTAATAAAATAATATTTATATAAGTACTAGTAGGCCTGCGCACGAATCCGTGTGCCAGTAGCTCTCTGCGGGGCCTGGCCGCTCCGTGCCCACTGCCCAGAGGCTCTCCATGGCCTAGAGGCCCATCCGCGGCCGGATGTGGATCACTTGCCTCACTGCCGTGGTGACAAAATAAGCATTCCGCCAGGCCGCTCACGCTGCCCACTCTCAGCAGCTGCCCCCCGCCCCCCCCAGGACTGGGGGACTCCAGCGGGGCTGAGAGGACTGAGCGCCGCCATCTTGTGGATGGGCACCACCATCTTTGTGATGGAGTGACCATTAATTTGCATATTACCCTTTTATTAGATAATATACAGATGTTTATACAAATATTAGTGTACATACCAAGATGTATATTATGTGCGTGATTATAAACAATAAGTAACATTAAGATGTGAATTTCTGTTTGCCTCCTGAAAAAAACTCGCATATTTTTCTCTTTTCAAAGTACATTTTAGAGATCTATTTCTGTCTTGCCTCTGGCTCACTGTACTGACCTCTTCTGCTAAGCTGCTGCCATGTTCCTGATGAGCTGTGGTCCAGGTGCCATGGTGAATGTGATACTCTGTCTGGGTCACATCCATTTGTGCCTTTAGCTCCTCTAAGTAGGTCAGAACAAACTGAGGATAAGCCTGTAGGAAAAGAGGAAACATGTAACACCAGCCTTGTAAGCAACAGCCAAAAATATATCCAACTAGAATGATGGGGGGATAAATTAGGTTAATAGTAAAAAGGTGTGGCTAATAAACTTTGCACTTCATTATCAATTTCCGATCAAAATCAAGCCAAATAATTTTCACATTACAATTTCTAATTTGTTGTTTACTTCGATCAAGTTTAACTTGATTGCTAATCTTCACCCTTAGATAAGATTAAAATATTAAAGCCATGTTATATATTAATAATAATAGCTAGCGCCCTAACCGGTTTGGCTCAGTAGATAGAGTGTCGGCCTGCAGACTGAAGGGTCCTGGGTTCGATTTCGGTCAAGGGCATGTACCTTGGTTGCAGGCACATCCCCAGTGGGGGTGTGTGCAGGAGGCAGTTGATTGATGTTTCTCTCTCATCGATGTTTCTCACTCTCTATCCCTCTCCCTTTCTCTCTGTAAAAAACCAATAAAATATATTTAAAAAAATAATAATAGCTAGCATTTATTGAGTTATTTCCACATAAAATGTATTATTGTAAAAGACATTGCATGTATATAATTTGTAGTTGCTGTGTTGTTTGGGAATATTCAATTCTGCTCTAGAAGACAAGAAAACAAATGGGATGGATGAAATTCATTAGCTGCATTAAACATAAGCAAATTAGTAACCTGAAGAGTGTCAGACAGAAATTAAGTAGAGCAACTGTATATGAACATAGATAGAAAGGGGTAGAAGAAAAAATAGCCATTTAATAGTCATGATTTACTAAACAACAAACAAAGCAAAAAATATGTATGTTGCACTAAACATAAATGAAGCACATGAGATTCACAAACATCACGAGATCTGTAATTGGCCACCCACTGCTGACTCGTGTTGGATCCTCTGCTGGATAAAGTCCATCGCTGCCCATCAAGCTAACTGGGGAGCACAGTTATCAGCCAAGTGTATTTGCCAAGCAGCTCTCTCACAGAGCCTGTGTGTGTCACTGCCTCAGGCACCTTTTCTCCATCGGGCCCCCTTGCTCAAATTTCACCTCTTGTCCTTGTAACCAAATCATTAGCAGGGAAGGGTAATGCAACACAGAGAGATTCTGGTAATGTGGCCCTTCAACCCACTTGCACCTTAAGTGTGTTAACCTAGCCCATTGCTTTTCCTATACATTTTGCTTTGTATTTTGAATCCATTTAACAAATATGATTTGAGCATTTTAATTTGGTCGATGTACCTTTTTGTTCCATGAGCTCTAAGATAGTCTATCTAGGAGCATATTTGGAGACTACTATTGCATCAAAGCAATTTCCCACGTGATAATATATTTACATTTTAATCTTCTCAACAGCTCTTTGAAATAAGTATTATTATGCTCATCTTAAAGACAAAACAAAACAAAAAATGACACAGGGAGATTAAGCTACTTGCTCAGTGTCATCCAGTGTTTACCAGGACATAAGGTCTAGATATATAGCCTCAAGTATGATATAAACTCCTCTTTATTAAGGTGTGGAACTAAAATTCTAACAAAAAATAAGAGAAGGTGTTCAGTGAATAATTAAAGGCACTAAGGTCCGTGTATTCTTCTGGGGAAAGTGATATTGAATAACTAAACTTTGTTAGAAAATGTACAACTAAATGTTCATGTCAAAATTGTAAGGGACTCCAAAACCTTAAATGCATATTACTAAGTTAAAAAAAAAAATGCCAACCTGGCCCTTAGCTAATTTGGCTCACTGATAGCACTGGCCCGCAGACTAAAGGGTCCTGGGCTCGGTTCTGGTCAAGGGCACATGCCCGGGTTGTGGGCTCGATCCCCAGTGGGGGCCTGCAAGAGGCAGCAGATCAATGATTCTCTCTCATCACTGATGTTTTTATCTCTCTCTCCCTCTCCCTTCCTCTCTGAAATGAATAAAAATATATTTTTAAGAAGCCAACCTGAAAAAGCTATAAACTGTATGATGCCAATTATGTGATGAAGAAATAATTTGCATCTCTCTGATGATTAGTGATGTTGAGCAACTTTTCATATGTCCGTTGGCCATCTTACTCTTTAAAGAAATGTCTATTCAGGACCTCTGCCCACTTTTTAATTTGATTGTTTTTATGGTGTTGAGTTATAAGAGATCTTTATAAATTTTGGATATTAATCCCTTATTGTATGTGTCATTGGTAAATATCTCCTCCCATTCAGTAGGTTGTCATTCTGTTTTTGTTGGTGGTTTCCTTTACTCCACAAAAACTTTTTAGTTTGATGTAGTCCCATTTGTTAATTTTTTCTTTTGTTTTCCTTACCCATGGATATATGTCCAAAAAAATATTGCTACGAGAAATGCCAAAGATTTTACTGCCTATGTTTTCTTCTAGGAGTTTTATGGTTTCAAGTCTTACCTTTACATCTTTAATCTATTTTGAGTTTATTCTTGTATATGGTATAAGAAAGTGGTCTAGTTTCATTTTTTGCACATATCTGTCCAATTTCCCAACAACATTTGTTGAATAGACTGTCTTTATCCTATTGTGTGTTCTTGCCGAGGCTGAACTTTTTTATTTGGTTTGGCTATTTTGAGTTTTCTTTTGTCATGTATTTCCTTTCAATGTCCTTTGCTTATTTTTCTATTAAAGTGTTTATCCTTTTCTATTGCTATAACAGGCTTATTATATATTAAGTATTATTCAATTTTCTCACATTTATATTGCAAAGATTTTCCCTATTTGCCATATTTCTCTACTTACTTTTGCTTATTCTATTTTAGATTTAGAAGTTTTAAAATATTTTTATATACTCAAAGCCATTAGTCTTTTTCTTTATGGATTCCATCTTTGTTTGCATGCTCATAAAGATATCCACTCACTGCTACTATGGGTTAGATATTTTAATCCAAGCTTTCTTCTAGATAGTTTATGGTCCTATGTTTAAGTTTAAATATTTAATTTAGCTGAAACTGGTATTTTGTATAAAGGAAATAATTTAACTTTATCATTTTGAAAATTAATAGAGGGATGGTTAACATTAAAAATAAACAAACAAAAGAAACAAAAATTATCCAAGTAAAAACAGCAACAAAGTGCACTACTGTGTTTAAATTTGTTCATTATTATTATTATCATAAATAGCTACAAATTATTGATTAGCTAAAATCAATATGCCAGAATCTATTGATAGGCCAGAATCTGTGCCAAATACTCAAAATGCTGGTATGAATATCTCTATTTTGTAGACAATGAATGTGAAGTTCAGAAAGGCTAAATGACTTGCCTAAGGCTACACAGCTAAGTGGTAGAGCCAAGATTAGTTATTAATATCCTGAAGCAGTAATTCTTTTTTTAAATTAATGAAATGAGCTCCATTTATGAACCAGCTGCAAATAATTATCAAATTATCCTCCATTTTAGCCTTAACTAGATGGATATAGTTGTGGATATGACTAAATTTAGATCTAATTACAATTTCTAAACCTCTATAAGAACGAAATGACTCATGAAAATAGCTTTGCTCTGTGAATCTAAAATAACTTTAATTAAAAAAATCAGCGATTGTGTTTGGGAATGTGACCTTAAAATTTTTAGAATAAAAATTTTCTTTAAAATAATATGTTTAAAACACAAAATAATACATGATGCAGCTATGAGGGAAAAGGCCTGCCATTTTTGACAACATGGATGGCACTTGAGGGTATTATGCTAAGTGAGATAAGTCAGACAGAGAAAAACAAATACTGTATGATATCACTTAGGTGTGGAATCTAAAAAAGCCAAACTCATAGAAACAGAGAGAAGACTGGGGGTTACCATGAGGGTGGGGAATTGTGGTGATGTTGTTTAAGGACACAAACTTGCAACTAGTAGATAAATAAGCTCTGGAGATCTAATGCACAGCATAGTATTTATGGCCAATAATACTGTATTATAACTTCAAACTTGTTAAGAGTAGATCTTAATCTTACCTCAAAAAGAAGTGGTAATTATGTGATGTAACTGAGGTGTTAGCTAATGCTATGGTGGTAATCATATGGCAATACATACTTGTAACAAATCAATACATTGTACAACATATACAATGTTATGTATCAATTATATCTCAATAAAAATAAAGAATTAAATTAAATTAAGATAAAAGAAAGAAAACTGAGGCCCTGACATGCTGAGTGGTTTCATAGCAATAAATTATAGAAAATTATTTTTTGCTTTGGAAAATTAGTGTTTTAAAGTCAAACAAAACCTCAGAGGAAGGTATTAAATTAAATTAAATTATAAACTTCTAGGCACAGGGTAAAATCATTTGTGTACAAAAAGCTCTCGACAATAAATTTGGAACGGAAAAACTTAGGAAGAAAAGCTGTGGCTTACAAAGTCCTTACCTTAGAATAAATGCAGCCATCAGTTCCAAACACCCACTTCTGAGAATCATTTTCTTTATGTCTATAATGAAAATGTAATTAGAGATTGACAACTTTTCTCCTCATTGAAACGTTCTCTAGCTTTCAAATAAAAACATCATTTTCCATATCACCTGGCAAGAGGACAGCCCACACTCTACCACGGATCCTACCATACCATCATCACTGCCACCTCAGTAGCTAAAGCCTTCTCTAAGACCACCAATTCCTTTGGTACACGAAGTGCTGTGTAGTCTGTGTGTGTGTGTGGGGGGGGGGGTTAGGGAGTGTTGTCTGTGTGTGCATTACCAATGGCAATAGTGATTAAGAATTTTGGAGAATAGAATTGCTAAGAATATCATAGAAATCTCTGCCCCCTCCCCCCGCAAAAAAATACCCTCGGTGAGATAGAAAGGGGCTTAATGAAGTACAATGAGTAAGAAAATGGGATGGAAAAAGATACCATGGAAAATTAGAAACCTTAGGCACCTGTTTCTGAAATGACCAGAAAATTTTCTTAAGGAACATGAAAATTTTTAAGCTAAAACTAAAATGTGATGAAGTTAGTCATACTTAAATTAACTAATCAGGTATTCGTTAATATTTAGAAACCTTGCAAAAGTAGGACAAATGAATTAAATTAAGTGTAATGGGATGTTAAACAAGACTTTTCCTACTGCCTCTGAGTTTTGACATGAACATTAATGGTTGAGAATAGGTGGTGGCAGGTAATACTCTGTTCCAAAGCAAGGGGCTCTCTGACCTGGGCAGAACATGGGAAGGCAGCAGTCCCAAACTGTTCCAGTGCATATGTGCCTTTCACTCACATCCAGTTTACATAGGAAAATATGAAGAACATGCGTGGGCATGTCTCAGATTTTTATTTGGAAGGTCTGGACCCCCAGAAATTTACAGTAATAGGTGTTACAAGTGACTCAACTGCTGTATAAGAACTCTGGGAGCCCTACCTGGTTTGGCTGAGTGGATAGAGCATCGGCCTGAGGACTGAAGGGTCCCAGGTTCAATTCCAGTCAAGGGCACATGCCTGGGTTGCGAACTTGATCCCCAGTGTGGGGTGTGCAGGAGGCAGCCGATCAATGATTCTCTCTCATCATTGATGTTTCTATCTCTCTCTCCCTCTCCCTTCCTCTCTGAAATCAATAAAATATATTTTTTAAAAAGAACTCTGGGAATGTGTGTGTGTGTATAGATTATGGACCACACTTTGAGAAACACTGAACTAGAATGATGAGAGTAGGTGAGGAAGAAAGAACTGCTTACATAAAACATTATAAAAGAAGAACTGATGTGGTGATTGACTAAATGGGGTGGAGGTTAAAGAGAACAGACAAGGTTAATTCTCAGATGTCAATTTTGGGTAAAAAACAAAAGAGAGAAACATGACACTATTAGAAGAGTGAAATTAGAATGGAGGAGAGGGAAGCAGAGATGTGAGGAAATATGTAGAATTCTAATACTTAGGTAAACATTCGTTTATGGAACATTGTTCAAGGCTTTCCTGATACCTAAGCTAAGAATCCCATTCTCAGGCTTGAGACAAATGTAATGGTTGCTCAATTTCAGCATGGGGAGGGGGGGGGGGATGAGAGGTGCTGGGAGAGGTTTGTCTTTCTAGAGATCTTTGTATTTTGTAATTAATAAAGGAAAAAATAAGCTTTTAAAAGATGTCTAGGGTCCAGAACTAAAATTTATGATTATAATAATATTTATTAATACCTAAGAAAACATTCCTTTGAAATATTCCATTTGTCAGAGGGTATAAGCAAGAAGGCATTCCATGAGCACAGTTCAGTTTGGGGGAAATTTCATAGGCTAATACTCATCGTTTCTCAGTTGACTATAAGAAGGATGATCACCATGCTTCACAATTACAAATCCACATTCCCAACCAGCTTCAAATGGCTCTGGTGTCCTCCAATGCATCCCGGACAGAAAGTAGGATCCATAGAGACTGGGGAAAAGGGATTTCTACCCCATGATTCTTAACATGGTAAGCGTAGAAAGAAGTTTCATCCATCAATGCACACATTGTGAAATTAAATATGGGCAATTTTCTACCTGATACTGACATTTCTGATGGCATTATCTACATGTTTGAACATTACTTCGCAGTCCACTGCATGGCAAACAGTCCTTCCTACATTGTGTACTTGATAGAGTCTACCACTCTGCTTTAATCTAACTCTTAAACTTTAAGACTTGACTAATGAGATTATTTCAATCTCTCTGGATACCTGGTGATGTGCTGTCTGCTTACTTGTCTTTCTCTCTCTGCACCTAACATTACAGACACACTTGTTCGTTGTGTCCAATGGTCTCCTTAAAGAAGTATTTGTTGAACCTAGTCTAGATTAATGTTGGCCAATTATCACTCTATTTTTAGCAAGACCTAAATGGGGGAGGGGAAAGAGGAGTAGACAAAAAGAGTATAACTGAAAGATTAACATTGAAATAAGGAAAACAGTAAAGCTTACCAGATAGGTAATGGAAACCAATAAAGCAGGCTAAAGCTAGTGTGAGGGTGGCAATTGGGAATGGTGGAGAATATAGCAAACCGGAGGGTATATGTTCTATCTAAATGGGGAATATGTTCCTGCATGATTGGTGCCATGAGAGAATGAAAGTCCATTGCACCCCATTCTTCTTTTTTTTTTTTTTTTAAAGAAAAAACAGAAATGTGTATTTTTGTGTGAAATCTCCCTATGTCTATAGGCTTACAACTAATTCAAAAAATATAATAATGTGCAGGCCAAACAAAATCCATGGTTCCCCAATATTTAGTTTAATTTAACCTCTGTGTATGAATGTGTGTGTGTGTTGCTTTAATTAGTTTATGAACTTAACTAGAGGCCTGATGCACGAAATTCGTGCAAGGGGCTCAGCCCTCGCAGCCCCGGCTTCATCCAGAAGGACGTCCGGAAGGTCGTTCGACTGTCTGGTCTAATTAGCATATTATGCTTTTATTATTATAGATACTACATACCCACATTCCTTAAAAATTAAGCAAAATTAAGATTTAATGGTGGCCTGAAGAAGAACTTTAGTTCTTTGGTTTGTTTATAAGATGACCAAAAAACTTTTGGAGCAAAAATATCTTTGATTTTGAAGTTTATCATTTTTATCATTTTCAGATTATCTCGGTAATGACATCATTGTTCTGCCTTTCATTCACTCATGGTCAGATGCACATCACAGAAAAATACTAAAAAGACAAATATGTGCAAGCACTTGATATATTGAATAAGAATAAGATGAGTGACACCAAATGAGACATAACTGAACTAATGAGGCATGATCTGTTTACAATATTCTTTGTGAGTTGTCAGGTTACTACTTTAAGTGCTAGTTCTATTATTTTTAGCATATAAAGGGCTATGTCTTGATTCATAGCTTCTGTGAAAATTACATTATACTACTTAGGAGAAGAAAAGAAAATTTGTCTCCAGCAGCTGCTGGAGACATGAGGATACTTATTATTGTTTATAATGAAATATGGTTATGTTAAAAATAAATGTCATACAGGCACTTCAGATGCTGAGGAATAGATAAACATATTTGAAAGCATATATCCAGAGTGAGGTAAGTCTGGATCCTTGTTGCTTTTTAAGGAACAAAATGTAGCTTCACAGTGAGAATCCCTAGTTTTCCAAATCTTCTGCTATTTTGTCTCCATCTTACAGTAGATTTTGTTTTTCAAAAAAAAGGCCAGTTGCATTAATACAAAGGCAAATGGTCCTCATTTGCATAGGGATCCTCCCTTTCTACTGCCCAGTTCTCCCTCTCTCCCCCTCTCTCTTCTTTCCTTCCTTTCTAAAAGTAAACCACATCCTTTCTTGTCAATAGAGATTTTCAAATAAAACTACATTTTTAATTTTTTTAAATCCTCTCTTTCCTTGCACATGCTCTATTCTCCATAGGCAACAAGGACATCCAGTTTGAGGCTTCAGTCCTACCCAGTTCTATGACAATCCTGCCAGAGTAGCATGTGAACTTCAGTGGGTTGAGACCACATCAACACCAGTTTTAGGATCCAGTTAGCCCAGGGAGAGCCCTGGGCATGAAGAGCATGTTCATCAAGGGATATGTAAAACCTTTCTAAACACCTGCCATTTCAACTAGACCACTGATAACTCTCCCACGGAGAGTGGTCGTTCCTCACCATTTCCCTCTAAGGTAACAAACACTTAGTCACTCCTTACCCATCATTTTGATTTTTTGTTTTATTTTCTTAGTTTTGTTTTGTTTTGCTCTTTTTAAATAAAACTATTGAGAAATAATTGACATACAATATAAAGTTTTTCACATATCACTGATACTTTGTTCATTTTTTCCCCATTTTTCTCTGTGGCTTTCATTATGAATAGTTTCTATTGTTTTCTCTTCAAGTTCATTAATATTTTCTTCCACAATGTCTAATCTGCCATCAGTTATATATTTTTCATTTTATACATTGCCATTTTCATCTCTAGAAATTGGATTTGAGTCTTGTATATCTTCCACATCTCTACTTAATATGTTTAATCTTTTCCCTAGCTTCCTAAATATGTGGAATACAGTTATAACAACTGTTTCAATTTCCTGTACATTAATTCTATAATCTGTATAATTTCTGGGTCAGTTACAATTGACTGATTTTTCTGTTTGTTATAACCATGAACTAAATGAGCTAAAGCCTCTGTGGCTCCATGTCCCATGGTTTGGCCTTGTCATTATCATCATGCGTTGATCCTTGATATGTCTCTAGTTTATAGTACTGATTCTGCTGCAGAAATCTTGTTACCCATTCCACCTACAGCACCACCTCAACCTGCGACTTGATTTGGGTTTGTTTATCCTTCCTTGGGAACTGTGTGTTTAGGATGCTACTAGCACTGGCTAAGTTTGCATGCTGCCAAGCTAATACCTCCCTCTCCCTTTTCCTATGTTTCTCAATGAATGTACCCTACTAATCCACTTAGATATCTGCTGCTATGCTTGACACTAATTGGCAATTGTCTGACATACGGGCATTGTAATGTTGTGGCTAAGAGTAAGTTGTAGAGCCTGACTGCTTAGGTTTGCATTCCTGCCGAGCCCCTTAGTAGGTTTGACCTTGAGTAAATGATTGACTTCTCTATGATTCAATTTCCTCAGCTGAAAAGATAATAATAATAATATATACCTTCTCCGGTTGTTGTGAGGGTTAAATGTGACAATATAATATAAAGAAGTTAGAATAGTGTTGGGCTCAGAAATTAATTTTTGTTAGAGTACCAGGTATAGCCAGAATTTACACGTGTGAATCTGACTCTGTAGATCCCATTCCTAATCATGATGTGATATTGTAATACCTGTTGAACAATCTGTTTCACATATTAGAGAAAACTTCCCTTCTGTATAGTGGCTGGGCTAGTTTTTCTGGTGCTTAAATGCCCTAGTTCTGGCTTCAGCCCTAAGCACAAACCTACTGCCTATCCATCTAGGAGTAGCTTTCTAAGTTCAGAAGTACAACAGGGTTTATTTTTGTCAACATGGATGAAATTAGAAGATAAGTGAGCAAGAAACAATATTTCTAAACTGCTGAGTATAAATCAAGTTTCTTCTTAAATTTTTAAATTTTATTTTTTTTTTTATTTTTTAAATATCACATCTGAGTAAAGAACAAAACAAAACAAAAAACCAGAAAAGGCACTTTCAGTGCTTTACAAGCCATCAATATCTTGTCTGCTTAATTTTTCTTTTGCAGTTCAATATTTTATATTTAGAAGACGGAGAAAAGGATAGGAGTGCACATAGAACATTAAATTTTTAATTATCAATAAAAATAGAGATAAAGAAATGAGTTCAATAATTACAGAGTAATGCAGCAACTTGTCTACAGCATAGGTACATGTTGAAGGCCAACATTTTGCTGTTTAAAATATCTAAGAATCACTACCAAACTAGGTGGGATATGTTTTCAAGCTTATTTCAGATTAGAAAAATTAATATCATGTTGTGAACATAAATTTAAACACCTAATGAATATTCCATCTAGGTAGTATGATTTAACTGCTCATAAATCTTGAAACGAACATTTACTATTTTGAGCTGAGTAACGTATAGGTATTACCTTTTCTGGAGGATTAATTTATATCCTTCCAGTGATGTTCCCTCAGTGGCCTTGACTCTGATTGGATGACCAATAGCTAGGCAGCCCTGAGTTATGGCTCGGCTCAAGATCATTCCAGTCTGCCAATGAATAGAGAGGGGAGACAGGTCTAAATAAGTTAAAAGAACCAGAAAATTCAACAATGTGTCGCAAATAGTGAGGTCATTATGCCTGGATAACCCTGGATATTAACAGTTGCTGAAAGTGAAACACTACCCACAACTTAGCGGTCAGTGAGCCGTGCTCAGAATCAGTGATCTTCCCTGTCCGACAAGGGTGGCATTTTATAGTTCAGCGCAAAATAAAACAGGCCTTGATATCTTCATTTGTCCTTCTTTTCTGTGCATATTTCACAGTGCAGCGATTGGGGGGTCCATCACATGTCACTTCTTGTAGTTATAACTACAGAACTTCCTTGAAATATGCACGCACAGAAAAAAAAGTGCAGTGAACTGAAGACAGAAACAAATCCTTAACCTTCACACAACGTAAAGCCTTGCTCTGGGTCTAAATACCACGGGTTAAACATTTTAATATGACTCGTGAGCTGCATTTGTTTTAAGTGTTGACATTCTCTAATAAGGAAATTGATAGGAATATTGCTTGAATGTCCATGTAACAATTTTCTTAGTGAATCAACACAACATTTTAAATAAGTGACAACAACTGAGGAATTCATTTATACATTTGAGAATTTGTGGCATGCAAAATTCTCTATTTTTACAGGTAAAAAAATTACTTTTTAAAAAAGCCCTAGCTGGTTTGGCTCAGTGGATAGAGCGTCGGCCTGCAGACTGAAGGATTCTGGGTTCCATTCCAATCAAGGACACATGCCTGGGTTTCGGGCTCTAGTCCCAGTAGGGGGCGTGCAGGAGGCAGCTGATCAATGATTCTCTCTCATCTTTGATATTTCTTTCTCTCCCTCTCCCTTCCTCTCTGAAATCAATACAAATATATTTAAATAAATAAATAAGGAAAAAATATTCAATCTAAAAACATTTTCAAAATTGTTTTCTTTTTTGCATGTAACTTATTTCTCAATGTTTTGTGGTATGGGAAATAAATATATGATGACTTAAGAAAACATTTATTTTAAATTTGGTTCTAATATAAGCACTGAATGGAATCCTGATTTGATAATGTTACAGAAAGGAAACAGCTGGGAGTGAGAAAAAGAATCACCATTTATTAAGCACTTTCTATCTACCAGACATTATGCTTGAACCTCAAACATGCCTTCTCATATGACTAACTTCATTTTATAGATGAGGAAACGGTGGCTCAGAGCAGCTAAGTAACTCTCCCCAGATATATATTTTGAATATCATAAACTTTTAGAAACAGATACCAGAGAATTACAAAATAGAAGATCTAGGAAAGAACCTTCCATATCTACGGGTCCAATTGGTGACACAGGTGTTCAGTGCAGTGCTAAAACTGAAACACTTCCCTCAAGCTCATAAATTGGTCAAATATAGAGCAGTGTCCCGTATTACAGTGAAAAGATACATGTTTTGAATCTAGAGAGACCAAGAATCCTTCTTCTACCCTTACTAGAGTCAGTTTCTTTCAGCTACATAATGAAAACCTGCAGTTTGTATAAGATTGAATGAGGAAAGTGTGTATATGATGTCTAACATATAGCAGATGTTTAATAAAATGGCAGATATTATTATTATTAAATCAGACACAAAATGCAACTTTAAAAGGGCTAGTACTTCAAGTCTCCAAGTTGGAAACAGATTTAGGAAATATCTTATCTAATCTCATTCTGCCTTGTTATAAAAAATGAATACTATTTCTTAGTATCTTTATGCCATAATTACTCTATGTGCTTGTTTAGAACTCCTGGGGAAACTAAAAATAATAAGTAAGGGCAATCTAAGATTTCACTGAGAAAATAGTTTTGAGCTCCTCTCCCCCACCCCCAAACTAAGTAGCAGCAAACTTCCCTGATGACTGCACCCACAGAAGTGCTAAGAGGAAGCAAAATTAATACACAGTGAGGGACGGAGGGAGACACAGGAAGGGTAGATACAGGCTGTGCCATCTCTTTCCAGACATAAATATTTGGTGGCAATTACAAAACATATGTCAATAGTAAGAGAGAAGGGTAGGGTGATTCTATGCTTTCAATTTAAATCAGATCCAAAAGTAAAATAATAAAGCAAAAAACTAGTGCTAACACACAGCTATAAATCTGTTAGGCATTGTTCACATTTTGTACTCAGGGATTTCTTCTAAAACTGTCCTTACAAAGACCACATGCCGTCATTACATGGTGCTCACCCACCAGGCTCCATGAAGCACAATAGTGAAGACTGAGAGTGGAAGCAAGTGACATTCAGACAAATCTCAGGAAAATGGCAAGTCTATGGACTATACATAAGCTCTACGCTGGGTGTAGATATACTATGGAGTGTGAACAAATCAGCGCATCTAAAAGTGGACTGAATGCTCAGAGGGGGGGTCTATAGCGTTTCTCTGTAATAGATGACCCAAGTGCAGAGAAAGAGCATTTGTTACGGCCAGCAATTGATCACACTTTCACTTGCATGCTTGTGTGCATGAGGATCAGGTGAGCACATGGTAAGCCATCCAGCATGGGAGGTCACTCAGGGACAACAGACACTCTCAGGTACCTTCATGATCAGCCACACACTGACTGCAGGCCACGGGGTCGATGGCACCATCTGACATCTGGTGCTCTCTTCACTACCTGAGGAACCCCACTTTCCAATGGAAACTGAGGCGTGAAGGACAATACTGGAATCCACCTGTACCATGAAAAGAAGTATGTGTTTTTAACAGAGTCTGAAGGTTAACCTTCTTCAATACACTTACCCAAAATAAGTTACCCTGGAACATCATGTTTCCAATTGAGAAGGGCTCTTTTGAAACAGTAGTGCTCAAGCCCACTTGATTCAACTCAATTGACAGTTGTTGAGCACTGGTTCTGATAGGCAAGGTCCCAGACTGTGTGGTGTGTGATATTATAAAATACAGGGTAGGGTAAAAGTAGGTTTATAGTTGTTCATATGGAAAATAATACAATAATTAATAAATAATAATGCATGAATAAACTCACAACAGTAGAGGCAATAATATACATGCACACACACACACAATTTCATGTTCAGCTCCATATGGATGAATAAATAGTAATCTAGTGTTCAAAGAATGGTAGGGGTCATTTTTACTGGAGCAACAAAAAGTGGAGTGTCTTGAAAGAAGTAATATCTGGACTGGATCTTAAAGGATAAAGACAGATTGACAAATAATAAAGAATATAAAGATATTCCAAGTAAAGGCAAGGATGTATAATCAATATAACTTAGGATTTTTTGATAGGCTCAAAAAATAAACTTGGCCAAACTGTAGAAGGTGTCCAGTGTAAGGCTATGGAGTTAGACTGTGGTAAGGAGCCAGTGAACCCTTTCAAGCAGGAGGGACTGGATTATGGCAAATTCTAGTAGGTTGATATGGCAAAGGGTAGACATAATGGATTGCAGAATGGAAATATCAAAAGCAAGGAGAACAGTTGGGAGCCCACACAATCTTCTAAGAATAAAAGGCTATGAGTTGAGACTTTAGTGATAGTTGTGCGATAGGACAGGAGGGGACAGATTGGGGAGACACTGCATCTGTGTTTGTTATCAGACTACGTAGGTCAAAGGTATGGTGCACCTTCTACCTTTTCTCACTTAGACTTGATTCTCAAATTAATAGGTATTTGTATCACCTGTAGGAATTCTATTCAAATTCAACACTTTATCTCCTAACTTACATGCTCACTTTCTCTGAGTAATCATGCTAAGTTTGTAAGTACAAGTATTTATTTGTATAGGATTATGGGAACATGATTTTCTGCTTTAAACCCAATAAGTGATGTTGCTTCAATAACAATCAAAACTATTTTCTAACACTAAAAAGTCTAAGTTGGCACTAATACTAGCTATTTGTTGTGTGGCAAATGACTTTTTAAAATATGAAAATTAAATTATAATTTAAAAGATAAAATTTTTCAAGTGTGATCAGATGATGACAAAAGGGTAGAACTAATATATTTGGTAATTATTCCATAATGGAAGAGCGTTACTTCTCAAAAGAAGAAAATGTTATATGTCCTCTGTATGTGAAAATAAAATTTTAGGAATACAGCAACCCCACCACGTAAGCAGATTTGACTTATAGCTCTTTGATTGTATATTCCCCAGCTAGCCAATTGTGGCTGGATTCAGGAGGGGAATCGCCCGCAGTTTCTCAACAATGATAAACCATATTCTACTAATCCATCCACCGCAGGACTCAGCATTTAAAGTAACACTCTTACTCCACCTCCTAACTTCAAGTTGCCATCACACTCAAAACTCTCCCCTGCAACTGGGAAGAAGATTGTTTTGACTGGAATTAGTCAGACAGAAGGAACACACTGCCAACTGCTTCTTTGTACAGCACCTGCTGCCAGCGCCTAAATTCTTGTTATCTCCACAACATGGTTTAATCTTTTAACAGTTGGCTTATTGGTGAAGAGCAGAGGGGTCTTTTGTGTCTGTCTTGGGTTGGCACCCAGTACCAACACCATGCTGTTCTTTGAGAGATAGTTTGCTGGACAGTTCCCAAGTGATTCTACATAGACGAGACACAGTCAGGGCCACTAACTCAGCTGCATTTCATGTTATAGAGAGAAAAAATCCTGCCAAGTCTGAGGACACCTAAAACTGTCAATGGTCATTAAATTTCTCTTCATGACTTCACCTTCTTTTTTCTTTTTAATTTAATCCGATTGCTTAGCTTTAGACCAAACATTTGTGAAGGTGGGGCAGATTAAAAAAAAACAAACTGAAAATTGGAATTCTGAAAAACAAAAGTGCTCTGACATAATATACTCTGTATGTGTGTGTAGGTGTGTGCCCATGCACACATGTGAGCATGTACAGGTGTGTGTGCAAAAGCATCTATGTTGAGACTGATTTCTAAATCCATGCCATTAGAACACCCTTTAAGTCCTATTGAGAAACAAAACAGGAAATTCTCTCTTATTCTTTTGAATACCTATTTACATAGTTCCCTTTAAATGACAACTATGATATTGCTTGTCTGAATAAGCTGTGCTGATAGAGAAGCTGCCAGTGATAAAAATGAAGTGTACACATGCTGGGCCAGTTAAAACTTGTTTAATTTTATTTTCCCGTATCACTAATGAATGTGGAGTAGCCTTCAATATTCCTGTGCAAATTCAAAACAATAGGGGAACCGCTTGTCTTGTCTTACAGATCTATTAAGGAACAAAATGCAAAACAATAAAAGTTTTCTTGAAAGGAGAAGCTCATAGGTCAATCACAATACCCATTCCAAACAAGTTGTTTGTTATGTAGAAATTTTATACTTTTGCTAGAGAATTTAGGGCCAAGTCAAATAATTTGATATATGAATTAAAATCACAACTGTAAGAAATATTCTAAAATCTCTTTTTTCCTGTCTCTGATGTTCACTCTTATTATTTCCATTCTCTGATCAATCCACCCCACTTCAAAGAGGAAAACTGAAACAGTCTGAAAGCAGAAAATATCAGTGAGCACATAATGATGCAATCAAATAAGGCAACTTTAAGATATAGGTAAGCAGTCTCTAAATAGCCTCTAACTATTGGTCTAAAAATATGAAAGGGACTTGGGGTTTTATTTAAAGTCCTGTATCCTCTCCTAATGGCAATCAGTTCAAATTTTAAATTAAAATTTTGTATTTCCCCAATACGAATTATTTGTAGAAAATATTATTTCTGACTGACTTGCTCTCCAAAGAAACATGACAGTAAAGACTTGTTTGCCTTTCCCAGCCTCCTTTGTGCAATACAGAATAATATATTCTGCTAGCATCCATGACTGCTGACTTCACTAGTTAACTTGTAATAACTAGGCCATAATTCTAAAATTACAACTTGGTATTTTCTTGCTGTTTTCATACTGAAAGTTGTCACTAATGTCCTGATGATGTCTGATCATACTGAAAGGCAAGGATCAAAATACATTTTCTTTTCCTTTTTTTCAAAATATATGACCTGCCAAACACAAATGGAAGTGTCCATTTTTCTGTGATATTTTCCCATAACCAGGCATATTATTTTTTTCCTTTACATTATCTAACATGAAGTTTAAATTTCATCCATTTTATTGAAACATAATTTTATTGTCCTTAAACTAGGGCAATCTAAAAATGCTGCCAATCTAAGTAACAATACAGAACTGTTGAAAGATGTATTTGCCAAATAGTTCATTGTAGTAGACTCCAAATCTTTTTTAGAAATGGATAAAAGAGCAACAGGTTATAATTGTCAGGGTTATATCTATCTCCCACCTTACTAATAGGGATTATATGTTCCAAATTTCTCTCTGTGGGAAAGGGTTTACTTGTCAATAAGAGATTTGAACAAACAGTAAGGGGTTGGGCACTGATATCTCTATTTCAAGCCAATTTCAAAACATACCCACCAAGAATATTGGCTTTTGCCTCCCTCCTCTCTACCCACGTTTTAATCCTCTTAGTATCTTCTTTACTGCAATGAGCATCATGATTCAACCATAAAATGCCCTACAGGTAGCCATCACCTCTGCCTGAATCTCTCTTTAAAAGTGCTCTTTTTTAGATTATTAAATTACTATTTCCAATGCACTGATCACCTCTCTGTATATAATCGAAGACATTATTCTGAAAGGCTTTAAAGGTTTCATAACTAAGGAAAGGCCGTTTTTCTTTGAAAGCTTCTCTTTACTTGTCAGGTTATCAAACTTTTGTTTTCTTGTAATACCGTTTCAGTTGGATTGTAATTTTATTTAAAACCAATTTCTTCTTCCAAACATACAATAGTGTACAAACCTTTATTTAAGATGAGTGTTTTCTCACTTTCACTGATTCACTAGAACCAATTAATCATGATGCAATGACTATGATTGTTATGGTATCATTTTTCAACATTGGAAAATACAGTTTTCTTTTAAACTCCTACTTTGACTTAAAATCAAAGAGACAAGCCACCTTGGGGTTTTTTCCTGTAACAACTCTTTAATATTCCATTTTCTTTCCGGTTTGAGCTGGCTTCTGTTGAATGAGTTAATTAACTAGTGAATTCAATTCCATTGAGCTAACTCTGGGTATTTAGAGATTGCAGCAGAGATAAGGAGGATCAGGATGTCCTCTGGCTCAAAGGAATTTCTAATCTAGTAGCAAGGGTAAGTAAGACAGGGACCTCCTGGATTATCTTCCTAACACAAGGATCAAATCAGATCTTGCCTCTGCTTCATGTTTCCGATAGATCCTTGTTTTCTACAGAACATCCAGAATCCCTAACATTAAATTAAGACCCTTTATGATCTGATCTTAACATCCTCAGTGGAATATACTGTTCTTCCCTTTTTACCCCAATGTGACCTGAAATAGGCCTAAATTTGGGACACTAATTGACTTCAAATCATGCAACAACAACAGTTGTAAGGGGGAATAGCATCAAGTTCATTGTCACTATAAATGGCACAGAATGGATAGAATGGGGTTATCAAGGCCAGAAACATCCTATCTGGTTTGTGAGTGGGGGTGGGGTAAAGAAGATTTTATGAAGCTGGTACAGATCAGATAAGGCTAGAATGACGGGCAGGATTTCAACAAGCATTTGTTGAATGCCAAGTATATGTCAGACATCGTGCTAGGATATGGCACAAGGGTGAAAGAGAAGGCTGGGGTTGGTGGCAAAGAAAGAGCGGTTGAATTCCAGGCAGAGGTTCCACATGGACATAATAACAGAAATCATGGAGTGCTTTCAGAAAACAACAAAGGAACAATCTGGCTTGGCTAACACACAACATATTAGACAATAGAGAGCCTTGTAAGATAGGTTACAGCTAAATTTTAGAAATCCTTCATCAAAAATATATTGTGTACTTGCCCTACAGTCAAGACTTTGTGCTAGCACTCCAGAATACAAAGATGAATGAGACACAATGTCTGCATCTGAAGAATTCTCAATTTCAGGGAGGAGAAAGGCACAAAAGCAAATTAATGCCAATACCAAAACACAAGATCTAAGAACGATTTTCAAAGGCGTTCTGAGAATACAAGGTAATTTGAGGTTAATTCTTTCTGGAGGATCTGAGAAGGCTTTATGGAAGATGAGGAAGTTGAATAAAGCCTTAAGGCAAACACACACACACACACACACACACACACACACACACACACACACACACACACACAGTAATGATAGGGGTTATTTCCTAGGCAAAGAACAATACATGCCATGACATAAGTATACCAAAGTGAAAAGCATGTTGTGGGACACAATTTATTAACTGACTGTAGTGTATGAAGAAGATCAAGAAGAGAAGATTGGAAAGGCAGGGGAAGACTGAAGGAGAATCATGGGGTTCACTGAAGGCCAGATAAGGATATGCAACTTCAGTAGGCACAGCCAAGCACACAAGTTTTTGAGCAGGAAAATAACGTTACAGCAAAAAACTAGTAAAAAGGAGCCCTACCCGCTTTGGCTCAATGGATAGAGCGTCAGCCTGTGGACCAAAGGGTCCTGGGTTTGATTCTGGTCAAGGACACATACTTTGGTTACAGGCTCCTCCCCAGCAACCAATTGATGTGTTTCTCTCACATTGATATTTCTCTCTGTCTTTCCCTTTCTCTCCCTCTCTCCCTAAATATCAATGAAAAAATAGCCTTGGGTGAGGATGAAAAAAAAAGAAAAAGAAAGAAAGAAAAGAAAAAGAACTGCCAACTGGACCAGAACTATGGTAAATAAATCTAAATGTCAGGTAAATATAAAAGGCATTAATTCTTGGCACAAAAATTCAACTTACATTTACTTTCTAAAGTTACTCAAGAACAAACAGGCTTAGAAATAATTACTGATTTTATTCTATTTTTTAATTATATTACTTAGATTTATATGCACCTTGAAACAACTAATATTCTCAATATTAAGTTTTGACATAATAACATGAATGGGCAGCATGGAGAAATTAAAAATATTAGTTTGGGACAATGTATTTCTTATACTGTGTCTTGGAAATAGAGGGCCCAGACCAGTGAACAGGAAGTCCTACTTTCTTTGGGCATCCCCATCTCTGTGCCTTTGGGTTTTGAATTCAAAAACTAAAGCTTATATAGTTGAAATGAACAACTCTACATAGTTTCCCAGATGAGAAAAACAAAAGAAGTATTTCTTTTTAAAAGACATGTTTTAAGTGCCTTTAATAGCTCACTTGGAGAACAAAATTCTTTACTGGCAGGATACCTAAGTGCAAATTAATCCATAGACCTTCTGGATTGGCTTGCCATGAATTGGGTTTTCTGAAGAACTCATGTTCCTTACATACATCAACCCATAGAGCAAATAGATCAGATCCTAAAGTATAGAGAATAGCCATCTTAAAGACTTTCTTAAGTAACTCAAACTTATTATAATACAGTAGGTCTAGAGGAAATATGTCAAAAACAGTACTTGAATGACATCATTCAGGTCGAATTTTTTTCAAGCAGAAATGCTATATATTGATTCAGTTTTAAAGGGCTTAATAACAGGAAGTAAAGAATAATGCCCCAACACTTGTAGAATAATTAATAATTTTCAAAACTTTCACCAATATCCACTCAGTCACCATATATTGACTGAAAATCCAGTACATAAAATGCCCACATTAATTATAACATATAATTCTGACCTTGTTCTGTAGGAAATGATCCTCCAAGTCCACCTTTTCAAATTGATCAGGTATCTGTTGACTGTTGGCATTAAAATTCACTGGAAATCCCTCACAAACTTCCCAACTAAAAAAAGTGAAATATTTGATTATTTTTGCTAGAATAAAATATATTTATTTATAATACTCTTTAATCTACTAGTTTAATAATTTATGCATTTTATACTCCACTAATAAGAGAAAACTCAATGTATAATTTTAAACAAAATTTGTAAAGTGCTTTGGTATCAATAATTGGGAAAGGGAAAGTTTTAATTTTTTACCTTGCAATTATTTATGACAGTGGGGGATTCCATGCCTAATTAATTATTAATAGAACAAAGAAACAAAAAAATGACTTTTATTCTGAAAGGATCACTCATAGTTGAGGCCATCTGCACTGTTACATTTATATTCTAAATGCAATGGAGTATGAATAATAAAGGATGCTTTTATACTTATGATAGTTGTGCTAAGCATGAGTTTGTTATTTTTAAGAACATCCTAAGAGGCAGCACAGTCTAGTGAGTACATGGACAAACCACAAACTGGAGGTGTTGAATGCCATTTTAATTCAGCCAAATCACTTGTTTTAAAAGTGAGCAACTCCCTACTCCAAAGAAAATTACTTGGCTCAATATTGATATGTTAAGACATATCCTAGAACATGCTGCTATTCAACAGTTTCTGAGGCTGGTAATAGTATTTTTTCAATACTCTGAGAAATATAAAAATATGATTATTAAGATTTCAAATGATACACTTTAGAGTACAGAAAGAAAATTCAAATGGAATCCAAATATTAAGGAAATGATCTTCAAATTAGTTCAATAAGGGCAGGCAGTTTCATATTGTTATTCTTAAGAAGCTAAATCTAATTTGAATCCACTCACTAAAACAATATTTATTGCACCTGGGAAGTAAAATTAAGAAGGAATACATGAATTTCAAATTAAACTCCTAGCTAAAAATTGAAGGATCGAGGCAAATGTAACAGCTTGGAGAAAAATCACTGCACATGTAATTCATCTCATAAATGGAAATACCTATTTAAAAAAATGCTGATGAGTTATTTCTATCTATAAAGAAACAGAGCCCTAACCAGTTTGGCTCAGTGGATAGAGCGTTGGCCTGCGGACTCAAGGGTCCCAGGTTCAATTTCAATCAAGGGCATGTACCTTGGTTGTGGGCACATATCCAGTAGGGAGTGTGCAGGAGGCAGCTGGTCGATGTTTCTCTCTCATTGATGTTTCTAACTCTCTATCCCTCTCCCTTCCTCTCTGTAAAAAATCAATAAAATATATATTTTTAAAAAGAAACAGAGAACAGGACAAAAGAGATTCAAATCTTGTCTAATACATGGCAGGCAGTCATTGGGGGAAGAGTTGGTCTTTGTAGACATATGTAGCAATAGGTTGACTACAGACTGTGACCTCATCAGACTGCCTTTGGTTTTGTGGATCTACCCTCTACTTCAGTCTTTTCACCTTCATCTTAAGTAAAGTTGGGATTTGTTAAATTATAAAATATTAAAGCTAGATAGGACCTTACAGATAGATCACATAACCCAATATAGTATCAGTTTTCTGCTTTGATGTCCAATATGGTAGCCACTAGCCACATATATTTTAATTAAAATTCATTAATTTTAACAAAATTAAAAATTCAGTTCCTCAGTCACATTAGTCAGACATCAAGTTCTCAATAGTCACAAAGTATGTTTTCATCAGCACAGAAAGTTCTGTTAGACAGTGCAGGATAGTGTTTAAACCCTCAGTTCTTAAGAAAGACAGTTCGGGTTAGAATTTTGGATCTATCTTGTACCAGTTGTGTGACTGGGCAAATTCCTTTGCCCTTCTGTGCCTCAGTTTCTATAAAACGGAGTAATAACAGGATAACAGGTAATGATACGATAAAAATAATTGTTTTGAGGATTAGATTCCTACCCAATTCATTTAAAACTGTGCCTGGACTATGGTTAACACTCAGTGAATGCTGGGTTTTATCTTTTTACAGGCAAGACAGACACCCATCTGCCCATGGACAATTATAAGCGGATATGGGACAAGACGCCCAACCCTTTACCTCCTGTTTTTCTCTCACTATCCCACCAAGCCTCCAGCATTGCTTTTGTTTTTAATTTGTCATCAAATGAGATCCTTAAATATGAACACTCCTATGTATAAACATATTATATAATATTTTAATGATTCCATTCAAATATTAGAATGGAAGCACTAAAAACAGCTTTTTCATTTTAAATAAAATTATCATATCTGCAAAGTTGAAACTATAATCTGCTCATTGGCCCATACATTTTTTTAAAACTCAAGGAATGTTAATGATGTTAATGATTAAGTCTTATAGGCACTAGCTCATTATATCATGAAATAAGTCAATAAAATAAATAATTGTTTATGTAAAGTGATTCAAAGAACATCTTTTACTGTTTCAATCTCTCACTCTGAAAAATCTGAATTTAGATGATTCAGATTAATTTAACCAAGCACACATTAATTTACTTGTCACATCCAGGTAGCAGAACAGCTTTGGGATCCAAGAAGGTTTTATATGCAATTGTAATGCCACCTCTGGCAAATGCAGTCACCTGGTCAAAGGTCAAACTCAAAACAGGGTTCCATGGAGATCTGAAAAATGGGGGGGGAAAATCAAAGCTATCTGCAAAATTATGCAAACACTGAAATTTGAGCACAAATAAGTAATAAAACATAAAATATCAGTGTCTAGTAAAATCCCCAAATCCTAAATGCACATTTTACTTTATTTGGCTGATTTATAATATGCCAAGGATAGTTACAACACATAATATTTTTAAAAATAATTTAAACAATAAAAGCAAAATATTTAGTGGAGAAAAACAACCAATTTTTCATGTAGTTTATTTTGTAATAACTATATCCTGTATAACTAAATGATGTTCATCAATGTGTAGCTACAATGCAATATGCCAATAATAATCTTTGGATCTGATATTTAAGTAAATCCTTAATATTTAAAAAAATAACCTTTTTTTTATGGGCTAACTAAATGTTATGCAAATTTGGCTTTTATTTTACATACTGTTAGGAACATTTTTTAGGTTAATTTAATTATTTGAGAATAACATAGAGACAGACTCATAGATAGAGAGCAGGCAGACAGCTCTGGTTGGGGAGTGTCGGAAGGAGGGTGAAGGGATTGAGCAAAAAAGAAGAAAAAGGGGAAAGAACTCATAGACACAGACAACAGTGTGGGGATGGGGGTGTGTGTGAAAGAGGATATAGGGGGATAAATGGTGATGGAAATAAAATAAAATAAATCAGATCTTAAATAAGAGTGACCACTATGTCAAATATGAGATATTTTTTTCTAAATTGGTGACAAAAACTTGCTATTTAACTTTACAATTATATGACTCAACCACATCACCTGTGTAGTATAATAAAAAATACTTAAACTGAATCTAATCATGAGAAAACACTCAGAAAAATCCAGAATATGAGACATTCCACAAGAAAAGTGCTGAACTCTTTAAAAAAAAAATCAATGTCATGAAAAGCAAAATAAAAGGTGGAGGAATATTCTAGATTGAAGAGAACTAAAGAAAATAACTAAGTGCAATACTTGAAGCTTATTTGGATCCCAGGTTACAAAAAGCTCTAAAGTGCATTTGGGTAGTTTGAATAGAATCTGTATATTAGGTGATATTACATTATTGTTGACTATGTTAGATATTACAATGTGGTGATATAGAATAATAATTCTAACTCTTCAGTTATGTGACCTGAAGCACTTAACAATAAAACTTTAATGATTGTCTGAAATTAATTTCTAACCATTCAAAAGAGAGAGAAGGGAGATAAAAAAAAGAGGTAAGATAAATGTGGCAAACTCTTTAAATTGTTGAGCCTTGGTGAAGGATATATAGATATTCATTGTATTATCATTTCAAGTTGTCTGTAGATTTGACATTTTTCTAAATAAAAATTGGTAGAAAATAATTAATTAAGAGACTAAAAATTGAAGCAGATATTGGCAATATCATATTTTGTAAATTAGTAACCTGATTCCCCATATCAGCATATACTAGGCAAGTTAGAATTACTCCCTGAAAATTATTATCATTTACTTAGTACACATTGCACATTTTTCTCAATATATTTTAAATTGGATAGAAATAACTTTTTAGACATAAATTTTAGAAATTCCAATAGTAGCAAATGCATTATGGTTTCCTAGTGCCTCATATTAGATTCAAAAGCAGAAAAATAATACATTATCCTATTAAAATAACCATAATGAACAATAAATATACAGACTATGGACTCCTCCAGCTACAATCCTCAGCTGATTTTGGAATTATTTCAAATACTTAGCATTTCTATTAGTTATTCCACAAATATGATTCAATTAACCAAAAACAAGTATTTGAGCTTATTAAAATACAGTAGTATAGCAAACATCAAAAACATCAAAATTAGTCATTGCTTTCACTTAACAATGATATTTAAGAAGAAATTACTAGCCAACCATTTTATTTAAAAATCTTTCCTTGTAATACAATTCATTGCTGTTTGTATCATGCAAAAACAATTTTCACAGTGCAATTAAAAGACATTTTGAAATCTGCCTTTGGGGGGAAAAACACCATTCCTTACAGATATTTTGAGTTTTATAAATTACACACCATTAGAAATTATTAAGTATTTTAATTTTATTCTACTAGGACAGGTGAAATAGAATTTTGTAGTATATTACCAACACTAATCCTCCTCACTTCTTCCAAAACCTTCATGGACTTCTGAGTAAATTTATTTCCATACTTAAAATTTTGACTATTAGAACATATAGCAAATCCAATTAGCTCCTAGCTCTGTCCAGGCTATTTTCATTACAATTATGATCAATTATACTCTATAAGCAAAATTATTTTCCCCCATGTCCTCTATTCTGTTCTACAGAAAAATTAAGAGCTAAAAAAAAAATTCAGAGAAGGCAAAAGTGTGTTTAAGTTTCCTGACAAGCAGTTTCAGAGTTCATCTGGATGTATTCTGTCAAAATATGCATAAATCTTCAAGACAGTCCACACACAGCCCAGCTCATCAGCGCCTGCAGACTGCAGCCTTTTTCTTTCCTCGGAAACGCAAATAATTGTATGCAGGAATTTACCAATCTACAAAAATTTACAAAACACTTCGCAATAACCAGTAATTATTGTGGGATAATATAAGGCGCCTTTGAGAAATACAACTTTGATACGATAGAGCTTATGAGCTTTACCAATTTATCTCTAGCTGTTCTGTCATTGGTGCTTAAAAGGTTAAGACTTTATTTGTGAAAACAGAGAGATAGTGGGGAATCATGTTGTCTACAGCTTCATAAATCTTGCTTAAAATCCTTTTCAATTACCATCCATTTCTCCTTTAAAAAGGGACAAAAAAAAATAGAGGAGTGGAAGCAGGTCAGGGCAGTGTGCGACAATGACAGTGTGATGGGTTTGGGCCCCCCGTGGCGTTTCCATCTGCTATCATTAAGGTGACTACTCAGACATGAACAAATCCCACTTGCTGTGCTGACAGGCAGACTTCAAGAACTATGACAAGGCATTAAGACAGAAAAGTCAGAGAGAGAGAGAGAGAGAGAGAGAGAGAGAGAGAGAGAGAGAGAGAGAGAGAGAGAAAGGAGAGGGAGAGAGATGACAAATTTCACAAACAATACTGCCTCACAAAAAAAAGCATCCTGACATTTTATTGGAATTCAAAATTTTAAGAAATTTTCATAAAGGGTGCTCTTGGCTTCTCAACTCTCCTTTTAAATTAGTTTGCCCCAGAAGAGACTGAGGACAGACAGAAGAAACGCCTCGCTCCTACCTGTACGCTTTCCCATAAGAGACCCAAATTTTTTGCTCATTCTTCAGCAAAAGTGGATTCTTAATTTCTTGACCATGCTCATCGAAAAGCCGTGTTGAAGAAAAATTGAGTCCTGGTGGGTTGATGGAAGATCCTTGAAGCCTTTGATGAATCTTGAGAAGTAACTGGTGGTGGGGGAAAATAAGGAAGAAGAAAAAAGAATTACATAAATTGTGAACAACTGTAATAAACTGTCTTTACTCTGTAACAAATGAAGTCCAAACAAATGATAATTAAATTCATATAGAATGCTAAAAGAAGTGTGAAATGATGGCACTGTTTAGCTCAAGGGAAAGTAACAAAATGAGCATGGGCTTTTAACCAGCAGGGGGTGCCACAGGCTTGTGATTGAGCTCTGACCCTTTGGCGCTGGGACTGAAAGCAGATGTGACAGTTTTACAGGAAGAGTGTTTAGCTTCTACACATGGTAACAGTCCTCTTTGATGAGGGTTATGCTTTTCTTGTGGGAGCTACACATTCTCTTAGGGCCCTTGCAGAGCATGTTCAGGTTTTACAATGGGCGGTCTCCCTATCCCCCACTAACCTGAGATAACCAATGGTCGAGTAATTCACCATTTACAGGATTGCAAAAATAAACATGACTTTCAGCCCAGGTTGCTTCAGAAGGACTCTTCTGGCTGTATTTTAATGAAGGGCCCTGCAAATGCTTGTGAGCCACTCCAATAAGAGATGTTTTCAAGTTGTAAATAAGATATAACTGAAGTGTGAAGTATGAAATGCTGTCATTTAATAATTTAAATACTAGCATTGTCAGTGTTTGCATCTACCTTACCTTTAGGGTCTGTGGATTATCAAGATAT
The DNA here is from genome assembly GCF_027574615.1 of Eptesicus fuscus. Taxonomy (NCBI): domain Eukaryota; kingdom Metazoa; phylum Chordata; class Mammalia; order Chiroptera; family Vespertilionidae; genus Eptesicus; species Eptesicus fuscus. The sequence continues at coordinate 62,843,145 of NC_072485.1, forward strand.
TTCTAATTTAAGGCATATTTCAAATGAAAGTAAATCCAACGGAACTGGGTTGCAGATGGCATCTTAAAAGACTTTTTCATTATTTTCAGTTACCTTTGAGTGTTTAGGCCTCTACTCTGTCCCACTCTGTGTCCCACACTATCCATCACTCTGTTCTCCGCGCCCCCGCCCCCCAGCCTTCTGTCACAGGCTTCCTTTTCTTTTCTCCCTTGTCAGTTCCTGTGTCTCTCAATTTCTTGTTACTCTGTAATCTCGGCAGGATGCAGATATAGCTGTGGACTTTCTTGCCTAGCTCTGTTTAGGGTGCCTCTTTCACTCCTTCTGTTAATTTCCATTGAGGTATATTGGGATGTGTTAAATGCCAAAGCTCAAAGGAAAGAAGGGAAAGTTGCAATCTTGTCATATATGCCAGTTTCCTCTGCTATTGGTTCTAAACTCTTGACTGAGTAAAATATTATCTTTGATCAGCAACTATATTTGTAGAATACCTAAGAATTAAGCTTTGTCCTAATTAGAAATAAATAATCGTATCTCTAACTTTATCAGCTCTACATTGTTTTCAAAAGCTCTATATTGACCAGATTTCCAGCCTTGAGCATCAGAAAGGCTGAAAATGATAACACATTTTTCATTTCAATAAAGTTAATACTTCTCACACAGTATAATCAAAACCTTTGAATTACAAGTAATTGCTACTATTTTCTTTAGGAGTATAATAGGCAAAGATGTTAGAATTGTAAAAGTCTGAATTTTTTTATTGGAACCACAAACATGTTTTGAAAATCTGTACATTGAATTTACAAAACCCTACATATATTTCTGTGCAGTCTCAGCCATTGAGCTTATTTTTTGTTGCCTTGCTATTATATTGGAAAAGCAGGCGATGCTGATCATTGTTAAAATCACAGTGATTTTGTTTTATAGTCATCGCCCTTTTTGTAAAAGGTAAAGATATAAAAGATTGAAGACCTAGTCCAGGAGAGACATGTGTACACCAAGAATGGGAGTGTGTGGTAGGAAAGTATGTGAACGCCTGACCACAAAACCAAATGCACTTTCATAGGAGTTGTATCTTGATCTCTATTTTCTCAAGCTGGTGACAGATTGCATTTTAGTGTTTCAAAGATGAGCATCCCACAGCTTCCAGGAGTAGGGCCTCCGTGCCTTTCATCTCAAGGTAGTTGGTTAAGGCTGGAATGCAGTGACCAAATATATGTGATATTCTTCACCCATTTATCTTTAAAACTATCATCACCAGGACTTTATAGGATAAGAATTTGTTCGGGAACCTGAGAAGAGGATGAAACAGTTTAGGCTTGTGACTGAGACAAGTGTGCACCAAGGAAACACACATTCTTGAATGTCACCAGGGGTCTCCCAAAGAGCTATATCGTGTTCCTAATTCAAGTCTCCCCATGACCCCCCAAGATTAGCTTGCATATTATAGAAGCAAAGAACATTCCATTTCAATGTGCCACAAGCCAACTCGAAAAATTCCTGCAGAGTATTAGCTTCCTATATAAAATAATATAAATGCCATCTTCAATTTAATATGAACCAAAGAGTAAATTATCCTAATGTGAAATTGGGGGGCGCGGGTGGGGATGACAAGTAGATAATTCTAGGAAGACTTTCATATCATGGTAGTTTTAAATAGTCAGGGAGGTGATGGTAAAAAGAAACCAGCCAAGACTCTTGATCCTTCTCTCTCTAATTAATGAAGGTAGCATTTCCCTTCTCTTCTGGGCCAAACTAATGATCAGATAAGAGTCTTCCAATTTTATGCAACTTTAGTGGATGACCATAAAAGCCAGGTAATAGATCCACCAGGGAGAGGCAAGTCTGAGGATGCTGAACTCGAGAGCGGGGAGGAAGAAGCAAGTTTCTAAACAAAAGCCAAGCAACAGAGCCCCAAACACTGGTGTGCACTGGGGCGCATAACCCCAATTTGTAAACAACAGGGGTATTCAGTGTCTTTTTATGCAAGACAAAGACCCCAAATAAAGATCCTGAATATGTTGACTCTGCCTGAGAAACATCCCAATGGTCTGGAAAATAAAGGTAAGAGTGTCTCAGAAAAACCATTTGGACTTGTCCACAATGAGCATAGGAGACCCAAGCTGCATGTTAGTTGCTCAGGGTCTTGGGCTTGGGAACATTCTAAATCCAAAACATACCCTCCACTGAATATCATGTCACTTATTTTCAAAATATAAACAAGAGGGCAATCCCAGAGTCCAGTGTAGACAGATTTCCAAATACAAGCATAATGAAGGTTAAGATGCTGTTAAATAAGTGGCCCGGAGTTGATTAACGGAGAGACAAAGGAATTCAGAAGTCAATCTTAAGACTATCAATCTTTATAGACCAGCAAATGACTGATCTTTTCTAAATAACTTTAAAGATGTAATTATCTAAATTAATGACAAGTAGCTTGGAAGACACTTAGAATCATAAATAAACAGTTGGTAAACTCACTTTTTCCATCATATCACCAGTTTGGTTCGGGCTATTAGACACCAAATCTTTTTGGCTGATACAGATAGAGATCTCTCCAGTGTCTTTACCATTTTCAAATACCTGAAAAAATACATTAAAAAGTACATTAAAAATAAATACTTGTACACACACATATGTACATAGATTCATACATACATATGAACAGTCCTGGCTTTGCACAACAGGGTGTCAAATGAAAGTCATGGGTACAGGAACTGTGTGAAGCAAGGGCCTCCTGTATGAGCACGTGCAGGCAATTGGCAATAAAAACCAACAGGACTAGAATAGTAAAAAGCCCCTCATTTCTTCTTTTGGGTTCAACATCTTTAAACTGACTAGCACTCCCTACAATCTTAAAATAGAAGGAAATGCAGACATTAAAGGAGGAATCATGCACTACACTGGATGCTTAAGTGTTTCAAGCATCAGAGAAAGGTCAGCTCGACACCAACTGACTAGTTCATTTCATTCTTCTTGAAAAACATAAAGCCACAACATACATGAGGGATGTCTGATTTATGTTTAAAATAGATCAGTGTTCAGTTTATCTACTGACTCATTAACAGGAAATTCAACCTGACAGATTTATTGCATAACAGTACTATTAAAGCCATCCACTTTAAGTGCATATATTCAAGAAGTTGTTGAGAACAGACATTATGCAATAGCTGCTAAACAAACAAATATGCTAGCAAACATTCTGGTCTAAAGTATTCCAACAAACCAGTCTCAAAGGAGGGAACTAGAGTGAACACCACCCTCTGACCACATTGTGGGCCCAGGTGGGTGTGCTATTCACCTGGAAAGAAAGGAAGCAGGCCAAGAGAGGCCTGATGAATAATTTAAATCCTTGCTTTTTATTTTGCTTTTTTCTCAAAAGTTATTTTCTTCCCTTTCCGATAGACCTACCACATCAAAGTAGCCATTTTATGTATTTCTAGCACTATTTCCAGAGAAGATAATTTGGGGCAATAACTTATTATAAAGGAAGAAATCTGTTTTACTTTTGAGATAGTTCAAGTGTTATTTAATAGGTCCTAATCTGGTTTGGAAAATACTGTGCTTCAATAGCACTTCCTCAGACTATACACATAAAGGGAGGGGGAGGGGACTGAACAACAACAACAACAAAAAAAGAGAAACAGTGTTCAAGAACTGTGGGTCCATCTCTATTCAGAGCTTTTCATCACACTGATGGTCCAGTGGAGGAAGTACAGCTCTCAGCCTTGGTTCGGTGATATTCCATACCCTATAGTGTCTTTTGCTACCAGGGATTATTTTAAATCTTTTTTCTAAGTAAAGATACAATTCCAAGCAAGAAAGCTCTCTAATTTTGCGAGGAACTTCATAAACCCAACTGTGGCCAGCAAACCAATGAGAAATGAAGTAGAAGGAGAATCTTACTGTCCCAACAATCTCTTTAGGGCCCTACTCTGGAACAAAACTCTTGAATAGAGAAATTGAACAGTGAAGGTCACAATTCTAGCCGCATGCAATTCTGCAAGGTTAGTGTTGACAAAAGCTCAGTTAGACGACCATATTGATGTTCCTTTGTCAAGACTTGCTAGACGTGAAATCAGAGTGCAGCAAATTATATTCTAGAAAATGAGAGTGTGAGTGCCAAGTGGCAAACTGAGAAAGCAAATAGGACTTGGTCAACACCTAGCAGCTTCACTAGCTCACTGCTTTCTCCACAACTTCTAATAAGTCCTCCTTTCTATGTCTAAAAAAGTATTCTCAAGAAGAAGAAGAAGAGAAGGAGGAGGAGGAGAGGAGGAGGAGGAAGAGGAGGAGGGAGGTGTTTCAATGCTTAAGTAAAAGTTTAGGTGTTTGAGTGAAAGAAGACTATATATCATTCATATATCACTCATATAATATGTGTTTTTTCTTTATTTCTACAAAAATAAAAATTCCCCAAGCTGAAATCCTATGGGATTCTGCTTTTCTTAAGCCTCAGCTCTGGTTCTTAAGGTCTATATTACTATGTCCATTTTTTAAAATCCAAGTACTGAATTTATTTTTTCTTCCTTTGCATGAGAAATATTTTTATTTCTATTGTCCAATGTCGAACAAAGATAGCTCTCTACACAGAGTTACTATGATTGACTAGATATAGGAAAGTAAAAAATAGTCTATACCTTTATTTTCCTGTTGCCTGATCCTTGACTTAAGAAAAACCCGACTACTGTATTGGCTTCCCAGTGGCTCTCTGCATGGCCTCACCTCTCTACAGTTCTAAAATTAAATTCTCACCCTTGGAATGGGATGATGCACAAAGCCAGCTGAGTCTAGTCTTAGGTCCCAAGGAGGAAGGTAATAGAAGCTCAAATTTTTTTTTAAATGATCAAGATCCTCTTGAAAATGATGGTAGCTAATGACTAATTAAGAAAATAACTATAAATAGAAGTTTACTCCTATGCCCTTAATTAGGCAATGTGCAGAATTTTAAGGAGTGTTTGCCATTAACTACAGTCTTTTTACTCTTATTCATGTCAATATTAACATTTCCTGAGCTAGATTAAATTGTATTAAGGTCAATATCTCATTTTAATGTTGTTAAGTTATTCACTCATTCATCAAATGCTTATTGAGTTTATCGCATGTGCCAAGCAGTGCTCAGGTGCTTAAGATAGACCAGTGAGCCCCACCAGCATAGCTCAGTGGTTGAGCATCAACTCATGAACCAGGAGGTCATGGTTCGGTTCCTGGTCAGGGCACATGCCTGGGTTGCAAGCTCAATCCCCAATGTGGGTTGTGCAGGAGGCAGCCAATTGATGATTCTCTCTCATCATTGATGTTTCTATCTCTCTCTCTACCTCTCCCTTCCTCTCTGAAATGAATAAAAATATATTTTTTAAAAAATTAGACCAGTGAGCTAAGATTCCCACTCTTGAGGAACAGAACAAGTTAAGTAAATCATACAGTATGGTCAGGGAATGTTCAGGTCTTATGAGGCTTGAAGTTTACACAATTTGGTGGGCTCTCTTCAACAAAAAGAATGCAGAATTAAATATGGAGAATTAGATACAAAACATTCATTTAAAATGAGTAAAGATACCACAATAATTTACACATATTTAAAAGCTCACATATAATAAAAACATTACAAAATTCAGAAAATGTCCCAAAATACTTTTGTTAATAAGCTATCCAATGCACATAATTTGGCTGAACTGTCTTTGATCACCTCTTTACATGGTAATTTTATAATATTTTCTAAAAGGAAAGAATAGAAAGATAATACCATCTTCCTTCTTGCATGGTTAATCAATAATATTTTTATTATTGATTAGAAAAACTACTCTCAACTTCATAACTTGGTCATTAAATTTTTAAAAATTTTAGGACTGTTGGCAAGTTTGGGGAAACCTTAATCAGGTTTCTTTAAAATATGAGCTGTAAAATGTAAAAGAATTTCCTACAACTTAGTTGGCTTTGTTAATTTCACACCATTTTTCCCCTCCAACACCCACATATTTTGGTGTCAGACACTCTAGTCACAGTGAAAGAGCAACACTCTGGCCAGCAAGCAGTAGCCATCTACCTGGAAGCTCTTCCCACAGCAGATGGCTAGCACTAACTGAGCTGTATGGCGAAGTGACTGCAGACCACTAATAACATTTAGCCACACCCAAACTAAATGTATCCCCAACTCAATTTCCCCTTTGCTAGACTTTGAAAATGCCTGAAGCCATTTCAGCACCACTTGGTGAAAGGGAAAACTTGACAGAGAGGAAGTTGGAGTGGAAACAAACAATGGTCTTAACCAATTATAATAAAAACTAGAGGCCCCTTGCATGAAGATTCATGCAATAGGCCTTCCTTCCCCTGGATGCCGGCACCGGTTTTCCTCCGGCACCTGGGACCCAGGCCTTCGCTCTGGCCACAGCAGAGAAGCCAAGCCTCGAGGCTAGGCTTCTCTGCTCTGGCCGAAGCGAGGCTTCAGGCTTCAGGCTTCAGTCTTCAGTCTTCAGTCTTTGCTCAGGCTGGAGCCTTCAGTCTTTGCTCCGCACCTGCATATGCAAATTAACCCACCATCTTTGTTGTGTTAATTTGCATACTCACACCTGATTGGCTGGTGGGCATTGTGGAGGTATGGTCAATTTGCAGATTTCTCTTTTATTAGTATAGATGTATTATGTTTGAAATCTTACAGAACCATGCAGCCATGTGTACACATCGCTGGGGCCTCTCCCTAAGATGTAGAAGGGATCTATACAACGAAGGGGCCCTGAAGATTATGTTTCACTAGCTTCATGATAAATGCACCTCTGAGGGGACTGGAAGGTAGTAAGTGTTATATAAAGAAGAAAAATATAGCAGGGCAGGGGATATGAGGTCTGGGATCAGGGAGTGGGATGGGCATGGTGGCCACCAAAGGAAGCAGGTGATCAGAATAGGTCTTTTAGAGAGGGAAGATCTGAGTGAAGGCTTAATGGTGAGAAGGTGAGCTAAGCAGATAGCTGGCAGAGGAGCCCTGCAGGCAGAAGGAGCAGCTAGAGCAAAGAAAACCAAGACAGGGATGTGCCCCCATGTGCTCCAGGGATCTCTAGGAGACGAGTGTGACAGAGCAGCATGATTGAGAGGGATAATAACATGAGGTCAGAGAATTAAGGGGTTGGCAGCCAAACATGGAATCTTTGGAGGGTTTTGAACAGAGCAGTAATAGGATCCAACTTACACTTTTTAAAGGATCATTGTGGCTGCTGGGTGGAGAGTAGGCTACAGGCAATACAGGTCATATGAAAGGTGGATGATGGTGACTCAAAGTACTATATTTATATGCTACGAATAACAATGGGCATGGTGAGAAATGGCCCATTTCTATTATTCATCCCGGAGCAATTTTACTTAATTTATTGATTAGCAGGATTGGGAAATCAAATGTGTAGCTAGTCTAATATTTCTGAAACAGGAAGTCTACATCTATGGGTGTAAATAAAATCAAACTAAATAACTGTTCATACTCAGTATTTATGAAGGCATAAAAATATCAACAAAGTACTGAAATAATTTACGTTATAGAGACAATGACCAAAATTTAACTCGTATGGGAAAAGATGAGCTAAATGGGGAGTTTTGAGCTAATGTGGCTCTTTGACAAGTTTGCTTGGCACCACTTATGAAGTCCATTTAAGGACTTGTATACGGCCTAGTTCAGTGTCATTATCCAGACTTCAATGTTACAAGTCTTGTTAAGAGGTTGCTATGGGGGAACAGCAGGCTCCCAAACTCTCCATAACTGTTGAGCAGACCCCCCTGGAAGCTCTCTGAGCGTGAGTGGAAGGCCAAACACTGAAGCTTCAAAATGCCTCAGGATGCAATGCTGTCAAGAGGCAATAATAGGAAAATGACAGTGCAGTGTGTTGCCAAAAGTTGGGAGGCTGAATAGTAACAGGATTTACTAGTAGAGGTCTGATGAAGGAAAGGAATATAAAATAGCCACACAAAATTATTTGGCATATTCCAGGTGAGTACTAGGTTTACCAGTTAATAATGCAGATTTTTTTCAATAGATGGAGTTATACATATGTTGATATATACTAGTATGCGATTTGATATGTATGCTTGTTGTATTGACATCAAGCTTCAAAACTTCATATGTCAAATTTGCTGAAGGTGTTAACATCATAGATATTTTTACACTTAAAAATGTTGAATTTCATGCCAAAAAAGGAGCATTTGTGGGACGTTTTAATTCATTACTTTATTTTGAAGAAAAAGTTATCATATACTTCGGGAAGCTTATGGTGAACATGCTCCATCTCAAGATCCTTGTGAATGCTGGTTTAAATGCTTTAAAAGTGATGATTTCGATGTGAAAGACAAAGAATGTCCAAGTCAACCGAAAAAGTTTGAAGACCAACAATTACAAGCATAATTAGATGAAGATAAATGTCAAACTCAAAAACAACTTGCAGAAAGATTAAACGTTGCTCAGCAAACAATTTCTAATAGTTTACAAGCAATGGGAAAGATTTTAAAGGAAGGAAAATAGATGCCACATCAACTGAACTAAAGACAAATGGAAAACTGAGGAGTCATCAGTAAAATGTCGCTTCAACGGCATGAAAGAAAGTCTTTTTTGCATCGAATTGTGACTGGCGATGAAAAGTGGGTTAATTTTGAGAATCCCAAATGCACAAAATCATGGGTGGATCCAGGTCAACCATCAACATTGACTGCAAGGCCAAATCGCTTCGGAAAGAAGACAATGCTCTGCGTTTGGTGGGATCAGGAAGGTGTGGTGTATTATGAGCTTCTAAAACCAGGTGAAACCATTAATTCTGATCACTACTGACAACAAATAATCAATTTGAACCACGCTTTGATCGTGAAACGGCCAGAATGTGCCAGAAGACATGGCAAAGTAATTTTGCTTCATGATGACACACCATCACACACTTCAAAACCAGTTGAAGACACATTAAAAGATCTTGCCTGGGAAGTATTAACCCACCCGCCCTATTCACCAGACCTTACGCCTTCAGATTATCACTTGTTCCGATTGGCACACGCACTTTCTGAGCAGCGCTTCAAAACGTACGAAGTGGAAAATTGGGTCTCTGAATGGTTTGCCTCAAAACAAGTAAAGTTCTATTGGGACGGTATCCACAAATTACTAAAAGATGGGGGAAATGTGTAGCTAGTGATGGACATTACTTTGAATAAAGCACTTTTGATGTTTCTCTTGAAATTATCGTGTTTTCTTTGATTACAAAATCCACCATTATTAACCGGTACACCTAGTATAATTAACTATGTTGAAATAAGGATAACTTATACTTTGTCTTGGATTAGGTTCCCCAGGAAACAGACTCTGAGGCCAAGATTTACCTCTGAAGTTTGCTGGGGAGTGTTCTCAAGAGCAACTCTGGTTAGGAAGTGAGGGAAGCAGGACTGGGCAGGGGGAGGTGAACTGTTATGCAGTTGCAACAGAGGCCTCTGGTGGGAGCTCTAGAGCTGGGATGGCCCTTCAGAGTTCTTCAGAATTGAGGCCAGGGAACCATGCCTTTGCACTGGATGCCAATCAAATGCTGGATGAAAGTTGCCCCAGAATGAGGCCTAATCTTGAAAGAAGCAGCTCCTTTACATGGAAGGCAATTGTCTAAGAAGTATGTAGCGGTGGCAACTGGAGGGTGGGCATCTCAGTCCTGAAGAGGGTATCCTGACAGTGTGGCATGGCATCCACTCACACATGCATGGTTATTGAGAGTGGAGGATGCTCTGTCACAGGCATTCAATCACTCAATACTCAAAGCAACAAGATTTTCCAGGTGAGTCCCTGGAAGGTTAAGCGACTTTAGAGAGATCTACTCATAAGGGGCAGGGAGGTCTTTAAAAATCAAATTCTATGATTTTTTTTTCCAGCTTTATTGAGTTACAGTTGATATATTACATTGTGTAAGTTTATATTGATATACTTATATTTTGCAAAATGATTACCAGTTTTAGCTAATACCTCCATCATGTCACCTAATGACCTTTTTTTCCTATGGTGAGAACATTTAAGATCTACTCTTTTGTCTTGGCTGGTGGGGCTCAGTTAATTGAGAGTCACCCCATTCACCAAGGGGTCACAGTTCGATTCCCAGTCAGGGCTCATATCCAGGTTGTGGGTTCAATTTTCAATGGGAGTGCATATGTGAGGCAACCAATTGATGTTTCTCTCTCACATTGATGCTTCTCTCTCTCTCCCTCTCTTGTCCTTTTTCTAAAAATCAATAAAAACCTTTTTTTAAAAATCTTCTCTTTCAACAACTTCCAAGAATATAATTCAGTATTGCTGATCATAATCACAATGCTATGCATTAGATCTCAGAATTTATTCATTTTCTAACTAGAAGTTTGTACCCTTTGGTCAACATCTCCCCATTTCCTCTACCCCCTAGTTCCTGGTACCCACCATTCTACCTGTTTCTATAAGTCTGTGTATTTTTTAACCAAAGTCAAATAACATGAAAGTTAAAATATTTTTGTTATGTAAGAAGCTAGTTAGTCATATTTATGGCTAATTTTTAAAAAATCTTCATCCTGCCGAAACCGGTTTGGCTCAGTGGATAGAGCGTCGGCCTGCGGACTCAAGGGTCCCAGGTTCGATTCTGGTCAAGGGCATGTACCTTGGTTGCGGGCACATCCCCAGTAGGGGGTGTGCAAGAGGCAGCTGATCGATGTTTCTCTCTCATCGATGTTTCTAACTCTCTATCCCTCTCTCTTCCTCTCTGTAAAAAATCAATAAAATAAATTTAAAAAAAAAAAATCTTCATCCAATCAGAATTAAAATTTACCTTTGGAGATAGAAAATAAACTCTAACTGAACTAACATTATATGAACATTAGTCAAATAAATGTACTGTTAGTTTTTCATTTTTACAGACTTGCAAGATAGTTTTTAGAATATTCTCATTTTCTGTATTTTCTCAAATGTATAATATATTATAAATCAAACAACAAACATGTGTAACTTTAATATTTAGATAAGGTGATAATAACAAAGCGAATATTAAAATTATAGGGTTCAGGCAGTGAAAATTTAATAATGAATTATTATATTTATAATACATAAAGAAAAAGTGTTTTCATGACCAACAAGATGTCTTTGGATATTATCTAATAGGGAAGGAACCAGTATCCATATTTTGTCTCAGGAAATAAAAATGCATTTAAGTGAAAACAAATTATATAATTGTTAAATTTCACCGATCTAAATGATACCTGGATAGGAAATCAAATAACATTTTTTTTTAAAGTCCAGAAAAGGTATACTTGAGAAAATAATTTATTTTAAGAGACATTTTGAATTTCCTCTGTAAGTTGTGGCAGAGTCCACCATTTAGATGTATAGTGGGTGACTGTCCATGGGGTAGGATTTTAGGGGTGAGCCAGAAGACTGACCCCACATACCTCTCCTACCAACTTACCAATACTTGAAATTGCAGTTAGAGATTCACTGCTCTGTCATAATTGAAACCCCACAGAGCAAATGATATTCAGCTTTATTGGTTATTGATCCTTTGAGGCTGTGATGTTCAATCTTGGCTCTCTGGATTCCCTCAGAGGGCCTGCGGTAGGCAGGGCTGGTGGGTAGCGAGTGACAGTGGGGGTGTTGGTCTCAAGCAGGAGATCAAACCTGATGAGTGAGTCTGTGGGGGCAGCCACCTTCCTGTCTTCAAATAGGGTAGATCCTACTTTCATAGTAGATTCTAAGAAAAAACTTTGATCTAAGAAAAAAATATTTTTTAACTGTCTTAACTTGAAAGAAAGTGTGGCATGCCTATTTCCTAAGAGAAAGTGTGTGTGTGTGTGTGTGTGTGTGTGTGTGTGTGTGTGTTGAGGGGGGGTGTAGAAGTGAGAACCTGGGATAGCTGACAGCCTGGATTGGGGATTGGAGGCTGAGAATGGAGAGGCCTGTGAGGTGGCCCTCACTGGCTTCAGTTACCCTGGGACTGGGCCTGTGTTCCTTTCTTTTAAGTATGTAAAATCATAGTCATTGTTTTGTTATAATTTTTTTAAAGTGCTTCTCCCTTAACCCATTTTCTGTGTCTACTAACAGTAAAAAAATTCAAAGCAAGGTGAATGGTTATGCAAAAATATTCTCTTTGTATCTAATTATAATTCTCACTAAATTCAATATATGAAAATGTTCAAAATTATCTAGAAGATGGTGGCAAAATAAAGGTACTGGTATGTCATGTCCTAAGCTAAGTAATTTCAATATTTCAAGGAAAAATGGAACAAGTATCTCATTTTGTTTAAATTAATTTAGTGCCTAAAATTATATTTAATTTGAATTAAAATACCAGCTATATTAGTCCTATGTGTAGCTGAATATAATATGATGTATTATACCAGAACATGGTAAATGAAAATCTTTGAAAGTGCCTGGACTTAGTATATTTTTTTCTCATAGGAAGTAAGGGCTTTTTTGATGAGAAAAATATACTCATATCCCCCAAATTATATTTTACTAGAGAAAATGAACATTACAGGATTACATGTGAACCAAATTATCAGACTTCCCCAAATTCTCAGCCTCAGAGGTCATATACTCATCTTTAAATAGAGTATATGTTTTTAATGCTATTCAGTTTCTTGTTAAAATATAACAAATATACTTGTAAACATCCTTTTCCCCCTAATATAAATGAGTACTCTGGGTAACCAAAAGCTTACAGCCTATGGCAATATTTTTTCTTTAAGAAATAGTTGATTTTTATCATAAAAAATTACCAAAACTGAAGTTAGAATCTTAAGTAGGGATAAATGCATCACTTCGTTTGCACTGACTAGAAAATCTGCATTCATTTCTACGTTCAGATGGACTGATGCTTGCTAATATTCATGGTGAGCGGGGCTAACATAGACGTCAGTGGGTAATCCCAGGGACATGAGCATATGCAGGAATCTCAGCAACTTGAGCATCTCCAACACTCTGTGAAAAAGCTAATTGAGAGGTAAAAACAAATTACCTGCTATGGAGAAGGACAATCTCCCCGAGAGAGTGTGTGCCTGCAGCAGCAAGGTTCAGTGGTTGCGTTTAGTCTGGGTAACTGCTGGGACAGTAATCCAGCTCTGGCCCGTGGACCTTTCCCACTGACTGCCCACCTGGCAATTCTCTGGGCACCTCTCGACTGTCAGGACTGCCGGGGGAAAGCCTGTTTCCTTACAACCACCTTGCGTGCGTGAGCTGATGCCCCCAACCAATTGCTCTTCCCTGATTTTGATACAGATGCAGTTTTCCCCTTATTGTATCTTCCTGCACACGGAGCTTTACACCTGGCTGCTGATGCCTGTCAGGAAATAGGCTGGGTGAATACACTGGCATTTCCACCCAGCCCCCCCAGAGTTGGCACTAGGGGGAGAAAAAAAAAGGAAGGCAGGATGGAAGCGAGCTCTGGAAAGAAAGGTAGCTGAGAGGTTTCAGTGCTAACTGCTAACAGCTATCCCATGAGGTGTTAGAAGGCATTTCAAGTTTCTTTGCCTTTAAAATGAACAATCCAACATTTACCCACTATGGTAAAATCTACATATGAAAATCAATTCTCTCCTTCACATTTTGCCAAACATTTAATGGAAGTTCTTGAAATCACAACATCCCAATTTTTCTACGCTAGCCACATTCCTTTGAAAATGAATGTAAAGTTGACGTTTTACAACTTATACTTAGAATGTACTTTAAATTTATTTTCCTACTGTCTACTCAAATAATGTAGGTGAAATAACAGTTCAGTGGTTATAAATGGAAAGACAAAGATCAAGGAATATACAATGGAAATATGGACATAATAATTATGCAGAACCGTGACAAGGACACACACAAAAGAAATCTTGCCACAATTTTATGGATAGCTGACTGCAGTTATATCCTTCTATGCACTTAACTGTTTCATGGAATAAATTAAATATTTAAGTAACCTTGCTAGTAATACATATGGTTAGAGAAGTGTAAATTTTAAAAATGACCACAAAATAGATTGCAAATTGCAAATAGTTCCACAGAGCTCCTGTGTCCTTGGTAGAGCCAATTCAAGTGTCCAAAGCATAGGAAAGATCAGGAGAATAGTATGGATAAAAATTAGCATTTTTTTCTGTCATCAATCAAATTACCCCATTTTCAAAATATAGACATGCCTGTAAACAAAAAACGACAAAATTGTATAAAAAGCTGAGAAGACCTACACATTAGTTTTATTGTCTTCATAAGGTATTAGATTGTTCAAATTCTATGAAAAATTCATGGGCTTGGACCAACAAGATGCTCATTCCAGCCTTCTCTGCACCTTCCCACAGCACTTAGCACAATACTTTGTTACAATATGTATTTGGTAATGTCTGGATTTACTAGTCTATTGACTAAAAATCTTTTATTTCCTGTCATTTGAAGAATAAAAATGGTTAGACACATACTTCCCAGAGGGTGAACTATATGATAGACAACAACATTCTATACAAATAAATCTGTGAATTACCTTTTTAAACACACACACACACACACACACACACACACACACACACACACACACACACACACACAGTTAATATCTTTAAGCTAGAAGAGTACAGTATAAAACTAGAAAGGCTAATAAAACCTCAAAATCACAACCCTCTGAATCTTGTTTTTACCCAGGTCACTAAATTCCACTATATTTCTCCTGTTCACAGTCAGAGGGAACTGTGGGAAGTTAGCAAAGATTGAGCTTTGGGACCCTTACTTGCTGCAGCTCCTAGGAGTGCTGGGAGTTGCTGAGAGCTAGAGAATATCATAGATGGGGAAAGGAAGCCAGAGAGCAATTAGGTAGTATTTCTGATAAGCTTCCTTAAAAAGATCTTGGAAGACAAGATCCAAATCTCCAAGCCTTCATTAATTTGCTTTATTGATTTACTTTATTGCTTTAAATAAATAACCACTTTCAGGCCTGATTTAAAGAGACGCTTCTTCCCCAAAATTTTATAAGCTCTAGGCTCCACAGAAGCTGGATCTGTCTCTATTGGCAGCAACTAGAAGACAACCCACAGAGCATCATTGACCAATTGTGTGTGAAAAGCACTAATTCCAGTTGAAAGGATGTCCCTGGACCCATCTTCCACTCATTCCCCTGTGCGTTCTCCCTCCTACTCACACATCCCACACGCTTGCTCATCAATTCTGTGTCAGATCACCCACCTTCCTCTGAGTTTTTCCACCCACCATCCCCTACAGATTTGCTAATACCCTTTCCTATCAATCCTCTCTCCCAGGGAAATGCTAACATTTCTGACAGCATCTCCATGGGGATGAAGAGGAGGAGGAGTTGCAGGGAAAGAACAGGACTGGGAAGGCAGAAGTCACTGAGCCATGGCTACAGCAGATGTTCTCAGAGTGGCTGGGGGTGGTGGCAGTGACAGGGAGTATGGGGTAAGAGAAGGTTTGCAATAGTTAAGAGTTGTTACCTGAATGGCTTCATAAAGTATGGTGTGCACTGAGTGTGACCACCTTTTTAAAGGTAAAAACAATAAGAAACCTCATCAGCCTTAAAGGTGCTGTGATGCAAGAGAATGTACCAGAAAACAAAACAACAACAACAAAAAGTGCACACTGTGGTTGTGATTACACAAGATATGTGAGTGAATATGGAAATGATATGCAAGGGTGAGAATAGTCATATAACAATTAATGTGATTATGGGTAATATAACTTTTTCCTAAAATTCTCTAACATTGTCATGCTGTGTTTTCCTTTTTTCTTCCTTCCTTCCTTCCTTCCTTCCTTCCTTCCTTCCTTCCTTCCTTCCTTCCTTCCTTCCTTCCTTTCCTTCCTTCCTTCCTTCCTTCCTTCCTTCCTTCCTTCCTTCCTTCCTTCCTTCCTTCCCTCCTTCCCTCTTTCTTTCTTCTTTCTTTCTTTCTTCCTTTCTTTCTTCCTTCCTTCCTTCCTTCCTTCCTTTCTTCCTTTCTTTCTTTCTTTCTTTCTTTCTTTCTTTCTTTCTTTCTTTCTTTCTTTCTTTCTTTTCTTCTTTCTTTCTTTCTTTTAACAAGGAACTTTCCTACTGTGGTGATGGACATCCAAATTTAAGCTGTTCTGGGTCCTTTGTCTTATATGTCCACTTAAACTTAGTACTGTATTATGCCATGTGATTAAAAAATGGGACTGAGGCAATATAGAACACAGAAAGAGTATGTCCTTTTAAGAGATGATCTTTTCGTATTAACACCTAACTAAATTATATTTTTAAATTATCAGTGAAATATATGGTGAGGATAAGGTCAGTGAAAAAGTGAAGGCAACCATATACAATATGGAAAAGCACCCCAGGAAATTTTGAATCACACCCAGCATCAGCCCCTAGTTGAGAACCACTGCTCTAGAAGATGATGATGGGTACAATCGATTATTTTGGTTCTTGAAGCTGCGCATGGGCTTACACGGATATTCAATAGAGAGATATAAATAAATAAATAGAGAAAACTGGAAAGATAAATCATCACAATTCATTTTTTATCAGCTCTAAGAACAAAATGAATAGGAAAGGGGAAAAATAAGTTTATTAAGTTCCTGCCTACTTTACCTTCAGAGTCCATTGCCTCAATCTTTGAAGTCAGCAATAATTTTAAATTATCCCCCAGATTTCAGTCTACACAGTGTGGTCTAGGCAGTTACCTGATCATCAGAAAGGATTCAGACTAGCTGTGGGTCTAAGCGCATTAGACCTGGGTGACTTCACTTATTATTATTATTACTCAAGTCTGGTCATTCCAGCCAGAGAAGTCTTTCTATGTCATTGCTCTCTACGTTTCCTTTTGAAAATATATCTTGAAAAGAAAATATAAAATATATATAATTGTTCATCGTGTAGATACTGTTTAAAAGAAATTTTCCCTTTCCACAATCTTGAGATGAATGATTTTACTGCTAGCCTTTCCCACATTACTGATGTAACAATACAGAGAAAAGTTATGGCTGGTTAACAGTATGGAATGAGAACTTTTTTTTTGAGGGGCTATTGGTTATGTTTCTAAAAGTTACTTAAATAAGCCTGCTGTGGTTCTCAACCCTCCCTCTACAATGCAATTCTAACCTGAATGTGATTGATATTTTCATTCATGCTAATAAGGCAAAAGTGAAACAAGGAAGCTATAGGTAGGGCTACTCTTGTTTTTCAATATTGAGCAATTTTTTTTTCTTTTAAATCAGGTCATAGATTTTATATACTGGAAGAATACTTCAACATTTTGTGCTATTCACAATGTAATCGTTACAGATTGGACACCTTCATATTTAATCTGAATTGTAAATATTTTCTCCATTACTTTAGTCAGACCCAGGGTTGGCAAACTTTTCTGTAAAGGACCAAATAGTAAACATTTTAGGCTTTCCCAGTCATATGCTCTGTACCTTAACTACTCAGCTCTGCTATTATAACGTGAAAACAGCCATAGGCAATATATCAACAAATAGGTATGGCTGTCTTCCAGTAATACTTTCTTTACAAAAACATGCAGGTTTGGTTCATAGCCTCTAGTTTGCCAACTCCCTGGTCTAGACAGTCAACAAAACAGTAACTCAAGTCTATATGTGCTGATTTCTGACTATGGCCACTTTCAAGTTACAATAAGCCATAATTTTTATAAATTTACTAGGGGCCCCGTGCACGAAATTCGTGCACTGTGGTTGGGGGTCCCTCAGCCCAACCTGCCCCCTCTCACATACTGGGTGCCCTCAGGGGATGTCCTACTGATGGCTTAGGCCCGCTCCCCACGCTCCTTTGTGGGAGGCAACCGGGCTGATCAGGGGAAGGCACCAGCCCCATCACCCCGCTGCTGCAGCCACTACCAGTCACCACAGCCACCAAGGTGTTTTCATCAACACGGACTCCAGTCCCTTCACCAAGAAAAAATGACAACTTTCTTTAGGCATTTTCAAGATGTGTCTTTCATAGGATATGCTTTTTTTTTTTAATCCTCACCTGAGGGTATGTTCCCATTGATTTTTAGAGTGTGGAAGAGAGAGGGAGAGACAGAGAGAAACATCAATGTGAGAGGGACACTTTGATTGGTTGCCTCCTGTATGAGCCCTGACCATGGGCGCCAGGCTGGGGGGCATGCAGGGACCCCTGGGCCGCACGCAGCGGTGGCCGCCAAGGGTCTCCACACACCCCAGAGGCCAGCAGCCAGCCCCACATCATGTGCGCCAGGCTGGGGGCGTGGACCCAAACTGCCTCTTGGTGCTGGGGCATTCCCAAGCGGCTGGGGGCACTATGGTGACAGGGGATGTTTCCGCCCCGCCCCACCCCCAGCCCCTTGGCTCCTGCACCTATAGGCTCAAAGTGGCCAGGGGGCGTTCTGGGACCCCTGCCACTCAGGACCTAAGCAAGGGGCCTACAGGCTCGGACTGGCCTGGGTCCTGAGGATGTTTGCGGGACCCAGCCCCTTGGTGCCTGCACCCTTAGGCTCCAAGTGGCCAGGGGGCATTCTGGTACCCTGCCACTCAGGACCTAAGCGCGGGCCTACAGGCTCTGATCGGCCTGGGTCTGGAGGATGTTTATGGGACCCAGGCCGCTCAGGACCTAAGCGCAGGCCTACAGGATCTGAGAGGCTTGGGTCTGAAGGATGTTTCCCAGACCCCAGACTGCTGCAAGTGTTTGGGGGGCAGGAACATTCCTGCGTTGCTATGGCAACGTGGGAATGTTCCTGCCCCGCCAAGGCTCCCAGTGGCCAGGGGGCATTCTGGGGCCCCCGCCGCTCAGGACCTAAGCGATCTGCCTGGGTCCGGAGGATGTTTACGGGACCCAGGCTGCTCAGCACCCGCATATGCAAATTAACCGCCATCTTGTTCGCTCTGATTGGCTGTGGGCGTAGCGAAGGTGCGGTCAATTTGCATGTTTGTCTATTATTAGGTTAGATTTTTTATTTTAAATCTTTATTATTGAAAGTATTACATATGTCCCTCTTTTCCCCCCATTGACTCCTTCTAGCCTGCCCCCCCCCCCCCCGCACCCCAGGCCTTTATCACCCTATTGTCTGTGTCCATGGGTTATGCATTTATGCATACAAGTTCTTCCATTGACCTCTTCCCACCCAGCCATCCACGCCCCCCCTTCCTTCTGAGATGTCTGTTCCATGCTTCTATGTCTCTGTATCTATTTTATTCATCAGTTTATTTTGTTCACTCATCCACATATAAATAAAATCATATGGCACTTGTCTTTCTCTGACTGACTTATTTCACTTAGCATAATACTCTCCAGGACCCTCCATGCTGTCTCAAAGAGTAAGAGATCCTTCTTTTTTACCGCTGCATAGTATTCCATGGTGTAAATGTACACAGTTGTTTTTGTTTTTTTAACATAACCTTTGGAAGAGACACACAGTAGCACACTAATATATAGCATTCCCACTAAGCAGATACCACTGGCATAAAAAACTTCAAGGAGCTTATGTAATATTAAAGTGTAATAAAATTATTAGGAAGTGAAAAGTATTTGTTATTTTAGATATGACTTATTTAATTGTAACTTTATATAATTTAGTTTTTATTAATGACAGTATTTAACAACGGGCTTGCAAAATTCTTGAAAATTTATAATCAGTGCTCATAAGCCAGGAGAAGCCAGCTTCAGCGTACCACGTCAATTAAACCCAAACTCCTGGAGGTGGAGGCACAGATGTTTTAAAAGATCTCCAGATGATTCTAACCTGCCACTGCATGAAGGCCTGAGGGTGGGGCTGATGTCCAGGTTTCTTAGAATATGGGAAGAAGGGGAACTTAATCTTTGAGAGAAATTAGATATTTAATAGGGAAAAACTGGAGAGAAAGGAGAGAGAGAAGCAAATGAGGCTGTATGCTTACCCAGAAAAGAGGCATAATGAAGAAGAAGGCCTTGGAGGAGGAAGAGAGAACGCAGACCAAACTAGGGTGACCAACATCCCAGTTTGTCTAGAACTGAGCGGTTTCCTGGATGTGGGGTTTTCAGTGCTAAAAGCAGAAAAGTCATGGACAAACCACCGGAGGCACTGGGTATTTAACTTTAAATAATTGTTACTAATTTAAGCTTACATAACTACACATGGCTAGTCAATACTGTATCACACAGCACAGCAAGCAAAAACAAATACAATATGGCTTCTTTGCATATATAAATTTCCTCTGTGTTCGCTGGTATGGAGATAGTTTTGAAGTATGTTAAAAGGGCAATGTATGAGAGGAACAATTCAGATTCTAACGTTAAATATTTGCTACCCAGTGTTGATGGGAGTGTAAAATGGTGCAGTCACTCTGGAAAACAGTATAGCAGTTCCGCAAAAAAATTAAAAATACTATATGACTCAGTATTCCACTTCTTGGAATTTATTTGAAGAAAACAAAATAACTAATTAGAAAAGGTATATGTACCCCTATGTTCATACTGACATTTACAACTAGAGGCCTGGTGCACGAAATTCATGCACTGGGTGTGGGGGGGGGGCCCTCAGCCCGGCCTGTGCCCTCTCACAGTCCAGGACCCCTCGGGGGATGTCTGGGACCCCTCGCTCCTTACCGTCCTCCTGCTCGCTGCTCCTTACCCCTCGGCTCGCTGTTCCGTAGTGCTGCCACAGAGGCAGGAGAGGCTCCTGCCACTGCCACTGCTCTCGCCAGCCAGGAGCCTGGCTTCTGGGAACACACTGACCACCAGGGGGCAGCTCCTAGCATCTGCCCCCTGGTGGTCAGTGTGATCATAGCGACCAGTTGTTCTGGTCATTCACCATAACGGTCACTTAGGCTTTTATTATATAGACTAGAGCCCCAGTACACAAAATTTCGTGCACGGCGGGGGAGGTGTGTGTGTCCCTCAGTCCAGCCTGCACCCTCTCCAATCTGGGACCCCTCAAGGGATGTCCGACTGCCCGTTTAGGCCCGATCCAGTCAGACATCCCTCTCACAATCCAGGACTGCTGGCTCCCAACAGCTTGCCTGCCTTCCTGATTGCCCCTAACAGCTTCTGCCTGCCAGCCTGATCACCCCTAACCACTCCCCTGCCAGCCTGATTGATGCCTAACTGCTCCCTGGCCAGCCTGATTTCCTCTAACTGCCCTCCCCTACAGGCTTGGTCACCCCCAACTCCCCTCCCCTGCAGGCTTGGTCACCCCCAATTGCCCTCCCCTGCAGGCCCGGTCACCTCCAACTTCTCTCCTCTGCCAGCCTGGTCACCCCTAACTGCCCTCCCCTGCAGGCTTGATCACCCCCACTGCCCTCCCTTGCAGGTCTGGTCCCTCCCAACTGCTCTCCCCTGCTGGCCTGATCGCCCACAACTTCCTTCCCTTGCAGGCTTGGTCCCTCCCAACTGCCCTCTCCTGCTGACCATCTTGTGGCGGCCATCTTGTGTCCACATGGGGCAGCCATATTTGACCACATGGGGGCAGCCATCTTGTGTGTTGGAGTGATGGTAAATTTGCATATTACTCTTTCATTAGATAGGACAGAGGCCTGGTGCACGGGTGGGGGCTGGCTGGTTTGCCCTGATGGGTGTCCCGGATCCAGGGTGGGGGTTCCCTTGGGGCATGGGGAGGCCTGGGCGAGGGGCCTGTGGTGGTTTGCAGGCTCACCACGCCCCCCCAGCAACCCAAGCAGAGGCCCTGGTATCTGGGATTTATTTATCTTCTATAATTGAAACTTTGTAGCCTTGAGTGGAGGCCAGGGCCGGCCAGGGCTGGCAGGAAGCTTGGCTTCCTTCATCACTGGGGGCAACCCAAGCCTCCTGCTCTCTGCAGCTCCATGGCTGCTGCCATTTTTGTTGGGATTTATTTATCTTCCATAATTGAAACTTTGTATCCTTGAGCGGAGGCCAGGGCCAGCCAGGGCTGGTGGGAGCTTGGCTTCCTCCATCGCTGGGGGTGATCCAAGCCTCCTGCTCCCTCTAGCTCCATGGCCACAGCCATCTTGGTTGGGTTAATTTGCATACTCGCTCTTATTGGCTGGTGGGTATAGCGGAGTGATGGTCAATTTGCATGTTTCTCTTTTATTAGTGTAGATAGCCAAGATATGGATGCACTAGGTTTCCATTGAGAGGTGAATGGCATTCTAACGGGCATGCCATTAGAAGAAACAAGTTATAGAAAAAAAATATAATGTTATTTTCAGCATAAAACTGAATGTTAAGAAAGAAGAATTGTAGTGATAAAGGCTGATCAAAATGCAACTACCTTTAATGTTATCACATTCAAATATAATCAAAGGAAATGAGTTGGTTGAGATGTAGTAATAGTTCCTTAAATAGAAATGGGTCATACATAGAATAATTCAAATTGAAATAATTATAGTCTCTTAAAATATGGGAAGTAAAATTATAAAATGATATTAATCTGACAGACTTAACATGGATATTTTATTATGATAAAAGTACTTAAACTCCCTAAGCTTTCAGTACCTAAACCACTTTAATCAGGTATGACTTGTTTTTTTCTTCTGAAGATGCAACATCATATAATAGTCTAGGACATTTTGCCATCTTGTTCTGACAAATAACCAATTCACCTTTTTGCCCAGCATGTTCTTAAGTATTGATTTTACCAAGTGAACCCAGACATGTGTCACACTTATCCAATACAGAATCTTTTCCTTGGAAATGTAGTTTGAACATCAATCAGCCACTTGGCTTTCCACCTCTAATTCCTATTACCACTGTCTGTCAATTATTAAAGCTTGCACATTTCTCCAAACAAGTTGTTTTTAAAAACTGAAATACATAGTGACTCCTGTAAAAAATTTGTTTCTTGGGAAAGTTTGCAAATGTTCACGATTAAATTTCTTCACTGAAATTACTTTCCTGGATTGAAAACTACTTGAAGTATTACAAATCCACCTTTCAAAGGCCTCTAGGTATTTTCTTTTAAAATACATTCCCTGAATGGTAATATTAGCACTTGTAAGCCAAACTCCAGTTTGAGGAAAGGCAGCATAAAAAGAAATTCAAGCTGATCTGCATTGTTACATGGGCCTTCAAATACAGCAGAATGTTTTGTCTCTGGCTAAACTCAATGCAAGGCATAGAATGACACCCACCTTGAGCTGCAGGCCTCTTGGGATAAGAGTTTTTGCTGGAAGGCTTTTAATGTGTTGGTAGACATAAGAGGAGAATTGCTCCTGCTCAGCCTGTAATTGGGGGCCAAGTTTAGAGAGATGACCTCTGTTGCTTTTGATAGCTGTCTGCAATTCATCAATCAGCCTGCTCACCTGAAGGGGTTAAATTACAAGAGTTGTTAGCAAGAAGTAATTGTTGATGTCACACCTATTAGATTTTGACTACCTAGTTTGATAGGGGGAAAATTACTGGAATACATGGATTTGAGTATAGATCTATCTTCAAGTAAAAAGACTAGAAGAGGTATACATTCTTTCATCAACAAATTTTATTGATGGGAAAATTTATAACTTTTGCACTTCAATAATATGAAACAGGTAGTCATTTACAATTGCAGAATGAAAAATATCTCTGGTTATAAAAAGAACATATAGCTGACAAGTTTGCCAAGGACTTTTAAACTACTTAACATCACAAAACCTCCTTAGACTTTAAATAACCTAATATATGTGGCAACAACATTTAATTTTATTATATGTAACTTCCTTTTTAGAATATTTTATTTTACTGTACATATATATGATATTTAAATTTTTAATATTAATTTCATTAACATTTGTTGACCTTTTAAATGAATCAATATGCTATCTTCCTTCCAAATATCCAAAATATAATTTTCTAAATTTCTGAAATACAATTTTCCAAAATATTCATACTTCAAAGGCAATGCTCTATTCTAGATAATATTTTGAATATATATCAATTTCTGAATAATTCATAGAACTTTTCCAGAGACAGCAATAGCTTAGAAACATGTACCCTTTATTTTAAAGTTTCTAGATTTATAATCACCATACTTAAGAGAGATATGAACTTGACCTATGGATTATTAATTAGCATGCTGAGGATTCAGAAATAGCAAAGGAATGTTTTATAAATTAAAAATCATTACCACCTTTTGACTCTTCACTGTGTTTGCAAACTTATAATCTCTCTAATAGATTGGATTCTTACATAAATACTAGTCCATATTTGGTAGTGACAAAAAAGATGAAAAGCAAAAATCCACATTATCCCAAAGTGTTCAAATTAGACCCATTTAGAATTATGACTGACTGTGAATAGAGTATGGACTTTCTAAAATCTTGGATTAAAATCCTGGCTCTCCGATTTACTGACTGAGAGACTTTGAACAGGTAATAAATGCCTCATCCATAAATGAAGAACAATACTGGCTTTATCATATTAAAAATTAAATAAGATAAAAGAATGGACACCATAATGTCTAACATCTAATAGATGACTAGTGCACATGTTATATTATTATTTTCATGTTTAAGTGTCTTCTGCATATTAAATTTTTATTGTTTTTCTTATACTGTCTTTCTATCCCAAATCCTACTTCATATGAAGCAGTTAAAAATTTTAAACCATTTGTTATAGAGATTCTCCACCTCCCTTCAATATCTAGTTAATTTGAGATTTTATATGTATATGTATACATATAATATACATATATAATATTCTATTATATATTCCAATTATATTTAACTTTCCCCAAGAACTTCAGAAGCATTATAAACAAGCTACTTAAAATGATTGCTATTTTCCTTTGGTCTCCCATATCTCTCTTATTTATCCCTATGAGATCAATCATCTACTTCTTTTAAACAATCCTTCCTTCTAAATAAAAGATTGATACACGTCTTCTCTTTAAGAGAAGTAATAAATATCTCTTCAGCTTTATGGGGCATATCATCTCCATCAAAACTATTCGACTCTGTAGTTGTAGTTTGAAAGCCAGCACGGACAATATATAAACAGTTGTTCCAGTCAAGCTTTATGAAGAGAAACAAGTGGTGGGCTGGATTTGGCCCCAGGACTGTAGTTTGCCAACCCTTCTTTTAAATACATATATTTTCTCTCCTTCATTTCCTTTCTTTTAAGTAATACTCTGATCCAAGCCATCATCTCATCACCACCCCTTACTTGAATTATCACCTACTAAGTGGTTTCCCTGTCCATGGTCTCTCCCTTTCTAATTCTTCTTGCCATCTCAACTGAATTAATGTACCTCCAATAGCATATTAAACTTCCAGTTGCTCCCCCAGGTTCCTTGTGCTTGGTATTCAAGATTCAAGACCTTTCCTTACTTTTTGGGACAAATTTATGTGCTTTCCATAAAATACTGTTAGACCTTTAAGAAAGTTGTAACATTTAAAATATGGAAATGATCCCATATTAGTCAATGTTTTCAGCCTAATCTTCACTATTCTACCTTCTAGCAGTGTTATCATTAAAAATGATGGGTAATAGCCTGGCTCGCATAGCTCAGCATTTGAGCATCAATTTATGAACCAGGAGGTTATGGTTCAATTCCCGGTCAGGGCACTTGCTGAGGTTACAGGCTCAATCCCCAGGGTGGGGCATACAGGAGGAAGCCAATCAATGATTCTTTCTCATCATTGATGTTTATATCTCTCTCGCCCTCTCCCTTCATTTCTGAAATCAATAAGAATATATTTTTTTAAATTATGGGTAATAGCATTTCTCATTCCCAAACTAAAGACCAATACAGGCCAGCTTACTTGCTCATACAGTTTTCTGACAAAATTAAAATCCAAGAATCAAAGGCCTTAAATAGCAAGATTCCATTTCTGGAAAGCACTGATCCTCTCTGAGCTTATTTCCAGGGTCTTATGTTTCAGGAAGATATAATTTTATGTAATCTTTAAAGTACACTAAGTATGCAATGTATTTTGCTAGTCAGTAATACTGCTCTCTTTAATTTTATATAGTACACCTTGTGTTATAGAAAGCCAGAGAGAGAGAGAGAGAAAGAGAGAGAGAGAGAGAGAGAGAGAGAGAGAGAGAGAGAGAGAGAGAGAGAGGGGGAGAAGGAAGGAAGGAAGGAAGGAAGGAAGGAAGGAAGGAAAGAAGGAAGGAAGGAAGGAAGGAAGGAAAGAAAGGAAAGGAAAGGAAAGGAAAGGAAAGGAAAGGAAAGGAAAGGAAAGGAAAGGAAAGGAAAGGAAAGGAAAGGAAAGGAAAGGAAAGGAAAGGAAAGGAAAGGAAAGGAAAGGAAAGGAAAAGAAAAGAAAAGGAAAGGAAAGGAAAGGAAAGGAAAGGAAAGGAAAGGAAAGGAAAGGAAAGGAAAGAAAAGAAAAGAAAAGAAAAGAAAAGAAAAGAAAAGAAAAGAAAAGAAAAGAAAAGAAAAGAAAAGAAAAAAGAAAAGAAAAGAAAGAAAAATTTTTGGCTTTGATTTGAGAGCATTTTTATACATGACTGATTTTACTGTCACAATCCATAGCCTTTCGCTGATAGGGGATTTCATGTGACATCAGAAATCAACCAACCATACAACTGATGTAATTTGCAGTCTAAACTAAACAACTGTTGTTGGTTAAAGCCTTAAAAGTTTTATTTACTATGAATTCTTCACTGCTCCAAAAAGTCTATAATTTTTGCTATTTTCATTGGCATAATGATTGTTTGTTAATGTATGTCAAATTTCATTTCACCAGTTATCACCTTTTTTTAACAAATGACTAAAAATCGTCAAGTTAAATGTTTTAGAAAAAATTAATATATTTATTAAACATATTAGAAAATATATGAAGAATCCTGCCATTGATGTTTTGATAAAAATTCCATCCAATTTTATTAAAACTTTGTAACTTTACATATTCATAAGATCTTTTAGCCTCAAAGTGTGACATTTTGTTCTCAATTATTGTAATAACTTGTTACCTTTAAAAATAACCCTAAAGATGAACTAATTCATATACCAAAATAGGGTAGGTAATACAATACTTCTGAATTACTTTACATAATATAATTTTTTTTCAAATCACAGATGTTACTAAAAGGGGAAAAATGTTCTTTAAAATTCTTCATCATGATCTTTTTTTTTCTGCAAATCCTTTTTTCCCCCCTCTCTACAAAGGCAATGTGAATAGGGGTAAAAGAAGACAAAACTTGACCTTTTGTGATCCCAGCATTAATGGGTCTGTTCATAATTCAATCTATGTGTGTGTGGAAGCATCCATGTGGAAACATAGAGGCCCAAGAGACATAAAGCCTTTCCCTTTAAACATTATCTGACCCTATCAGTCCCATTCACAGGAGAAGGCTTACGTATGCATATGTTGAAAAAAATGCACCATCTCATTGTGCAGCGGAAAGCCTACACATTCTACTCCTCACTCTCCGTGGAAATGCTGCACGGAAGTGACACTTGTTCAGAATTTGAGAGAGTGACAAATGACCAGAGGATAACAAAAAAAAATTTGAGTATTCTGAGGAGGAAACAAACTAAACTTCTGAAAGAATGCAAATGCACACCTGTCTATCAACATACATGTAGGTTGTTGCATAACATGCAGGGCAGTTTGGTCATGTTTTCTAATACATTCATGCAACTCTTGAATTTAATTATAATTCTCAAGATGATTTAGAATCATTACATAACATTTTGTTTGTAATCATTCTAAAATGTATACATATTGAAGTTGTACATTCTGAGCCATACATTCCGAATACTGTACTTCGGCTACAATGAATGACTCCTGGAGAAGTTCCTGGATTTTGTAGTGATGAGATCAAAGTTCAGCTGTCTGCCTGAATTCTATGTGGCCTTGAGTCCATCTATGTTAGTAAGGAGGACCCTGGAGCCCTTTGCACTAAACTGTCACTTGAAATCAGTACTAAGGGCAGCAGGCTCTATGTTAGGAATGTCATCTTGGCATTAACATACAGCCAGGATGGGCTCAAAGCCAGGTGAGCACTTAAAGTGAAGGCCAAGAAACTTTCTACTAGTAATTCACAACATAATTAAGAAGAACCAGAAAGGGGCATGGAGATGAAAATTAGTATTTTAAACTTCCTAAAATATCTTTTTTGTTTCAGGCCCAAGAGTACAATGTTTTTCAGATTAACAAAAGGAAGATAAACAACCCAATCAAAAAATGGGCAACGGACCTAAATAGATACTTTTCGAAAGAAGACAGAAGGAAGGCCAAGAGACATATGAAAACATGCTCAAAGTCACTAATCATCCGAGAGATGCAAATCAAAACAACAATGAGGTACCACCTCACACCTGTCAGAATGGCTATCATCAACAAATCAACAAATGACAAGTGCTGGCGAGGATGCGGAGAAAAAGGAACCCTCATGCACTGCTGGTGGGAATGCAGACTGGTGCAGCCCCTGTGAAGAACAGTATGGAGTTTCCTCAAAAAACTAAAAAATGGAACTCCCATTTGACCCAGTGATCCCACTTCTAGGAATATATCCCAAGAAACTAGAAACACCAATTAGAAACGATATATGTACCCCTATGTTCATAGCAGCACAATTCACCATAGCTAAGATTTGGAAACAGCCTAAGTGCCCATCAGCAGATGAGTGGATTAAAAAACTGTGGTACATCTACACAATGGAATACTAACTGCGGTAAAAAAGGAGTTCTTACCATTTGCAACAGCATGGATGGACCTGGAGAGCATTATGCTAGCCAGTCAGAGAAAGATAAATATCACATGATCTCATTCATTTACGGAATATAATGAACAACATAAACTGATGAACAAAAACAGATCCAGAGACAGAGAAACATCGATCAGACCATCAAACCTTAGAGGGAAGGTACGGGGGGGGGGGGGGGGCGGGTAAGGGGGAGAGATCAACCAAAGGACTTGTATGCATGCATATAAGCCTAACCAATGGACACAGACAACAGGGGGGTGAGGGCCTGAGTGGGGGGATGGGGAGTAAAGGGGGATAAGGACACATGTAATACCTTAATCAATAAAGAAATTTTAAAAAATGAACATAACCCAGACTTGAATGAATGAAGATGAGAAAATATGGGGACTTGTGAGCAAAATTCAGTATCTCTTGATTTGGAAGCTGCAGTATAACTACCAGGAAACCTGATGTGTGTACCACCTCTTGTTCATACCACTTCGATTACTCTCAACTTTTTAATAGTTTCCTAGACTACTGCTAGGAAGTAGATCTATCTTATTTCCCACCATAGGTCCCTTATGTGCTGACTTTAGGCTGATTCAAGAGTCTAACATCCCCATCTACACATGGGGAAAGAGGTGATTAAAAATAGAAATATTTTAAATGTCTTTATCACCCACTTGACTATGTTGATGGCAACGAGGATGATGTCAACTATACCTTTTCAGGAAGCAATAAGAATGTGTTTCACTGACCTCAACTATAGGAGCATAATTGTCCAAGGGTCCCAACTACTGTGCTCTGAAATCCATCACCAAGTTGGTACCAATGGCTGAGAAGACCAAGTCACAGGACTCCTCTGTTAGACAATTTTGGCTCAAGGATACACCACCAGCTTTGCTGAACCTTCCTTAGACTGCATAACAGTTTAGGATGCTTCCATCCAGTCTTCCTTTCCTCTTTCTTCCCTGGTGCTCAAATATGTCTCCCAGTAACACCCATAGCTCTCCCCATTTTCTCTCATAGGCAGTTCTTCTAATAAAATGCATACACATTTATTCACACCTAGGTATTTACTTTTCAGATAACCTGGAATAACACACTTTTAAACCAACAATAATAAATTACTATATTTTCCGGCGTATAAGATGACTGGGCGTATAAGATGATCCCCAACTTTTCCAGTTAAAATATAGAGTTTGGGATATACCCGCCCTATAAAATGACACCCGGCGTATAAGACGACCCCCGACTTTTGAGAAGATTTTCCTGGGTTAAAAAGTCGTCTTATACGCCGGAAAATATGGTACATGCAGCTTTCCAGTAGACCATTTTCTAAAAGCTTGACATAGTTTAATGTAAGTCATTACCTCAAAGTGGTCTGATGATGAATACATTATTATTATTCCCAGTTTTCATGAAATCAAACCAGATTTTAAGATAAAACTATAGGAAGCAGAATTCTAAACCTCAGGTTTTAGGATGTTTAATTTAGGTTTTTTAAATGTCTAAAAATATAGTATTTTGTAAAAAAGTAAATTATAGTAAAAAATAAGTATTAAAGTAATCTCCCCTCCACAACTTTGCATTTCTCTTCACCATCACAAGTTCACTTCTCTGTATGTGAATAAGGGACAAAACTGGATGTCACTGACTTTTCCTAACCAAAATCCAAAATACTAGAAATTACAATTCAATCCTATATAATAAAGAGGTAATATGCAAATTGACCATCACTCCAACACACAAGATGGCCGCCCCATGTGGTCAAAGATGGTTGCCCCCATGTGGACACAAGATGGCCACCAAAGGTGGCTGCCACAAGATGGTCAGCAGGGGAGGGCAGTTGTGGGCGATCAGGTGAGCAGGGGAGGACAGTTAGAGGTGACTGGGCCCACAGGGGAGGGCAGTTGTGGGGGACCAGGTCTGCAGAAAAGGGCAATTAGGGGGGACAAGGCCTGCAGGGGAGGGCAGTTGGAGGGGACCGGGCCTGCAGGGGAGGGCAGTTAGGGGGGACCAGGGCTTCAGGGGAGGGCAGGTGGGGAGACCATGACTTCAGGGGAGGGCAGTTAGGGGGGACTGGGCTGGCAGGGGAGGGCAATTGGGAGGGACCAGGCTGGCAGAGGAGGGCAGTTGGGGGAGACCAGGCCTGCAGGGGAGGGCAGTTGGGGTGACCAGGCCCGCAGGGGAGGGCAATTAGGGGCAATCGGGCCAGCAGGGGAGGGCAGTTGGGTGCAACCAGGCTGGCAGGGGGGCAGTTAGGCGTCAATCAGGCTGGGAGGTAAGTGGTTAGGGGGTGATCAGGTTGGCAGGTAGAAGCGGTTAGGAGCAATCAGGCAGGCAGACAGGCAAGTGGTTGGGAGCCAGCAGTCCTGGATTGTGAGAGGTATGTCCGACTGCCCCCAACATTCCTAGAGGGGTCCCAGATTGGAGAGGGTGCAGGCTGGGCTGAGGGACACCCCTGCCCCCCGTGCCTCTAGTATTAATATAATCACTTTCAAAGTAATGATGTTAAAATTATTCTCATAGTGTATGGAATATTCCACACAAACACACACAGCTGATCAAGCAGATATATAACCAAATATAGTACTGTGCAGGTACATAGGTACCAAAAAGATATTAAGGTGATAATAAAGAAGAAATATTAAATATGAATAATACTGTTGGATTTTCCAGAAAAAATAATTTTCATTTCTAGTTTTGCTAGCAAAGTAGCATTCAAAATTATATATTTAGTATAATGATCATTTTTCCTGGGCCACTTCAAGCTTTCAGTTTCATTGAAGCTGCAATTTTGCATAAAATATCAAAAAGTAAACAATTACAATATTTAAAAGGCAGAAAATACTTACTTTTTTCATTTTTTAATTTCCTATTTCTCTCTAATAATAATTTGTGTTATAGATATAATTTTAATTATACTAGAGATATTTATTTGCACTTTCTAAAGTTTACCATACCAAGGTACATGATAGAGTCATTTTAAACTTACTGAAAAAAAAAATGTAATAAAACTCTCCAACTGTAATAAAGAATATTTTTAAAATAAATAGAGGACAACATTTTAAAATTTTGTTAAATTTTTAAAGAATATTTTTAAAATAAATAGAGGACAACATTTTAAAATTTATCGTTAAAAACCTACTCTTTTAACTTGTTAATATTAAGTGGAATGAGAACTATAACTTAAATCTATACAATTGTTATTTGTTACATCTTTGAATTTTTCTTATGAGATATTTTCTACTGAGATTACCAATCAATGTTTGCAATATAGTCTTTAATACTGGACATATATAACTCCTAAATATTAATGTAGTCACTGATGTAAGACTTGAATTCACTCAGGGAAATGCATTGTATCGTCTCATCTATTGTAAAATACATAGTTAACAAAAGAGATATAATCAAAATAAGAAAATACTAAAAAATCTAAACCTTGCATAGATTTATTTGCTAAAATGTCAAGAGTTACATGAAAGTTTAATTTTAAATATTGACACTATCTTATTCTTTAAGTTGCTTGTAGATTTTATTTACTGCCAGTGGTACATGGAAATGGGCAAAACCATCATCTTATTTCAGAAAGATTAAATGCTTCTGTATTCCAGGAAACTACATAAAATCATTTTCCCCTTTTATCTAACACTAATTTTGTATTAAAATTTCATTTATGGACGATGATGCTGTCAGCTTCACAGCATGAGCTCTGGAGAGAAGAAGGTTTGCTTTAATGGTTCTTCATTACAATATTGACAACAGAATCTTATGATTAGCTCACTTAGACTTGCCATTTGTAAACTACAGTTTTTCCTTGATAACAGAAAACATTGTTAGCATTTCTCAAATTCATAACAATAATTCTACTCCTAGAAAGTCAGAAAATACAAATAAGACTTAGTATCTATTTAAAGTCCAACAAAATTGTAATGGTTTTCCTGCTAGCGCATTTTATAATTTTCAGATTCAAGTCACATGTAATAACTTCCTAAATTGGGATTTTTATGAGAAAGCATTCAGAAATATTTTTCAGAAAATTACAATATGATTTCATCTTTCAAGCATATAATTATTTTTCAAGCTTCCTATATCAATAAAATGATTTCCAGTGTTGATCAATTTTTCCCATTATGTTGTTATCAGGTAACTATATATAGTTAGTTGGTTCACTATCAGACCCAAGTAAAATTTGTCTTAATTTTAAAATTAGTGTTCATTGTGATGTTATAATATAGTTTAAAAAGCAAGTTCCTTACTTCTTCCTGTGCCTTATGGAGTTCCTTTGCTGTCATTGAAAGAATGATTTTTTCTGTAATTTTCTCTTTCTGTTCATCCACAGCCAGGTTCAACTAAAAAATAAAAATAATAGGCACCTGTTTTTACCTAATAGCAGCCTTTATTCAAACAATTTAGCACAATCATGAAATCTAATTTCAAATACTTATGTGAAAATGAATTAATTCCATTGAGATAAATAAAGTTTATTTTTATATTTAAAACATTTAACACTGAATTTTTCACTTCCACTTTTGTTGCTTTCAAATTTACTGAGATATGATTTGGATATGCAGATAGTTGACAATAGTGACTACTATTTAAAGACATTTTATCAAAATGAGCATAGCAGCTTTTTAAAATGAGGTGGATATTTTCTCTTTTAGTCTTTTATTGCCAGTAGGGAATAAATTGGCTGCTGTTATGTCAGGATAAGAATTCAAGGACATCAACCAAAGGCAAATGTCAATTCAAACACTCTAGAAGGGTACAAAATGGTTTATAATATTTCACAACAAAGGATAATGTACCTGAAATACCTGAACAGTTACCTCTGATCTGCTCTATTCACAAAGCTAGATAAAGGTCTTTGGCTACTGCCACTAACTCTTATTATAAAAAGGTGAATGTAGTCCATTCTATATTTCTTTATAAACAGTCCCCATGGAAACAAAATACTGTTTTCAACAAAAGGAAAACACTAAACTCACTCAATAATATTCACTCAACAGACTGACATTAATAGAAAGAAAGAAAATAGCCTGATATTGAATCCTCTGAATTGGAATCTTGAACATTTAGTTCTTAAACAATGGACTTTCCATGTTGTCTCTCCTTACTGAGGATTAAAAATGAATAATGACCATGTTTTTTGCTTTGTTTTGTATGTTTTGCTAATGTTGTTATTGTTTTAAAGAGGTCTCAATTGTATGCCTGGCCAATTATGCTTGAGTTCACATGAATCTTTAATCCATACCCTGCCTGAAGACCCACTCTTATAATTGGAATAAAATGGGGGCAGGGCCAATGATATGGCCTCCTCAATCTAACTATGCATATATTCTATATGAATAATATCACACCTGTGAACTCTTTAAAATATATATATATATTTTATATATATATGTACATATATATATAAAATATATACATTTTTTTTTTTTTCAGAAAGGAAGAGAGAGGGAGAGAGAGATAGAAACATCAACGATGAGAGAGAATCATTATTGATTGGCTGCCTCCTGCATGCCCCACACTGGGGATCAAAACCACAACCCCAGGCATGTGCCCTGACTGGGAATCGAACCATGACCTTCTGGTTCATAGGTCAATACTCAACCACTGAGCCACACGGCTGGATGCACCTGTGAACTCTTCATCTACTGATATGTGATACAGCTCAGTATATCAGAGATTTGTTTTGGTGGAAAGACCCAGGAATCTTTAGTCTGATGACCAGCCTAGATAAGTAGTTGGCAAATATTTTTGTGAAGGGCTAGATAGTAAATATTTTAGGCTTGGGAGTGGGTATACAGTCTGTTGCAATTATTCAACTAAGACTTAATAGCATGAAATAGACAATATATAAACGAATGAGTGTAGCTATGCCTCAATAAAACAAAAAACAAGTGGCAGGCAGGCTGATCTCTGTCCTAGATTGAGAACTTACCAAAAACAAGTTTTTAAAAAATCATGTAATGTACATGATGACTATAGTTAACAATGCTATATGGTATTTTTAAAAGTTTTAAGAGATCCTAAGAGTTTTCCTCACAAGGTTAAAAAATTGGGGTTTTCTTTGTATCTATGTAAGATGATGGATATTAACTTATTGAAGTTATCATTCCACCATACATGAAAGTCATTATGCTCTATACCTTACACTTACACAGTACCATATGTCAATTACACCTCAATAAAATTGGGGGAAAATATTATGTGAATCTATTCTTAGGCTTATTCCCCCCGCCCCCCGCCTCCCCGAGGAATATATTTTCCTGTGCTGTAGGAATAAAACCCCCCCCCCACAATATTATAAAACACCAAGTATCAAACTCAACTTCCATTCATGGAATCCTATCTGTAAACTGAGGCACAATATACTGTGTCAAGTCTCCATGGTTATTTCTTTATTGGGGGATTCTCATCTCAGGAATAGATAAGTGAATTGAAGTGTGACTGTGGAAATCTTCACCAAGCTCATCTATTCGTTACATAATTGATTTCCAAATGCAAAAACATTCAGAGCAGATATCTTTGAAGAGAAGCAAAACGAAACAAAAACATAACCACAAAACTCAATACCATAGTAGTAAGTTAGATTCTAATGAGGTCTCTCAGGACCATGGCATTTAGAACTGCTTCCAATGAACTCTTTGAAGGTGGGAATTCTTTATCTTTGAAAGAGCTACAGTTAGAAAAATCACCTTCATTCCAATACTCAACGTTCACTGAAATACTGTACATAAGCTTGAGGGAAAAATATCAACAGTACTGAAAAGCACCATATGCATAGTACCAAATAGAGAATCCAGCAAGATATTGGAAATTAAATGGTCAACAAAATATAAGGATACACACACAGGGCCTTTTCTGGAAACAGACCAGCCGAGAGAGAGAGAGAGAGAGAGAGAGAGAGAGAGAGAGAGAGAGAGAGAGAGTTCTGTGCCATAGAGTCAGCTCTGATTCCTGGTGACCCTATAAATGAGCGAGGTCCACAATGTCCTATCCTAGAATAAAAACTTCAAATTAAAAAACATACAAAAAAAGATAAAGCTTTAGGGCATTACCCTAAGTAAAATAAGTCAGACGGAGAAAAACAAATTCTGTTTAAAGGCTAATTGTGTAAACACTTGGATATATAGTAAGATAAAATCTATTTTATAGGAGAAAATACCTCTAAAGTAAAACTCTAGAGTCCAATCATTAGTATTTTTATAAAAGGTATAGTAATCAAATAAGCTGGTGTGTTCTGTCTACCTAATTCATATTGACATTCAATTTAAGTACTGACCAAAGAGGGAAGAGCTATCAGTCCAACCAAACTCAGGGTACTGAACTGTAGTTCTACATGTGGTTTTCTTTGTATTCAGAAGAATAGCTAATGATTCAAGTGTGACGTATATGATGTGTGTTGTGTATAAAGTCCTTAATAAATCAACATGACCCAACAAGAAATTAAATCTTTCTATCAAAAATTGATGTCTTTGACCAGTAAATATTGATTTATTAATAAATTATTTGATCCACAGTTTACATGCAGATCAATATAGGCAATACAGTTCAGCATAAACAACAAGACAATCAGCCTTCATATATATTGACAAGTTTCCCAATGGTCTGTTAATATACAGAAGACTGGGACAAATTACTTATTTATATATACAAAACATGGTTATAAAGGCCAGCTGCAGGTATTTTTTTGGAAAGTGCATTTTAATAAGGTTCTATTCAGTTCGGGAACAAATGGGGAAGAAGTAGTTTGCACTACAGAATTTTAGCGTAAGAGCTTTCTCTTTTTCTAACCACGAAATCAATCATTTGTCCAGACTGTGGGAGTCAGAGTTAGTTACTGAAAAGAGCTCCGTATATAAACAAGTCAATAACTCATTGTGTGTTATTGTCCAGCTGAAGAAGTCGGCTTTCAAAAAGCTGCCCCTGCTTCTCTCAGAATGAATGTCACTGTATTCAGGGACTGGGAGAGAGTCCTTTGTTTCCAGCCATTGCTGGCTGCCATTTATGTATGGGAACAGGAGGTGGCTGCTAGGAGTGTGGGGGAAGCCACTGTTTGGAATGGTGGATGTCCAGGAAAAACTCTAAATTTTGTCAACATAAATAATTTGTGTCTGGAAATGCGTTAATGGAATCAATAAAGAATGGCCATACACATGAAATATTTGGTAAAAGAATTAAGTAATAATGAGTCTGTGTCATTTATATTTTTGGTTTTTTACATGTCAACGAAGATTAAACAAAAATATAGGCAATGGTCAGAAAAGTTCAAATGTATAAAATCAAACTAATAAACAGGTAAATGTATCAAATAAATACTACCTGCCATAAATATTGAGTGATTCTTGGGACTCCCAAATGGGGTTTTCAAAGTGTATGTGTGTATGTGTGAATTTAAGGAATGATTTTATGTGTTCAACACTTGTGATAAGTTAAAGAAATGTGAACTACTTTTAATTTAAAAATTAATTGAAATATCCTTTAGAATTTAACTGAACCTAAAATTCATAAGATGTAAATATTATCATACACTTACATATTTCATCTTAAAATTTATTTAAGCTTGACTATTTATTCAGAACCAAACCAGGGAGTACAGAGAAACACCAGACCAAGATTCAAGGTTTATAATTAGGCTGGGCAAATAAAAAATACATGTGGATATGTTTAATAAAGGGTCCTCATGGTGGAACATGCTCTCTGAAATCTTTAAACACTAGCTTAGCTTATATATATCAGAGAGAGAGAGAGGGAGAGAGAGAGAGAGAGAGAGAGAGAGAGAGAGAGAGAGAGAGAGAGAAACATCAACAATGAGAGAATCATTGATCAGCTGACTCTTGCATGCCTCACACTGGGGATCAAGCCCGCAATTGGGCATATGCCCTGATTGGGCATCAAACTGTGACTTCCTGGTTCATAGGTCGAAGCTCAACCACTGAGCCATGCTGGCTGGACTATCTTAGCTCTTAATTAGATAAAAATTTGGAGTTGTAGGGAAGAAGACAGTTGGGAATGTAGAACTTAATTCCAATCCCCCTCACAATTTAGAAAACCACAGCATTAAATAATATAACATGCTTTCACAGGCAATAAACTGTACTAGGCATTTTTCTAGGTACAAACAGATTAGTAGAGAAGTGCCATATGGTTGAGACAATAATTGAAAACAATAGAAAATGACAATTCATGGCATGAGGTAGATCACAATTAGATGGAGGTAAAAACAATGCAACCCATAAATATAAAGAACAAAAATATTATTTGGATACAGAATGGTTAGAGATGGAAAGGCATAAATTATGGGTAGCTAGGAAAAGGAGAAGTGATACTATAGGGCAATATTATTAATAAATATTAATATTACTACTTAGTAATTAACTACATGATGAAATTCATTCTAAATACAGTTAGTGAGGTGGCTTGACATGGCTTGGGGAAGGAGATAAGACAAGCTGAGCCTTGAAGGACAAGCAGAAAGGGCATAGCTGATCCAAGTGAGTCAGACTAAGGCAATGGTCTGACCACAAGGAATGTTTCATACTGGGGAACAAGGACTAGATTGTTAGTATGAACCTCCCATATCTAAATTTATTAATCTATTTTATTTTTAGCTTTTCAGGAAAGTATTTATTACATAAGGCCACATGCTCTTGCAAAAAAAAAACAACTGTGTAAACAGGGCTGGGGTGAGTGGATAGGTGCATGTTTTATGAAACCCAAAGAAAAATTATTAATTCCCATTTGTCTTAGTATGGAACAAATTATTCACTTAAATTTCTGCCTTGCTCCTCAGCATCTATCTTTATTCTACCTGGCATGAGTTCTATATAAGCTGGGGGTAATATGCAAATGAGGACATAATTGAGGACTCAGTTCTTAGCTTTGCCTTGGCTCAGCCCCATCCTCTCTAGCTAAATATGCTTAACTCAGTTCAGGTCTTAGAGATCCCTTAACTAAATTCTGACCTAGCTCCCACTTCCTATCAGATTGTCTCACTTAAGTTCCTTCTATAAAAAACATTTTTCATGACTTGGAGAAGGAACAGAATCCTTAATTCAAAACTGGCTGTGTGCCCAGCCAGCGTGGCTCAGTGGTTGAGCATCAATCTATGAACCAGGAGGTCACGGTTTGATTCCTGGTCAAGGCACATGCCCAAGTTGTGGGTTCCATCCCCAGTGTGGGGAGTGCAGGAGGCAGCTGATCAATGATTCTCTCTTCATTGATGTTTCTATCTCATCATTGATGTTTTTGGCTCATGGATAGAGCGTCGGTCTGCGGACTCAAGGGTCCCAGGTTCGATCCGGTCAAGGGCATGTACCTCGGGCACATCCCCAGTGGGGGTGTGCAAGAGGCAGCTGATCAATGATTCTCTCTCAATTGATGTTTCTATCTCACTCTCCCTCTCCCTTCCTCTCTGAAATATAAAAATATATATGTTTAAAAACTGGCTGTGAATTCTGACTCTGCTACAAATTAGTGCTGAGTCTTTGAGCAAGAATCATAGCTCTACATCCCAAGCCTTCCAAAGCTAAGGACCCCTCTCATAAGGGAGAATTTATCAAAGAAATATTAATAATATTTGAAAACCAGCAAATAAAAACATCACAACCATTTTAAAATGGTCATATTCTAAACAGATATAAAAGAGAACTCTCCATAGTACTTTACCTTCAATTTGTTTATCATTTAAAGAAACTAAAATTGCTTTTAAAATCTCCTTTCTTTCTCGTGCTTTCAAAAAAGGTAATCATAAGAAATTTTAGGCCTTCAATATTCTGTGGGGAAAGTGGTACTGAGTTAGTCCTGACTCAGTAGCCAGATTATAAACTTTCTGTTTAAACATTCTATCATTGATCTAAGCTTACCATCTCAAACTTACTGACTCTCCACTCCATTTCTTCCACTACCGAATTCAGTTTTGGAGAGTCAATGCCATGCTGGCCAAGGAGGGGACCCCTGACTGTCATACCAATCAGCCTCTCTCTTCAGAGACAAAGTCATGAGGGGAACCACACAGAAACATAAACAGTTTGGAGAGAATCTGTCCCATTAGCAATGCCCAGAAGAAACTGACCCTAGATCCAGAGGTCTGCAGCTGTTACAGTTATTTTTACAGTCCCTTTCTTTGGTCTTTCCTTACATTCCAGATACTACCACCTACCATCTCATTATATCATGTTTTTGCCTAAGTTAGCCTGAGACAGAGCCCATTGATTGCAACCAATAAACCCTAACACATGTTATGTATGTCCTCATATATGTCATGTGTGTCCTCACAAAAAATCTAGAATTTAACGTGAAAATCTAATTTTTAGATGTTGGCAACTAATTAAAAAAAAAATTTATATACTTTCTA
Organism: Eptesicus fuscus; assembly: GCF_027574615.1. Taxonomy (NCBI): domain Eukaryota; kingdom Metazoa; phylum Chordata; class Mammalia; order Chiroptera; family Vespertilionidae; genus Eptesicus; species Eptesicus fuscus. The sequence continues at coordinate 62,883,006 of NC_072485.1, forward strand.
CAGGTCAAACAATTCAAATCTGCATACTAAATCTGGATATGACCTCCTCCACATTCATACCCTCTGTCTGTGTCTGTATCTTTGGTATGTAAGCTATAATGGACATTAGTGCTCAAAAAATTATGACTTTCAAATTAAGACAGTAAATTCTTGCAAATAAAGTACTTAGAGCAGGTCAAAGGAATGATAATGAATAAAATAAAATAAAAGTAATTATGAAAATATATCAACATTTTTAACCATCTTATAAAAATAAATGTACCCACTGAGATTATTCAATACTTATCCTATATAATAAAAGCCCAGGGATCGGATGGCGGAACAACCAGAACGACTGCTTGACCAGTCGCTATGAAGCGCATTGACCACCAGGGGGCAGACGCTCAACGCAGGAGCTGCCCCCCTGGTGGTTAGTGCACTCCCACAGTGGAGCAGCCGCTCAGAGAGCGGGTCCACAGCTGCTTGGCTGATCAGGATGAGCGGCACTCCCATAGCAGGCCTATCCCCACAGGCCACATCCCCCACCAGTGCATGAGTCCCTTGCACCAGGCCTCTAGTTTAATAATAAAATTATTCAATTCAAAGTAGCCAAAATCACAATAGCCAAAAGATGGAAGCAACCCAAATGTCCATCAACAAAAGAATGGATAAACAACATGTGGTATCTAGATATAGTGGAATATTATTCAGCTTTAAAGAAAGGAAATACTGACAAATGCTACAAAATGGATAAACCTTGAAAACATTATGCTAAGTGAAATAAGACATGCACAGAAGCACAAATATTTTGATTACACATATATGAAGTACCTAGAGTAGTCAAATTCATAGAGATGGTGGTTGCCAGAAGCTAGGGGGAGAGGGGAGTGAGGTATTAGTGTTTAATGGGTACAGAGTTTCAGTTTGGGAAGATGAGAAGTCCTGATGGACAATGGTAATGGTTGCATAGCAGTGTGAATGTACTTAATGCCTCAACTATACACTTAATAATGGTTAAAATGAAAATTTTAGGCAATGATATTTTACCACAATAAAAAATTAATCATAATGTATTTTTAATAAGAAAAATACTCATTTTTATTTTTTAAAATCTCTCTTGAAAGAGTGCAGTAAAGCTTTTCAATTAACACAAATTAGACAAAAACATGAAATACTGAAAATTTTAATTATAAATGTTATAAAGTATTATTTTCCTATTCAAATATGCACACAAACTGAAACAAGATAAACAGTGTCAATTTGTTCAAACTATGGTAAGACAACTTTGGATGCATAAAAATAGTTGGTAAATTGACCTGTAGTGATCACTCTGTTTCTATGTAAATAAGCCCTTCCAAAGTGTCTGAGATTACTCCAGAGCAGTTGTTTTCCTGAGGATTTTATGTATTCCTTCCCAGTATTATTTTCACAATTACTGGGGATTTGTGCCAGTAACAATATTTACCTACCTCAATGGCTATTAAGAAAATCACACGAGATAAACTTTAACCTGGAAAAATCACATCATAAACTACAAAGCACCATGCAAATATTTTTATTATCAAAGAATTAATAAAGCAAAGGTCAACTTCTGCCCTGGTGCCATCCCAAACATCACATATTCTGAAAACAAGTCTAAATTAATAATTACCAAAATGGTTGTTTTCCTCCAAAATATTGGTTGCTTACTGCCAAAATATTCTCCATCATCTCTAATCCACATAGGGACAAAAAGCTGCACTGGTTTCCACTCTGGGATTTTTTAAAATTGATTTTTAGAGAAAGAGAGGAAAGAAGAGAGAGAGCATAAAAAACACCCATTTGTCCTTCCACTCATTAATCATTCATTGGTTAATTCTGGTATGTGCCCTGACTGGGGATTGAACCCACAACCCTGGTGTTTGGGGACCACATTCTAACCAACTGAAGAGTTCACCCTGGGATTTTTAAGTACAATTTCACAGGGTAAATGCTTTCTGAAACTCTTTGGATATCTTCTCCCTAACCCAGCCAGATTTGCATTTATAAGAGAATTCAGAGCAGGATGCTCCTAGCTCAATATGTCTACCATCTAGTATCAAAAGAACTCCCATCTCCATTTTTCAATGCACCGTCTGTGCTTGGAATTCATTTCTGTGGGAGGTCATAGAGTCAAACACCATGACTGAGAAAGGAACGGTGATTCACAATGCAGGCAGTAAGTGTGAGCCTGGATTGCAAGGGCAATCAAATCTCATGCTTCAAGAAAGAAAATGATCATTTGCAAGGTCAGGAAGGAATTTCCTCTTCACTTTTAAAAGGAAGTACCAGGCAACTTGAGGGATGAATTGTGGGGGAGGGGAAATTTATCTTGGTTCTAAAATACAAAGTATTCATGATACCCCTTCCACCAGAAAGATCAATGGATTAGCTACGTAGGTGGCATGATTCTGTGAAATGTCGGTATCCCGTGTTTCCTATCATTTGATGTGATACACATTTAGCTCATTTCTACCAAGTGCCTTGGCAATAACACCAGCAATTCTTTAGTGGACAGTCATAATAATAACATTTTATTTTCATTAATTTATTAATTTTTCATGACTTTAATGCAGCAACGCTTAAGCAATTAATTTTACTGTCACCTTAGTTTCCATAAAATTTGCATAGTTTTTATGATGCAAAACCTTTCAATAGGTGATTATAAGCACTTAACCATTATGTAACACTTACCTTTGCTACATTAAATAAGTAAACACATAAGGTCTCATGAATAAAGTTCCTAAGATTGATCATATATTTTTAGGTATATGTACTTAAATATCTTTTTGGCTATGTTAAAACATTCTAATCAACACAAGACACAAACTTAACATATCTTTATTATTTGTTTTGACTTTGATATCCATTACATATGAGATTGACAATTCATACTCAGAGCTCTACAACTTACGATATTGATTTGTTACAATTGTGTTTCTAACAAGCCTTTATCTTAGCACTTAAATCTAAACATTTATACTACATAAATGTGGCATGCTTTAGCAATTGACACTGTATAATACTTCTAAGGAGCGTCACAGATGTGTTAATAATGCTAGAATAATAACCTGAATTATAATTGAGAATTTATCCCATTTGCCTTACAAAAACAACAGCTTTTAAAAGAATACCCCTGATTTTCTAGAGGACTGTTCCTGCTGCTATTGCTGTTGTTTCTGAACCTGAGTTCTAAACTCCCCAAGAGCAATGTCTGAGAAAATGTCAAATGTCAGTACCTGATTCTACCAGCAGGTGCTACTTGAACACCCAGGGTAATTCCCATCTCAGAATGACAGAAGGGTAAGTGAAGGGCATTCGTTGAACAGTAACAAATATTACTGCAAAGTCTTTTAAAATATTTGTATTATAGAATTCAACATTGTTTAGAACAATACCAGTCCTGGATCCATTTTTCTTACACTCCCGAATAAACATAGGATTGGCAATGCAAAAATGTAACTACATTTATTTCCAGTACTGGCTGCATTTTTATTTCTGTGAAAGTTTGATTATGAGTAAAGAGCACAGCTGCCATCGACTCTTACTGTTTCTATGAATTCCTTATGTTTGTACACAGATTAGAAATGATGAGATTCTATTAAAATTCATTATAACATTGCAGGAATAAAAAAAATCCTTCCCTTTCTTAGCTATTAGCTTGCTTTTTTTTTTTTTTTTTTTTGCCATACTCAGCCTGACCCAGCCTGCGAAGCTGGAAGTTGGCAGCTGTGATTGCAGTACAGATTTCACACAGTGTAATTACTGCAGTGACACTAGGACTGAGAGGTACAAAGAAAAAAAAAAAAAGAGGCCCTACAGGTTATTAGCACTAAACACTGGGAGAAATCAAACGGGGAGTCAATGCGTAATTTCGAGGTCTATCAAGCCTCATCAGGAACAGCGGGGAGGAAAGTGCTTCACTTCATCATCTCACTCTCTGACTTTTGTTGAAAATTACAGTAATTAAAAAAGAGCTAAGTACTTCTCAGGCAAGGGGTCTTTTCTTTACCCATCACCTTTTAGTTGGCTGCTGATTCTCTGTGACCTTTTCCTTGGCTCTGTCTATCGCAGTCAACACGGATCTTTGTTGAATGGCTCTCTGAAACCTAATTACTATCTGCTGGGTGATGCGGTATTGATCAGAAAAGGTGGCACAGCAAAATAAGAGTACCAACACTGTGGCCCTGGCAATCGAAAAGTAATTCCAGCCCCATAGAAACGGCCCTTCCATCCCACTTATTAGAAGCAGCTGTGATGTTGCCAAATCAATACACCACACTGGATTGCTTCTTTGACTAAAAAGCAGTCTTTTTTTTTTTTAAGAAGTCATGTACAATCAATGGCCTCTGACTTCAAAGGACTTTGCCCTAATGCACTGTGTGAGTGAACAAATTCTATGTTGGCAAACATCTTTAGTACCAGTAGTGGTGGTGATGGTGGTGGGATTGTTGTTTTTTTTAAAAATCACTACTTTTATTTAGCATCATAATGGAGTATCAGTGGGCTGATCTATCCAGAAAACTCCATTAGACATTATATCCCATCAGAAAAAAGTGCTCAACTACATTGGAAAGCATAAGTTAATCTAACTGGGGCAGTTTAGTACTCAAATATTAATAAATCATTTTAACAGAAAATATGTGTTTTCTAAAAAACAAATTAGTTAACCTCATGTTTTAGTATATATAATATATGAAAGTTGAGTTGGGATTAGTTGATTTTTTAATAAGTAAAGAAACCGAGTGGTTTTATAGAGAAAAAATATTTTTGAATATACTTTGTTTTTCTGAATAAAGAAAAACTGTCATTCTATTTGCATTGAAAGGAAATATAAAAAAGCATTCAGTTTTCTTTAAATTCTAGCACTTAAAATGAGATATTTTGGTAATTGTACCTAAGGAAGAAGTGGGGTGATTTGCTTGGAGTTGTATCAACCCTTATAATCTTCTCTAATAATAGACAAATATGCAAATTGACCATACCTCCGACATACCCACAAGCCATGCCCACAAGCCACACCCACCATCCAATCAGAGCGAGTATGCAAATTAACCCAAACCAAGATGGCTACAGCCACAGAGAGCAAGGTTTCATAGGTAACAGAGGAAGCCAAGCTTTCCGCCTGCCCTAGCCAGGCCTAAGCCTCCACTCAAGCTACAAAGTTTCAATTATAAAAGGTAAACAAATTCAAACAAATGGCGGCAGAATGGAGCTTGAGAGAGCAGGCCAGGGTTGCCGGCGGCAACAGGGGAAGCAAAACTTTTCGCACACCCTGGCCAGGCCCACCCACTTAAGGCAACAAAGTTTCAATTATAACCCCAACACAAATGGCTGCGGGCCTCGGAGGGAGCCCCAGGCTTGGCTCTGCTCCAGGCTACAAAGTTTCAATTGTAGAAGGAAAATAAATTCCAGATACCAGGGCCTCTGCTTGGGTCGCTAGGGGGCGTGGCCGGCCTGCAAACCACCACAGGCCCCTCACTCAGGCCGCCCCACACCCTAAGGGAAACCTCACCTGATCCGGGACACCCTTCAGGGCAAACCAGCTGGCCCCCACCCCTGTACCAGGCCTCTCTCCTATCTAATAAAAAAGTAATATGCAGATTGATCATCATCGCAACACACAATATAGCTGCCCCCATGTGGTCAAAGATCCTGCCCCCATGTGGACACAAGATGGCCACCACAAGATGGCCAGCAGGAGAGGGCAGTTGGGAGGCACCTGGCCTGCAAGGGAGGGCAGTTGAGAGGGACCAAGCCTGCAAGGGAGGGCAGTTGGAGGTGATCAACCCTGCAGGAGAGGGCAGTTAGGGGTGACCAGGCCAGCAGAGGAGGGAAGTTGGGAGCAAACAGGCTGGCAGCAGAGTGGTTTAGGGGGTAATCAGGCTGGCAGGCAGAAGCGGTTAGGGGCAATCAGGAAGGCAGGCAGGCAAGCAGTTGGAAGCCAGCAGTCCTGGATTGTGAGAGGGATGTCTGACTGCCCTTGAGGGGTCCCATATTGGAGAGGGTACAGGCTGGGCTGAGGGACAACCCCCCTCCATGCACGAATTTCGTGCACCGGGCCTCTAGTATAATATAAAGACTTTTGCAGCCAGAAATGCATAATAGTCATTCAAAGCTGATGTCATATTAAAGCTAAGAAGACAGCTCAATTTACTTTATATGTCAGGTGCCAATAGCTTGAATACTTAACATTTCATTGGGAAAAGATTTCACATCAATTATTTACTAAATTTATTAAAATTGAATTATATTTTCAAACCCTCTAGTTCTCATATGATTCAAATATATCATATTTATTTAAAATACCCCCCAACTGAAACATTAACTGCATCAGAAGTCATAGCAATGACATAGTTAATGGTTTGTGTATTGAGGTTTATTTAAAGATAATTACAGGAATTAGAAAAATCAAAACCATCAACAAATTTCCCAAGAATTTTACCTAGAATCATTATTCAAATTTTCTTCCTAAGAAGATGGTTCTATAAAACAATGTCGTATAACACTAACACTGTAAGATTACGGGTATATTTTGTACTTTATCTGAGAAGTGGATTTCATTCATCTCTACAGGTTTAAGGGCAATCATAAAAATTACACTGTATATAAAAATTACACAGTTATGAAAGCTGAAACATGGGGAAATCCAGCTACATCTATGACTTCAAATTTGCTCTACATCATAGCCTTCAACACCTGATTACATTTTGCTAAAGCTACTCTGCCAGCCCGTGGGTCCAGAAAGTGTTCGAATTTTCCATGTCTTGACTTAAAAACCAGAGGTTTCCAAACTTCTTCAGTTCACAGAACTCTTGGTGAACAAAAATTTAAAATATTCCATGAAGCCCTGTGCATTTGCAACAGCCCACTGAGGTGCTTTGGTACACGGTTTGGGAACCAAACTTAAGCCATTAATTTTTTAAAACAATATTTTACTTAGAATCTCAATGTATAGAACAAAGGCAATATTTCTTATTTTGTGAGTTCCAAGATATAACAATTACATATTATAGTACCAATCAATGTATGTGTGTGGACGGGAGTTTATGAACACAGAAAATTGAATGTCTTATATAAAAGTAAGATTCCAGATTTTGCTTGTTTTTATTCCTATTTTTTATTTTTGTTCCAACCTTGGATTCCATTGTAACAGTAATTCCAAAAGAGTTTGTACACTTTTCTGGTATAATTTGTGTAGTTTAAATAATGTTCACAGATGCTCAATTAGCTTCTGCAGAGTTACGTGCCTATTACAAAATATTTAAGATTTGCTCACAAATCTCTTGGAACAATAAAATAAGGTAAAAGAGAGCTTGAAATAGTAAAATGTGTAAGACCTATACTAAAATGAAAGATGCAAATAAGCATGTTTTCACATATTTGTTCATCTAACTTGTTTTAGGAGATGAGGACACTTTTCTTTAATTTAAATTCTTTATTGTTTAAAGTATTACATAAGTCTCCTTTTTCCCCCCATTGACCTTTCCTTGGCCGCTCTCACCCCCCCGAGATGTGGACACTCTTAGGCATATAAAACATAACCCAAGACTTCAAATAATCAAACATCCATGGTCATAAGAATATGAATTGCTCTTATATTCCATGAGCTTTTAGCTTTCCTATTTGTGAGCACCACTGTTTAATAACAAAATTAATTTTTTATTTTTACTTTAAATAATCATTTTACTTTTTCTTTTGATTAATAAATGTGTTTTTAAATAACAAGGGTTCTTTTAATCTAGTCTTGCTTCCATCTGTAAATAATATAATGTAAAATAATGTAGTAGATCCCTATTGTTATGTGGGAATGAAATGGTTGGCCAAAGAAACTAAGAAAAAGAAACTTTCTGAGGAAAACAGTTTGCCAACAAATCCTATAAATAAGTCTCACCTTTATTTGTGATAATTAAGTTATTAAGTAAGTACAGGGTGGTGCAAAAGAGATTTACAGTTGTGAGTACATGAAACACAGAGTTTATTCTTGTATTATTATTTATTAATTACTGTGTTATTTTCCATATGAACAACTATAAGCCTACTTTTGCCCCAGCCTATAAGTGAGTTAAAAAAGCAAATGTGTATGCTATTGTTTGCCTCATGTCTCACTCCTTTGCCAGACTCAAAGCTCAATGAGAGTAGAAACCATGTTTGTCTTGTTCACTATGAAAGATGCCTGACACATAGTAGGTGCTTGATGCATGTTTTTTAATAAAGTATAAATTAAATAGGAATGGGAGAAAGGGAAAGAGAGGGATGGAGGAACTGAGAGAGGAAGGAGAGAGAGAAGGAGAGAGAGGAGTACAGAATTATGGTTGGCCTCTGTGACTTTTTCACTAACAGAACCCTGAGCATTGTGCCTGGTTGAAACAGTGAATTACCCATCCTCCTTTGCAAACAGGCATGGCCAATGATATATAAATACAAAATGTGGGACTTCCAAGAAAACTCTTTATGCCCTACCACACTCTCTCCTTCTCAATTCTTGGAATACACATGATGACTAGAGGCCCAGTAGTTGTCCTTGGGCCATGAGAGGAAAGCCAGAGAATCTCAGAGACTTCAATCTGATGTCCTGGAGCTTCAGAACTAATGCCGGCAACTGTCTCCTACCAGACTTCTCATCTAATGATTTAGCCACAGTTAAGTAGGTTGTCTGTGGTATTGCAGTCAAATCTAACACTACTTAATACAGTCTCTGAAATGCATGTCATGAATTTCTGGAAGTGGAATTGTTATGCAACTATATTTCACTCCACTAGTAGTGAGACGAGGATTGGAAAAGAGGCGTAAATTTGTTGAAGCATAAATCTAGGAAAAATCATTGGATGTCCAAGCAAACACATCAACAGAAAATAACTCTTACCACAAGGCAATATCATATTTCAAAATCACCAAAAAATCATTAGTTTAAATGTTGACTTGTTGAAAGTGAAAAGTTAGCTTTTCAGTAAACATTATGCTTTAATACTCAAACATCACCCTAAAAAATTTAATAAGACAGCCTTTCATTTGTCATGGATTTGCCACTTAATTACCTATACTCTTCTTCTTTTCTCATCTTTTAGATTTTGTCACTGAGCAAGACTTTGAAAATTCTCAGATTACAACCTTCCTTTATATATCCAGAAAAACCTCCCTAGGCTAGGCTTCAATCTTCTAATCCATAATTACTATAATTGCTTTCTAAATTGTCTTTCTAACTACCCTTTCTTATCCATCTATCTCATCTCACCTCATCTCATCTCAAATCCTTCCATTTCATTATGTCATTTTCTGCTTATACAGCACTGACCACAGGCTCTTAACCACACACTTTTTACTATTATATGCTGTAGCTTTCTACTAAGTGGTAACTTCCTGAGAAGACACTATGCCCATACTTTCCATCATTCTCAATCCTGTCTTCACATTAGAACCATCTGGAGAACTTTAGAAAAAATGCTGATGCCCCTGGCCAACCTATAAAAATTCTGATTCAATTAATCTGGGTTTGGCTCAGTTACCTATATCATTTACTAGTAAAACACCTACCCACCACCAGCAATCAAATCAGCACTGTAGAAACAACAAGCAGACAATAAATTTTGTACACCAGCCACTTCATGCCTTTATTCAAATGATACCCTGGGTATGTGTACTCATATACACACACATGCACACACCCCTACAACCTCCCCAAATGTAATTTACCTATCCTTTGAGTTTAAAGTAAAGTCCCACTTCCTTTGTAAATCATTCTTTGATGACAACTACCAACACTGACCTACCTTTTCTTTAATTCCATGTGATGTACCCACCCACTCCCAATCTCTTTAAGCAGCCTTGGTTGTTATTTTTTCTGTAACACACAATTAGCACCTCACTATATGCTGTCAAGCTGCTCATCTGTAAAATAAGCACAATGGCCTCGCTGACCTCAAAAGTCACTTCCTTTGACTCTAACAATCTATGAGTTTATGATTTGTCTGTACTGCCCAATTTAGCATTTGTTATAGATGCTATTTCCCACTAATTTTTAAGTATTTGTGTATTTTTTGTTATCAACTAAAGTTCAGGTCCCTTAAAGGAATGGTTTTATAGATCTATGGTATTTTCCTACCCTCAGCACCATGCCAAATGCTTAAATGTACACTGACTTATATATTAAACCAGAGTTGATGTCATAAAACAAAACAAAACAAAACAAACCACGGAGATGAGTGGAGGCAAATCCTTTGAGGAAGCAGTTTTCTACAAATTAGGAGAGTGGGCTGGATTATTCATCCTACTCCTACACTCACCAGATATGTAGTAATATTTCTTAAGAAAATTATTTAACATCAGAAGTCTCAGTTTTCTCATTTGTGAAAGGAATTAATAACAGTACCTACTCATAAGGTTATGGTAAGGATTAAATGAGAATATACACACACACACACATATAAAACACAGTATGTGGCATATAATAAGTATTTAATAAATGTTTATTATTGCTTGGATAAAGGCAATAAAATAATTAAGATTGAGGATCAAAATAATAAAATAAGCATTTGATGACTGTGGTGAGACTGGAAATATAGTTTAATAAGTGAATTAATATGAAGTTGCAGTTCAAATACAATTAAGCACTATGCAGAGCATGGCCCTTATCTCAGGCACTGTGGCCTATAAGGCAGACAGAGAACCAGGCCAGGGAATAACTCACACATTCCCTTGTGCCCTTTTCCACTTGTCATTATCCACATTGAAAAGGGCAGTTGAATTATTCACTCAACAAATATTTATTAGTATTTGCCAGATACTGTACTAGGTGCTGAATTATAAAAAACTAGAAGCCCAGCATGTGAAATTGCATGGTCCAGCACACCCACGCCAGTCTTTGGTCATTATAGCATTAGGGCCACAGGATTTTATATATAGAGATGAGTTTTTCTTCATGAATTTGTTGTGCAGTCAGGGAGATAACATATGAACAAAATAGGAACACAAGGCAGAAAGCTGTATTTGACCTAAGAGTTGCACACATAAAGCACTGCAGAAGTTTACAAGAGAAAGAAATAAGGGAGGACTTTAGGGAAGGCGTTACAACCAAATTGGGCCTTGGAGAGACAAAGATTTGGGTTAATGAACACTCTTGCCTTCCCTGGGCAGAAACAGCATAAGCTAAGGCCCAAAAAAGGAAAATGTGGAACACATGGGTAGGTATGGGGAAGGTGAGTAGGGAGTAGACGATAATGGCCAAAGTCATTATTGCTTCCAAATTGAGGTAGGACATCTGGACCTTCTTTTTTTTAACCCTTTTGGCAAAACCTGTATTTTATTTTTAAAGAATAATAATATCCTTTTTAATAAAGAGGGAATATGCAAATTGACCATCACACCATCACAAAGATGGCAGCACCCATAGTCACAAGATGGTGGCACCCAGTCCCCTCAGCCCCACCAGAGTCCCACAGTCCTTTCAGCATAGCCGGGGTGGTGGCAGGCGCACGGTGTGGCTGGACCCGCCCTCAGCCCCCCAGCCGCCCAGGGCTGGCCTGAGGCGCAGGCAAGCCTCAGATGTCAGCTGCCCAGACGCCAAGGGTGGGCCTGAGGCACAGGCAAGCCTCAAATGGCGGCTGCCCAGCTGCTCAGGGCCACCCAAGGCTCAGGTAACCAGGGCCAGCCAAGGTTTGTGCTGCTGTCAGTGGCAGCACCAGAGGTGTGATGGGGGTGTTGCCTTCCCCTGATCTCTGGGTCACCTCCTGCCCCTGAGGGCTCCCAGACTGTGAGAGGGGGCAGGCTGGGCTGAGGGACCCCCCTCCAGTGCATGAATTTTCATGCACCAGTCCTCTAGTTCCTCAAATAAAACATCTTAAATTCAACTCACTTGAAGACAATAACAAATTTACATTTTAATATTCTATAATCTGATATTTTACCTAGCCACCTCAACCACAAAGCAGCACCACATTCCCTAAAAGCAAAGAATTTCATAATCAAATATTTCTGTTGCCTACTTTATACCTATTATTTGTTTGGGCACAGGAGGCTATTAGGATCAAAGTTTCAATAGTTGCCTTAAATAAGATAGGGTGGGGGAAATCAATATCCTGATATGACACTTCTATACCTGAATCTCTACAGTACTGACCAACCCATGAGAAAAGACCACTGAAATGGGAGTAGGTAACCTTGTTCTCTAAAGGGCCAGATAATAAATGTTTTCAATTTTGCTAGCCATATTATTTCTGTCACAACTACTCAATTCTGGTGGTGTAGCTTGAAAGCCGTTTAAACAAATGGACATGGCTGTGATTCTATAAAATTTTGTTTACAGAAATAGGTTGTAGGCCAGATTTGGCCCATGGACTATAGTTTTCTAATCCTATAACCACTGATATTTCTCTCTCAACCTACATATTTCTCTCTCAACCTACATGTCTATTACAGGTTGACTGGACACTTCATATTTCTTCACTCTAGCACCCAAAATGATGGGGCTGCCACTCTCTCCTTCAGTCACAGTGGCAGAGAGGAAGAATGTTCTGAAGGGTCTCCAACAGGAAAAAAATGGTCCATCCTAGAAGTGACAATCATTTCCATTTATAACTTACTGGCTAGACCTGGTCACATGACTCATCCAATCACCAGAGACTTCTGAGTGCAATCATATAATGTCTGGAAAGTGGAGACTCTGAAATGCTTGGCAAGGAGCCTTTGTGACTGCCAGAACCTACTCAAAATCAAAGATTGTCTTAGGAAAAGTTTCCTTTCATATAGCACTGACAAATTGTAGCCTATCAAGGTAAGCTTATAGACATTTCAATTGATCTAATAATCATTCTAAACAGATATAGTTGAAAGACTCATGATCTCTCAAAAGATTTATTCTTCTGTGAGGAATTTATTTGGCATATTTCACTTTATATAATACATTAGAAAGAGTAATAGATAAAAAAGAAAATAAGTGATTGAGTGAAAAAACTGATGGTCAGAGTGACAGATTTCTATCATGAAAAATGTGCAAAATAGCATATATATATATATATATATATATATATATATAATTATACATCTTATCACGTTTCTTAGTAACTTTTTAAGTTATATATTTTCCCTATTATCTAAACTTCAGATCCATGATACCTTTTGATATCAAACAACCAGATTTTTTTCTTTCCTTATATCTTTTGAAAAAAGTAATTATCAGACTCAGTCTAAGAATTCTAAGATTATTTTAGTTGCAAGGATAGACACTAGCAGTTATATATTAATTTTTAAAAGAACTATAGACATTTCCTGGAATTGCCATTTATTATTAAATAGAGGAGAGTAAGTTGAAAATAAGATATTCTATCCACATTATTACCTACCCATCGACATTAATATAAAGAAGTCCATAAACTTGTAGCTACAAAAAAGAACTGTCCCAGTCATACATACTAGTAACAAGTGATAAAATTCCAAATATACAAAGCACATATAAAAAGAATCATAGACTCTTAACTGGAAGAGACCTGAGAAGTAATCAATCCATCTTTTTACACTACTCAATTCTCAAAAGGAAAATCGAGTGACCATGAAGATTTGCTTATTTACTTTGTTATATATGTTTTGTCTATTTTCTTTGACCTACTTCCAGGAGAAAGTTGTAACTACAAACTTTGAATTACTTCTTCTTCCTGTTCTTACCAATAATTCCTACTCATTAATCTTACTAATGCTTTTCAATTCAATAATAAGGCAAACATGTTTTTGAAAGTAGCTGTGTGCCAGGTACTACACTTGGCCTTAAGGACACAACAGTCCACACAACAAATATAATCCCATTTAATCTAGTTGCCTCTACAGTTGGATATACATATAACTGGCATTAGATACTGTGCTGTTGTGCTTTTTAAATTCATTCAATAAATATTTATTAAGTACCTACTATGTGTAAGCACCTACTAGCACTTTGAACTAATGAAGAGACAGATAAGATGTCTGCAGTCAAACAAATTCCAAGCTTTCACATTCTGGGTACGTTGAGGTAAGGGGGGCGGGCCATAGATCAGAGAGGCTGAATATAGGGGATAAACATATAAACAATGAGTTAACAAGAACATATCAGGAAATGAATAAAAATAGTGTGACTGTTTTACCTTGAGCTCCTTAGAAAACAGAGCCTGAAATAAAAGCTTGCATGATAATGCTTTACTGGAGGTACAATTCCAGGGAAGCAACAGTGAGGGGTGGGGAAGGAAGAGAGACAGAGAAGGAGGGTGAGCCAATTCAAAGGGATGCAATACCAAATTGGCCATAGGCTTGCAGCAAATATAGTTGGATGCTTGTCTTTCAGGATATTTCCAGAAAGGCCACATGAAGTTTCTGTCTTTCAGAGCATCATAAAGAAGGGCAGGGATTACGGCTGAGTAATTGATCTGCTGCTTCCTTGCCATCTCTAGTCTCTGCAAACTCTATCAATTGCCCTGCAAATTCTGCCAGGCATCCTTGGGTAAAGCCAGACTCAGAGTCTGGGCCAGCCAACAGGCAGGAGTGGTGGTCTCTCCTTATTAGTTGGCACTGTCTGTGGGGCTGGTTAGCTTCTGAAGGCTACAATAGTAACAGAGGTTAGGATTTTATAACAAGAGGAACTATTGGTCACTAGGGCCATTCTGGCAGGGAAGCAAGGCAAGTAGCTGAAGAGCCATGATGGCAAGGGACACATAGGTGGACCATGTGGGCTTATGGTGGGGCACAAACTGAATTCAATGTAGTTAAGTTATACAGTGAGTGACTGGATGGCTGGTCCAAGGAGGGCTTCTCTAAGGAGGTGTCATTTAAGCCAAGTCTTGAAGGACAAGCCACACTGCAGAAATAGGGAACAACAGTGCCAAAGACCCCAGGTAGAATGAACGTGGAGTGTCTGGGGAGAAACAAGAAGGAAATTAAGTAAGGGAGAGTGGAGGGTGTTGAGAACAGGCAGGGACCAGGTTGTGTGAGGCTGGTAAGGCAGTTGGAGGAACTGTGATTTTATGGTAAGTGTGCCTTACAGTGTCTGGAACACTTTAAACAGGGAAGATATATGAGCTGACTTATATTTCAAGAAGATTGCCCTGGCTTGCTTGGGAGAATGGATGTAGGAGTAGAAGTAGGGGGGCCAGTGAGGAGGTATTTGAGATCATTATCCAAGTGATAAAATGCAGGGGATTTTATAACCATTTTTCTATATTCATAGCTGTTGTTTGGCTTAAAATGTTTGCTATAATTATTGAAATGAGCAATGATGTTGATGTTTGTCCCTTGAAATGTTAGAGTCAGTGTAATAACGACCTCCAGTTACCTGCCGAATATCCCAAACTCCTCCAAGGTGATCCTGTTTTTGAAGCAGTTGGGGTGTTTGCGTGTGTGTGTGTGTGTGTGTGTGTGTGTGTGTGTGTGTAGGGGGAGGGGAGGGAGGGGAACTCTAGTCTTCATTTTATAAATCCAGCCAACCTCCTTTCACTTTGACAACCAACAGAACTCGGTGTGGAACATAACTTTGTGATTGGCATCCAAATCTTAATGCAAGGAAGATAACCAGGTTTTGACACATTGTTATTTTATTTTCCACACAATTGACTGCCTTGACAATGAGTCTAAAATTTTCTTGCAGATTGCTAAGCAGAGTTTTGGAAGCCAGTGCTTGGTGGTAAAGGAATCAGAATACTTAAAAACTGGGACTTTCTTCACTAATTCACACTATCTTGATCCTCTAACCAACTGCATTACTTGGCCAGGGCTTCTTCTTGGCCTCTTAATTCAGATCCTCATCAGGTCTCACCTAGATTATTGCAATAGCCTTTTGACTATTCTTTCTATTTCCAAAATTAACCCACTCTGATTTATTCCTTAGGGATTGACAATTTTTGTCCTAAAAATGTAATTCTACCCCTTAACTTCCTAATTAAAGCCCTGTTCAAGAAGACTCCTCAGCATGACACACAAGGACTTAATAGTCCATTATCTGCTTGCCTTTCCAGCTGTGTGTCCCACCTACCATCTTTCTCCATTGAACTACAGGCAGTCCTCAGGTTACGTCAGACTCGACGTATGTCATTTCATGGTTATGTCGCCATCTCCCATTTATTTATTAAAAAAAAAAAAAAAGTTCCGTCATTTCGACGTATGTACATATGTACTTTATCTTTTTTATTATTTATTTACCACAAGTAAAGGTCAGGAATTGTTATCATTCTTTTAAGTTTTTTTTTACTGTTTCAATTTATTACTGCTGTGCATGTGCTCCATGTGAGTGACACAGGTGCTTATGTAGGTGGGTTCCGACTTACGGCGAATATCGCGTTACCATCACACTATAGGAACGGACCTCCAACGTAACCCAAGGACCTACTGTATATCCTAGCTATATGTCTAATTATATATCCAACTATATCAATAGAACTCCACGAAGTACTATTCCTTGGTATAAGCTATTCCTCTGGCAGAAATTTCCTCCTATCTTTCCTAAGTTCTAGTCATGTTTCACAATTCAGTTTAACCATCGTATCTTCCTGATATGTATGTATGTGCACCCACACCCACAAAAATGCATTCCTCTATACTTCGTACTACCATAGAACCTTGGTTAGGACCTATGTTATTGCAGTCCTTATATCACGTTGAATGTATTTATTTACAGGCCTTCCCCAACTAAATCATGACCATGTCAGGCCAGCTCCCAAAACTTTCATTTTTTTCATATTTCACTCCTAACACTCTGACTACCTGGTGCACACTCAGGTATCAGTAAATGTTTATTAAATAAGTGAATGTGTGAATATTTGTCAATTGGTTGATCTGTTCACCTTTCCACTACCTTTCTACTATATGGTGGTAGAATTCTGAAAGTGAGCTCCTCCTGCTATGTGCCAATTTGTTAGTTTCCATGGCCCATTACAGCAATAAGAAAGAGAATACAAAGGAGAACAATCCTGTTTGCACCAGAATATGTCATATTCTGGCATCCTCATTTCCACCCCAGTAAGCACCTCAAACTAGACAATAAAATGCTATATCTGAACTTGCTAGGGTAATTTTGAAGCCCTGCCAGAGATTCAGAAGTGTTTGTGGGGAAGTTGTGATAGCTGGAAAACATGAACAATAGAAAGCTATTCTGAGTATTCTATAGACAAGGTTAAGGGGCGTGAAATTTTCTAACCTCTTGATACATCTCAGGGTCACGGGCCCCACAGAGTAGAATCAAAGTACTAAACAAGGTGAGGTCACACTACATCTAAGTGTTTGGGTCACAAGTGCTACATCATGACTCCATATATTTTCAAAGTGATGTTTATAAAGTGGTATTCAAATTTTGGGTTGTAAGACCAGAATGATAGGGTCTCTAAGCCTCTGGTAAATAAAAATTGACTGTAAGCTCCTGAGGGTGGGGACCTGTCTGTAAGATTTTGTTAACAATGGCTACATGTCTCCTTGTGCGCACTCTTTAATATACTCTTTTAACATAGACCCTTTAACATTCCTGGCCAATATACCTAAAATAAGAAAATGATTACATGGAACTATTATACATAATGACAGAAATACTACAAGCATGGGTGAGATTGAAAAGCTGCCCTAGAATATAATTCTTAATACCTAGCTTGTAAGAGTGTAAGGCCCCAGGAGTGACTGTAGAGGTCTAACCCCACATCATTGAATTCTGACAAAGCAGCGAGGCAAATTCTTGGCTGAAAAAGATCTCAGCTTAACTTGTTCAGTATCCTTACTTATAGATATGAAAAACTGAGTCTGAAAGCAAAGAGACACGCCCAGGTTTAAAGAGTGACCAGTGGCAGATACTTGTCCCTTGTTTTCTGCTGTTTCCTCCCAATTTCCAAACTTCTTCAAAACCTTGTATGAAAATCTGTCAATGTATAAAAAGAGCCATTAAGCTTTATTCTTTGGGATATACTAAAGACAAAATAGTGTGCAAAGACATTCTTATTAAATATAATGGTTTTGTTTACTGGGGTATCTCCAACAATTAGAATAGTCCCTGGCACATGTTAAATACTGGTTAAAGGAATTGAGTCCAAAACCCAACAATAAGAAACTATAACTGAAAAAACTATAGCACATGGATATGGAGCTATTAACAATGATCAGAAAACCACAATGAGATACCACTACACTCTGAGTGAAATGACTAAAATGAAAAAGACTGACAATACTGACTGCTGATAATGATGTAGAAGACTGGAACCCCCATTACACTGCAGGCAGGAGTATGAATTGGTGCAACCACTTTGGAAAATGCCTTGTCAGCATCTATTAGAGTTAAACATATCTCTTATGCCCTAGATATTCCACTCTGCAATGTGTATATCCAACAGGAATAAGTAAATATATGCACCAAAAGACATGTACAAGAACACATATCATTATTCATAATAGTTAAAAAACTAACTGGAAAGAACCCAAATATCTATCAACAGGAGAATGGATGAAAAATTGTGGTATAGTGTAATACAGTTTATAATGGATTTTACACAAAAAAATATAAAAGAATAAATTATGGCCCTGACCAGTTTGGCTCAGTGGATAGAGTGTCTGCCTGCGGACTGAAGGGTCCCAGGTTCGATTCCGGTCAAGGACATGTACGTTGGTTGCGGGCACATCCCCGGTGGGGGGTGTGCAGGAAGCAGCTGATCGATGTTTCCCTCTCATCGATGTTTCTAACTCTCTATCCCTCTCCCTTCCTCTCTGTAAAAAATCAATAAAATATATTTTTAAAAAAGGAATAAATTATGATACTCAACAACATGGATGAACCTCATTTACATTATGCTGCACATAAGAAGCCAGGCATCCAAGAGTATGTATGGTCTGATTCCATTTATGTGAAGTACAAGAACAAGCAAAACTAATCAATGGTGATAGAAGACAGAATAGTGGTTACTTCAGGAAACTGTTAATGAGAAGATGCAAGAAGAAACCTTCTGGGCTGCTAGAAATGTTCTATATCTTTGCTCCAATGATGGCTACAGGGGTGAATTACATCTTTAAATTTTCAGAAAGCAATATACTCATATTATGTGTCCTTCACTAATAAATTCTTATACCTATTTTACAAAACCTCATGACTTAAAGGATATGAGCATTGAGCATCAACAGTTACTAATATCACAAAGAGAAAAACAACCAGACTTAGGTCCCTCCTCATGAAAGAACACACTGCCACCTATAATTCTGCCAAAAAATTAGAACCTGGCTTTGATAAAGCCTCTGGATCCATAACTGATGTACGGGAAATTCAGAGAATCAAGAAACTAGTTAAACTATACCCTGAAGGTGAAATGAGCAAAAATCCAGACTGTAGAAAACTCTACAGGTCAAATTAACTAGGTTGTTTAATACATCAATTGAAAGGAGGGAAAAAGAAAGGGAGAAGTTCTTAGATTTACATAGATTTAAAAGACATGAATTTTTACTAGGGCAAAAATATTATTCATTAAGTTATTCATTAAACACCGTATTTGTTAACATGCTAAGTAAGCACTGGATCAAGTATAATAAAGATTTAAAAAGCAAATACAAATGGTTGCTTTCCTGGGCAGTAAACATACAAGTGACTCTTTTTTCACAGTTTGGGTGGGTAAAGGCAGACTTTGAGCTGATCTCTCAACCATACTGCAGCTTGTGCTACATCAGTGTGCACTTGCTCATATATTGTGATATATATGTTCTCATATCAGCATGTAACTTACTTCTCTAATTGGATTCTAAGCCTTTCCAGGATGCAGACTGTGATTTCTATTTTTTATTTTTCTTATGAATAGTCCTTGTGCAGGGTTCACAGCGAGCAAGTGCCCATAAATAGGATTGACAAACAAAGTGATTGACTCGTGCCCCTTGGAAAAATAAAAGATGGCACACAGGCCACCAGGTAAATATCACATTGCCCTCTGATGGCCACACCCTCCTGTAGAGAGGGCTATCATCGTAGACACGGAAAGCCACTCACTAGCTCTTTGCGAACACAAACACAATACCTTACTCTGTTGACCAGCATGGTCTTGTGGATCAAGTTTTTTGCCTATAAATTTATGGTTCCAGGACAAAGAAAAAATGTTTTGAGAAAGCCCTTGATGCCAAGTCTTAACAGAACATGTGTAGCAAAGTCAATGACTACCGTGATCTGAACTGGACAGTTCAGATTCAGGCCTGCTTGGACCAGCACCTGATCATAATATTAAGGGGGAAATCTGCTAGCTCTGTCCTTCTCCAATGAGAAGAGGAGTAAAATAAATACATTGGATACCTCTAGTACCCTGGAGTCATTTAGCTACAAAAAGCCTTTAGGAACTAAAGTCCTATAACATCGTGATTGGTAATTTTTTTCAGAATATCACAAGCCCTTGCCTTTGATTCACTGTTGACCATATTATTTCTTACTGTGTCACACAGGTAAATTGGAAATACATTTGTAATCAGTAAACAGAATCAATTCACCCCAAATTTACCCATAATTTCTCTATTAACATTTCTGATGACACCAACTCAACCAATATGATTTTATTTAAATAATTTATACAGGGTAATTTTTTTCTGATTACTCTACATTCTCATTTTAGACAATTTAGAAAATGTAGAAAATCATGAGAAAAAATTTAAAGTTATTATTCCACAAGTTAGAAAAAAATTTGTTTTCCTTTACACATAAAACATGCTTTTATATGTATAACTGAGATCATATATTTTATTTAATTCTGAAACTTTACTTTTGAATGTTATATTGTGAGCTTTTCTACATCATTAAAATAGTTCCATAAGCATTATTTTAATGACTGTGTAATTCCATTAGATACATGTACCACCATTTATTTAATCTTTCCTTTACTGATGGAGTACATATCTTTGATGGTCATTTTGCCTTTTCTGCCTCACCTGGACCATATGAGGATGTGATGATGCAATGGATAAAGTGTAGAGTTCAATACCAGTCTCAGTACTTGCTAGTTAAGTGATTTTGGATACTTTACTAAGCTACTTTGAGTCTATTTCACCATCTCTCACATTGAATAATACTTACTTTACTGTTGTTATAAGGACTAATCTATATGATGTTATGTGCAAATATTTGATGAAGTATGCAACTGTGAATCCTACAACTATTTTTGTCATCATCACTATAAAAATGAATATAAATAAGGCCGTTATTATTATTGAGAGGCAAATGTTACTATTTCCCACTCAAGAAAGTTATGCAATAATCTGCTGCTACTGCTAAAGAATAAATATGCAAGGGTTATCATGGAGTTGATCATCCATTACAGTTTTACCTAATATTTCTTTCACTCTATTATAAGATTGTCTCAATGGTAGTTCCAGAATTTTACATAAAAAATGTCTAAGGAGCCGAAACCGGTTTGGCTCAGTGGATAGAGCGTCGGCCTGCAGACTGAAAGGTCCCAGGTTTGATTCCGGTCAAGGGCATGTACATTGGTTGCAGGTACATCCCCAGTAGGGGGTGTGCAGGAGGCAGCTGGTCGATGTTTCTCATCAATGTTTCTAGCTCTCTATCCCTCTCCCTTCCTCTCTGTAAAAAATCAATAAAAAATATATATTTTTTAAAAATGTCTAAGGAAACAATTTTAGGAAAGGGGTAATCATGGTATTTGCTTAAAGGCAATTTTTGGCTAACATATGTATATTTTACTTAGATATGTTATAGAACAATCTGTATTTATAATAACAAAAGCATAATATGCTAATTAGACCAGACAACCTTCTGGACGAAGCTGGGGCTGTGAGGGTGTGAGGGAAGCCCGGGTCCTGGGTGCCTGCCGGTGGCCAGAGGGAAGCCTGGGTCCCGGGTGCCAGAGGGAAGCCTGTGCCAGCAGCCAGGGTAAAGAAGGCCTACTCTTACATGAATTTCATGCATCGGGCCTCTAGTATCTTATATAAATAATAAAAGCTCAGTGACCGAAACGGTGCAACAACCAGAGACCAGGGCTATCAGGCAGCAGGCATGCGAATGGTTAAGGGGCGATGAGGCGGGCAGGCAGAGGTGGTTAGAGGTGATGAGGCAGGCAGGCAGAGTGGTTAGGGGCAATGAGGCAGGGAGGCGAGTGGTTAGGGGCGATGAGGCAGGCGGGTGAATGGTTAGGGGAAATTAGGCAGGGAGGCGAGCAGTTAGGAGCCAGTGGTCCTGGATTGCGAGAAGGATGTCCGAAAGGTCCTGGATTGCAAGTGGGTGTAGGCTGGGCTAAAGGACCCCCCCACACACACCCAGTGCACAAATTTTGTGCACTGGGCCTCTAGTATACTAGTATATATAAAAGTCTAAGTGACTGTTACAACCAGTCTACCAAACGACCGGTCCACTGGTTGCTATGACGTACATTGACCACCAGGGAGCAGATGCTCAATGCAGGAGCTGCCTCCTGGTGGTCAGTGGGCTCGCTCAGCCAACCTCCCGTGGTCCGTCTCCCCCCCGCCCCACCCCCACCCCCCTGACTGGGTGAGATAGCTCCAATCGGTCCCAATTGCCAGCCAGGACAAGGGACCCCACCCATGCATGAATTCATGCACTGGGCCTCTAGTAATAGAATACTAGTAAATTCTAAAGATGCTTTTTTTACACTGAACAATATTGAGAAAATATCAGCAGGTCACATCAAAATATAATATGTTATTATTTGGGAGACTCATGGAGAGAGCATGAGGCCCAGCCTCTGCCACAGAAGTGCCCACCACTTGCCAGCCTAATCACTCTTAAGATTCCTGCCCCTGTTACTGTCATCATGCTCTTGGCCTCCTCTCTACTCTCTGTACTTTAATTCATACCCTTTCCCATGGTGTTTGGCTTGTTTTTATAGCTATCATTAGCCAATTAGAGCAGCCATTTTCTACCAATAGTTGATCAAGTCTATCACAAGGAGGATTATTTAGTTATCTATGTCTTCTCCACAATTTTTTAATGCTCAAACCTTAAGGACTATTTCTCACTGCCAGACATGCCTTTTAACTTACAGTTCCTGATGTTAGAGCTTGTCCCAAAGCTGACCTCTGAATACATAAATTGTTGTTATAAATTTTTTACAAGAAATGACTGCAAAAATCAGAGCAACTTATTACTAATAAATAAATCACATGAATTTATTGATAACACATAGTGAAACAGTTACTTGATTAAAGGTTATTTTGGTTTCATGAAGGTGATTACAATATAATAGGTAATTTCAAAGAAATAATTTAAAAATCTCAACATCCAATTTTAATTACTTTTTCCTTCATCAATGATTCACATTTATTGAGCATCCATGAGAGCAATCTGGGACCAGACTGTAAAAGCTCAGAGAGATATAAAATAGCTAGAAAAGCCTCCTGAGCACTAACAGTCCCAAACATCCATAAAGCAAGTCACTTTGTATTACATGCCCTCAGAGAAGATATGTCTTTATAATAAATTGGGCCCTAGTTTGTCTAAGTGTATCAATAATTTACCACTTAAGGAAATTTGGAGAGGATCAACAAAACATAAGAATCCTGGGCAAAAATAATCAGACCAAAAGCTCATGAAACTTTCCACCAAACTTGGAAGAGGACTGTCTTTCAGCATGCCTACAACTTAACAGAAATATAAGTCAGGGCATCGAGACTGTCACATAGCAGATACTAATTGTTCCGATTAAGGTCTAACAAGCTTGCTTCCCTGCTGCTCTGAGAATGTCTCTGACTTTTGATCCTGACATCTGTGTCTTACAAGAATTTCACTCTGCTCTGACATTCCTTCTGATGTTGATCCAGGAATTAATGGATTGTGAAAAAGCTGGCAGGATATCATTTAAAAAATAGAATTCCTAGTATACAAGTGATGAAAAGGTATCAGACTTCACATACTCTGGTACCAACACAATTATCAGGTTTGGATGTTTGGGTTTTTTAATGTTAGTCCAAAACAGAACTAAAAATAAAATTTAGCTAAAAAGTTATCATGACAAAACAGTTATTGCAATGTTCTTTCAATAATTAGGAGGAATTCATGTTTTTGAAAATTACTAAAACAAATTCCATATGAGATTATTTGCTCTGAATGAATACTTTTAACATGTACGGTTGACCACCTTTTATGGTATAAGGAATCTGGTGTCTTAATAAAATGGGAAATTTTGCTTAGAAATCTGAGACCTTTAAAAATGATATGAAACGACACTGTGAATACTTATGCCATATCTCTAATAACTTATGTTTGCATACACAAGATCCCAGTAAACTATTGATTAAAAGGAGAACTTTAATTAAGGAAAGTATATCATTTTTAAATGTAAAGAAGTTTAAATTAAAACTGTCTAAAGATGTGTCTTAAATTAAGGGATTCTCTTCAGGATTGAAATTTTACACATCAGGAGATACTGCCTACATTTCATGGCTCTGGATAATTAGTAGATGCCAGTGGATAACTTAAACATAGCTTAGAGTCATTGGCATTAAATGTGTGACAAGCATTAGAGAATATATTTAGTAATTTTAAATGAAAAAAAGTAACAATTTTTGCAAAGCCAGGGAAAACTACCATAGTCAATAAAAATTATTCAGTAAGGAAAAAATTCTGCTTTCGGTCATAATAATTAGAAATTCAACAAGTTAAAAAAAAGATAAGTCAATTTAATTACTAGCACTATAATTAATGTAAAAATTAATAAGGTTAGATATTTTCATCTATTCAAGCAAATATCTAATTTTCACATTAAAAAGAGCATTGTTATCTGGACAGTGTTGCTCAGTGGTTAAGCATCAACCTATGAACCAAGAGGTCATGGTTCGATTTCCGGTCAGGGCATGTGCCCAGGTTGCAGGCTTGATCCCCAGTGTGGGGCATGCAGGCAGCAGCTGATCAATGATTCTCTCTCATTGATCATTGATGTTTCTATTTCTCTCTCTCCCTCTCCTTTCCTCTTTGAAGTAATAATAATAAAAGAGTATCATTGTTTTTAAAAAGCCATGACGATTTTGTTTAGATAGACTGCTTTATATTTTTTTATACCTCATCTGTTATTTCAAGAAATAAGGTGGTAAGTATTCACAGTGTCGTTTCATTTTTACTTTAAAAAGTAAAAATGATTGACAGCATGCTATCATTGATTACTAATAGCCAGCTTAAATTGGTTGGTTTCTGTTATTACCTTATAACAATATTTAATTATTTAAAATTTTACATATAACTTTTCATGACATGTCACGTTCCCATGACTCTAGAAATCATATGATTACTACCAAATTGAGCATTACTTAGTCTTAACAGAAAGAGCCTCCAAATCTACTCCAATCAGGCTCTCCTCACACATCCCTTATTAGAGCACTTTCCGCACTCCACAAAATCAGATGACTGTCACCTGGCTTCATTACATTATAACTTCAGGCCTATCATCTTTATTTTATATATCTGGATTTAGAGAGTACTTGATAAATGCCCAATGAATAAATGACTGAATGTGAACCTACTAGTTTATTTCTTATTTCAATGGTTTCTTTGTATCTGCATTTTATTGTATGCTGACTCAACTACTTTTTGAATATGTATATAAAATGTATGATATATTGAATATTAAGTTAAAATTCATGTGCTCTTAAAATTAAATAATATATTAATATTATTAATAAATACTTAATATGTATCAGCTATATACTTTTTCTAAATGGTCATTTTATAAAAGTTGAATCTCTTTCATATTAATTACACACTGGTAAATTTTTCTGTAATAATTCTTTTATGATCTTTTAAGGACACTCTGATTACCCACTGATAACTTGATTATTTTAAGAAAATATTTGAAAGGATTAAGCATATACATATGACACATGGACACAGAGACACAGAGGGAGAGAGGGATGGGGAAGGTGGAGGTGGAGGTGGGCAAAGGGAGAATAAATGGGGACAGAAAGAGACTTTGCTTTGGGCAATGAGTGCTTAATGCATATGATGCTGAGTTACACACTTGAAACGTGTACCAATGTCACTCCAGTAAATTCAATAAATAAATAAATAAAGTATTGCTTGTATTTAGAGATATCAAGCCTAGAAAATGTGATATTCAGATTAGAAAGTTTCACAATATCCACAATTACCACACCCACCCAGAATAAGTTCTTAAAGTCTAGTGGCATGTGTCATTTTCACTCAGTACCCTTTTTTCTATGTATCTTGTCTAAAATCATCATTATTTAAAAATAGATTAAAAAGTAGTATCCAAACTAAAAAGCAAGACAAGGAGGAGGGGAAGAAGGAAAATAAAATGCAAGATGAAGTAATAAATCAGGGTTTGGCCAAATTAAGAAAAATAAGACTGACATTTGCAAAAGTAAGGCAGGGGTTTAAAAGTATGATATATGACAGGTGAGGTAAAAATAAGATAGTTGGTAAGAAAGAAATGAAAATGAAGAGAACAAATTAGACAAGCCATTCATTTTATTTTTTTAAGCCATTCATTTTAAACCCTTAAAAGACTGCAACTCAGCATCCTGAGACGGGATGTGTCAGAGCTAGCACATCTTTTTTATGCTTCTCAGGGCTTTTTTTCTTCTTGTGCACCATAAAGTATAAATGTTATATTGTTTTAAATAAATCATTTTTAGATTTCAAGTTTGCTTCATTTTGATATAGACAAGGAAATACAGTAAATGTAAATTTTGAATCTGCCTCCATAGTGTATGACAGTGTCAAAAATTTCAAACGTGGTTTGACCATGAACCATACACAAAATAAACTGAGCTTGGGGTTCAGGGCTAGATTGTCCTCACATACTCAAGATTCTGTACTTCTCACAAGGCATTATTCAAACTGTCATAACAATAAAAATCTACCAAAGTGTAATAATTTATTATGATAAAGAATGTATGTCCCATCTGGCTAGACTAGTGTTTACTCATTCTTCTATTTATTTAGGATCATCTATATTTATCCACAAAAATATGCACACAATCGGGTCCCTGGAACCAGTGGCTACTATCCACTGGCTACTACCTAAATTGGTTTTTAATTAGTTGCCCTATTTCCCCATCCTACTGCCACTGTTTTAAGTTGTGAGGCCTAGGGATTTGAAAGTAAATTCCAATATCAGATGAATAAAACATGCTTCTTAGATCAAGAAGATGAGTTTAAAACCTTCCTACACTGCTGGTGGGAATGCAGACTGGTGCAGCCTCTGTGGAAAACAGTATGGAGTTTCCTCAAAAAATTGAAAGTGGAACTCCCATTTGACCCAATAACCCCACTTCTAGGAATATATTTTTTAAAAAATCAGAAACATCAATCAGAAAGAACATATGCACCCCTATGTTCATAGCAGCACAATTTACATTAGCTAAGATTTGGAAACAGCCTAAGTGCCCATCAGCAGATGGGTAAAAACCTGTGATACATCTACACAATGGAATACTACCCTGCTATAAAAAAGAAAGAACTCTTACCATTTGCAACAGCATGGATGGGCCTGGAGAGCATTATGCTAAGTAAAATAAGCCAGTGAGAAAGATAAGTGATCACATGATCTCACTCATTTGTGGAATATAATGAACAACATAAACTGATGAACAAAAATAGATTCAGAGACACAGGATCATCAAACAGACCATCAAACCTCAGAGGGAAGGCAGGGTGGGTGGGTGTGGGTGGGGTAAGGGATCAACTAAAGAACTTATATGCATATAAGCATAACCAATGGATACAGACAATGGAGGGAGGGTAAAGGCTGGAGCTGGGGGGTGGGGGCAAGATGGGAGAGGACAATGGGGGGAAAAAAGGGACATATGTAATACAACAATAAAGAATTTTTAAAAAGATTAGATGAGTTAAATACTTTGTTCTTTAATCAGAAAAAATCTAAATGGAATAATTGCATTCAATATTTTGAAGGCCTCCTGCATACAAGCTATCAATGATTTTCCCTTTTGTATTTTCTTCTACAGAAATTCATAATGTAGAATCTATATTTAGTCACAGTTAAAGTTCAATCTAAGGTGTTATGGAATACTTAAACTTTCAGAATAATTCATTTATGAACTAATCTGTTAATTAATGTTTTTAAATGTTCTATAACACAAATAAATTAAAATAAAAAAGTAATGACAGTTAATAACTTTAAAAGTTCTATAGCACAAATAAATTAATTTTATTACAAAAATAAATTACAAATAATTAAAGATTTAAAGGTAAAAAATAAAAGTACTAGGGGAAATTATTCTTATATACCTAGAAAGTGAAAATTCTGCTTAGCGTGATACAAAACTAAGAAGCTATTTTTTTTAAAGTGACAGAGCTGATTAAATAAAAATTTAATTACAATATGTCAAAGACACTAGAAAATTTTAATGACAAATTTAGGAAGAAATGTATTACATTTTTATGACAGATCATTTAAAAATACTTAACCTATAAAGAATGTTCACAACTAAGAGAAGATGAACATAGCTAATGGGCAAAATTATGAACAGATGAATTATAAAAGAAATACAAGTGACCAATAAACAGAAATATATTTAACTTCACTAACAATCAGTCTATAGATGTTTTAAAATGAGTTTACTTTTTAATCTATGAGGCTAGCACACGTTAATAAAAATAAAGATGCAGGGAAATGGAACATTAATACATCTTTGGATACAATGCAAATAGGCTCAAACTTCTTGTTGAGCTATTGGGCAACGTTGGCAAAAAACTAAATGTGGATATTATTTCTTACAATAATTCTGATTCTATTTATCAAGGTATCTATTTATCTATTTATCAACATCTAAAAGAGTTGTTAGATCCTCAAAGCCTAACACAGTGGAATACATATAGCCATGAAAAGTGGTCTAGCCCAGCCGGTGTGGCTCAGTTGGTTGAGCTTCACCCCATGCACCAGGATGTTGTCGGTTTGATCACCAGTCAGGGCACATGCCCCAGTGTGCGTTTAATCCCCAGTAGGGGCGTACAGGAGGCAGTCGATGGATGTTTCTCTCTCATCTATGCTTATTTCTCTCCTTCTCCCTTCATCTCTCTGAAGTCAAAAACATATTTTAAAAAGAAGAAAGAAAAGTGGTCTCTCTGTAGTGATGTGGAAAGAGATCCATGGTATATTGAATAGTAAAACAAATTACAGAATAGTATTTGTCAAAAAAGAGAAGTGTACAATAGCTAAGATTTGGAAACAGCCTAAGTGCCCATAGCAGATGAGTGGGTTAAAAAACTGTGGTACATCTACACAATGGAATACTACACCGCTATAAAAAAGAATGAATTTTTACCATTTGCAACAGCATGGAGGAAACTGGAGAGCATTATGCTAAGCGAAATAAACCAGTTGGAGAAATATAAATACCACATGATCTCACTCATACGTGGGATATAACGATCAACATAAACTGATGAACAAAAATAGATCCAGAGACATATGGCAGGGGAGGGGGGTAGTTAGAGATCAACCAAAGGACTTGTATGCATGCATATTAGCATGACCAATGGACACAGACACTGGGGAGGTGGGGGCTTACCCTCAGGTGTGCGAGTGGCCAGAGGGGGTGGGGAAGGAGACATATGTAATACTTTAAACAATACAAAAAGACAAGTGTATAGAATTTCTATTTTTGTGTGTGTGTGTGTATATATAGGTGGGGAAGGAGACATATGTAATACTTTAAACAATACAAAAAGACAAGTGTATAGAATTTCTATTTTTGTGTGTGTGTGTGTGTGTACATATATATATATATATATATATATATATATATATATATGTATTTATAGTAATATGCCTAGTAAATGTTATTAATAGCAGTTATCTTTGGGGGGTGGTTTTGGTTGGGAGATTTTCATTTTATGTTTTATAAATTTCTGCAATTTTATAGAAGATCATTTAATCATTTATGGGACGACTCCTACATTTAAAAACTAAATGAAAAATATCAATTAACTGTGATAAAGAAGAGCTGTTTTCATGAAAACAGGTGACCAGGTTACCACATGGGCCTTGATTCTGTTTTACAGTTACAAACAATATGTCTCCATAATTAGAAATGTGTGCATATATAATCTCCCAGACTATTACAGAATAAGGTCATTTGCCCATGGATTTTCCAAGGTGAAAATCCTGGAACAATGGTTAATATTTTAACTATAAGAAACTTTGGTGATGAGACATAAAATAGTGAACAACTAAAGAATGAATTTGTCTAAAGGAAATTCAAGCATGTCCAAACAACTAAAATATAAATTTTTGTTCTAGAGATCATGATATGTGATTTTGTATGTATAGATAAAATATATATGCATAACATATATATGTGTGTTGGGTAAGTGTACTCACAAAGTCTCATTAGCCAAAATGTTCTGATTTTTAATTTAGCTGCCATTTTAAGCTTGTCAGCCACTTCTCTGCCTAAAAATTAAGGCAGCAAATCTCCTTAGAGCAAGTCTTTTTCATTCTGGAAAGAAGCTCCGTAGTGGCCCTTGTTAATTTCACAAACCTAGGGAAAATAGGCAGTAATGTTCTGGGAGAAAACTATCACACAATCTTATCTGTGGTTTGATGAAGCTACCCAAGTCGGCTAGCAAAGACTAGGTGTTCAACCTGTATTTATCAATTGACCATTATTTCAAAATCTATGTTATATATTTTGAAGAAATATAAGCATTACAAGATGCAGAAATAACTCCTCTCTAAAATAAGTTCCCACTAAATGGAGAAAGTTTTCATACTGCTTTCTTGTCTCTTAGTATTTTACTTAGAAAAAAAAGTCATGATATAAATATTGCCCAAAGCAGAAAATATACAGGTTTGATTATAAAAAGATCATTTTTTAATTAATGAGGACACAGGAAGAGAAAGCATTTCTAATGTATAGTAAAGTTCTCACAAAAGCCAAAACACCAGGAAATTAATGCAATTGATATGCACGTTGGTAAAAAAATTATAAGAACCATTGTCATTGTTCTCCCCAAAAGGTTTTCTCTTAATACTCTAAGAAGAAATGTTTAAAGAAAAAAAGCTTAAAGGAATTACTTCCTTTTTAAGTCCTATTCTCTCTGTTTTTAATTTTAAGTCACTACCTAAATGTAGCAAAAGACTATTTTTCTCAGACATCACTTTTTTAAAAGCTATTGTCATTAGAATGTTGCCTTGATTTTTATATTTTCTGACATCAGTTTATTTGGGCTACATTTACTGTCCAGTGTCTAATGACCTTTGCAGAGAGCTTCAAGAACTAAATTCTATATTTTATGATATCAGCATAAATATCTATATACCAGATATATACTGAGTGGCAGATTATTATGACCACCTGATGTTTGTAGGCAAATAAGCCGTACACTGCATCGTATGGGATATGGAAGCCGAAGGCCTGTTCTAACACCTTTGTCTGCAATTACCAAGATAAAATGTCTCCAATTCGCACAGGAACACAAGGATTGGACAGTTGAGCATTGGAAAAAAGTCACGTGGTCCGATGAATCACGTTTCCAGTTGCATCATGCAGATGGCAGAGTGAGAATTTCGCAGAAACAGCATGAAAGCATGCACCCCACATGCATGAGTACAACCCTTCAAGCTGGTGGGGGCAGTGTTATGGTTTGGGGCATGTTTTCCTGGCATGATTTGGGCCCTTTAATTTGTGTGGAACAACGTCTAAATAGCACAACATACCTAAGTATCGTTGCTGATCAAGTTCATCCTATCATGTTGATGGCGTATCCCAATGGAGATGGCTTCTTCCAACAAGACAATGCGCCATGCCACGGTGCTCGTATTGTGCAGGAGTGATTTCAAGAACATGAGAGAGACTTTACCTTGCTTAGGTGGCCCCCACAATCACCAGATCTCAATCCAATTGAGCATCTCTAGGACAAAGTTAAAAGAGCCACCAGGCAGCTGGCTCCACAACTATCAAATCTCACAGAACTGGACAGTGCTATTCATCAGGCATGGTATCAGATTCCTCACATCACTTTTCAACATCTCGTGGAGTCAATGCCAAGAAGAATCACCGCAGTATTGAAGGCAAAAGGTGGCCCAACGAAGTACTGATGGGGTGGTCATAATAATCTGGCCACTCAGTGTACATAAAAGCCTAAGCAACCATCCAACCGTTCGACCATTCGACTGGTAGCTATGATGCGCACTGACCATCAGGGGGCAGTGGTAACTTGGCAGCTGTGGATCTCAGGTGATGCACCTGGAATCAGAGAGGAGGGAGCCCGATTCCAGGGTGTGTCAGGGGAGAACCACCCTCTCGCAATCCGGGACCCCTCGGGGGATGTCGGAGAACCAGTTTCGGCCCAATCCCCGCAGGCCAGGCTGAGGGACCCCACCAGTGCATGAATCCATGCACTGGGCCTCTAGTACTATTATAAAAAGAAAAAAGGGTCACAATAAGATGTAACAGATGAGAGGTTGGAAAGGACTGAAAATTCAGAATATAACTTTGAATAACATTTTCAGAAGTATTTCAAACCTATAACCTGACTTTTATCTTAAAGTTTTCCACTTCATCCTCCATTACCCACATACAGAAAGTCATATAATGAAATATTTGTCTTTGACTTATTTCACTTTAGCATTATTTATTTACTGCATCCAGGTCCATCTATGTTGTCACAAATGGCAAGATTTAACAAGGTCCATCTATGTTGTCACAAATGGCAAGATTTCATCCTTTTTTATGGCTGGGTAGTATTCCATTGTATGTGTATTATACATAAATGTAAATATAATACACATGCCACAATTTCTTTATCCATTCATCCATCTATGGACACTTAGATTACTTCCATAAATTAGCTATTGTAAATGCTATAATAAACATGGTGATTCATATATCTTTTCAAATTAGTGTTTTCATTTTCTTTGGATAAATACCCAGAAGTAGAATTGCTAGATCATATAGTAGTTCTATCTTTAATTTCTTTTTTAAGAACTTGGCTATTCAAGTTTTTGATGTGACATTGGATATCATTCTTATCTGAGTTTCTCTTGATGTTATAAGGTTTCTTTCTACTGCTTATAAGATGTTATATTATCACCATTTTTACAATTTGATTGTGATGCATCCTTTGTGGTTTTATTGGGGTGGGGAGGCTTTATCTCCTTGGGATTTGTTGAGCTTCTTGGATCTGTTGGGTTCTAATATTTATCAAATTTTTGGCCTTTATTTCTTAAAAAAACCTTTTCTGTTGATAACTTTCTCACCTCTTTTTCTGGACTCATTAAATATATTTTAGTATGCAGGTTTCTTTTTTCAGTTCTCTGTTTTGTTCATTTTTATTGTTCCTGTGATAACTATTGGGCTGAACTAGGGAACAAATCACCTCCAATTCCATAGGAGCTGTTAGAGAAGAAAACTGCAGCTACTACAGTTCACCTGGAATGAAGGCATTTAGAATTTCAAATGTAAGAGGAAATTATATTCTAAGTGTAAACACTACCTTTCCACGTACATTCTTCTGCATGGTTTCATAGGTCTCCTATCATCAAGAATCAACAGTTCAAATTCATTTTTCCTCATTTCTTAATACTAGAATCTCTTCTTAAGTCATCTCACCACTTTCCAATAATCACACCATACTGTTTTCTAACTTGTGTTTCCCATTCTTCTATGTAGAATAGAAATATCTTTCTTATTTCTCTTTATTTTAAAACAATGAAATATTCAAGACAATTATATGATAGTAGTAGCACAAAGAACAGAAGGGATAAATGGAAATATATTGGTATAAATTTATTATATTATAATAAAGTAATAAGTATTATTCAAAGATAGGCTATGAAAAGTTAAATATGTATATCATACATCCTAGAGCAACTACATATACAAGTATAGAAGCTAGCTATATAAACACTTAAAACAAAATGAAGAGGATAGAAACTTTCAGCTGTAAGAAGAATAAGGTCTGGGACTCTAATATTAAACATGATGACTATAGTTGATAACACTCTACCATATCATTGAAACTTGCTAAAAGAAGAGAACTTTAGTGTTCTCACATGATGATGTATGCTAATCAGTCAGATGGTGGGAATCCTTTCACATTGTATATGTATATCAAATCACCATGATGTATATTTTAAATATCACATTTTTGTCAATTATACCTCAATAAAGCTGAAAAATAATTATAAAGATGAAGGAGAAGGAGACGGAAAAATAGAAGGAGAAGGAGAAGGAGAAGAAAGCTAATACTTACAGACTACTTACTATGTCCCAGATACTGTGTTGAGTTTTATACACATTAACTATTTAATCCTCACAACAACCCAATGAGGTAAGTATTATTATTGTTGTTGTTATATTATCTATAAAATTAGAGGACTGGATTAGATGGCCTCTAAAGTTCATTTCAACTGTAAAATACTTTCATTCTATTTTTAATCTTTCTTTTATTTAAGTTCCCATACAACATGGACTGTACTATATATTTTAGCACCTAATTATATACTGTAAAGTATATTTCCTAAGTTTCATGTATGTATGTTTCATCTAAAAAAAAAGTAAGCTTCCTAAGAGCAAGGTCTTGCATTGTTCTCTTGTATCCTCAATCCTGGTTAATACATGCCAGAGTATAACTATGGTCTCTAGTTATTGAATTTCTATTTTCCTTCTAGAATAGCACTGTCTTATAGAATTTTCAATGAGTATTTCAAATATGGATAGTGGAACAGAGAAACTAATTTTTTTATTTTATTTAATTATAATTAATTTAAATTTAAAAACCACATGGAATAGTATATTGGACAGTATAACTCTCGAATATATAACTCCACTGTGGCTTGCCAAGGCTGAATTCAGACCAGGATCTTCCCAGCACTTGTTATTTCTGCTACCATTCTCTTCTCTGAAACTTTCTACTTTTATTTCCCAGTGATACATACACAGCAAGTGTCGATAAATAGACTCTTGTCGTATCCTTTTCCTATGCATTGTTGACTTTGTTTAAAAACTTGAAATCTTTTAAAAATATAACAGGATGCTCACTATTTTTTAGGAAATCATGTAGAATTGATTTTCTGATAGTTAACTCAAGAAAATTTGAGTGAAGAGATTAATAATTAATGTCATTTCCATCTTTTGTTACATATATAAAATATAAGCAAATAATGAGTTATATTATTTGAAAATCAGCAATTTGTTGTTATGATTAATGTATTCAAACTAGTGGTATCAACAACAGGTGAGAGGAAACCACTATATGTTTCTTAGTAAAATAAAGCAAAGCAACAGTTTCCAAAAGCATTTACACTTAAGAGTCTCCCTTTCATCAAACAGTAGTCAGCCTTAATAGTCAAAGATTTTAACTAACAATCACTGACAACATTGATCAATCTGAATAGAAAATTAGAAAATATGAGCCAATCCTCAAGATAGTTGGTTTTCCTGTCCCTAAGAATATCCCTTTAATACTGTTTCAGTTCTTCAAGGGAAAGGGGGAAAAACATTCATATTCTTGTCCATTCACACAAACCTCTCAGTGAACATTATTGTTTTGGGAGGAGGGGGTGGCAGGCAGGGTGCCCAGGATGTTGACGGAACAGATAGGATGTCAGGTGAAGATAGAATGCTATGCCCTCTCTAACCAGCTGAAGACTCGGCATGATTGTTTTCTTACAAATAATACCTGTGGGTGTTGAAACTGTTCAGGGAATCTATCAAACACACTCTTTCACTTTGCTGCTGTAACTCTATAAAATTTATTCTCATTTCAAAAGAGTCATAGGCAACAATACCTGTAGGCGGTTGAGTAATTTAAAGAAAATTTGTCAGGTCTACTTTCACTTACTTTACCAGAACAATTCTATATTTACTTGAAGGCTTTAAAATACAACATTTTCTACTCAGTATGATTAAAAATTTAAATATAAGATCACTTCATCTAGATAAAGAGTTGTCTTAACACATAGAGATAATATACTATTAGGATGTTTGAGAACAAAACTTTAATCAATAAAGAAAATAAATTTTTATAATTGTTCCCTTTTTTTACAATTATAGAAGTCATCCATGAATAGACATGAGACAGAAAATACCTAAATAGCATAATAATAGGAAAAATGCATTACTAATATATTAATGCAAAATTATTGTTCTCAGATAAACCTGAAGGCTGAGGTCTATAAACTTATAAAAGCTATCTATTCGAGTTGAAAATTTTGGAAAAATAAAAGTAATAACCTTTCCAGATTAGTTAACTTTTCTTACTAACTCATCTATATCAATAGTAAGTTTACTTTATATTAAGTTTCATAAAACACTTAAATGTAGATTTAAAACAATTTTTTCTGTTATATAATTGGCATTTACAGGCAGAAGTTCAGAGAAAGAAAGAGCTCAATAATGCTTGGTTAAAAAATGTAATTTCTGCCCTGTCCAGGTAATTCAGTTGGTTAGAGCTTGTTCCCCTACACCAAGGTTGTGGGTTTGATCCCTGGTCAGGGCATATATAAGAAGCAACCAATGAATGCATAAATAAGTGGAACGACAAATTGATGTTCTCTCTCTGTCTCTCTCTTAATCTCTCTTTCTCTTTCTTGTTGTCCCTCTCTTCCTCCCTCCCTCCCTTACCTCTTTCACTCTCTCTAAAATCAATTAATAAATTAAAATTTTAAAAATAAATAAAAAGATATTTTCAATACTAGTTCATTCAAAATATTGTAAAATTTAACAATTTTCCATTAAGAGGGTTTATTTAAGGATGAAAACATATTCTTAGATAATCCCCAAATGGAACTTACTCATTAAAATATTTATAATCACATTATGAAAGTATATCTTCCGATGTAATTATTTTAAAATACCATTTTAGAAGTTGGCTCTTATTTTTTGAAGGATTGTTTAATATTAACAAATATAATGTTTTGAATTAAAAGATATTCAACTGAAATGTAAATAAGCTCCCTGTTTTACATAACTTATTTATGATGTAAAAAAGGAAAACTTTTAAGTCCAATCTTTTTACTAAGTGACTTATGTAACAAATAGTTTTCATGACAAGAAGTTCAATTTTGAGCCAGAGATATATAGTTGATATTTGGTAGTATAATCCTAAAAAATTAGAGAAAAAATACAAATTTAAAAATTTTAGTACAAGTCAAATGAAATACTCCATAAAGATAAATGTGTCATGGATAATGAAAAATAAGCAATATTTCATTATCATTTCTTGTTTTATCTCATTGTTTTTTCCCCTTTGTAATAATTACCTATGCACAAACTCTAGATGGCAATATTGCACTTACTGTACTTTCAAGAAAATTGTCACAGTCGGTCCCCACATTGCCTCTTTATCAACATTTTATGTGCCACAGATCTATAGCCTCTTATTATAAGTGTAATGAAGCAGAAGTTATTGAAGCATTTTATTGATTGCTCAGATCACAAGTTTACTGCCATACTGAATTGGCACCTTACTCGCTGAAGCAAACTGCTGACACCTTTTTTAAAAAGTGACAACTACATCTATTTCATGACCAGAAATCCATTTTCATCTCTATCAAGACAAGAATGCAATTTTCACTTCATTTAACTGATGTTAGGCCTGCTCAAAGCATGACACTTAGAAAAAGACACAAGTTTAAGGTTCTTAAAATACTTCAAGTAACTAGAATGCAGCTTGGTTTCAGGGGGAAATGCACCACTCAGATCTACAAAACAACCTAATATTCTAAGAAATTACTCCTCAGAACCTGCAGAAGCAGTTTTCATTTTTGAAACATTTGCAACACAACTTTAATGTTTTTAATAGTAAGTTATATTTACGTGTTATCGATTTTGTTCCAAGGTTTCAAAGAACATCAAGAAGTTCAAAATTGAAATATTTGGGGAATTGAGACAGGAAGGGTAAATCAAGAAAAAAGCACAAATTTTAATGTACATACAGATGGGGATCGAGTGCAGAGCAAAGTACTGTATTACGTACTTGAAGGTTGCTAAGAGAGTGTGTCTCAAATGTTCTCACCACAAAAAATAGTAATTCTGAGATGTGGTAGAGTTGTTAACTAATCCTACTGTGGTAATAATTTTACAATATATTTGTATCAAATCATTACATTGTACACCTTGAACTCACACATCATTATGTCATCATTATATATCTCAATAAACCTGGAAAAAAGTTTTTGTTTTTAGAAAAAAGAGTATATATAAAAAATGAAATAGAAATAGTTATTCTTTCAGTAATGTAAAAACTCATAAATGATTTTGATTGATCAAAGACACAAGACAAACTGAAAAGATGATCTGAAAAGACAAACTTTCAACACTTTTTTATAGAAAATTAAAATACTAAGATTTCTTTAAAAGCACATTTTGCAATAAACAAATTCTGTTAGCACTAAATGTAATTCAAGCATATTCTGTATAGTAATTCTATTGTGAATAGAATTATATTTTACTATTGATTTGATATCTAAGTATCAAATTTACTAAAAGTGTAGTTAAAAGTGAACTAACACTAATTTATAAATTTTTTAAGCAAAATCTAAGGTTCTTGGCAGAGGTTAGTTTCATGTAATAATAAAGTACATTTCAGTTTTAAACTGCAAAATCAATATATGCTGAAGTTGGATGGTCATTTCTTCATATAATTATAAAATTACAGTACAGTTACAGTTTTAAAAGTGAAACCTACTTTTGAAATACATTTACTGTCTGAGATTTTTAAACTCAAAGCACCAAATATGGAGAATTTAGAAATAGTGCAAAATAGCATTAAAAAAACTACTTAAATTAATTTTTTAAAAGGACCATATACCACAAAAACTTAAATCAGTTAGGCAGAAAATTAAACTATTTAACAAACTTCATTAAGTAATGATTTATTACAAATAACCCAGGTTCACATTTCTAAATTAAAATTATAAAAATAAAACTGAAGCTTTGGATATAAATAGAAGTTGTCAGGTTTTTTTCTATACAACACTAAAGTTAAGAAAATGCCCTAAGATTGTAAGAAATATTTGAGGGTGTCTTACTGTTTATGTAATCAAACAAGCTAAAATTTAATTTCAAAGTTGGTTATTTCTTTCCAAAGAGCTGAAAATTAGGAGTAGGATTACAAATCTCTTCAAGTTTTTTTCATGTATAGCTACCAAAGAGACCATGGTTTTTTTTTTGTTTTTTTTTTTTGTGTGTGTGTGTGTGTGTGTGTGTGTAGTGTTTTCATAATTAAGATTGTGGTTGTTATGATATTATAATTAGCTATCCTTTGTTTCTGTGAATTTCAGAAATTACTATGCAACCTATAACAACTGGTAGGCTATTCTGTAAACACTTTAAATTATTAGAATTGTATTTTTATGAGCTCTTGTAAAAACTGGTATTTTAAAAGAAGATTGCTATGCAATCATTACACAAAAAGTCTCCAAGAATTTTGTTGGTTGCAGGAGGAAAAAAAAAAATCAAAGCAGTATCAAAATTGGGTAGACATTCCCAGAAATGAATGTTTCCCCAAAATCACATTTGTACTAAAGATCAGCCACTCCGAATCATTATTTATATAGCCTCCTGGCACAGATCCATGGACTTTTATGCATCTCTACAGTGTTTCTGAACAGACTGACACATATTTTGTTTACTGACAGCGACTAAAAGCTCTATGTAGGATCATAAATAAAGAAGATCATGTTTAAAAATCACTAATATCATTTTAAAAGGTAGTGCAGGCTTGTGTTTTGGCCTCTGTTTAGCTGTGTTAGGCCTATGAATGACAGCTTCCCTGCTTGAAGCACACAGAAAGCACAGCCTTCCTCATTCACTGACAGGACTGTGGCCTTTTCACACGTTCCTTCCACAGCAGTGTTTGTCCCCAAACACTGGAACTCGACACAATGGCATTCCTACTTCAACACCCCCACCAACAGCACCGCTACATAACAAGAATGCTAATGAGATGGAGCAGGCCCTGTCTCCGAAAGTGTTAACTGCATTTTATATTAACTCGTTTATGCTACTTCAAAAATTACAAATTAAATAGAT
The DNA here is from genome assembly GCF_027574615.1 of Eptesicus fuscus. NCBI lineage: Eukaryota > Metazoa > Chordata > Mammalia > Chiroptera > Vespertilionidae > Eptesicus > Eptesicus fuscus. Next base: position 62,922,936 of record NC_072485.1, read on the forward strand.
TCTGCTTAGCTCTGAGCAATTTCTAAGATGTTTCCACTTTTAAGAAAATAAATGTGAAAATGTGTAAGTGACTTTATGCTGTCCTAAATATATCGCATTTTATATACACGAATCTGTATATCTTTAAGACCACACAAATGGGCTTAACTTGGTTACATGCTATAATAGCCAAGTTAAAGTTAAATATTAAAACATGACTAAGTTTATAAACATAAATACAGTAGTTCTGACTTTTAAAGCTATAAGAGTTTACTTAGCAGAAATTTCCTGATTCTAAAACAGCAATTTAAAGTCTACTATCTTTTAAGAGAATCCTAGCAAAACAATATTGCTGTTTTCATATATAATCTCAGAAGTGGAATAAATGGAAATTATATTAAGTGTTCATATAACCCTAAAATGTGTAAGCTTAGATTCATTAAGGGAATCAGAACCATCATCCATCTCCATTTTCTCTATCTAGGGATTCCTTAACACAGTCTTCTATAAAGCTAAATAGAAAAGGCTGTCCCTAAGGTCAAATGAAGTAAATGCAGTTCAAATAAAGTTCATTAATGCTGAGAGGAATATTTGCTAAGTCCACTGACAAAACTGTGGCCTAGCTTAACACTTCAGCACTGATGATCTGATAATGGTCCTACTACAGTAACCTTTCTAAACTGCAAAATTTTAAAGTAAATCATAATATAACAATACAAAAGAAAAGAGATTCAAGAATATATATAATTGAGAATATCTAAAAGAAATAGAAATGTGCATGAAACGCATACTATGCAGATATCTATTTCTTTTTCCCCAGTTTTATATTTAAAAATACAATTTAAACAAATATCATACTAAAACTATTGAGTGCAAAGCTTTGTTATAACTTAGCGAAAGAAAAAGGTTTATTTATGAATGGCAAAGAACCTAAGGTTTTAAATATTTCTAAATTTGGCATAATGTTGATAATATAGACAATTTCAGAGGTGCTAAAATGTTAATTATGTTCATATTTACATGTAATATTTATTTTAATAAATATATTTTCATCAATTTTTAGTAGTAATGAAACCTTTACATTCAAAACAGCAAGTCTTAAAGCATTTTCTTTTCTTACAATACACAGAAAACTTCTCAATCTCATAAAATGTTTATCTCTATTTAAATTTTAAATATTGAGGACAGTGGAAGAAAAAAGCATGCATATGTACTTTCTGAGCTGTTTTTTTTAAATATCTGACACTCACTTTTAATAAAATTTAGAAAAATTTTAAGTTCTTTTTAGGTTTGATGTAAACAGTGCTTTTCTTGCACTGGAGGATGGTCTCATGTTTTCTTTAACATTAAATAATTTTAAACTAATTAATGGAATCAAATCACTTAATACCACATAAGTGACTGTAATTAAATTGGTCAAATCCATTTTATAATATTGTATAATAAAGGTTAAATAATACTTTAGTTAAAGTAATTTAATCTAAATACAATCAAATATATTTACACTAGTTTTTATATATATCAGCTTAACAAAGTATTAAAAATAAGATCGGATTTTTACTTTTTCATATTTATTATAATAAATAGCCTTATGCATCATAATTATTCATCTCATTTATGGATTCACTGAAATTTATTAACCAGGCAAACCAACTGAATTTTGAGAATAAAAGTTTCTCACGGGAAGCTGTTTCTTGCTAGTCCTGGATACCTTAGTTCAAGAATTTCGTCAATACAAGTTGTTCTTTTCCCCACCAGACAGCAGGAGGTGCTGTGTGAACACTGCGACTGGATCTTATTCCCACCTCCCCTCCCCCTGTACACAGAGAATAATAGCATGATGCTTTCAAAATATTCATTTTTCAGCAGCCTGTGACCTGAGAAAATGAGCCCAGTTCTAAAATGAAACCTCCCAGTTAGAAATGTAAAATCTAGCTCTTATTTAACATGGTAAAATGTATGCTTAATTTAAGGTTAAATGCAAAAAGGATTCTAAAAATATGGCAACTCCATTTTTATTTTTTAAATGTCATCTATCATTCTGCTTTGCGACGTGAATTCTACTTTGAAATAAGTCGGAGTCTCTGTAAGTAGTTATAAAAATATCAAAGTCTTCACACACACTCACAATTGTGGAATGGGTATTTAGAAATTAGAGAAAATTTTACTTTAACCTAATTCAAATACATTAATTCTATTTCTATACTTTCAGGTTCAGAAACATACAAATTAAATAAGCATAAATGAGTTAAGTTACTCTTGACAAGAAGTTTAATTTACAATTTTATTTCCCAGAATACAATTAGTTATATTTTAGCCCAACTTCTACAACAGCAATTCTAATTGCATACCGGAAAAAAAAAGAAAAAAGACTGAACATTTAAACCTTCAAATGATTTAGGAGCTATTCATTTCCTTATTTAAAGTAACTGGCTATAGAATTTCCACATAAGAAGTTGCCTTTGCTTTGCACAGTATGTAGCAAGAAAAGATGAGACATATGACATCCCATACCAAAAGACAGATACAATTAGCCCCATTATTGCTGGCTTCGAGATTACAGAAGAAGCATTTTGGCTCCCTAACGGGCACTGAGCTCACAAAATACATGTCACAGTTCTTTTATGACACAATGCCAATCCTTGCTTCTATACAATCACGTACATTTTAAAACACAGAATTAAGCAGCTTTTAAAGAGGGATGACTCACCTGTTTATAGTATTTTTTTGCAGACTTTAAGCGTTGGTACAAGGCCAAAAGAACTCCTTGGATGTATATCTTAGCTCCTGAGGGGCTGAAACCTTCTCCCTTAGAGACCCAAACTGGTCCCCGCAAAGGTGTGATGGAATTTTGCAAGCATTTTTCAAGCAGAGGAACTATGCAAGAAAATAAGGGAAAATAAATTCTTTTGACCAGACGGAAATACACAGCCTGGAACACATAGCCCCAATAGCAGAGCTAACTCTTAACATCTATCATTTATATCTGACCTAGGTTAAGTCTTAGAGAGGCAATTCCTGCATAACTAGTGGCCACCATGAAGGATGTACTTATATTGAGACACCCCCCATAAGACTCATAAGCGTGTGAGCACACCTGAATAGTTCTGAAGTGTGCCTAACTAGCTGCACCGAGTGTCATGGTGTGCACTGATTGCCTTATCTTCTCATTTATCACAGATGAGTTGGAACCAACCTTGCTGAAATCTACTTGCATTGTCCTGATAAAATGGTAAGATCCATGTTGTTTCTGTGTATAGCTTCCCGTCGAGGAGTCTATATCCCTAAAACATCACATCTGGAAATTATTCATAAAATATAATCCATACCTTTATAAGCCACCCTACTCAACTCTTCATTGCTATTGCTTAAATAACCCATAAAACAAGGAGGCAAGGCTGTTTAAAAGTTAAAGGGAGACTCTTAAGCAAGCAGTTTATCATGCCTTTTTTTTTTTTTAAGTTTGGGGGATATAAGCTGGTGAAAGATTTGGGAAAGCTATTCCAGTATGTGCTTTGTAAACAGAAGATATTTACTTGTGGGTCTGTACTGCAACATCCATAAGGACATAACAGACATGTTTATACACTTTTTCACACGATTAGCTTATGAAGTCTTTCTAGTGTGAAATAGTCAAATAACATGGCAGCTAGATAATATTTTTCAGGATTTAATTTCCCTCTAGAAAAGCAGAAATAAAGAAATAAAATATATATTTTAGGCACATTTGGGAACCCAGAGAAATACACATATATTTTTTCTTTTACTTGAACTTTGCTGGTGTATACATATAATGCAACATAAACATATAAAATAACTATATGGCTTGGCTTCCTTATTCTGATACATGTTTTTACTCAAAAAGAATTTGAATGGATCATCAGCAAAGAAGACAGGTCCATGCCATTGGTTATGTTATATGTTGCATATTTTATGCAGAGAGGCTGAGCTAGCAATCTGGAAATTGAATTACAATTAGGTTCAGCTGAGCTGCTGAGCAACTGAGTTATGCAAATGGCCTTTGCTACTGGTATTCTGCTGAATTTTGCTCTTAGAAAAATTCTGCATTTGATGGCACTAAGTTCTGCAACTCTCTACCAAGATACAATTTAAATTATTTCTGCTATATTCAACACTAAACAGAACATTGGAAACAGAGTTTAAGATTTTTCTAAAACTACTATAAATAAAGTTAAAAGGAAATTATGACCCAATGACTATTTAGACATCTTCAGATATGAGGATGAAATTCACTTACCCAGTCTAACAATAAATTCCTAAAATCCACATATTGAAACCACCTTATACTCTTAGAGCAACTGCATTTCTCTATAAATTTTATCAAAACAAACACCTCAAACTTTTTAAAAATATTTAAGATCACACATATTATTTAGAAATAAAAAGTAAAAGAGAAACTTATTTTCAGGATCATAACTCTTTAATTTTTCAAAAATGTATAGTACAAATCCACCTTAATTATAATTTTTCCTAAAGAAACCTAGCCTCAGAATTATCAGTGCTTTTAGTTAACTGCTACACATTCATATATTACTGTGTATTATTAGATTTTAATTTGTATACTTTTAATTGGTACAGTCATTGAACATAGCAGTTTTGAGCATGGAAAGGCATACATGAGTAGCTGTTAATTAAGTTAAACAAGTTAAGAAATAGGTAATAAACTTGAGTAATTTACATCCTAGATTTAATCTTGAATTTAAACCTGAGAAAATTTTATCAGATTCTCTACCCTGTTAGCCTTATTCATCTATGCTTGTCACAAAATAACTTTCAAATTCTTTATGTCAGTCCAAGGGATTCCAAAGAAAAATTTCATAGGTCTTCTAACACAAAACTGCTTTTTTCAGAGTTCGAAACCTCCATAAGAATTTAAGAAAAAGAATACAGCTTAGAAAAAAACACACCACACAAATTATATCAAAATGCACGCTGTGTCAGAATTGATATTGGATGGGAAATAGCTCCCATGCTCCACATGATTTATATAATTAGGAATACTATGGAAACCAGAAACAGTAAAGCAAAGAAAGCAGTATTCACAAGCAGGTTTTATAAGGGACTTCAGAATCTGCTCTGAACTTGTTGAATAATCTGTTCAGTATTCCAGAATCTCCCGGCTGGAAGCAGGGTCCTCATTATAACCACGAGAGTGCTAATAAAGGTTAGCCTCTGAACTAGGGATTAGAAGGCTCTTTCTTTTTGGAAGCTGCAAACTAGTAACTTTGATGATCTTCTTGAAAAGGAAGACAAAGCACACTCCAAGAACAAACAATGTTTCCACTAACTAGGAAGGTACAGAAAACATAAGAAAATGATACGCCTAAGTACTTAGAAAGGAAGTATAAATCTTAATATACTGAAAAAAATAAAAAAATAAAATTTATTAACCATTTAAAGAACTCTCCATTAAAAAAAGCATTGGCCTAACAGGATAGTTATAAAACGTAATAGAAAATTTGATTTAAAAACTTGACTTTTCAACCCCAACTAATAGCTTTTAAGGTAAGAATTATTTTTTAAGCACTTTAATTGATATTCATATTATTCTATACCAAAGAAGACTCGTGAGTTTTCTTAACCAATGGTTTTCTTTCTTTCATGTAGAATTCTCCTTTTCTCTGTTTCTAAAGCAAAAAATGTCATTCTGTTAAAGAAGACAGAAGACGATTGCATAAGGATTTGCAGGAAATAAGAGCAATGGTTTGAATAATTGAGAAGGCTAACCCCTATTTTGTAAAACTACTGTTTGAAATTCTCTGCTATTTAGATAGTCCCTTATTCTGTAAAAATAACTTTGCTTTCTAGCCTGCTTGAATAATAAGGAAGATAAACTTAGCTGTCTGACCTTGTAGGCCAGAGACTAGATATACCCATACTCTCATGCCATGCCAGATGTATTTTTGATGTATTTTTTAATTGGATAGAACTGTGTTGTTTTCAAGGACACAAGCTTCCAGCAAGATAACCACTAAGCACACATAGGGCTGGCTCTTTAATAAAAAAAAAAATTCTGCTTGTTGCTCTGCTTAGAATTTGAATTCATTTTTCTCTAAGCCAACTGGTGTATATTAAAGTGTAACTCCAAACTCTCAAAGCATTGCTTGTTTTTTTTCCAGTCTTCTGCAACATTATCCTATCTAATAAAGAGGGAATATGCTAATTGACTGTCATGCCCTAACAAAGATGGCATCGCCCACAGCCACAAGATGGCGACGCCCAGTCCTCTCAACCCCGCCGGGGCGACAGGCGCACAGCACAGCTGGGCCCGCCCCCAGGCGGGTCTGGTCGCTCCGCACGCCTGCCTCCAGAGTCCCCCAGTCCCCTCAGCCTCCCAGCCACCCAGGACCAGCCTAAGGCATAGGCAAGCCTCAGATGGTGGCTGCCCAGCCCCCCCAGGGCCGGCCAGAGGCACAGGCAAGCCTCAAATGTTGGCTTCCCAGCTTCCCAGGGCGGGCCCAAGGTGCAGGCAAGCCTTGGATGGCAGCTGCCCCGCTGCCCAGGGCCACCCAAGGCTCAGGTAACCAGGGCTGGCCAAGGCTTGCGCTGCTGACAGTGGCAGCAGCAGAGGTGTGATGGGAGCATTGCCTTCCCCTGATCGCTGGGTCACCTCCCCCCACCCCCCCAGGGCTCCTGGACTGTGAGAGGGGGCAGGCCGGGCTGAGGGACGCCTCCCTCCAGTGCATGAGTTTTCATGCACTGGGCCTCTAGTCATAAATACTTTTCAACCTTGGAAAGAGCGTAAACCTAGATGTTTCTATGGGCTAGCAAAACCCACAATATATACATAATGGAAAAAAAAAAGTCTTTCCCAGAAAATGAACTCCAGGATATTATTTTGTGTGTCCTGCCAAACCATGAGGTTCTCCTTCAAACTGCTACTCAGAAATAATGCTCAATTCAAGAAGGTTAGCTGGCTCCTATTATCCTATGTTCCATCAAGATTTGTGTGCATAGCTACATACAGCATTTCCCTTATGGCTGAAGTCTTTCTTATGGGTGTTCTCCCTATTTTCTCCTATTTACATGACTGTGACAAGAATTTTGCTTCTCTATAATTTCAATATTTTCATTAAGCAAGTCCTCAACATTTTTATTAGATAAATGGTTGGAAATTAATCACTCCTTAAATTTATCAACATGTATAGATGAGTCAAATTTGATCATTTCATTGAGATCATTTCTACCATTGGAAAGGTGAAAAGTTATATGGATGATCACTTTTTATACATTTTGTTTATACATTTATGTAATGTTACCACTATGGGGCACTTTGAAATTAACCTGATAGTTCCAATGGGTTTGGAGTTAAAATTGACAATGCTGGGTAAATAAAATCATGTGACCAAAAAGAGTAACTTCACTAGCTAGGGTTAGTACTGAGCATATTGGGTAAATAGATCATATGATTAAAAGTAGTAGCTATATCAGTTTCATAACCATCAACCTATACTTTTCCCACTCATGATATTCCATTTCCTCCTCCTTCTTTTCTACCTGTTAATATAGTCTCATCCTTCAAGGCTCATATAAAACGTTATGTCCACTGGCAAAACATCCCAGGAGCCCTAGTTGGTTTGGCTCAGTGGATAGAGCATAGACCTGCAGACCGAAGGGTCACAGGTTCGATTTCGGTCAAGGACACATGCCCAGGTTGCAGGCTCAATCCCCAGTAGGGGGTGTTCAGGAGGCAGCCAACCAATGATTCTCTCTCATCATTGATGTTTCTATCTCTCTCTCCCTCTCCCTTTTTCTCTGAAATCAATATATATACATTTAAAAGTCCCAAGAACTTTAGGCACAATTAATTGCTACCCCATCTGATTCCCAGAGCTTTGTTTATACTTTTATTTTTCCCTTATTGATTTGTATTAGTCCTTACTTTCCCACTTCCAATTCCATTCTCCAGTAAATCATAAACCCTTTGTTCTTTTACGTGTTCATATTTTTCAGTTTTGTAAAAGCAGTGCTCAATAAATGATTACTGGATGAATAAATATACTTTAGAAATATACTTTAGAACTATACTTTAGAAATATACTGTGGAAAGTCTTTAGGTAAGTTTTAGGAGGATAAAAATATGATCAAATTTGATAAATAAATGTAAATATACAATAATTTTGAAGCAAATTTAAAGTATGAATGTATGATGGTTTTATTTTAATTTTCCATTTAAAATTATTTTGAAGACTAGGAGGAAAATAAATATAAGAAGAAAACAATATGATTTAGTAATGAAGCATTAACTAGACAGGAAAAGGCCAGAGGTGGGTATTTTAAAAGTCCTTGGGAAATCTTTATGTCCTTTATCCTACCCTGTCATAAATCATGCTACCATGGGAAAAGATACACAATGAAACTTAAATAACATAGAATTAATATTAGATTAAGGTCAAAATAGCTATTTTAAATAATAAAGATAATTCCCTCTAAGAACTCCAAACACAATGAGTTCAAATGCTATCCATAAGAAAATCAACTGTTCAGCCTTCAAGAGGACTTTATATTAAAACCACTTCATCACTGATAAGACACTTGAATTTATTTGGATTTATAATGGGAACAGAAGAAGGATTTTTGACAAGGAGCCAAAAATCCCTCTAAAGAGAACCACAAAGCTAATGGAACTTACCAAATAGATATAGACTCGAATGATCTACCAGTTTCTATACCTAGGGAACATATAGCTCTTGTCAACATCTCACTTGAAAAGAGACACTATATCTAGTACATTTGAGTCTATCATGGAAAGCTAAAAAGATTATTTTTATTAATATAGTTTCAAAAAGCATTGGAAATTGTCAAAGTCATTAATAACCTGCTTCAAGTTATAAATTAAAATTCATGCCAATTAAATATCCAGAATCATAATTTATATAATATTATAATTTTCACATTTCAGTCAGATACATGAGACTATGGGGGGAAATAAAAGAGCACTGCCCAGAGCATAATTACCTACAAAGAAATTTCTATATGCTCTTTGGCAGCAAGTTTTAGATCTCAGTCTCAAAAATACAGGGCTATAATTAACAGGATATTATTTGGAAATTTCCCACCAATTCGATTGGAATTTATTTTTAAATGAAGTTTATCTAAAAAGTCTCTTTTGAATGAAACAAAGTGAGTTTTTAAAAGATACTAAGATTTGAGTGCTTCCCATCCTGAAACTATGCCTAGAGGGAATCTGAGCAGGTGTCCAGCTATGTGTGTGTTTCAATGCTCCTTACCCAGCTTAAGGTAATAGTTGGAAAACTCCGGGTCCAAAAGCAACCAATAGATGCCACTCAAAAGCATGGTCTGCTGGGAAGATTGAAGGATGGAGAGCATACTGTCTCCTATTGTTGCTTGATTTATATCAGTATGTTTTCATTCAAACACAACTAAACTAACAGCTGCTGTGTACTTTTGTTTACATGCTATATGTCAAATCTTATTGTCCCTGAGGTACTTATGAGAAAAGACTTAGCAGTGGTTTTCTTAAATACCAATGCCTACCCAAATTTGGATTTTTCCTCCAATGAACAAAATGACAAGTACACGATTGCTATACTTAGAGCAATCTTTCACAGCTGCTTTAGTTTTTCAGTGATCCTATCAAACTGACGGCATATTGCCTGTGGGGTCTACAGTGTTATAATACTGCCATAAGAGACATTGATTTGTAGGATAGGATCAAACAGAACAGGGATGCACTGGGGAGAGGGATTTTGTAGGTCATATTGTTCTTACCTGAGTAAAATTTAATTTAGACATTGCGACCTTTACAGAACACCTGGTTATTTTAATTGCTGATGTGTGGGTGAACGTTGACACTGGGGCTTAGGAAGTATAAAGTCTTAGGAAGTCTCCTCTATTTTGAAAATGCAGCCTGAGTCATGTCTTTTCTTAGACTGAACGAAGTAGCTGTGCATTAAATATGCTGGCACATCTTCTGCTTGAGCAAGTGGACCGAAATGGTGTGAATTGTTAATGCCTTGCTGCTTTGGTTCACGGCTTGTGATTGATCATTTGTAACTATATCTACTCCTTGTTCCATGAAATCAAGTATGGAGTAATGGGTTCATCAGATTTTGGGGTTAAATTGAGAGTGAAGAGGTACTGTGTGTGGAAATAAGAGTTGCCATGTTCAGGGCTGGCCTTGTAACAGCATGGAATCTAAAGGCGATATTCAAAACCACTTCACTCATCATACGCTTACTGATTCTGAATAGGGCCCATTTGCAGGGGACATTTGGTAGTTTTCCAATACGCTTTATGCCTCTTTCTACTTCCACCACCGTGCACATCTTTTTTTCATACACCCCCAGTAGCACATTGGTGGAACAGGTCAGCATACACAATTCATTTATTTAAATAACTTGATTTATACAAGTAGAAATGAGCTAGGATTCTATTGTCTAAGTCTTGCCTTTCCCCTCAACGAAAATAATAGTGAGTGTGTGCCTTTGAAAATACAAGTATTTTGTGATAAGGTTGCTTAAAAAATGTTCAGATTTAACTGTATCTTATCTATTTTTATGTGTCTATGGTCTATACCAACACATAATAATTGAATACATATTACCGACTTTTGGAAAATTTAAAGAAATGTGAAGTATCTTAGAGTTAGTTTTGGAAAGTACAATGCATAAAACTTAATAAATAAAACCAACAAAAATCAGAAGTAAAGGCCTTTAGAAATGTCATTTTATAATTGCTTGCTGTAATAAATGACACATTTTTTGCATTATAATTTTAATTACTATTCAGAAAATCTTAACCCAAAGTGTGTTAACTGAGGCACCAATTAACTTTTGACCCAGTAGGAAATAATATAATAGAAAACATAGTAAAACAAGAACAAAATCAAATATACATAGCACTTACACATGTACTAGTAACATTCCAAAGCAATCTAATTGTAAAATGTCTCAAAATTGTACAATTATGTTGTAAAGTCACAACTAATACCAATCTAAAAAATAAAAAATATATACCTCGAGCCCCTTCTTTCTCTTTTCTTTCTTCCCTTCTCCCTCCCCCCCCCACCCTCCCCCCAGAGACTTAGGAGATGGATAATATGGTTTATAAAACTGTTTTTGTCTCCTTGAATGCAAATGTTAAGGAAACAGATTACTTGCATTTAAACATTTTATGTAGGATATAAAATATACATATATGTCATAAAATTTATATTTTAAATGTAATAAACTAAAAAAAAGTATTAATAGTTTCAGCAATTAAAATTGAGGGTTCCCTTTGACATTTATTTCTCCATGTTAGTTTCTCAAAAGAAGAATCTTCTATAATTAGAATTTTACATATTGTTGTCTATGATTCCATCTTTCTTCTAAAAACTCTTAGGATGAAGAAAACCAATCTCTGCTGAATCATGTTCTTTTACGTGGAGAACTTTGTAAAAAATAATGTTTATTAACAGGTAGTAACATTTAAGTTATTTGTTTTCACTGCCAATTATGCTTATTTTAATGATTTTCACAATTAACTTCTAGAGCCAGAGAGAAGTCATTAGAATCAGAGTAAAATTTTTGACATTAGAGTTCAAAGACTGAGAAACAAGAGATATAAAAACCAGAAAGTAATAAGACAAACTCAAGGAGAAGAGGAAAAAAGCAACAATTTGTGTTTTTTTTTAATTACATAAATCCTGAAACAAGTTTAACCCAACAAAACCTAGGAGTGACAGGCGTAGCTTCATGAATATAAGACTATGTTTTAAAGACTTCAAAAGGGAATTTCTAACAGATATTAAAGCGTTTATGAGCAGATTAGGCTCTGAATGTTCATATCACACAATTCTGCACTCACATATTTAATAAAAGATGACAGTGATCCAATTATAGTGGATTCTCTAACTACCACTAAAAAAATCTTTCAAAATCAATCCTTAACAAAAGTCTTAATATTCTCTATAGATCAAATAATAGAAATATAAATCACTGATTACTTAGCATTTTCTGTTTCTGCCCAAGCAACAAGTGTACTTCAAGTCTTATGCCTGGAAATCACTAAGAGACACTGAAATCCATGTCTAAGGAAGCCCGAAACCAAGGCAAGGTCAGAGGGAGTACAGTCTCAAGGAGAGTCTGAAGACCTCTGGACAGCATCTTTTCTACACAAAAGTGTTCTTAACTGGCTGCCTTTGTATATAGCAATTCGTCCTGGAGAGATTTAAGGGCTGATTAATAACCATAAGCACTTGGCATCCTTCTTCAGCAAGAGACATACATTTTTACATTTCATAAAATTTGAGGAATAAAGGTATATGGGAAAGGGACCCAAGGGAGGTAAATATACTTAATTTTAAAGAATGTATTTATCCATAAGTTTGATCTTCTTCCCTGCAAAGTTCTAGAACAGATTATAAAATGAATGGTTTGTGAACCCTTAGAAAAATAAACAGTAATCACTGGGACCCAACATGGGGTAATTTACATATTAAAGGAATATTTAATGAGCATGGAGAGAAACTCTTGGGAAAATTCCCTACATGGGTCTTGAGATCTCCAATACCAGCATATAACTGTTATTTCTTCCAGTGGGAAGCAGGTCCCAATGGATTGTGGCTAACACCTATTGTCCTCTAGCAAGGTGCTGCTAAATCTGTGTGCCTCTTCCCAGGTAAATGGGTGTATCTGCAACAAACTAGGAAAATATCCAGGGTCTGCAAACCTCCTGGGTAAGTCCCATAAAATTTATGAGACCTTGTTTTTAAATGTTTCCATTTAGAAGTAGTAGAGAAATATGTCACTTAATAACCCAAACAAGCAAAAAAAAAAAAGGCAAGGACCTGTGAGTTTTATGTTTGTTTGCTTTTTAACCTTGGAGGTATCTGGCAGCTTACACTGGATTATAAATGTACAGTTTTATCTTTTTTTTTTTTTTTTTTTTTGCCAAAGGGTCGTACACAAAAAATAGCGAGGTTGGCCAGAAATGTTATAATAGGCAAGGGCTATGTAGAATTTTAAGCATGATGGGTCATAAGCAACTAAATGCAGCTGGAATTGTTTTCCAATAGCCTTGGCCTTCAGAAAATGCCAGCCAGGGAGGAGTGGATGATGGCTTTAGTATACCAAAGAGTGGAAGCCCTAGCACCTCTAGCTGGTCATGCTTGCCTTACTGGGAAGGCTGCTACAGCTTACTCTTAAACCACACAGTGAATTGAGGGTAAGTATGCGATTGAGATTAGATCATTTTAGGCATTGGAAGGTGCAACATTTGCTGCTTTTCTATTTTCTAGCCCAATCTGCAGGCCAAGACTTTAAAGTATAATGGCGGCTGAGTTCTGCAATGAGGTTCTGTCTTTAAATTGCCAATACCAGGCCAATAGGCAGCACTAGGTCCCCTGCCTCAGATTCTAGTCTTCATTGTGTTATTTAAAACTGCATTCTGGGCCAAAAAGAAACTATGGATGAGCTAACCTTAGCTTCACAAAGCCTGTCAACAGCATTTAAAGTGACCTCTACCAACCCAAGTTGGCTCTAAATTTACTTATCACATAAATTTTGACCATGGTTCTAAATTTCAGAAACCCACACTTAGCTTTACCCACAAAAAGTTGGCAGATTTATTATAAAAAGAATACTGTGTCTTCTTCAGTTAAGTTAGAGAAAATTTTGATGGAAGTATTACAAATCTAGGAATAAGATTTGCTAAATGAATCAAGAAGAAAGTAAAGTGGTTTAAAACTTTGTTTCAATCTTACAGACACACAGATACAGAGAACAAACTGATGGTTGCCAGGGGGGACATGGGTGAAAAAGGTGAAGGGGAATAAGAGGTACAAACTTTGAGTTATAAAATTCATAATCCATGGGGAGAATGTACAGTGTAGGAAAAATACTCAATAGTCCTATCTAATAAAGATGGAATATGCAAATTGACCATCACTTTGTGACAAAGATGTCAACACCCATAGCCAATAAGGAGGGAATATGCAAATTGATGTGACAAAGATGGTGGCTGGGATGCTTGTGTCGTCGCCATGGCGACAACGAAGGCATTCCGCCCTGTCCTGGCCGCTCTGGGCCTCTGGGCAGCACGCGTGCGCAGGCACAGAGTGGCCAGAGTGGGGCAGGATGCCTGCTATGAGGCGGGGGTGTAGCGGGTGGAGGGAGCTACAGGAGGGCAGCAGGGCCTGAATGAAGGCAGAAGGCAACTCTGGCTGGAGCGAAGGTGGAAGGCGACAGCCAGAGAGAAGGCCCAGGTTCCCGGTGCTGGAAGGAAGCCAGTGCTGGCAGCCAGGGGAAGGAAGGCCTATTCTTGCATGAATCTTCGTGCATCAGGCCTCTAGTATTGTAATAATATGGTGACAGTGGTTGCTAGATTTATTGCAGTGATCAGTTCCTTAGGTATATAAATGTTGAATAACTGTTGTACATCTGAAACTCACATAATGCTGTAAGTCAACTATAATTTTACAAAAGGTTTAAAGAATAAAATAAAATATTCTTCAATGTTATGATAAGAATTCAGCAGTGTATGCTTGGAAACAAATCAAAGACAGGCTTATTTAGCTGGAGAAAGAGAGAGATTGCCTTGGAAAAAAGACAGTATTGGATCTTGACACACACATCTGACATATATGAAAAAGAGAAACTGAGGTCTTGAGGACCAGGTATAAGGGTGCAGGAGACACACCCAATTCTAACAGCTTTTAAAGAGGTTCTTACAAAAAGAGTAAGTGTTCTAATTCTTACAAAATCAGAAACAATAACTGGGGCCCAGTGAAACCTAACAGGAATAAAAATAAGATCTTGGAGAACAAATTCAGAATAATCCCCCAGAGGAGCCAGAATCTCAAATACTGTCAAGACGTGGCATTTTTGTTACAGATAAATAAGATCAATTGGATAATCTCTTTTGAGGGTGGGATGATTATACAAAATGCACATAAAGTCTGAACAAATTAGAGAAGGGATAGTAGGGAGATTTGCATAAAGTACTAAAAAGAAAAAGTATTTAGTGAACTCCAAAATTGAATGGGTCTAAAATTAAGAAAAGGCAATGGTGAGATGAATTACATTACAGGGATCCAGGCAGAACAATAATAGATAGGAGTCCAGATCAAATTAGATGTTGGATGGTGGGAAAATACATCCTGGGTATGATTATTTAACTCGGGGAGGTGAAAATGGGTAAGACTGGTTTGAACAAAGGATGCTATTGACAAACTTGGAACTTATCGACTTTATATCTCTCACTATGAGAGGCCAGGCAAGAAAAATATCTAGAGGAAGATGTTAGAAAAACACAAGTGTGGATCAGAAAGCAAAGGGAAAGTAAAAAAAAAAAAAAGAACTCCAGTGCAGCAAACAATGCAGCCCTGAGCCTGACAGAGAAGGAAACTTTCCTAAAAGGAGCAAGAGTACAGTAGAGGCAAATCCTACAAACTGCAGGAAAAAGGGGACAGAGTCATTAACTCGGGACCAGGAGCATTCAAAAACTGAGGAAAACCATGTCTTCAGGGGGAAATGGCAGGAGTATTGGATTGGTCCTCACTGGCCACCTAAGAAAAGGAGCCTCAACAATATGAACAGCCAATGCAATTCAGAAACTCACCAAAAGCTATTCTCTCGTTGAAACGGATGTGGAGATGAAGGGAAAGCTGAGTTCGTGAAATATGTTTCTTAGGCTTAAATAACTCTCTCACCATAGGCTGTTACAGCAGCCACTGTGACCCAGGATTGAAAACAGTGCCACCAGGACGTGGTGAAGCTGTGCCACACAAGACAGGGCCCACCGTCAATTCAGCACGGGGTCTGGAAACATGGAACTCCGAGGGGAAAGGACACTAAGATGTTTAGAACACTTTACAAAAGGAAAAAACAGTACCTCAAACAAGCCTTTGTGACTCGGCCTGCCACCCATGTAAATTTCCAAAGTCACAAGGATGCAACGTTCTCAGTGCCCTCTTTAAGAAGAAGAAGAAGATTAGCAGCAATAATAACGATGTTATAATGCTTACCAAGTGCCCGGCGCTTGTTGTAAGGACTTCACATAGAATTCATTTAGGCCTTACAACAACCTTTTAAGATAAGTACTATAATCTCTAATTTTCAGATGAGAACACTGACTCTCAGAGAAACTAATCTGTCCAAGGTCAGACAATAAGTGGCATAACTGGAATATGAACTCTGGCTCCAAAGTCAGAGCACTTAACCAACACTTCGGGCAGCCTCTTAGAGAGAGGAGACAGGGTGCCCTGGCCAGTTTCCCCCTCAAGACATCATAAATACATAGTAATATAATTAATGCCTTGATGGGAGATGGCTTCCCAGTCACAGGTCAGAGGCCCTGCTCAACAGCATAAATCAACTAGCTTCTTGAAAAGACTGACATAAAGAATGTTTTCTCTTCTTTGCCTTCCTTCCCTTAGTCTCTGCTATGGTCTTTGTCAGTAGTGCCAGGGGTCTGGATCATGCCAAACACAGGGTTTTGGAAACATCATTTTGCTAGGAAATGGCCACATTAGAAACTGAGGATTGCTGTTCTGAATGTGCTGGGTGTGGTTCTGATGTTGTGATTATCTTTCGGTTCAGTTGCAAGGAGGGCACATGATAAAACTGGTGTAGACCCAACTCAACTTCTGAGGTCCCAAGGGATGACACCCACAGCAGGAGCCCAGACGGTAGCAACTGGAGAAATTCCAGCTCAAACCAGGCATCTAGAAACCATCTGGCTGACACTGGGAAGAATAAAAAGTAGACAGGAACTTAATTTCTTTGAATTTTAACCTATGGAGTTTGAACTTTTATTGGATTTTAACTTACAAAGGTAAGATTATTTGATTTTGTCATTCACTTCTGTGTAGACTTTTAAAATTTATATTTTAATTTCTTGGGAATTTTAATTCTTGGAATTTAATTCCTTCACAAAAAAATTGTTAACACTCAAATTCAGGGTATCTCTATATTATTGAAATTTTGTGATTGAAACATGTTAATCCTGTCATTTGATCTCATTGCAGGATCTGAAGAACTTATCAGAGAATATATAGCTATTTTGGATATTGTTGCTGGGCATAACTGGGTATGGGAAATGGAATAAGAAATGAATGTTCGGTCTTTAATAGCATGATCTTTTGAGCTAATTTAATTACTGTACTATTCTAACTCAGTATATTCTAGGGTAAATTTCATATTGTCCACCATAATCTAGAAGGATCCACAAGGAGCAGGGTTTGGTTATTGGAATAGCAGCCTCTTAAAGTTCACCATACCTAATAGTTAAGCCAAATAAGTTAATAAGAGAAAAAAACTTGGGGTGATGTTAGGGATAAGGAGTGTCATTACACAACTCCATCTG
Organism: Eptesicus fuscus; assembly: GCF_027574615.1. Classification (NCBI taxonomy): domain Eukaryota; kingdom Metazoa; phylum Chordata; class Mammalia; order Chiroptera; family Vespertilionidae; genus Eptesicus; species Eptesicus fuscus. The sequence goes on from NC_072485.1 coordinate 62,940,246, forward strand.
AATCTGACATTAGCTACATGTGTTCTGCCATGCTCACTGTGCTGCAATAACATCAGATAGCTCATGTGTGATTGGTAAATGGGGGAATGATATCAGTACTAAGGGAAAATTTGGTTGGTGAATAAGCGCTTTTCTTTGGCAAAAGAGGACAGGAAAGTAGGAGTAGAATTTTATACTTTAGCAGGAAAGAAAGAAAGATCTTAGTTTGAAAGCTGCTCTGAGGTTCCCTTCCCAGAAAGGCGCGCTCCTGGCCCTGCATGACTCCATGGGAGTTTGGCTTCCTCTGTGACTTCCTTAAGGGATGCCCCACTGGCTCAAACCTCCAAGTAGATTTCCATCTGCCTTGTCTCACACTCAAGTATTGCTTCTGTGCAGATTTAATATCCTCTTGAAGCAGCATTCTGTTTAAACCAAGGCTGTTTACATTACCTCCTAAGTTAATAATTATTATTTTTAGTTAGTATTCTGGTTTTAAAGATGCACAGGTTTTAGACTTCCTCAACTCCATTTTCCCCATAACCCTATGATTTTGGTGGGAGTCATTTTGCAGAATGCATTTTTCATGCATATACTATGTCCCAGTAGAAATGTTGTACTAGCATGTTGACCATATATAGTAATATGGCATCTTTACCCAATGGTGGTTGTCTTCTACTATAGAAAGAATAGATCTATAAAGAAGCCCCAGCCAAAGAACTTTTTCACATAAAACAAAATAAATTTCTTTGTTAAAATCTATTTAGAAATCTAAAAGCACTAGTAATTTTCAAATTCCATGGAGTGTTAAAAGTTTTACTAGACTTGATAGAATAAAGTAGTTTAATATCATATCAAATGTGCTCATTTCTCATAGTATATGAGGAAAACTTGCAAGTATATCTAATTCCAAAAAAGAAGCAACAGATAGAAGATTTTTTAAATGTGTATCCGTTACTTTTAGTCCTTGATACAATTATACTTCTAATCTATGCTTATAAATAAAAAGTAATTGCTATGATCTTACACATTTTAAAAATATATTTTATTGATTTTTTTTACAGAGAGGAAGGGAGAGAGATAGAGAGTTAGAAACATTGATGAGAGAGAAACATTAATCAGCTGCCTCCTGCACACCCCCTACTGGGGATGTGCCCGCAACCAAGGTACATGCCCTTGACTGGAATCGAACATGGGACCCTTGAGTCTGCAGGCCGACACTCTATCCCCTGAGCTAAACTGGTTAGGGCAACATTACACATTATTAAATGACTTTTTCTGATCCAAAACAGAGCAAGCAAAAAATAAAAATAAAAAAGGTTATACATCAAATCAGAGTATTAGCATTTATTTATTTAAATTAAGAGATAACTTTCAACTAACACTTGACCTTTCCCAAGTTGAAGTTCAGAAGACCATCAAACATAAAAGTTTAGGGAACTCAATCATTTGATGCACAAAATCATACTCACAAAGAAGAAAGAAATGCAAAAATCTAATGTTAAGTGACTAGGGTGCTACAGACTGGAAGTTCCTCCAACAGGATTAGCTTCTTTAAGTATTTTAAGTCCAGCGAATTTGTTATGCTTCCACATGTTAGTAGCTGCATCGGCTAATTTCAGCTGGCATAAGCTTTTATAAGTATGCAAAAACACAGGGCAAGGCATGCATTAAAATGTGATAATATCACACTTCTGGGACACAGGAGCATGACGCATGAATCCGAATGCCTCTGGCATCCATGAAGTATCATGCCTCAGAGTCAGAGATTTTTCTGTCTTGATAAGTAATTTTATTATACCACATTTGGAGAATGGAAAAATCAACTTTCTAAATATAAATCTTTCATCTTAACCAGGGTTCTTGATAGTTTCAATTCTAGCAATGAACTCAAATCTAAAATTTTGGGTGAGTTGGAAACAATTCAAACTAGATAGGGTCTTAACAAAATTATTTATTTATTATATGTATGTATGTATGTATGTATGTATGTATTTATTTATTTATCAATGAAAGTTTAAGAGTGATTATATAATATGGTTGATCCCAAAGAAAATTTTAGCCAGCGTGATGAAGGGAAGGGATAAAATGCAAAAAGAAGAGACACCCCCCCAAAAAAAAAAACACACCAAGAAATCAACTTTAATAATGATACTCTCCCCACCCCTAAAAAGAAAAAAAACAAGAAAGGATTCCCTGTGTTACATATGTCTGTGCTATGGAGTGAATGTTTGTGTCCCGTACCCCAAATTCATATATTAAAACTTAATCCCCAATGAGATGGTATTTGAAGTGAATAGGTCATGAGGCTGAAGCCCTCCTGAATGGAATTAGTGTCCTTATACAAGAGACCCCAGAAATCACCCTTTTGCCCCTTCTACCACATAAAGACATAGGGAGAGGAATGAGGAAACGGGCCCCTCAACAGACACTGAATCTACTGGGACCTTGATCTTGGTACCATTCTCCTTAACTGTGATAAATAAATATTTGCTGTTTAAGCCACCCAGTCTATGGTATTTTTATTATAGTAGCCCAAGTGAAATAAAACATGCCAAAATAAAAGATTTCCCAAATCTTAATACCCTTTTATGATTTCCCTTTGTACAAGAAAGATATATTATTCATGTAATAATTAAACTGTTTTATTATATGTTTTCCTTTTAAATGTATAAAGTAAAAACAAATTATATAAATGCCTTTCATAACATTAGCTTCTAGTTTACAAAATCTTTGCCACTTACCTTTTGAAATATCTTTAATTTTTCTGCCATACAAATCAAAAAGGTATCTGGCTGGTAAATTTAGTTTCATTCTCATTGTGCAAGTATCTAAAACCTACACAGGAAAAAAAAAACTATAAATAATTTATCACAGTGAACTCTGGCTAAATTAAATACACATTTAGAGTCCTTTCTATACTCATGGCGATTAACAATTATATTATAAAATGAAATTTAATGATTTATAAAATGTTTCTAACATATGAAATAAAAAGAGAGTTAAAACTATGTTTTAAAAACACACACAAGTAATAATAAAAAAGAGAAAGGAGATGCAACCAGTATTAAAAAGTGGTTACATACTATTTAATAAATGGAAAAAGTCTAGGGGATTTTTCTATTATTCTTACTATTTTCTATATTTTCCATTTATTTGACAAGGTTAGCATATTACTTTTTAAATTAGGTTTTAAGGTACTCTCTTTAGTGTAAATTCTTTGCAAGTGTCCTAAAATAAATTACAAATATAGTCTGATCACAGTTCGCCTTGTAATTTATGTTGTTCGGGTACTAAAATATGGAACTAATAAACCACATTTCAAGGTTTTCTATGAGCCTGGGTCTCAAGAACCTCACTTTTCATAGTTTCTAATTTGCTCAAGCTCTTTCCTTAATATTTTAATATCTCCATGTAGCCCTTGTAAAGGTGAGACAACCACCTTTCCAAGAGCAGGGAAGACAAACAAGCAAAAGTTAGAAAGTTTTACTCACAAGTGAGAAAAATTAAAGTAACAGAGAGGGTGGAAAGAAAGTATCTGGTAACGTGGGGCAGGTTTCATTAGGATTTTGGGAGTGACTCCCAAAACATAAAATTCTTCCTATCCATTTAAAAGCATATAATATATTCTAAATTCGAATTGAAAGTACTTTGTCTTCCATTTTCACTATTCATTCCTATAACAAGCATGTCAAACTCAAAGGCTAGCTAACACAGGCCAAATAAACAAGGTTTAAGTTTATGTGGGCTGCAAAAAAAAACAAAAGCTTCAATTTTCATAGAACTGTAGGTTTATTTCGATAGAGATATGTTGAATACAAAGGGCTGAAATAAATGAGTAATCGTTAACCTAAACTAATAGAACATTTTAATAAAAATTAATGTTTTTTCTTGAACATTAACTTACCAGACACTGAATAACTGCATAAATTAATAAGCGTAATGCAAATAAACTTATTTTTCTTGTTCTCCAAAAGCGAAATATTTCCTGTGGCGCACACCAAACGACTCAGTCCAAGCCTAACTACGTGGAATCGGCTGCTAAAATATTCGCTATTAGTATTAGTGGAGAGAAATGGTGCGCCTGCGCGTTAGGCGCGTAAGAGAAATGAATGCAACACGATTATAGTAATCAGTCATTAGCGGATGTTGTAGTTTGTTATTGATAATTATGTATAACAGGATATTATAAAAATTAAGTTACAATTTTTTTTTTAATTTTTAAATTTTACTGATTTTTTACAAAGAGGAAGGGAGAGGGCTAGTTAGAAACATCGATGAGAGAGAAACACTGATGAGCTGTCTCCTGCACACCCCATACTGGGGATGTGCCCGCAACCAAAGTACATGCCCTTGACCAGAATCGAACCTGGGACCCTTCAGTCCGCAGGCCGATGCTCCATCCACTGAGCCAAACCAGTGAGAGCTACGAAATTTTTATTAAAACGTTCCTTACATACAATTATATTGGCTGGGCCACAAAAATATTCATTGTGGGCCGCATGCGGCCCACAGGCCGGGAGTTTGACATGCTTGTTCCTATAATATACTACTGGCTTTGCACAATGTTCATTGTATGATTGTATGGCAAAAAGAACATCTTCCCATTGCTGATACCACTCCCCTCCATTTCTGCCCACTTTAATTGCTACTTTAAAATTGAAGCCCGTAATCCTAGTCCTAGCCAAACAAACTCATTTTCTTTGTGACAATGGGCATATTTAAACAGTTGAATGTGTATATTGAGGCAAATTTGTACTTTTTTTTCAGTTTGGGAAACAACTTTCAAAGATTGTGACTGATGCTGGTTTATCTAGTTGCTGCCTCAAGTGCTATGTTGCATTTAAATGGCAAATATTTTTTTTTTAAATATATTTTATTGATTTTCTACAGAGAGGAAAGGAGAGGGACAGAGAGCCAGAAACATCGATGAGAGAGAAACATCGACCAGCTGCCTCTTGCACACCCCCTACCGGGGATGTGCCCGCAACCAATGTACATGCCCTTGACCGGAATCGAACCTGGGACCCTTCAGTCCACAGACCGACGCTCTATCCACTGAGCCAAACCGGTTTCGGCTTAAATGGCAAATATTTAACTGACGAATTTAATTTGACAAATTGGCCTTTACTGAATTATATCCGATGTTCTCTAACCCTGCACTTGACCAATAGTGTCACCTCATGCCACATACTCCCATGGGCATTCAACGGATTGTGTGTTTCTTGCACATTATCTGCAATCCAGAGTTTGGGGCAATTCTTCAGAAACTATGTATTGCTGCTGTTTTTTTGTGGGTTTTTTTTTCAAAGTTATAGGAATTATCTTGCACCCTTTAATTTACAAAGGAAATATTCACAAATCAATGCTCCACCTGGATCTACAGTTAGTCCCATAGGCCCTAAACAGATGCAGCCTCTTCTTTAGGTTCCCAACATTCCTGATCTTCCCAATATTTGTGTTTAGTTCTTAGTCTCTTAATTTTACAAATCTATTATTTAAAAGTGCAACAAAGCCCTTTTGTACAAATCATATTCCCTCATTACTAGTGAAGGTTCAGATATCTAAATATTCTCCGAAGTTATCACTTACCAATTAAACTAAGTAAAATACGAGCTATTTAAAGGTTGTCTAATTTGCTTTAATTAAAATCTTAATAATTTAAAAATTATTTTTAAAAATCAGTTGGTAAAATCACATGGCTTTCTAACCCAAAGACTCCTCTTTTCACTGTGCTTAAAAACACCAGTAAAAATGTTTGTGCAAGCCAAGTTTTAAGAGTTAAATGAGTTTGAAAATTGGCATTAGAAATCAGATAATAGGAATTAATAATGCATCAGCCACCAGGTCATTCTCTCCCACTTTCAGAATGTAAGATCCTTGCAGTATTTAAACAATGCCAACCTTCAATAGTCATGTTCTCACAGTAAATTATTAGTGGTATGAATGAGTATCAATATAAATTCCCGTCAAAAGCCCTGGAATGAAATCTCTACTTGCAAAGTTGTTCTTATATTTAACAATTAAACAATAGTTAATAATGCCATCTTGCTGTAATATTAAGGTTAATTAAAATAGCATTTCCAGCCCTAGCCAGCTTGGCTCAGTGGATAGAGCGTCGACCTGTGGACTGAAGGGTCATGGGTTCAATTCTGGTCAAGGGTATATGCCTGGGTTGCGGGCTTGATCCCTGGGGGCATGCGAGAGGCAGCTGATCAATGATTCTCTCTCATCATTGATGTTTCTATCTCTCTCTCCCTCTCCCTTCCTCTCTGAAATCAATAAAAATATATTAAAAATAAAATAGCATTTCCACTAATCTGTAACTGTTAAAATATTACTTTTACAAATTCACATTCTGTGAATTTCTTACAGTCTAGGTTGTAGAGAGCCCTGCAGATACTGAAAGTTAAAATCATCATGCTGTAAAACCAGGCTCTTCTTGACAAGCCCCTGGGAAGAGATTTCCCACAAACTCCCTTTAGTTTAATCTATTTGATTACAGTTCTGGGAGTCATCCTCTCCTTCCACTTCTAACTAAAACCCTTACACTTCTCACTGTTCTTTGCTGGGAGGGTCGGGGGCACAGGGAGGCGAAAATCTCTAACCTGTCCTACAAGGCCACTCTCTCCCTCATATACTCACCCTTCAATTCATGTAATTTATCCTGCTCACTGTCATTGAGTATTTTCATATGCTAAGCTCCCTGCTTGAAAAAGTTACCCTGCTCAACATCTTCCATATGTACCCAGAGAATTCCTGCTTATCTTTTCTCAGAAGGCTTTCTTGTGCCACCTACTCCTTGAATAATGCGGCTAGTTTACAAATATCTTTTTTCCACCACTAGACTAAATGCCCCATGAGAACATGGAGGGCCATTGCTGATTTCACTCACCACTTTATCCAGGTGCTTGGCAGACATAAGTAGTCATAAAAACATTATGAATTAATGAATGAGTGAAAGTTAGACATACATATTATGTCTAATTTACATTATTTGCATCATAAATTGTATACTAAGAATCTGATAAACTAGCAAATAAAATTTCTAATAAATCTAACAAATACAATTTTGATTTTATAAAATTGTTAGAACTAAATTATGTGTAATTCTAGAAAAAAAATCAAATAAAACTAATTCATTTTGATACCAGAGCACTGACCTTGTACTGTCCTTAGGAAATAAAATGAATAAACCTCTTCACATTTATACCAATTCTCTTGGTTGCCTTTCCAATTCCCATTATCTACCTTATCCTTGCTCTCCTGATTTTGTTTAGGGGTTCACCTTTGCCCTTTCTGACTCAAGGAAGATTACAATTTTCTTGATTGATCTAAGTTAATTATGGTGGTCCCATGTCCCTTGTCAGTTTGGAGGTGGACACAGAATATAGTTCTGGCCAATGAGACATGAGAAGGGGCTTCCAGGGAAGACTTCCTCAGTCATATGGAAGAAATTATCTTTTTCTCCCAAGTTGGACCTGGCTGTGTAATAGCCATTCTGCAACCAATGTATGGAAGAGCACAAAATCCAAAACACTATTGAAAACATAATTGGACAGTGCATGGAAGTGCCCTATCATTGGATTTTTTTTTTTGCTTTCTTTTTACTGAAGTCTTTTAAGTCAGGATTTTTATGTTTGCAGGTAAAGTCATCTTTACTGACAGAAAACAAAAATTTTGGCCTAGGTTCCTCAAATGAGAAAAATTGCTTCAGCTAACTTAATGTACAGAAAACCTAACAGTATTCACTATATAAACCCAAGAAGCAAAACATTTAATTAGGAACCTACAGAACAATTTTAGAACTTTAGCAAGCTGAAAACTGTGAAAATGAATAGATAATTATGAACTTAACTCATTGGATTACTAAAAATATTTCACCATTGACAATTAATTATACTTCTCCAGTAAAAGCTCACTATAATTTATCATCTATATCAGGCATCCTCACACTACGGCCCACGGGCCACATGCGGCCCGCCGAGGACATTTATCCGGCCCGCCGGGTGTTTTTGCTGTTTTGTTTTTTTACTTCAAAATAAGATATGTGCAGTGTGCATAGGAATTTGTTCATAGTTGTTTTTTTTTAAACTATAGTCCGGCCCTCCAACGGTCTGAGGGACTGTGAACTATCCCCCTGTTTAAAAAGTTTGAGGACCCCTGATCTATATTTTGAGAAAGGAAATCTGTTTTACAGACTCTTTTTTTTCTAACTGAAAGACTGTCAAGTACATTATGAATTTTCAAAGAATTAAAATGTAATAAAATGTACTTGGCATAACTTTCTGCTAAGACCAACATTTTAAAATGACTTACAATAAAAAATATGATCATTATTTTAACTTGAAAATGCTAGGAGATTGGGCTGAATTTATATTCACCTTATTAAGTAGCTTAAAGGTACTTTTCTGGATAAATCCTGGAGATACATTTACTGGCCTGTTATTTATCTTATTCTCACAAAAGTAAATGATAGAATGTACACCAAATCTAGTTACTTGCTCTTACTAGTAATGAACATGACTATGATTTGTAAAAGCAATTATTTCTTGTGAAATTCACATGTAGGTGTTCTGGCATTTTATTATTAAAACTAGAGGCCCGGTGCACGAAATTCGTGCACGGAGGGGGGTTGTCCCTCAGCCCAGCCTGTACCCTCTCCAATCTGGGACCCCTTGAGGGATGTCCGACTGCCCATTTAGGCCCAATCCCTGGGATCGGGCCTAAACGGGCAGTCGGACATCCCTCTCACAATCCAGGACTGCTGGCTCCCAACTGCTTGCCTGCCTGCCTTCCTGATTGCCCCTAACCGCTTCTGCCTGCCAGCCTGATCACCCCCTAACCATTCTGCTGCCAGCCTGTTTGCCCCCAATTTCCCTCCTCTGCCAGCCTGGTCACCCCTAACTGCCCTCTCCTGCAGGGTTGATCACCTCCAACTGCCCTCCCTTGCAGGCCAGGTGCCTCCCAACTGCCCTCTCCTGCTGACCATCTTGTGTCCACATGGGGGCAGGATCTTTGACCACATGGGGCAGCTATATTGTGTGCTGCAGTGATGATCAATCTGCATATTACTCTTTTATTAGATAGGATAGAGGCCTGGTACAGGGGTGGGGGCCAGCTGGTTTGCCCTGAAGAGTGTCCCTGATCAGGGTGGGGTACCCTTGGGGCGTGGGGCGGCCTGAGTGAGGGGCCTGTGGTGGTTTGCAGGCCTACCACGCCCCCTGGCAACGCAAGCCGAGGCCCTGGTATCTGGAATTTATTTTCCTTCTACAATTGAAACTTTGTAGCCTGGAGCAGAGCCAAGGCTGGGGCTCCCTCCGAGGCCTGAATCCATTTGTGTCGGGGTTATAATTGAAACTTTGTTGCCTTAAGCGGGTGGGCCTGGCCACAGTGTGCCGAAAGCTTTGCTTCCCCTGTTGCCGGCGGCAACCCTGACCTGCTCTCTCAAGCTCCATTCTGCCGCCATTTGTTTGAATTTGTTTACCTTCTATAATTGAAACTTTGTAGCTTGAGTGGAGGCTTAGGCCTGCAATGGCTGGCAGAAAGCTTGGCTTCCTCTGTTACCTAGGAAACCTTGCTCTCTGTGTCTGTAGCCATCTTGGTTTGGGTTAATTTGCATACTTTCTCTGATTGGATGGTGGGTGTGGCTTGTGGGCGTGGCTGTGGGTGTGTCGGAGGTATGGTCAATTTGCATATTTGTCTATTATTAGATTAGATGTGAATGAGAAGTAGATAACTAGAGGATATTTTCTAAATAATATATTAATACACACTTCTTGGATATTTTATACTTACTTAACTGATCTCTTCTTAAGAATAATTAAATAGCCCAGATTACTTTTACATTTTTCCAATTCTAATTTTGTTATTTTTGTTTCTATTATTTTGATGTACAATTTACATGAAATAAACTGTATTTATTTTAAGTACACCATTCAATGCAGGTAGGAAGAGCTATCTGAATTCATGCACTGGGCCCCTAGTATATAGATAATATAAAATTTCTAAGTAATCTAAATTACTGTTTAAAAATTGTAGTGATCTAAAAAGAGCTATTAGTCCCAATATTCCTAATGTGTTGTCATAAAAAAGAAAATAATTTGTTATTCTCCTGAGTATGCCAACTTGTTCATATTATTGATCTGGTATTAAATCTATAAATAGGGCATTATCCTGTGATTATCAACAAAGCTTTAAAAATTTAAATTTTTATTTATCAAATAATTAGCTACCCTTATTTTTCCCCTCCAAAAGGTTCTATTGACACCTAAGACCAACATTCTGTTACCTTATCTCTTTTACTTCATTTTTAAAAGTGATAATTAGAAAAATATTTACAAACTAGAGGCCCAGTACATGAATTCATGGGGTCCCTCGGGGTGGCCTGTGGGGATTGGGCCACTGTCACTGATTGCCATCCTTGGGGTGACTAGTAGGGCAATCAGGGGCCCCTGCTCGCACCCATCTTGGCCTGGCACTGCCTGCTCACCTGCTCCACCATCCCGCTGCAGTCCTGCTCTTGTTAGGGCCCATCGGGCTGGCAGCACCTCCAGCGCCACGTCACCAATGCCTGCCATGTTCCATGCTGCCCCCTGGTGGTCAGCACACGTCTAACTCCCGGTTGGTTGAACTCCCGCCCATGGGGACAATTTGCATATTAGCCTTTTATTATATCGGATATAGTTATTATTGAATCATTCCCTGAGTTTTATAAATTGAAATAACTCTACAAATTGTAAAAAGGAAAAGAAGCTGAAGAATTTCTTGATCGTCCAGTTTTAAGTATATTGCTCTCTATAGCCAAAGAGCAAAATAGCAGTGACATTTTTATTTACACTCAACCTTTCATCTAAGAACATGTAATCTGTGACCATTATCCCAATTTTACCATGAAGGCATAGAATTACAGAGACTGAACTGAAGTCAAGAGGTTATCTATACTAGCTTCTATCTCCAAGAATGACTGCAATTTAACAATCCAAGAGACATGTCCATCTTCTCTATTTTTCAAAATCTCCAGGGAAGATGTTACAATCTGCCTTTGCAATTTGCTCTGGTTCATAATATCCCTTGTTTTACTCATAATCCAAATATGTGGATAAGAAAGAAATAAAACCTGGTTTCTCAGCTTCTCAGTAAATGTTCTTACCCAGTTGTGGTTATAACACAATCACAAAAATAAGTAGGTGAGTGAAAAAGACACTACTCATCTGTTTCAAGCAATAATGACTTTAAAAATAATTTGGAATAACAAAATTATTTACATCTATCTTGATTTCCTAATAAATATTTCACATTAGTAAGAAAAACAATTTTTATTAGATGTACTGTATATTTATAAGTCATAAATATAAGAATGACAAATATTTATTGGGAACTGTCTGGGTGCCAGGCATTGCAGTCCATAAATAATATCACATTGAATCCTCATATCACTTCTATGAGGTATGCATTATTATTATCCCATTTTTTAGGTGAAGAAATTGTGGCTCAGGGAAGGTTAGTTGTCCAAGGTCTCATAGATAGCAAATGATGAAGATTAAAACCTAGACAGTTTTATTATATTTTAATCTCTAATATATATATTTACTAATATTATTATTATTGTTACTAGAGGCCCAGTGCATGAAATTTGTGCACTGGAGGGGTGTCCCTCAGCCCAGCCTGCACCCTCTCCAATCTGGGACTCCTCGGGGGATGTCCAACTGCCGGTTTAGGCCTGATGCCTTGGGATCAGGCCTAAACCGGCAGTTGGACATCCTTCTCACAATCCGGGACTGCTGGCTCCTAACCACTCACCTGCCTGGCTGCCTGATTGCCCCTAACCACTCTGCCTTCCAGCCTGATAGCCTCCTAACTGCTCCCCTGCCGGCCTGATTGACACCTAACCGCTCCTGCCATATGATTGACACTTCACTGCTCCCCTGCCAGCCTGATCACCCCCAACTGCCCTCCCCTGCAGTCCTGGTCCCCCCAACTGCCCTCGCCTGCAGACCTGGTCCCCCCCAACTGCCCTCCCTTGCAGGCCTGGTCGCCCCCAACTGCCCCCCCCACCTTGCTGGCCATCTTGTGATAGTGTGGGGCAGCCATCTTGTGATGACGTGGGGGGCGGCCATCTTGTGATGACATGGGGGTGGCCATCTTGTGATGTGAGGGTGTGAGGGTCAATTGGCATATTACCTCTTTATTATATAGGATTATTAAGCTGCTTTAAGGTTAGTTGAAAATATCTGCAAAAAACTTTTTTTTTCAAGTTTCTATTAGTTTCTCCTTTTTTTAAATATAAAAGATGATCTGGAAAGTATAAGCACCTTTTGAAAAACATGCACTTATGTAATAAGTAATACTTTAAAATTTTAAAACTTGTTTTTTAAAGATTGCTTGATTGTAACAGGATTTGTCTTAGGCCCATCAAATTTGCTTTTAAAAATGTATATGGATACTTTAACTGAATCTTAGTTATTTTGTACTTTATTTATTCTCTTTAGGACTAGGGGTATTTCGAGATCTTAATTCTATACTAAATGAAAAGGCACAGATTTGAGTTTTGAAGCTAGGTTAGATTGGCTTCAATCTAAATATTCTATGAAATATTATAATTAACTAGAATGTTTCACCAAATAAACATAACTTTTACTAGGTAAGTTACCAACTATGCTAGCCAAACAATTTCCTGAAACATTGCTTCTTTACCAAAGTAATTTATATTGTTAACACAATAAGCATACTCCTTGTTAAACAGCTGAATGTTTGCATTCTATGTAATGCCTTCTTAATATTTCACTTTTAGTTGACATTGATATTTAGAAGGAAAAAAACACATTTCAAAAGCCATAAAAACTTTGAAATTTATACTTCAATGTTTGATACAAAATTACCTTTTTCATTGTTTCCTTTCCCACTATAACCTCATGCCCATCTTGCCCCATGCCATTCTTAAAGAAAAGAATTCGGACTGAGGTCTTCCCAGCAAGTTTCTTCATTCTAGTAGAAAGAACAGGCTTGGTTTTCTGTCTCTTGACTTTAGTAGGAAGCATCAGCCCATTCATTGTCCAAGTTACTTTCTTCATTAACAACAGATGGTCTAGAAGAAAAATTTTTTAAAGTCAATATTTGGCTTCAAAATTAAAAATGGACACATTGTGATTCCCCTCCCCCGATTACCTATATCATATACACTGGCCAGTCTCCATTTAGAAGCTGGTTTTTTGAAATGCTACCACCAGCTTCCCACTAACCGTGACATAAGCTGTAGCAAGCTGTCTGCTCTGATAGCCTGCATAAATCATCATTTCTGAAGGGAACAGATGTTCAGGGTATGAAAGAGTAATACCACTATTTAGTCCTAATTAAAATTCACCTTAGCATGCCTCTATCACTGATCAGATAAACTGGGCTGAAAGGGTCCAAGGTCCTTTGCTTACTATTCAACAACACGGGTCCTGGACTTTTGTATTCTTTAGGGTTGGGAAAACACTGTTTTTCTCTTTAATATAATTTATTATTCATGTTGTTTTTAAGATGATGACCTCCAAACAGTAACTTCATAAGTAATTCTTCCCTTGTGACTAGAATGAAGGTGCCTTTTAGGACATTTTTGGTGAGAGATTCAAACTATTTCACTAAAAATGAAAACCAGGTTTGCATTAACAGTTTACTTTGACTTATACATTTTCAAAGATGCATGCAGAAACTTAAGTTTCATAACTCCTACTAATATTAATTGGAGTGTAACTAAATTACTATGTATAGCTTTGAAAATATAAGAGTACTAAGAACAGTAGTATTGCATACTAAATTGTTGTCAGCATTCCTTTCTTTTCAAGAGGCTTCATTTCATAAATAAATAATTTTCACATGAGTATTTTATTTGTGCATTCAATTTATTTTAGATAATGTTTTATTTTCACATAAATACAAAAGTGCAATGATCCCTCTTTCATCTGATCTTTATATGTCCTAATGAGAGAAATAAAATGTATTTGCATGTAACTGAATATAGCTGCATTTGTTCGCCCACATTCCCAATTAACACTTCTCTATTGTCATTCACCTTGCAAACAGCATGGCCTCTTTGACCCAGAAGCAGTATTTTACATAAAATCTAGTATTGATATGAAATATGAGCAAGTCATTATAAATAATCTTCTAAGTCCCAGAAGGGCTACATTAGATATTTAAAAAACAAAAACACTTGTCTTTCTCTACCTCCTTCTTGATTTCTCTCTCAATCTCTCTTACGTTCTCTCATACACATACTCACACACACAGGTATAGAGACATATCCAATAGGCAGAAATATGAGCAAAACTTGCAGAATAAATTAAACTAAATTATAGTTATGCTTAAGCCTTCAAGAAAACATATTTTTACAGAAAACTAATAGTATCTCTGAAAATAAAATTTAAAAATCTCTCACTGGGGAATAAAAGTTAATAAATTTTTGTGGTTTGATAGGAGTTTAACCAAGAACCTGAATGCCTCCTAAATGCTTTGAATGGTGGAAAGGTTATAAACCTTAACACTAGGTTTGAATCTCAGTTCTGTTACTTAGTGACCCTAGATGAGTTATCCCACCCTGCATCTCTGATTTCTCATCTAGAGAGTAACTGGTGAGTAGCATTCCACCACCTGATGAAGCTTAAATATTTTATAGGTTAAAGTACCTAACACATTGACATTACTTTGTGTTTGCTTCTTCCCCCATAACCCTGAAACCCTATGCTTACTACGGAGCATTAGAGTATATTACTCATTTCATCAGTCAGGGTCCAACCAGGAAAACAGAATCTACTCAGAGCATTTGAGCCAAGGTGACTGACTGCAGAAAAGCGATTGTGTAAGTGATGGAAAAGACCAAGAAGCAACCAATGGACAGTGAGGCAACCCCGAGATTAGCAACAGCAAGAAACCAAGACCAAAGGGAGGAGGTGATACAGGTGCCCAGATTTATAGAATCTTACCAATAAAGAATTTCTCCCTTTGATTACTTAGAAAAGAGGCAGGATTATAGTGAGGTAAGTGAAGGGCTCAAAATGCAACATTTAAAGAGTGCATACTCAGGGTGGTGCAAGGACACAGACCTTAGAGTGAGCACCTCCTTAAATTCTGTCCCATAGGTGCTTCTCTCTCTTACCCTGGTTCCAGCCCTGGCTCTATCTCTTTTATATGTAAAACTCCTTAAATTCCATTAAAATAATTCTTACATATTAGCAAGATGCTCTTTTATACAATTTATAGGCATTGACTCACATAGTCCTCTCAGCAATTTTATGAGGTAGAAAATATCATTATTCTCATTTATAGGTGAGAAAATTGAGGTACAGAGAAGTTCAATCATTTTCCCAGGGATCTTGCAGCTGGTACATGATTGCACTGGACTGTGAATTTCATTCTAGAAACTGTACTCCTAGTCACTATATTATTCTGTCTCTACCATATATTTTTCTGCCATTATCTCAAATTCAATATATCTAAAGCAAAATTTAACATCTTTCCACACAAATGTATGCACACTTCACATTTCCTATTTATATCCACTATCTCAGAGAGATCTTGAATCCTGACCTACTATTCACATCTCTTCAGCCAATTGCTTATTAATTCAATGATACTTGTTGGGTGCCCACTCATCAATGTACCAGGGTGGCAGCTGTGAACAGGATGGCATGTGCAGATTACAGCCCCTGGGGGTGAGACAGACCGTACAGCCTATCTCAAGAGGTGACATCTGGGTAGGAAGGCCTCTATGATGAGAAGCTGGTCATGAAAATCCAGGGGAAGGTCATTCCAGGCAGAGTGAAACTCAAGCACAAAGTCTATGAGGTGAGAATGAGCTTGGCGTGTTTGAAATAGAAAAATAAAGTTTGTAGATGGATCAAGTAAATTTGTATGTAGAAAGTGGCCAGATTGTGGAGGCCAGGACACAGGGTTCGGATTTTATTCTGGAAGGTTCTCAGCAGGGCACTGTATGAAGAAGAAACTATGGCAAAGTGTAGACTGTGGTGGTGCCCCTCACCCCTCATATTCCTTTTACATTGGGCTAAATTCCGCTGCCATGAGTCCCAGCCACTGACACCTCACAGCTGCACCTTTCTCCTGAGAACCACCCTTGGCTGAAAGGAACCAGCCACTTAGCCAGGAACTGCCTGTGAGTGATGACTTCTTCCCTCCTCTCGAGTTGCAGCCCACAGCCAATGACTGACTGACTGGGGGACACGACAACCAGTCTCCTTGCCTCAAGGAGAGGCAACTCTTGGTGGTGTGTTCCCCACTCTGCAGTGTGTTTCCCATTCCAGGCTAGGGACAGACCTCAGCTCAAAACAGGGCCTGGCCAAGCTTCTTCCTCTACTGTATGCTGCTTCCCTCACTCACTTCCAGGTTTCACCAAAGAGTATTCCCGCACTAAGTCTTTTGCACAACATTCTCCAACTTAGGCTCTGCTTCTAGGGAACCTGACCCTAGACAGAGTTAAAGAAGGGAAACCCAATTCTCAGCTATTTGTTCCCCATAGTATTAGTAAAAGCATCGTTCCTTTTCATTCCCCGCTGGCTCATTTCTTTCTCAGTCTCCTATCATATTTGATCTTCCTCCATTGCAGCTGACATTCTATACTCCAATTACAACTGAATGTTCCTAAACATCAATTTTGTCATTTCCTGAAGACAAAGATATTGGAGCTAGCTTTCGAAGCTTTCCACTAATCAATCAGTCAGCCTGACTGTCTGTATCTGTCAGGTAGTCAACAAATATTTGAGTCCATCCTACATGCGAGCGAGACCTTGTGCAAGGAACATGAAAGATACACAGTCCCTTTCCTTAAACTTGTGTCTAACAGAAGAGTTTGCCAACAATCTGACACTATCCAAAGTTTCTGATTTTATCTTACCCTTGTTTAAAGCCAATCTGTTCATTGTCCCTTCAGTATGCCAAGTTCATTTTAACCCCATCCTTCACCTATTCAGACTCAAGTCCTTCTCAAAATCCAGTTTAAGATCTTCCCTTATTATTCCAGCCCACAATGTTATCTCTCTGAATCCTTAGAGCATTTGCAGCCTGTACCACCCATGAATACATTCATTTACTCAATAATGTTTGAGAATCTCCCACATGCCTGGCACTGTTCTGGTGCTAAGAAAGAGCATAAACTATCTGGAATTTTATGTAAATGTTGTATAGGTATCTATCCCATTTCTGCTTCAATACTTAAACTTTTAGAAGGTAGGGAACAAGCCTGTATTTCTTATTACTTTGCTCCAGGTATAAACAAGTTCGCTACACATAATACAGTTATTAGATGTTAACGCTTCCTGTGCATTTAAATGTTCCATTGATAGCAATTTAATTTTATTTCAGGTTTCATAACATACCAATTGTTGAAAATACTTTATTGCTCGTGTATATGTACCTAGCATCATTATTCCCTCCCTCTCCCTTTAAATTTTTTAAGTAAATTTTAAAACAAATTAGAAAATATTTATAACATAAATTATAAGTAGTTTTTTAAAGGTACTCCTACTTTCCAGATCTTTGTTGATATTGACCAACATGGAAACACCATTGAAAACATATAAAACTTTTCATATGAATGAAGATTTTAAAATCAACCTGTAAAGCAGCCTAATAAAATAATACCAATAATGACTAAAATGTATTAATATACTAGATAGGTAGCATAGGCCACTCGTTAAGAACATGGGCTCTGAAGCCAAATTCTCTGGATCTGAATCTTAACTTTGTCTTTTAATAGCTCTGTCACCTTAGAAAATTAAGTCAATTTCATTTGCCTCTGATCGTAGAAACGGGAACAATAATAGTAATTCCCTTATTTGTTGTGTGGAAGAAAGAAATTTGTACAAATAAAACACTTATGTGTAAATATGGATCACAGTAATATTGGTGACATGATTATCCTCATGATTTTCATCAAGAACTTAGCATAGAGAAAGCAGTGTGTTAAATACTTTCTATGCACTAACCCAGTGGTCGGCAAACTCATTAGTCAACAGAGCCAAATATCAACAGTACTACGATTGAAATTTCTTTTGAGAGCCAAATTTTTTAAACTTAAACTATATAGGTAGGTACATTGTTATTAACTTAATTAGGGTACTCCTAAGCTGGCCTTCGCTAAAAACGTCCTCAATCTGATTGAGGTACATTCAAGGGGCCAAAGAGCCGCATGTGACTCGCGAGCCGCGGTTTGCCGACCACTGCACTAACCCATTTTATCCCCACAACCTTAGGAATTTTGTCACATTATCATTTCCATTTTATTAACAAGGAAAATGAGACCTGGGGAAATGAAGTAATTACATCTCTATCCAACATGCACTAGTTGGATCAGAGATAAGACCCAGGCTGAATGATTCCAGCGCCAGTTTTCTTAACCATGATACTATACAATACCTCATGTGCCTAAAAAGTAACAAAAAAATTCTCTAACGTAAAATGACTGGATACCCCATGCTTCTTAATATTTTCCCACCTTCCACATAGTCCTACCTTAGCCACATCTGAAAAGCAGCTGCCCTTAGTGCCCATAGTTTGCTCCAATGTCCTTATGAAAACTGCTGTGGCTCTGTTTACAAATCTTTGTGTCTGTGGTCAATCAGAATAGTCCGAGGCTGTAGAACAGGGTTTCTCAACCTTGGCAAGTATTGACATTCCTTTGTTCTTTGTTGGAAATGTCATGGACATTGTGGAATGTTTACCAGCACCGCTGGCCTCTACCCTCTAGATGCCAGTAGCATTTTCCCAGTTGGGACAACCAAAAATGTCTCCAGGCATTAACCTGACTTATGGTTTCTCTGTATTTTGGAGAAAGATTACATTTTTATATTCATGATTAATTCGCCTTTTCATTACCATGTCCCTCATTGAATTTACTCATAAACCAGGTATCATAGAGGACAGCTCAGAGTAGAAAGAAGCAAAAAAGCCATAGGCTTAGTGCATTACTATGCAATGGCTTCAGAATTATAGATATTTGAGACTGAAAAAGACCTTAAAAATTATTAACTCTAACCATCCATTTCATTTACTGTTTATTCATTCAACAAATAAGTTCTAAGTGCCCACCACATATTCCCTGCTAGAAACACTGCACAAAGAAGACCTCAGAGAGCTCTTGGCCTGTTTGGAAAGACAGGAAAGGAAAAGAACACACAATGTGGCATGTGCTAAGTCAGAGGTGTGCCCAGGGTATTGGGGGAGCATGGAGTAGGGGCACCTGCCACAGCTTGAGGTGGTCAAAAAAGGTTCTTCAGAGGAAGAACATGAGGTAGGATACATTGAGTGGGCAAGAGAGAGAGAGCATAGTCCAGGTAGAGGACACTAGGTAGGTGAAGTATGATGGAACATTGAGGGGAGATGACACAGAGTGGTGTAGGGGTCCAAAATGAACCACCCCAAGATGTGTCTCAGTGGTATGCAGATTACTTTGAGCTAAAGGCAATTTTAGCTTCAGGCTCAGGAGAAACTTCAGTGTGCCCACCCTTGACTATTTAGAAGAATTTGAATAAAAGGCTTTGCTCATAATAAGAGATTATCAGAGATAACTTCTTTTGACATATCTATAGAGCAGGGCATCCTTCTTTTTACTAAATGTCTGCTTTTACCATGCAAAGACCCTTTGAAGCCCCCATGGTACAGTACCGCATCCCTAGAACAGGATGTCTTATATATACCTCAATCCCCCTTTCTATCTCAGAACCTCTTATGTATGTGGGGTTTCTGACTCTCTTAAATATGTAGGGTTCCCGTGTGCATAATATTAAATTTGACTTTCTCTTATTAATCTGCCTCCTGTTGATTTAATTATTCAGCCAGCCATAAAGAACCAGAGGGAAAGTGAAATTTCCCCCCTTCTTCACAGTGGCCATGGAGCAAGGAAGATGGGAAGTAGCCAGATCAGAGCCATGTACACAATACTGGGAAGTCCCAACCTCCCTAAGCAGGCCATTACATCTTTTGGACAGGTGAGGCTATTGGAAAAATCTTTCTTATGTTATGGCAAAATCCATTTCCCTATGAAACAAAATTATTGAGAACAGTGAGGAAAAGGACAGGTCTACTACAGCAGCATGTCTCGACCTGCTGGAGAACCAGGACACCAGGAGACTCTTGTGCACATCACAGCTCTAAGGACTTCACCTTGATATGAAGAAATGTGGTTGAGGGCAGACAACAAGGGTAAGCATGATTACTTCCAAAGATGAGGAGAAAAACAGAATCTGATACTTCCATGCCAACACTGAGAGCCTGAGGATGCTCAGCAAAGACCTGGGTAGATTTTAGTCCTGGTGAGGAAGAGGAGTAATCTCAGAGGCTGGGAGAGGGTGGAAGGTAGAGTAATCAAATGTGGGGACTGTAGGGCATGTGGGGCAGGAAGGCAGGATGAGTATTAAAAAAGAAACGGTGTTATCTAAATGCACTTTGATCTTCTAGGAAAGCATACTAGCCATAGCTAACAAATGCTTTCTACACCTCTGTGTTTCCTTAACTTTCAAATCTTGAAACCCTGGCTTCCCTTCCAGGACTTAAACTATCTGGTACTTTTGTTAAGAATTACAAAACAGCCTCTCCACCAACGCCCCATGATGGAATTAGCTCCACACTCCCTCAGCTGTGCACTACAGTGAGCAGTGCCCTGAGCCTTCCCAAAGGTCACAGGATCTCCTTTGTTACAGTCCACCCTCGCTTTCAATAATAGTTAATAAGCATCTACTATATGCAAAGATTGAGGAGAGAGAATGAGCAAGAAAGGGCATTCCTGAGAGGATGTGGGAAGGCTAAAAATCTCAGATCTATAGGTTCCTGGGAGAATCATTTATACCAGCACTCCACTTCTGACCATTGTCTGGTTTCAGACAAGCATTAGCATAACCATTAGCCTCTCTGCAATGTAATTATTCTTGGGCTGGCTTACTCTGGCCCCCTGCCAAAGGGAAACATTCACAAATCTACATATGAATTTGGGGTAGGGGATATTTAATATACTCCTAAAAGTCCACTCACTGTGTGCAGGCCAGCAGGCTGCTCTAATGAGGTCTATCCCCTCCCCTCTCACCACCAACTCCTTGGGATATGGATGGTTCACCATGGTACTATTTCATTTGGTTCTTCATTCATCCATTGAACAACATTTGCTGGGCGTCTATGAACTGCCAGGCCTGCACTGGAAAATGATCGTGAATAAGGAAGCTATGGTTTCTTTCCTAAGCAAACTTGGTCTAGAGGAAACAAAAGACATTTATTTCACCTGCAATTACCAATCTGATTACAAAAAGGGACACTGAGAATGCAAGGGGTGCTTATCCTTATAAGTGGGAGCTCCCACAGACAGTGGGACCAAATACAATGCCTGCCTGTGCATGAATCTCAACAACAGGAAGCTTGGAGTTTGTTCCCCTTTGGAGAATTCTTGGATTTCTACCCCACTGACAGTACTCTAAGCAAAGGCTCTATCCTTACACACCCAACTGCCAAAGAAGGGGTCCTAGTCTCACCTTATTACCTCATCCCCTCCTTTAAATTTGCTAGCCACACCTAATGGGTTCCAAAGCAATAAGGACCAGATCTATCCCAGTTTCCCTCTCTCAGGCATTTCTCTCTAGAAAGTTAAAAGCCCATTGGGTAAGGATGGGGTTGGGGGCTACAGTCTAGTGAAGTTCTAATGCTTAACAAAACCTTGGAAAGTACTTTCCTGATACCATTGTAGTTTAACCTAGTTATAAATAACTGGAAAGGAGTGATGGGAAAGCCAAATATTATAGGCATCCATTTGTGCAGCTTTGCCAAGAAGCATGCCCAGAAAAGTCTAGGGAAGATACTGACTTGTCAGTCACATCTGGGAACAGGTCATTGGCCAGAATAGGTGTGGCCACTACAAGCACAGGAAACTTTAGATATTTTTTAAAAATATGTTTTAATTGATTTTTAGAGAGGGAGGAAGAGAGAGAAAGAAAACATCGATGAGAGAAAAACATCAGCATCAATGGGTGGCCTCTACACGCCCTCTACTGGGGATCCAGGTCACAACTAGGAATCAAACCAGTGACCTCCTGGCGCATAGGTTGAAGCTCAACCAGGGAACCGCACTGGCTGGGCAGATTTAAGATTCTTAATCTCCTAAACACAGGAGTTCTCTCTCTTGTTGGTGTTTGACTCCTGACCTGTGGAACTCTCACACTTCTGCTCTTTTGCATTCGCCTACATGGCTCACGGCCATGTGGACCACACATAATGGACTGGCGGACTGCACCCAGCCCAGTGCCAAACCAGACCCAGCCTCACCATGAAACAGAAACTCTGGACACTGGATTTGCTTCCGGAATCCCCAGCTGCACCTCTTTGAGGACTGATTTAAGAGAAATGGGACTTCACAAATCCAGGGATGTAATTCCATGCCAATAAAAATGACTCCTCCTCCGAAAATTCTTTTTCTTAAGATATCCTAAGGACCCCATTCCCACTAGCAATGGAGAAAGACCGTCCACGCATTTCCGATAACATCCCCACCCGGTCATATCCCAGATGCTCAGGGACTGCCAAGTCCCCTTGCCTGTTCACAAGCTTACTCTCCTACAGCAAACAGAGAACGCCAGGCTCCAACCATAATTTATATTTTATTATGAAAAATCCACATCCCAGTTTATTTTCATGATTTTGTTTACAACCAAGTCATAGAAAAGATAAAGTACCTTGCAATTTGGTTCTGTGTTAGAAGGTCTATTAAAATACCATTACATTTCCTTAGTCTACCTCAAAAAAAAAAATGCCTCTCATAAAATTAAATAAATCTGGGTGCTCCTTGATTTGTAAGTTTCTACTTTGCATGTATCAGGCCAAAAAAAAAAAAAAAAAAGAGAGAGAGAGAGAGAGAGAGAGAAAAGAAAAAAGGAAAAAAAGAAAGAAAGAATATGTTGCCTTTTTCTGGCACACAAAACAGCAGCAAACTTGCAACTCCAAATCTACGAGCTTCTTAAAAATCTTATTTTTTAAAATGCATTCTCTGGTAGTTGGATAAGCACTTGAAAACACATTCATGCTGACTGTCAAGTAGCTTTAATGACATTAAATATGAACAAGCCAGTCATTTCATGGGTGCAAGATGAGCATATAAAAGATAAATGCTCTGACAGTAAGAAAACATACTGCTATATTCAATTATATCATCTGCTCAAAGTACAATTGCTCCTATGTTTGGTAAATAGATTAAATCCAGGTCACATTCCTGTGTTCAACTGAGTTTCTAGTCACTCCCTTTTCTCTAAATACTTGTGTTCTTTGTTTTTGCACGTTCTTAAGTGTCACCATTTATTGCTATAGGCATGATGGCTATATTTAAGTAATAATGACAGTGGTTGTCATTAGATTTTAACCCAGTAACACTAGTCTGACATATCATTTGAAGTATGTCTTCAATTTAAATTTGATTAAAATTACAAACGTTCTATCTATTGTGTCAATCAAAATGTTGTCAATCTTCTGCTGAACTTTTCTATGAACTTTCTTGAAATAAGTTATGGCAGCTAAAAGTTAAGTTTACCCTTGGGCCATAAACATTTTTTAAAATATAACTCTTGAAGCCTTGACTGGGTGGCTCAGTTGGTTGGAGTGTTATCCCGTACACCACAAAGGTTGTCAGTTCAATCCTGGTCGTGGCACATATAGGAAACATACGATGGATGTTCCTCTCTCACACTGATGTCTCTCTCTCTCCAACCCCTCTCTCTTAAATCAATGAACATATCCCCAGGAGAGGATTTAAAAAAATAACTCGTGGAATAGAGCAGAGCAAGGGCATTTGGGGTTCCTTTTATAAAAGGACTTGATTCTGACTTCCACCCCAGAAAAAATTACCGAGGCAAAAAACCACAATACAGTGAGAGTTCAAAGGCTCTGATTCAGATTTTCATACTATGCTGTACACACAAGTGCTTGGCAGAAATTTTAATTGAGTTGTATGCATTTTTTAAATCTCAGATGAACCAAATACCCTTGGTAATAAAAATAGGTACTTGTGACAATGTGTATGAAAAGCTGGTGGAAATACAATGGTTGCAGACACCTATTATACACAGTATGCTTCTACATACAGCATCTTTTTTACTCCTCATAATAACGCAATGAGGTGTATAGTATTAGGCTCAATCTCTGGATGAGGAAACTGAGGCCTAGAGATGTTACGTGAATTGCCCAACTTCTCACTGTAGTTTGTTTCCTTGGCAGTGATGAATTAAGTAGAGACAAGTGCTGTTCATTGTTGTTGTTTTTTCCTGAACCTGCCAGCTATTCTGGGAAAGTCAGAGTGAACACAAGATTCTGATTAATGGCCTTGGGATCTTAATATGCTTATAAAATGCTATTGTCCGTATTTTCTTTAGACGAGGGATTTACAGACATTTCATTTTCAAATAATTTATATATTTTTTAGAAAAACAAGAAAATATCCAATAATCCTTTAATTATCTCTGTTTTACAGGACATTGAAGCACAGACCAACCCATCCAGGGTCACATAACAGATACTAGAATCTTGTGAGATTTTCAAGTCTAGTGCTCTTTGCACTAAATAATAATGCATTTCTCATGTCTCTCCTAAAAGATGTCTGAAAACATCAAAAACAAATAGTTGGAAAGGCAAAACCCTCTGAAACAGTAACTGTAAATATATATAAATGAATTCCCAGGTAAAGTAACAAGCAGGGTAGACAGACAATGCTGTAAAAGATTTTACTTAAAGATTACTGCAAATGCCTGCTTCATTCTTTAAAATGCCTCCTTGTTTCTATGACATTGCTTGTTCTCATGATAGCACCCTTTTTAATTCCTTTATAAAACTTTCACTATCAGTAAATACCTTACATAGTTCTTTATATACTTACTGTCTACTACTCGCTCCTTTCACCTCACTAGAAGCTGAGCTGGAAGAGACCTTTGTTGTGTTCACACCGTATCCTTAGGTTTGGTGCAACATCAGGCACATTGTAGGAACTCAATAAATGTTTATTGAGAAAATGATTGAATAAATAAATGAGCTCTTTCTAACTATCCTTCTGCCTCCTTGGACATGGAAGCATAATTTTTTTTTATCTCCCACACAATCTTTCAGCTCTAGACAGGGAGATATTCTCTGTCCACTCTTACCCATGCAGCAAACAATTCAAGGTAATAAAGACAACATTTATAATCCTTCTGAGTTAATATCATAGTGAGAATTAAAATTTATCAGGTTTCTTTACAGCCGTGACAGAAAGACCTTACCCCAAATCCTAAATCAGATGTGTGGTTCTATGAATAGAAATTTTTGGATTTAAAAAAAGTTCATGTGGTGCATATATCCTAATGGTGCAAATATCATATATTATGTAATACTCCCAGCAAGGTCCAGGGTAGCAGCCCATAATCAAACAGATGAATGTCGAAAATTTAGATATTTCTCAATGATTTGATATTTTGACAATATAAGGAGATGCTACCTCATGTATGTTCTCAACTTTCCTATTCTTTAAAGACATTTTTTTGGAAGGGGGGGGGGTATATCTTTTGACATTATCTTTATATCCATACCTATTATAACAAGGATACTCTACATACTTATTTACAGATTTGAAACTTTTGAAATCAGGAAATACAAAAATATACACCTATACTTTTACCCTCATTTGTAGAAATAATAGAAGCATGTGCTATCTCAGAAGAAAGTATTTTCTCTATATATAATGTCACTTTCCTGCTTTGGAGTATAGACAGTTAAGTGGGAGATAAAATGGACTGACAAATAACCTCACCTAATCCATATGTTGTTCAAACAACATGATAACAGAAAATTCGGGAAAGCCTCCTCTACCTCCTGCTGCGTCCGCTCAAATTAAGCAGTAGTCACTTTCCAGGTGAGCACCAGGAAGGCCAGTACCAGCTTTCACAGGACTAAAGCAGCCATGGGTGTCGGTAGCACTGTGGCATTGTCTTGAGACCAGCAGCAAGAACAGCACTTGGCGATATGATGTGCATAGTGGGCACTTCTTGAAACTTGGGCTTTTTTTTTTTTTTTAATCCTCACCCAAGGTTATTTTTCCATTGATTTTTAGAGAGAGGGAAAGACAGACAGAAATATTGATGTGAGAGAAACACATTGATTGGTTGCCTCCTGCACACGCCCTGACTAGGGCCAGGGCTGGGGAGGAGCCTGCAACCAAGGTACATGCCCTTGACTGGAATCAAACCTGGGACCCTTTGGTCCGCAGGCCAATGCTCTATCCACTGAGCTGAACCAGGTAGGGTGAAACTTGTGCTTTTTACACAACCATTTAAAAATCAACAAATCCAGGAGACAGAATAGGAGAGAATATAATGCATGAATCCAGGTTCATTAAACTAATGCATTTTTTTGAAAAACAAAATATGACAGAACATTTCATTATTGTCACAGATATGAGAAAAAGTGTTATGCTGCTATTTATAATGTGTCCTGTGTGTCATGGAATTGAACTATTTCCAAATCATCAATAATTAAAATGATGAGAATCCATCATTTCACTGACATTTATTTCTACATGAAAAGATGGCCTGTTTTAAATGTGCTCACACATATTCTTGTCAATCACAAGCTGTCACAGCAAATTATTTCACTTTGTAGATCACATGACAACAAAGAATCTCTCAGTTTAAATTTAGATCTTAGGTGTAATATCTAGAACTCTTCTCATGGATTTTTTTCCCTGTGACTACATCTTCACAATACAGTATGTAAAATATGTAAAATGTTATTCATAATACTCAGTTACACTTCTGGTTAACAAAACCCAGGACTTAAATGAATCACTGTAAGTGATAACTCTAAAGCCCAATGGTAGAATAGAACAGATAAGAGAGAATGAAATAGGGGGAAAAGGAGACATATGTACTACTATTTGTAATACTTTAAACAATAAAATAGATTTTTAAAAAGACAGAATGAAAATATAAAACTAAAAAAATAATTTCTAAACAGTCAGAGCTCTATACAT
Source organism: Eptesicus fuscus (assembly GCF_027574615.1). Taxonomy (NCBI): domain Eukaryota; kingdom Metazoa; phylum Chordata; class Mammalia; order Chiroptera; family Vespertilionidae; genus Eptesicus; species Eptesicus fuscus. The sequence continues at coordinate 62,967,238 of NC_072485.1, forward strand.
TGGAAGTTAGACCTAATGGATTAGGTCTAAGCTGGGTTTTTCCCCCTCATCTTCATTAAGGCATTTAAGCAGCTTCAGGGCATGAACCGTTTCTTATGCTAGGTTTGCACTGCCTAGCAGTTATAAAGCAGCTGAACTCTTATAAACCCCATGAATCTGAGGCAAGAATTTTCACTGTGCCCTATTAAGCAGAAGATTCAAGAAACGGAATACCTAACCTGCATGCCCATAAATCTGAAAACTTTAAAGTGTCTTTTCAAACAATTCGTTAACTACATCTTCACAATTCTAGCAGAATCATTAATAAATTTTAGACTCTTCAAATGCCAGAATTGTTAAGACCTAATAAGACAGTTGACTATCATCAACTTTCTTTATAAAATATTGCTATTTTTCCCCATACATAACTAATCTTTCTGCTTAAGTATTCAACTCCAAAATGCAAGAATTATTCTAATATTGCATTTCAACAGGGAATCCTTCCTGTCAGTTTTGACCTTGGCCTGACCTCTATATACAAGCTTTGTGTTTTGAGGTATGTAATGAATAGCTCTCTAGCTTTCTATTAAATCCAGTGCCACTGGTTGTCAACAGTGATGCTCAAAAGAGGTAGTAAAGTAGTTTAAAAATCAGAAGTGTTCTCTAAAGTGAGGTAATTAAATATTACATCTAGGCCAAAAAAAATCAGAGGTGTTGTGTACATATTTTTCTACCTTAGCAAATCTGGAAATAGGTTGAAGGAAGGCAATTTTCATTATCTACATTGCTTTTCCAAATAATAAAAACAACAACAAAGTATAGCAATATAATTGCCAAAATATACATCGGCTTATTTGGCCTTCCTGTGCCAGAAGTGAAGTAAATTTTCCTTTCCTATCATTTTGTTGAATAATGTTCTCAGTTTTAAGGATTTATAACTTATTTACCCAGTTTGCGGTCCTTAAAGACCAGGGCTTCTATCCCTATGCAAGGACTCTACAGATAGTAGATACTTAATAAATATTAAACTTAGATTAAATTGAATTCAAAATTGGAGATGAAAGAATAATCATAAAAAAGAAATCAGACTATGAACTTTTCTTCCCACCTGTCTCTGATCTACCCTAGTACCTGGCACATAGTATGCTATCAATGAATGTTGGCTGAATGACTGAAAATCAGTATATTGAAATAATAATTACCAGTTGCTGACTCTAATGTCTGATTAATTGTATATAAAGTATTCATGCTCATTTAGAAAGATAAAAGAGTAACACCCAATTCTGGTAACTGCTTTACCCCTGTTTACCTTTAGAATGTGTGTTTTTCCAACTTCTGAGAATGCCCCCTTACCCTAAATTTATCTACCACCTTCAGAACTATTCATGCATGTTTTATTTTTTATGGTACATTCAGGACAACAAGTTGGCAAATTACCTATAAGATTTATCTTTAAGACACATGCAAGAAAGGTAATTTTAACTTGATTTGAGAAAGTGTATGTGACATGAAATATGTATATATATGTATGCCATATATACATATATATGAAATCTCCCCACACCTCTCTCAAATTATCTAAATTAAGTTATACATATACATTATCATACATATATACACACATATGTATAATATTTATTTACATTTATATTCTTAATGTTCTGAAAGCAATCAAATGATGGTCTTTAGGCTTATCTATGAACTTAGATGAGTGGTTTTTTCCCCATTCTACTTATCCTAAGTCTTTTTAATGGACATGTGATATGCTAGTCTGTGTCCAAGCTCACCTACCATTTCTTTTCTCAAAAGACAAGGCACATCTGCCACCTGCTCTACTCCGTGTCCCAGCAACAACTGTCGAGCAGCATAAAGATTGATTATCAGTCAAAAACCATTGCACAACACCAGATTTTGGTGGGTTAAGCTTGCTGATCCAGCAAGAGATGGTGTGAAATTTTCAGGAGTGTGTGCCAACATTTTGGTGCTAAAAGAACAGCAGTGCATGTCACAGTGAAACACAGCCAAAGATATGCAGACAAAGCACAGAAGTTTTTGTTCTGGACTTGGCTTTAAAAAGGATAAAAGAGAAAACAAAAAGTAGGGGGAAATTTGTTTGTACATTTAAAAATCATCCACCAAGCTTAGTCATGTGTGTAACATTGGTATTTTAAGCATACATGTCCAGGAAATTTTCTAAGAAGCTTAGATGTAAGTAATTTTTATATATCTCTTCTGCAATACCATTATTATAAGAAAGGCAAGTATTTTTTATTAATAAAAATAATCAAGGATCTTAAGAAAGTACTAATTATATAAATACTTGAATATAAAAAACTCAAAAACATTTACCTACAAAGACTCATGCTTATATGCAAGCAGATGATTAATGAATACAAAATAAAGGCAGCCATATTTAAAGTTAAAACAAAATTAGAAAATAATATGGGTCTCCACTATTGTATAGGTAATTTTTACTGAGTATTGTAGCAACAAGTTTCTTTACAAGGACCAAATTACCTTAAACTTTCTATTGAATTCAATAAATTATTTCCTGATGATCAAGCATTATGAAAGAGACAGAAATCTTAGTATTATTTTATCTGATAACATTAATAAAGAATTTTCACCACTTCATCTGTAATCAACTCCAGAGTTACTTTTCTTCTACTTACACAATTACTGCCTAGACTTGCCTTTGGCTCATCAGCTTTTTAGCAGTTGCAAGGAAAAAAAACACACACACCACAACTTTTAATAAGATAGAAAAAGCATAAGGGAGCACAGCAAGCAGTTAGATACATTGAATTTGTATGGCAAAGCTGTGTCATTTAAATGTGATTACCACATATAGGACTTAATAACAGACTTGGATATGGTATTTGGATATGGACTATCTGGAAGAATATTCTTAGATAGCAGTACTTTCATTTATCTCTTAAAATGTATTCTTTACCACTAAAGAAGGAAAAATGTTTTTAGTTTAGAAAATCTAAATGCACATTTCTAAAAAAGATCTTATCAAAAAATAGCTCTAAAATATGTTTCTGTTTATATTTTATATATAATTTATATTATGGTAATTTATATTATGTATATAAGCATATATACATTTCAAGGTAAAAAGTCAAGCTGTAGCATTTATCTTATGAAAAATGTTATTAGGAAAATTATATGTATATAAGAATTATGTGTTCATTACTGGCCACTTTCATAATTATGTTAATGCCATCTGAAGAAAGACCAACAGTGTAAATGAATAAGTGATACTTGAAACGTGAACTATTTTCTAAGAGAATAAGTCTAATGAATTATGTCTGTTGGGTGTCACAGAAACTAAACAGTAAATTCAATAATCTCTGATTTAATTTATTATATTTTCACCATTTAACCTCCTGCAGGCTCCCTAATGTCTATTCAGATCTATATTAAATTAAGCACCAATGCTAATGAAGGGCAATAAACGTGGCTGTCAGTGGATTTTTCTTTCATTAACCACATTATCCTCTTACTGAGCTGTAAATGCGTAAACATTAGTTTTGTTAAACCATGCAAAAAAGACAGGATGAAAATCATTTTTTAATTGCATCCCTCAAGCCATTTACTGTATGTGGAGGTAGGGTTTTCTTTTCTTTTTTTACCTTTAATTTTTTTGAATGGATCTAAAAAGGGCTCTCCCATTGAAACATAAACATCAGCTTCATGGGGTATGTCTTCGGGTCTGAGGGCTTCAGAGCCGTCTGCCAGGAACACTCGTCGTGCGGCCATGTTCAGATGCAGCTTCTCCGTGCAGTCCTCCAGCAACTGGGAGAAAGCAAGAGGTAAGAGAGAGTGATTCACAAAAGAAGAGTTACACATTTCCGTGGGACAAAACATGCTTCCAATCAAAACAGAAACTTGAGGCAATTGCCAGAGTTAACTTGAATAGCTCCACCAGTGTATTTTCTAGCAGTTGAAAATATACGAATAAAAGATAAATTACAGCACTAAGAATATCTAATAATTGTCTAATTTTAGTCCTTAAATATCCTGTCGGTTAAATGTTTTTATAACTCTGCAAGATGTAAAGTCATCACATGTGTTTCACTATTTATATGTTGGTGAAACAGGAAAGAAATGTCTGTGAGTTTTATGTACAGTATACATAAGTAATTTACAGATTCGTATTACTAAAAAGAACATTTTGGCAGAATAAATGTCATTTTTTTCCACTTTTACATTTTAAAGCGAGTAAGGGAAGAAATGAAGCAATGAAACTTTTGAACACTAGTTACCAAGGAGATGGTTGGTACAGCAACTTTGGCAAAGACTGTTCTAGATCCATTTTTGTAAGCTGTTACTCTAATCACTCTGGGTGGAAGCTTATGTCTTTGAGAGATTCTGTGCCAATTCTGGGCCGACCGAAAGTTTAAAGAAGAGAACTCTGCAACTCTGAAGAGAAAAAAACAAGTAAAAATAGATGCATGTTAATTAGTAAAAACATTCAAAACCATATTATCCTGGATATTTTTTAAGCTCTAATGACTATAAGTATTCTTTAAAAAACTTTTTATAGGATATAGCTGTATATAACTACTTAAATATTTAAAAATACTTAATACAGGATAAGTTTGCCAAAACTGTTCATGGGACAGTTTATCTCAGAATAAATGATTTCTATCATTTTACTTATAAAACATGACTTGTTTTTAAAAATTATATTTTTATATTAATTATGTTCTGATAGACAGCATAAAATAGCAATATGGTCTTATTATCATAAAATACTTAGTGGCAAAATTTTTCTTTTAAGTTTTCATATTTATCAAAGTTCTTTGATTTATTTTAAAAGATTTCAAATTCAAGTAAATCATGAAAACATATTTTAATCTAAAGTTAATTCTAATTGCTTTCATTTCAAATTGTTTGGAGGAAGTAAAATAAGATTTCTAAGTTTTGTCTTCAGTCAAAACCAATATCAATCTTATTATTTTCTCAGCAAAAGCATGTAATTGACTAAAACATCAAATTTTTTACTTCAGAGTTCTGTAACTAACCCTGTTAATTCTTAATGCTACAGAAGGCAAGGTAAACATTTTAAAATAAAAACTTTAGGGAAATAAAAATAAAAATATATCCCTCTATTCAAACATATGAAAATAATGGTAGCATCAATTTTTTTATTTATTTTTTATTTTACAAACATTTTATCCTATCCACAAACTCTTAGGTTAAAAGTTTATTACAAACTATGTAAAATACACAAGATAGTTTTATAATAAGTTCATTGCAATTTAATTTTATTTTGGAATATTGGTTAAATACCAAAAGCATGCATTTCTATTTTTAAACAAATACCTGGTAAGCAAAGATCTATCATGGTCCTAGACTGATTTTGTTTTAAATATTTTTTTAGAGTTTCATGTTTGAAGTGCATTTCATGTTTTCCACAAGTGGAATTAGCAACTTTCTACCCTTATGCTTTCAAAGAAAAACAACAACACAGAAACAAAACCCTAGCGCTAGAGATGTGCTGCATTTTAATGTCTGAAATAACCAGTTGAAGCATTATGAATTCTGCTCAAAGGGAAAAGCTTCAACAGTTGGTTAAAAAGAAGAGAGCACAGCTTTGATTACCTCGGTTGACCCGCCGGAGCCCTGACAGGTCTGTTTCTCTTGGATGCTGATATAAAACAGGAATTGTTGTTCCTGTTTGATTTGTAGCTATCCGGGTCTGATATTTCACCATGGCTATGATCTGATACTGTTTGATGTGTGGAGCAATTTTGAAGTCCTGACCCTTCTGATATTGCTGCTGAAAGCAACAGTCTGTTGGGGCCAAACTGAGGCTGCAAGTAATCTTCAGTAGTTTTAATAACTGCTTTTGCCTGGGATGACATAAACTCCCTGGAAGAAACAATGCATGGAAGAATACAGTGAAGTGATTTATATTCACTTATTAACAACTACCACATAATAACTAGTTTTGTGCTATGTGCTAGACAACATACTACACACTTAGCCATTATTTTGCTTATCGTAATCCTTACAAATATTCCTGGGAAGTAGGTACTATTTTTATGCCTATTTTCCAGATTTAAGAAATTGTGACTCTGAGAGGCTAATTAATTCACCCAAGCTCAAATAATTATTTAGTTGGCAGGGAGAAATTGAACCCAAGCGGATCCTAGGACAAAACCCACATTCAGCCCTGGCCAGTGTGTTCAGTGGTTAGAGCGCTGGCCCGCCAACCAGTCTCCAGTTTGATTTCTGGTCAAGGGCATGTACCTGGGTTGCAGGTTCCAACCCCAGCCCCCAGTCAGGGTGCAGGAGGCAACCAGCACCTCTCTCTCTCTCTCTCTCTCTCTCTCTCTCTCTCTCTCTCTCTCCTTCTCTCTCTCTGTCTCTCTCCACCCCCTCCCTCCCTTCTACTCTCTCTAAAAATCAATGGAAAAATATCTTCTGGTGAGGATTAAAAAGAAAACACTCATATGCATAACCATTAAATGTACTTACATACTTAAAGAAGAAAGCTGTGCAACCCTTGAAACAATGTTAGTAAAATTTTTAAGTTCTTAGATTAATTTCTTCAACACTAGCACTCTGCTAAGTATTAGGAAATACAAACGTTAAGGAGATGTGGGTCCTACCCTGAGAAAGTTGCAAACTAAACCCTAATGAAGAAAGAATATATGTTAAATAAACTGCTTAAACTCCTTGAAGACAAACTTATATAGGCTGGAATAAAGTTGGGAAAGGCTTCACAGCAGACCTGAGATTAAGGTGACTAACTCATCCTGGTTTGGTACTGAAAGTCACACATCCTGAGGGTTTCAGGTAATACAGCTTATTACCAGAATACTCAGAAAGTTAGGAAAGTAAATCTACTCCAGAACGGCACAAAGAGTACTAGGAAACCTTTCATTGCTTCCTAAGATACTCTAGTCACATAAGAACAACTCTAGTAGACTGCCACATTTTTGGCTCGGAAACTTCACCTCTTCCTTTTCCTCTAACATAACCATTATTTCCTATCATTATTTCCAATGATTTTAGGAAATGGTCATTTTTTTTTAAATAATAACCTCTCTTTGTGTTCACATATTGATGAGGTTTTCTACCACATGCTGGAATTTGACCTAATTTTATAACACAGATTTTATTCTTAATATTCTACAGTCTTATTATCTTGTCCTACAAGTCTATGCTACGTCTCTACTGTAAATCTTTCATTATATCAGTAAATAATTCATATATACACAGACTTCAAGTAGTTTCTTCCTCAGTAAGATTTCTATGCTACCCTTGTATATAGGAATATACTTTCTTGCTGTGCACTGATGTCTGCCCTGGCAGACCTGATAGCTGGAATCACTATATCTCATTCATTATTTCCTACCATCTAAAATGCTGGGCCTCTTGACATTTGTATGTCCTCTTTGGAGAAGTGTCTATTCAGGTCCTCCACCCATTTTTAAATTGGATTGTGTGTCTTCCTTTTGTTGAGTTGTATGAGTATTTTATGTATTTTGGAAATTAACCCCTTATCACTGTATCATTGGCAAATATGTTCTCCCATATAGTGGGTTCCCTTTTCTTTTCTTTCTTTTTTTTTTTAATCCTCACCCAAGGATATTTATCCATTGATTTTTATAGAGAGTGGAAGAGAGAGGGAAAGATAAGAGAAAAATATCGATGAGAAGGAAACACATTGATTGCTTGCTTCCTGCACAAGCCCTGACCAGGGCCTGGGCCAGGAAGGAGCCTGCAACCAAGGTATGTGGCCTTGACCGGAATTGAACCTGGGAGCCTTCGGTCTTCAGGCTTACACTCTATCAACTGAGCCACACCAGGTAAGGCCCTTTTCAGTGTGATGCTGGTTTATTTTGCTGTGCAAATAGCTTTATAGTTTGATGTAGTCCCATTTTTGCAGACTGGTGCAGCCACTATGAAAAACAGTATGGAGTTTCCTCAAAAAATAAAAAATGAAACTGCCATTTGACTCAGTGATCCCACTTCTAGGAATATATCTTAAGAATCCTGAAACACCAACCAGAAAGAATTAGGCACCCTTATGTTCATAGCAGCATTATTTACAACAGCTAAGATTTAGAAACAGTAACCATCAATACATGAGTGGAGAAAAAAAAGCTGTGATACGTTTAAACCATGGAATACTATGCAGCTGTAACAAAGAAGGATCACTTATCCTTTGAAACAGCATGGAGGGACCTGGAGAGTATTATGCTAAGCTAAATAAGCCAATCAGAGAAAGACAAATATCACATGATCTCACTTATATGTATTATCTAATGAACAAAAAAACTGACGAATAAAATAGAACCAGTGGCATGGAAACATGGAACAGACTGACAAATCTCAGAGGAAAGGGTGTGGGAATTGATTAACCAAAAAAATTATATGCATTTATGCACTTCCCATGGACACAGACTAAAGGGTGGTGAAGGATTAGGGTGGGGTGGGAACCAGGTGGAGGAGTGCAGTGGAAGAAAAAGGGGACATCTATAGTACTCTCAATAATAAAAATTCAAAAAAGTGAAATAAAAAGCTAGACCTCAATTTCTTTCAAATATTCCAATTCATCACTGTGTTATTGGCATAAAAGCATTCTTTTTCAGCCTGAAAACTAAATGCCACTATATAGTAGGATGACACATGAACATCAATCACATTACTTCAAAAACATATCTTTTAAAAATTATCTATCAATTAACTGTCTATCTATATTAGTTTTCTATTGCTGAGCAATGAATTAGCACAAACTTAGTGACTTAAAACAGCATCTGTTCATTACTGCACAGTTTTCATGTATCAGAAGTCTGGGCAATGCTTAGCTATACCCTTTGCTCAGGATTTCAAAATGCAGAAATCAAGGCGCCAGCTGGGGCTACAGTTTCATCGGTTGCTCAGGGTCTTCTTCCAAGCTCTTTCAGGTTTTGTCAGACTTTAGTTCCTTACTGCTACAGAACTCATAGTGACTATCATTTTTTAAGCCAGTAGGAATTCACTTACCTCTCTGACTCTTCTGACTCTGATATCTGAATTGTCATTTAAGAGTTGATCTGATTAGGTCAGGCCCATTGAGAATAATCTCCCATTTGGTTAACTAAAAAACAACTGATTATGTACCTTAACCACAACAGCAAAAATCTCCTTTGTTGAATCTGGAGGGAGATCATCTATGAGGAGGCTATCCGGAGGAGCAAGGGGTCCCAGCCCCACACCAGACCTCCAGCTCAGGGTCCCAGAGCTGGGGGGGGAAATCCCTACAGGCAGTAAGAACTATGGGATGTAAAAACCAACATGGATTGGGGCTCAGTGACACAGAGGCTGCTGGACACTCAGCTGTTCCCCTTAAAAGGCCAGCACCATGAACTAAACTTACAAGGTCCCGCTTCCTCTGAGCTCCAGCACCAGGTGAGGCTCTAGGAAACACAGACACATACAAGGAGGAACTGGATTATCTGGCATCAGGGCAGGAACTTGGGGGTGGATTTCTCCCAGATGGAGGTGCTCTCAGGGATCATTGTTCTTATGCTGGAACCTTCCCAGTCGCAGGGCTCACTGGCAGCCATTTCTGTTTGCTCTGCCCTGCTGATTCCTTAAGACCCAGCCGCATCCAATTTACAATCCCACCCAAGTTGTGTGCACCAGCTTTTTCATATTAATGGCCTGTCCTTGCTCAGGCTAAAATCTCTCAAACAACTGCAGCTGGGTCAGGGAGCCCCAAACCTATCAATAAAAGGCCCAAGATCTGGCACCACCACCAGTCTCCCTTGCTTCATAGCTGGGTCTCATCTGGGCACTTCCAAACCTGATACAAAGAAGAGGAATCTGCAGATCTCTCTGTAGCTCCTGCTTGGTGGCCACAGGCAGTGGCTGACTTTGCACCTCCCTGGAGACCCAAGAGCCAGTGTACCCAGTGGTCAGTGTCAGACCATACCAGATTACAACTCTATACATCCATAAGCAACACACTCAAGGGGCAGACTCAGTGAACACCTAAGCCCCACTGAAGCAAGTCCTGCTCCATAGGGGTATCTCCTGCACAGCAGTTCTTCCACTATAGTCAAAGCTGGTTCTCACAGCCAATTAGCCTGGAGGTCAATTCCTCCCAGTGACACCGACAGCAATCAAGTCTCAACTATAACAAGACTGCTCACAATCCACAAAGGGATGCACATAGAGTGCCCAGCTCAGGTGACTGGGAGACCTACTACACAAGGCCACTCTACCAACTCAAGGACATAGCAACTCTACCCAATACATAGTAACAAACAAAATGTGGAGACAAAGAAACATGCCACAAATAAAAGAAATGGAAAAAAGCAAAGTATTGGATATAGTATTCAAAACCATGGTTATAAGGTTACTCAAGAATCTGCTAGAAACCTCTAAAAAATGGAAAAGGACCAGTCAGAAATTAAGCATACACTGACTGAAATAAAGAATATACAGGGATTCAACAGTAGATTAAAGGATTCTGAGAATCAAATCAACGATTTGAAATATGAGGAAGCAAAAACCACCCAACCAGAAGAGCAAAAAGAAAAGGAATCCAAAAATATGAAGACAGTGTAAGGGGCCTCTGGGACAACTTCAAGCGTACCAACATTATGGGGGTGCCAGAAGAAGAGAGAGAGCAAGATATTGAAAACCTATTTGAAGAAATAATGACAGAAAACTTCCCCTACCTGGTGAAAGAAATAGACTTACAAGTCCAGGAAACACAAAGAGTGCCAAACAAGAGGAATCCAAAGAAGACCAAACCAGAACACATCATAATTAAAATGCCAAGGGCTTAAGACAAAGAGAGAATCTTAAAAGCAGCAAGAGAAAAGCAGTTAGTTACCTACAAAGGAATGCCCATAGGACTGTTAGCTGATTTCTTAACAGAAAGTATGCAGAGACCAGAAGGGAGTGGCAAGAAATATTCAAATGATGAATAGCAAGGACCTATAACCAAGATTACTCTACCCAGCAAAGCTATCATTCAGAATTGAAGGACAGATAAAGAGTTTCACAGATAAGAAAAAGCTAAAGGAGTTCATCACCACCAAAATAGTATTAATATGAAATGTTGAAGCATATTCTTTAAGAAGAAGAAAAACAAAAAGATAAAAAATATGAACAACAAAATGTCAACAGATACATACCTAACAACAACTGAATCTAAAAATCAAAATAAACAAATAAGAAATCTAATGAACAGAATAAACTGGTAAATAAAATAGAATCAGAGGCATGGAAATGAACAAACTGCTGATTCTCAGAGGGAGGGGGATTGGGAAGAGATTAAACAAAGATCTTATATGCATTTATGCATTACCTATGGACACAGACAATAGGGTGGTGAAGGCCTGGGGTGTGATGGTAACTGGGTTGAGGGGGGTAAGAGGGGGGGGGAAGAGGGACATCTGTAATACTCTTAAAAGTATATTAAAAAATAAATCTCCTTTGTCATTTAATGTAAACTGATCATGGGAATGACCTGCCATCATATTCACAATCCCACCCCACACTCAAGAAGAAAGAATTATACCAGGTATATACTATATACCAGGGGGTAGGAATCTTGGAGACCATATTAAATGTCTACCTATCATGCTAGCCATTTATTTACCCAGGTTTTATGACCCATTTTTTAGATAATGGATAATAAGATTTAGATCCAGATATTTTATTTTCTGGATAATTCTAATGTAATCACTTAAGATTAAATTTTGACATCATCCAAGATATTTAACGGAATGTGCCACAAATGCTGATGGGAAAATCCAAAGTGGAACTTGAAAAATGCTTTGAGATTATACATTATTTTAAAGGGGGTTGAGGGAGGCATTCACTTGGATGTAAATGTTCTGGTATGTTTTAAAAAAACATCTACATTACTGCTGAGTTAGTTTACAGTCAGTTATTGAGAAAAAAAGATGTTTTCTTTTAGCAATTTGAATAATTTATTAGAAATTAGATAATAAAAAAGATCAAAGAACAAATGTGGTTATGTGAGTTTATATGCTTAGGGGAAGATGAATTAAAACACCAAAATTTAACCTTGAATCAGTGTGAGTAAAAACTATCATTTAATTAAAATTTATCAAACTTTAGGCAAATAAATCTTTTTTAAAAATATATTTTATTGATTTTTTAACAGAGAGGAAGGGAGAGGGATAGAGAGTTAGAAACATCGATGAGAGAGAAACATCGATCAGCTGCCTCCTGCACACACCCCACTGGGGATGTACCCACAACTGAGGTATATGCCCTTAACCGGAATCGAACCTGGGACCCTTCAGTCCACAGGCTGACACTCTATCCACTTAGCCAAACCGGTTAGAGCGGCAAATAAATCTTTTAGACAACTTCTACATATGATACAATGGATATGATAAATCACAAAATTATAAAAGCATATTAATAAATTAATTAAGCCTTTATTCTTTTCTCAAACAGTACTGTACCTCATCTACATGTCGGCTTTCCACTATAACCAAACAGATTATCAGGGACAGATCTTATACATTGTGGAATTTACAAGCCCCTTGATAACCCAGGCTAGTATTTAATTATGCTTTACTCTTTGATTTTTATTTAATCTAATTTATAATTTTTGCTTCACAAAGCAATAACCAAGTAAAGATGTGAGGTCTAAAAGCATAAGAAAATATATTCAGGGAGCAATATAGATACAGCAGATAAAATAGACTGTGACTAGATTTAAGGGTATGCCTCTAATTTTGACAGGGTCAATTTTTCTTCTCATTTCCTTGGCTTTTACAGCATTAGTGAATTTTAATGGATTTTTATAGTGATTTGAGTAAAACTCCTAATAAAGTCATACTTGTTGATTTCATCTTCAAGGACTTCTACCAATTGCTGTTGCTCGTTGCTCCCTGTAATATCCCTCAGCTATAACTGCACCTCATTGCCTTCCATCGTTCTTATCTGTATGCCTTATTGCCAATGGTGTTCACTCAACAGATCTGTACCCATTATTGTACATCTTTCAGTAAAGTAAATATTTAATAAATGTTAACCTGAACTCAGTGCTTATGTTTTCTAGAAACCTCTTTCATAATTGTCTAGTAGAAGAGATAAATGTTAAACAAATGGTCACACATATAAATTTATAATTACTGTGAAGGAAAAGTCTTGGTTCTATCAGGAAAAAATTCAGGGGTTAGGGGTATAGAGAAGGATTTAACAAAACTGTTCAAGCTGATAAGACACATAAAAGGAGTTAACCCCACCAGACCTCGTCAATCCTTATTCTAAATCATTCTGCCCAAGTCCTGTGTATGAACTGATATACTGATTTGCATACTGATATGTTTGCTTTGTGATTTCAGATGATTTCATATCCCATTCTGCAAGAATAAGATCCTTGTTTTACATATTTTTCACTTCCACAGGAACTCAACCAGATTGATATGCAGGAATTATTCTTTGATAATTATGCCATAGTGTAAAAATGCAACTGACAAGAAACAAACACAATTTATGAAATAAAATATGCTAAAGCTCAAGCCAAGAGTTATGTCAGGTAATGCTCATTTTATCTCAGTCATTTCCCTGAATTTCCTTAGATGAAAACAGTCAACTACATTTGAGTATTCAACCTCTTTATATGCTCATGGAAAGTACCCCCTGATCAGCTCCAGGGGAGGAATCCTTAATGGTCTAACACTAATGATGGTAACTTCATTTCCCTTGCAGGCTATGTAATCAACTTCTGATTCCATTTTGGCCAATGGGACATTCGAGAAGACTTCTGGGGAGTTTTTTGTTTTGTTTTGTTTTTTGCCATAATGAAAAAGAGATGTAAATGATCAAACATTGATCTTCTTATTGGACATTGTTGCGTGAACCTGTGATGAGCTATCTTGTGAGTAGGAAGAGTCAAAACCAATGATCTAGCCAATATTCTGAGGATGGCAGTGGGAAAGTTACATAGGGCCATGCTCTTTGATAACATGCCGAACCACTGAACTTAACCCTAGAATTGCCCTGCCTCTGAAGTTCCTGTTATGTGAGATAATGACTATTCCTCATTTTAATAGTCAGTTTCAGTTTCCTATTACTTTCTAATAGTAGCCTAACTTACACAATCAACTTTCTAATCATGGTTGCTTTACTTTTAGCTTTATTCAAAATCTACAAATTTTGAATACTTTTATAATGAGTTAAAATATAAACTAATATGGTATTTTCTAAAAATTCTACCTTACTTAATAAGAAACATCTCACCGGAAATGTCAGAATAAGCATAAAATGACATAGAATTTTGTTAATTTTCTTCCTTTCTGAAGCAGAAAGCATCTTTGGTGAGTTTACATTTCTATGACAGTAATCTGCATGGGGCTAATAATTCTATTCATCAGTAGAAAGTGTGGCTACTTTGACAGAACATGGCTCAATAACAACCATGCAGCTCTAAGTTATCACACAGTTTGGATGTGAATGCAACAGCAGGATAATGACAGTTGCCAAGGATTTGTACTTGCTGTCGCTTCATACCAGTGTTGCCTGTCAAAGTGTCTCTTTTTCTTATACAGAAGCCATAGAATTTTTATGGATAGCAATTACTTACAATATACAATGAAGTACATCAAATCTAACAACCACTCTTTAGCCCGTCATTATTTGGTAGTCTCTTTGTTAAATGTAGTCAACCATTTTCATCTAAATTATTTATTTATACTGTATATTTGACAAGCATATATTTCTTGCTTTATATTTTTATAGCATTTAAACCTTCCTAAAGAGTTATTTTTTAATACTGTTATTTTAAAAACTTATCTTTATCCTATTACCATTCTAATGATAATTAAACTCTCTAATTGAAATAAATACAAATAAGAAAATGTAAACATAAAGAAAAATGACCCTAAGTACATTTAAGAACAAAGCATCATCTTAAAATACTGGAATACAATCAATAAGAGAAATAACCCCACATATGTGTGATGAATGGAAACTTGTATAAAATCTCTGGAGAACATAAAGCACAGAGATTTCATTAAACTTCATCCTACCCTTGCCCAAACTTGAAAATTAATAACCTCTAAAGATATAAATAACATTCTACAACTGTTAGATAAAATGTATTTTAAACATCATAGAAAGTTAATAATAAAAGTGAATAATTCACACATATTTTATTTTCAACACTAGAGGAACTATAATTCTAGTTTGGCCTAGAGATGTTGGTAGGGGTATCCCAATTGATATGTCAGGACATAAATCAGCCCACCCACAGGAAAAAAAAAAATCTGTGTGTGCAAAAGTGCAATGGAATAAAAATAAGGTATATTTGAAATCTAAAACTGGGGGAGGTTTATAGATATTATATATCACTTTTCCTGAGGCAATTAAAATTTTCAAAAAGAAACAATTAGTCTTTTGACATTTTTAAAGGAAATAATGTGTGAATGTTTAGATCTGTAAAATCTAAAAAAGCGTAATTTGTTGGGTAATGGGGGCTGAAAACAGTGGAGGTGCTGCCTTGCTTCATTCACTATTGCGGTCCCCCTTTATTTCTTCCTGCTATCCATTCCATGGAAACACCTGACAGCTCATCGTTGGAATACTGAAATTAGGCGATATAACCAAGAGTTTATATTTTAAAAAAGACTCTAAGACCCATTTCGATTAAAAATATCCAAGATAACTAAAATGACATATAAAGTGAGTGAATGAATTAGGCAGTTAGTCTCCTTGAAATCAAGATTACTAGTAAAAGGATGTAATGAGCCCGGCCAGCGTTGCTCAGTGGTTTATCATTGACTTATGAACCAGGAGGTCACAGTTTGACCCTGACCAGGTTATGGGCTGGATCCCCACTGTGGGGCATGAAGGAGGCAGCTGACCAATGATTCTCTCTCATCATTGATGTTTCTATCTCTCTCACTCTCCCTTCCTGTCTGAAATCAATACAATATATATATATTTTAAAATAGGATGTAATGGATAAAAATCTATGAAATTGCATGATCATCAGCTAAAAATCATTAAAACAAAATATTTTATATGTGAGATAGAGATGTTTTTTACAACATTCTCTTAATTTAATTTATTTTTTCATATATTTGTATTGATTTCAGAGTGGAAGGGAGAGGGGAAGAGAGATAGAAACATCAATGACAAGAGAAAATCATTGATTGGCTGCCTCCTGCATGCCCCTACTAGGGATTGAGCCCAAAACCTGGGTATGTGCCCTGACTGGAATCAAACTGTGACCTCCTGGTTCATAGGTCGATGCTCAAACACTGAACCACACCAACCAGGCCATTCTCTTAATTTTAAAATGCTATTTTATTTTAAAATCTTCCACGCATCATTTGGAGACATTTTCTATAAATATGGCACAATTATCCTTAGATACTTGTGACCAATAATGACTGATAATATATTCCATTTGTGTCACCTGGAATACATCAGACTACAGCTGGGTAGGAAAAGTTTCCTATTGTGCTGCTTTCCTGGAAGTTGCCACAGGAATGAGGCTAGACTTGTCCAGTCATCCGACCTCTTAGTGGTAAGTCAGGAAATGGCAAGATCGGACCTTTGGCACAGTATGTCAAACTCATTTATTGTGTTGGAGTTAGTTTTTTGGGGGGAGGGATCTTGGCACAGCAGTTTTCACTCTGTTACAAATAAATGAGCAGAGAGTGATAGAGGAAAAACAATGGAAGAATACAAGAAAGAGAAAAGAAGAGTGGATGATCCTATCTAATAAAAGAGAAACATGCAAATTGACCGTACCTCTGCTAAGCCCACAAGCCACGCCCACCAGCCAATCAGGAGCGAGTATGCAAATTAACCCAACAAATATGGTGGCAGCCATGGAGCTGGAGCAAGCACTAAGCTTGGGTTGCCCCCAGAAATGAAGGAAACCAAGCTTCCCGCCCGCCCTGGCCAGCCCTGGCCTCTGCTCAAGGTTACAAAGTTTCGAAGATAAATAAATTTCAACAAAAATGGCAGCAGCCATGGAGCTGGAGAGAGCAAGACGCTTGGGGTGCCCCCGGTGATGGAGGAAGCCAAGCTTCCCACCCGCCCTGGTCTGCCCTGGCCTCTGCTCAAGGCTACAAAGTTTCAATTATAGAAGATAAATAAATCCCAGATACCAGGGCCTCCGCTTGGGTCGCCAGGAGGCGAGGATGGCCTGCAAACTGCCACAGGCCCCTTGCCCAGGCCGCCACACACCCCAAGGGAACCCCCACCCTGATCCGGACACCCATCAGGGCAAACCAGCTGGCCCCCACCCATGCACCAAGCCTCTATCCTATGTAATAAAAGAGTAATATGCAAATTGACCATCACTCCAACACACAAGATGGCTGCCCCCATGTGGTCAAAGATGCCTGCCCCCATGTGGATACAAGATGGCCACCACAAGATGGCCAGCAGGGGAGGACAGTTGGGAGGGACCAGGTCGGCAGAGGAGGGAAGTTGGGGGCAACCGGGCCTACAGGGAAGGGCAGTTGGGGGTGACCGGGCCTGCAGGGAAGGGCAGTTGGGGGGGACCCAGGCCTGCAGGGGAGAGCAGTTGGAGGGGACCAGGCCTGCAGAGGAGGGTAGTTAGGGGCAATCAGGCTGACAGGTGAGCAGTTAGGCATCAACCAGGCTGGCAGGGAAGTGGTTAGGGGGTGATCAGGCTGGCAGGCAGAAGTGGTTAGGGGCAATCAGGAAGACAGGCAGGTGAGCAGTTGGGAGCCAGCAGTCCTGGATTGTGAGAGGGATCCCAGATTGGAGAGGGTGCAGGCTGGACTGAGGGACACCCCCCACCCCCATGCACAAATTTCATGCACCGGGCCTATAGTGTAAATATAATAAAGAGTAAATTAATAGCATCAGATAATAACATGAAAGTAAAGTGACTGATTACTGTATGGTTGCAATGAATGAATTTAATATATGTGGGCATATTTTATCAATTGCACAATGTGTTAATTAGTGAAGAAAAGCACAATCTCTGTGATATAAGTAAAGGGACAACAAATTGATTATATTTTAATAATTATTTCTCATGAAAATATCACAAAGATGGTGAAAGTGAGGTGGCAAAGAAAACAAAATGAGACAAGAGCCTGGCTGGTGTGACTCAGTGGTTGAACGTTGACCTATGAACCAGGTGGTCACGGTTGATTCCCCATCAGGGTACATGCCCAGTTTGCAGGCTTAATCCCTAGTGTGGGTCATGCAGGAGGCAGCCGATCAATGATTCTCATCATTGATGTTTCTACCTCTCTCCTCTCTCTTCCTCTCTGAAATCAATAAGAAATATATATTTAAAAAAAAGATGAGGCAAGAAAAGTTTTGACAGCAATTTGGAAAATGTCTTTACTCATAGAGAAAATTGCCTCTCTCTGATAATCATATTAGTACAAACAGATCTTAGATTACCATTAGCCTTTATGAACTTGACTCTTTTCAGGTTGAAATTCATTATTTTCTTTTTTATTAAAAAAAAGACCTTTGGGCCTTGTCCTTGGCTTTCCATTCGATTACTGAGAAGAGAGTTAGTTACTTCACTTTCTAGGTAACAGGCAATAGTGACAGAAAAGAAGTTTGGATTCAGACAAAGTAGAAGCACTGTGTAAATAATCTCATACAACTGCAAATATTCCTCACAGCTCAGAGAAATAAGGCAAAACAAAATTAGCTGAAAGTTTAGATTTCATTTTCATCTAAACTTAGTGACAAAACACAAAAACTATCAAACCATTCCAAGATACACATACGATCTAGCATTTCTATAAGATTAACATAATCTTAATTTATGAACATATTCTTTAATGCTCTTATAGTTCACATTTTCCATTTAACATAAAGACTATTTCATCACAGTTAGCCAACCAATAGTTTATCAATACCCGACAGACACTTTTTTGCTCTCTCACTTTCTAATAGAGAAAAACAAAGGAAAAATACTTTTGTCTCCTCTGCTTTATATTTCCGGGAAGTGTGGTAGAATATACAGTAATAGTTAAGAGCTCTGGCTGTGGACGTAGATCAGTATGGATTCAAGTAGAGAATTACCTTCTCTACTTCCCAGCTGTGTAATCTTGGCTAAGTTAACTAACTTCTCTAGGTCTTTGTTTCCTCACAGGTAAAATGGAGATGTTTAAAATATTATCTGTCTTACATTCCTCCCAGGGTTGTTTTGAGAACTAAATAGGTATAATTCAACTTAGCTAGCACATAGTAAATCTTATCTTCCCTGCCATTATTGTTATTATCATTGTACTACCTGTCCTAGTCAAGACTCCTATGATATGTGTTAATTGCATCAGCTATCTTTTACTTCCCATAAAACAGAAAAAACTTGAAGGACTCTAACCCAGGAAACAATCTTCATAGCCCATCACATCTCTAACTTATTATTGACATCATAATCTCCACCAAATCTTGAGCATTTACAAAGACAACACTCTAGAAGTACTTTTAAATCCCCTTCAGAATTCAGTTTAAGCTGCTGAAATAATATTCTTACCTTGGTAAATGATTTGAACTATATTTGTCAATTGAGTGAATGGTATCCCCATTGAAAGTGCCTTCAGAGTTGCTTTGCTGTGATTCCTTCATGGCTTTAGTCAAGGATGATGAAGAAGAATGAGAAAGTGATGCTCTGTGATCTTCTGTTTCTATTTTTGCCACTTTCGCCTAAGAATAAGGAAGAATGTTATTCAATGTAAAATGTAAAATCCTCCGGGGTTATAAATTGAGGCTGGGCATTAATCACAATCTACTTCTCATTATGTTCTAGACTATGCAACAGTTGCTAAATGTGAAATCTTGTTAGAAATGAACAGAGATGAGAACCCAAGAAAGACAAAATTATAGATCTAAATCATTTGGTATAATCCTACTTAAGAAAAATATGATAATTGGTTGCAAAGTATTTTAATTTTTGTTTGTTAAAAAATCGCTTATTATACAAACAAACTTAACACGAGGAATATGTTACTGAAAAGTGCAGTACAACACATTTTTTTTTTGGTCTGTCTGCATCCTTTCCTCTTTGGAAGCTAGCTTCCTCCTGATTCTCATGGAACTGTATATTACGGAGCTTTGTTTCCCAGGCAGAGAAGTGAGTGTGTCCAAGGCTAGCCAAAGTGCCTTCTCCAGACACAGCAATTGCTACCTCAGAGTCTCCATGAAGAAAACAAAGTAGTGCTCTGTTCTCTTGGAATGCTAGCCTTAAGAACAACATATGAAGCCAAAGCAGATGAAAGCAAAAGTGAGAAATGGAGAGAGATTAAAAAGTGAGATTCCTGATGACAACATTTAAATCCCTGAAAAACCACATCTCTTGAGTTTACTGTGTATGTAAGCCAATTTTTTTTTCTTAAGCTAGAGGCTGGGATTCTCTTATTTGCAGCCTAGAAATCTTAAGTAACACACACCACAGACAACCTAAAATTTCTTAAGACCAAAACAATATGCCCATAAGAAATGATATCAAAGAATGTTATAGGTTCCTTTCCAAGGTATAATCAGCCACTCACAATGCTGATAAACATGGCTACAAAATCTCATCTCCAGAGTCCCCAAGTTACATGATATACCACTACTAAGGGAAGGAAATAACTGTAAGGTAGTAAAAATATACTTCTACCTTTTAACCACTATTCTGTGATAAAAGCATTCATTCATCCACAGATCATTTATTGAGACCTACAATGTAGTTGGCTTGTTCAGGCACTTAGAATTTTTTAGTGAACAAAGAAAGAAAAAGTACCATTTTGGAACTTACATTCTAGGGTAGGCAGATGATAAGTAATAGATACAAGAAATAAGTAAATTGTTAAGATATTAGGTGATAAATGCTACGGAAAATAATTGGTCCAGGAAGGTAGGCTAGGAGCATGGAAATGGAGGGAATTGCAATTTTTAAATAGATTTGTCAGCACAGGCCTAATTGAGGTGGTAATATCTACACAAAGACACAAAAATGGTAAGGAGTTAGCCTTACAATATCCAGGAGTGAGAAAGCCCTAAGGTGGGTATATCCTGCAGGTGTGAGGAGTAGGGAGAATGGATGAATAAGAGGGAATGCAGTTGGGATGAGGGCAGAAAGGCCACGGAGGGGGTAGAGATAACATGAGTCCTTGCCAGACACTGTTAGAATTTTGAGTGAATTAGAGAGCCCATGGCATGTTCGGAGCAGGAGAATAATATAAAATGTTTTTAAAAAGAAAGTTTTCGCTGCTTTGTTAAGAACACATCAAATATATCAAAATAACTGCATTTCAATGCCCTGATTTGTCCATATATTAACATCTTCTAATATTTTCATAAATTCTTTGTGGTAGAAACTGCCAACTGTTTGCCAATATCCATTCCTTCCTTCTTCTATGATACTGGAATCCCTGATTTTTAACTGAGGCTAAGAACTGGAGCCATAAAGACCTTCCTTAAGCACAGACCCATAGAGCCAGTCAGATGATGGATGCAAAGAGATTATCAGTGATGATGTGGGTCATCAAGAACCTATAGCAACCCTAGCAACACGAACACCACCAGCAGCATCAACAGACACACCGACCACTGCCAGGGCTCTTCTTCATTTGGGAGCGGGCATCTGGAGGATTTCCCTTTTTAACTGTGATTAACTCCTACAGTTCTTAGATAATTTGCAAGACACTGGGAGCCCAAAGACTATGATGCTAGACTTGCTGCTAAAGAACTATAATTTATACTCACATGGATAATGGAGGCTTACAGACCTATAGCACGTAAGAAAAAATGTCTTTCTCTGCCACTTACTAGTTACTTAACCTTGGGTATTATAACCTTTCTGAGCTTCAGTTCTTTCATTTGTAAAATTGGGTTATCCTCATGTTTATGAGGATTAAATAAAATAGTGAACGTGAAAGCATTTGGTACAGTGCTTGGCACATGGTAGATATTGAAAAAATGTTAGATAAATCTGAATCTATATCAAGATAAGACAAGTTTAATAGATAAGTTCTTTCTACATCATTTAATAAGAGAAGTACTTTTATCTACCCAGCACTGTTCTGGTATTCCAAGTGGAGACCATAGGGCTGTTGGCCTTCACACTCTCCCTCCCCATTCAAGCTTCTCACAATAGGAGGTCTGAGGTTCTCTTCTCAGGCTCCCATAACAACCACTGCCTGTTCAAATCTTTCATAGGTCACGTTCTTCCTAATTGGGGAATGCTTATAAGTGAAAAATCCAGCTGTGTATAGCAAGGCAAAATTATATGATTAGAGAGTAAATCACCTTGAAGTACAGAATCCCTTGAATGTCCTGGTGTGTTTATTATAGAATCCAATTATTTAAAATCCAAAAATAAAATTTGCTCGGAACTATTCAAAAATATCTCTTGATATAGAGCAATAGTTTTAATTTTTACTTATGCATGATAGCAATCCTAATCGTCACTGAAGGTGGTAATCATTTTAGTGATGGGTATAGTTTTTTGGGTTTTGTTTTCTTTTTTTTTAATGTAAAATAGTTTCGGGATGCATTTAGGTGAAACGCGCTACATAAGTGTGAAATCATTACCATAATTAATTGCAATATTTCTTCTATACTATTACCATAAAAACAGTGTCATCTTCACTAAAAGTAGAACCTGTTAACAGGTTAAGCAGAATACAATAGGTTTTCAGATACTATTCCTGCACATTACTAATTAAATGAGAACTACTTTTAAATAGAAATAAAAGAAATAAAAAGTGTTAATGTTAATTTGACTGACACTAAATAATATGATACTCTAGTAGAGTACAGAAAAAGGCACTGCCTGGTGCTTTGTTAACCCATGCATAGTCTATTCACTACCACAGTGGAAAAACAGTGTTTTTCTTTACTTCCTTCTCTTAATAATTCACATGAAGATAAGCTCTCCTCTCTTGGCCAGGCCTAGATCTGCTCTTTCACCCTTTTTTTTAAAAAAGGCATTCAAGTACACAGTGGTTCGGAGCCTGGACTCTGAAGCCACCATGTCCCTACCCACTTATTAGCTGTGACACTTGGACAAGTCACATAGTCTCTTTGTGCATTAGTTTCTTCATCTATATAAAGGGGTTAACAAGAGTAGCTCCTTCATAAAGTTGATGTGCTAAGCACACAGTAGGTACCAGGTGTCAGCTATTGAAAAAGAGGGGCTTGTTAGACTTCAAATTGGGGCACTAAGTACCAATAACAACCAGGATCTGGAGACTTTCCAAGGGGCATGTACATGTGGACAGTTTAAAGCAAGTCAATTTCCAGATCCTTGCTATATATATGTATATCCTTTCCTAAAATGCATCTGTCCAAGAAGCTGCCTGTCCCAACTGGAGTTTGCCCTTGTAAAATCTCTATTCTGTCAGTTTATAACAGAGAGAAAACTTTAAGTGTCCCCATCAAGCTATACCATTAACATATACATTTATAATAAATTTTACTTGGTACTTGGTAACTGGTTAATGAATATCGAAAAAATGATAATATATTCATGCTGCTTTGAATAACTGTGTACTAAATCAATTATAATAAAAATTCAATCCTGAGGAAAATTTTCAATACTTACAACCTTATGGTCACAAGGCATTTAAAAATTTATAGTTACTGTATGATAGAATGGCCTATACAAGACTTTCAAGCATAAAATATACAATTCAATGGAGAAATGTAGAAATATAAGTTTAAAAAGAAAAGAATGTAAAATTTCCAACTATTAAAGAACTTGTTAATGTTTTATTTTTCCTGTTGAAATTTCAGTGATAAATATTTTTGCAATACATATACCTGAGAAAGGGAGATGGTGGCATAGGCAAATGCCTGTACTCACCGCCACCACAACCACATCAAATTTACAACTAAAATACAGAACAACAATCATCCAGAACCACTGGAAAGCTGGCTGAATGGAAGTCCTACAACTAGAGAAGTAAAGAAGGAAGCACACTGAGACTGGTAGGAGGTATGGAGACGCAGAACGGGCTGGTCCGGCACCCACATGGGCTGCTTTTTTAATTTTTTAATCTGGAAGGGGATCATCTCTGCAGAGGCTGCCAGAGGAGAAGCAAGGGGTTCCAGCCCCACACCAGACCCCTCAGCCCAGGGTCCCAGAGCTGGAGAAAGAAGTCCCTACAGGCAGTAAAAATTAAAGGCTGTAAAGACCAACACAGATTGGGGCTCAGTGACACAGAGGCTGCTGGACACCCAGCGGTTCCTCTTAAAAGGCTGGCACCATGAACTGAACTTACAAGGTCCCACTTCCTCTGAGCTCCAGCACCAGGGCAAGGCTCTGGGGAACACAGACACATACGTGGAGGAATTGGATTGTCTGGCATCGGGGCAGGAACTCAGGGGCAACTTTCTCCCAGATGGAGGTGCTCAGAGGAATCATTGTTCCTATGCTGGAACCTCCCCAGTTGCAGGGCTCACTGGCAGCCATTTCTGCTTGTTCTGCTCCGTGATTCCTTAAGACCCAGCCACATCCAATTTTTACAACCCCACTCAAGCTGTGCACTGCAGCTTTTGTGTATGAATGGCTTGTCCTTACTCAGGCTAAAATCTCTCAAACAACTGCAGCTGGGTCAGGGAGCCCCAAACCTATCAATAAAAGGCACAAGACCCAGCACCAGTACCAGCCTGCCTTGCTTCACAGCTGAGCCTCATCTGGGCACTTCCAAACCCAATACAAAGAGAAGGAATCTGCAGATCTCTCTGTAGCTCCTGCTGGGTGGCCACAGGGAGTGGCTGACTTTGTACCTCCCGTTGGTGCAGGGGAGCATGTCTCCTGCCATCAACCTAAGAATCTGGTGCTCCAGGGAGAGAATGAGAGAGAGAGAGCATGTGCTTTTAAATTTAGGGGTAGATACATGCCTTGCTAGCCCTGATTGGTCCTTTCAAAAAATTCTGCCGTAATATCATTCTTGGGATTGGTTATATGCCTCACTGTCTCGTGATTGTTTATCTGCAAGCTACCTTTCTTAGCAGCATTCATACATTTTAAAGCCCTTGTCTCCCCCGTACCCTTCCTTCCCTGCACAGTTGGGTAGCCTTAGTAATTCTGACTAGCTGATGTCCAGGTTCTACTTCCTCTCCACCCCTATGGTCCCAATTCCTGACTACCTAGCTTCCTTTTGTCTCCTCACTATCATCTATCTATTTATCAAATATTTATCTACAATTATTTCCAGACTTTAATAAAGACATGTTGTTTGGATTCAAATGTTGAACAAGACAATATGATTCCTCCACTAGCTGAATTTTCAATATAATCAATGTAAAAATAAGTTTAATTAGTCTTATTAAAACCAATTTGAATGATGACAACTGGAGTTATTATGGAAATGCCTATAGTAAGATTAGAAAAAACAAGCATAAAAAAATCCTAATAATCTCCTATCCTTGGAGTTAGCCACTATATAATTTGTGAATATGAGTTTCAAACTTTCACCTATGATTTTATAGAAATATAGTATTTTCTTTAAATGAAAGTGTGACCATATTAAGTATATAGCTTATAAACAGGTATATTCACTTAATGATAATATCCTTATGTTATTAAATATTTGTTGAGAACATATTTTTTATTACTTGTTTTTTAACATCCTAGCTAGTTGCTCTAAATGTTTCAAATGTTTCTAAATGTGAATAAAGCTGGAGTACCGTTAGGGTAGGCAGCTAGGAGTTAACAAAAGAGAAGGTAGCTAGACTGGAAGAGCCTGATTGAGTCTGTAAATTATGGCTTTAGACACCCTAAAGGAAAGCCACATCCTCTGCCATAGGGGATGTAATCCCCACTCCCCGGATGATCAACTTCCCAATGGAGGGTGGAGGGGGTGCATAACTGGCCTTTAGGAGGGATAAGGAAAATTCCCTGACTAGGCACTTGAGCAGTAGGAGCCAAGATGGGGACCATAAGGAGAGAAATCTAGACTGGGAAAAGATTGGCTTGGATAGGGGAGAGCCCAGCCCAAGTCCACCACAAGCCAGGAAAGAGATGGGTTAGTTTGAAAGAAAGCTTACCCCTTCCCAAGTGCAAGGTAATAAAAGCCTAACAAAGCATTTGTGTTTTGTGTTCTCTCTCCATAGCAGCCCTGTGGGTCCCAGCGTCACTACACAGGCCATTCCACAGGCCTGGGTGGAGCAGTGCAGCTCCAGCCGAAGCACAGCTGGGAGCAGAGACTATGGACTACCAGGGCTTTTAAGTTTTGGATCTTGACCCTCCTGATGGGCACTCAGGCTCACCAGGCCCAGGACTTATTCCACGGCAGATGAGCTAAGCCACCTGGTTGCCAATGAGACACCAGGAACCTAGAGACAGTCCTTTGTGTTTTGCTCCAGCTCCATTAAATCTCAACAAGGCACCTAATCCTCCTAGGTGTGGGTCCCCAAAGTGCTATTGTGGCAGCCCCACGAAAGAGCTGTTTCCACACCGGTAGCAGTTCTTGTATACACCTTTGACAAACAATTGAAGAAATCTTTAGAAAGTTGCAGAAGTTCAATTCCCAGATCAAAATATATGAATACTTTTAAGGCTGATGAGTGTATTTCAAAATTGAATAGCTTTTTAGAAATGTACTAATTTCTAAAACTACCAGAAATAGTATATGAAATCTCATCTAATTGCGCCCATCACTAAAATAAAATATTATTCTTAACCTTACTAATTTTAGAATAATTCTCTAACTGATAGCAACATTTTAATTTTTCAAAAAAAATTGTTTAATTT
Organism: Eptesicus fuscus; assembly: GCF_027574615.1. NCBI lineage: Eukaryota > Metazoa > Chordata > Mammalia > Chiroptera > Vespertilionidae > Eptesicus > Eptesicus fuscus. Next base: position 62,993,918 of record NC_072485.1, read on the forward strand.
TTTAATCATATCAACATTCAGGGAAAAATATCAGGGGATAATCTGTGAGATTTTATGGACTATAAATTATTTTAATATTACTTATAAAATCATTTCATTAAAAAAAGAAATTCCTGCAATATAGAATATATATGTTGAACTTCTAAATATTTTAAACATAACCAAGTTCAAAATACCTAATTAGCCCAATGCCACCTTTCCCACGTACTTATAAGAAGATATCCAATTATCTTGAAAAAGGCAATTAAAATTACTATGAATAATCTCAATACTAGGACATGTTATAATTTATTTGACAATTACATTTTCCACAATGATACTGTCAACATAAACTGTGAAACTATAGCTCCATCTTGTTTACAAGTATCAGAGACAATATGCTCACTATTCTGTTGTACTTAAATGTTGCATTGCAGTTTTTCTTAATAGGTAATATGTGACATGAAACATCTCTGATTTTATGCTTCATGATCTCCATTCTAATGTTTAACATTAAGAAATTATATTTATGTATTACACATGTCAGAAAACAATATTTAAAAATTAAGCTAAGAAAAATAATAGCAACCATGTCTTTCATTTTAAATACAAAATATAAGTCTTTTGTTCATATATGGTTAAAGAGCCATCTGTAAACAGAAATGCAAACTATTTACATTTTTCTGATTTATGTAGCTAGCATTAAGTATTTTGCCTGTTTGTTTTATATTTTCTGAAATTTGTTATGAATCAAAATATTGTCAATAAAATCAGAAAAAATCAAGAGATACCTTTCAAGATTGACTCATGAGTTTTAAAAATTCATTCTTTCTATTCTTTATTCTGGTTTTTATAACAAGGAAAAGAAAAAAATGTAATTATTTTTATTTTAAAAACATACTACAGGAAAAGATACCTTCTAAGTCAAGCTGAAGTTTACATTATTTATTGCTATTTTTATTCAAAACTGTGCATTAGAATAAATATTTTTCTAAACACCAAAGTATATATAATACATGGTTCTGGCATATTTATTTTTTTGAAAAGGTACTCTGAATCTTAGACAACATAAATAGTAGGCAGTAGGTGGTTGCCATAGTAGCAAATAAATAGAAGCATAAAAATACATGTAATTTTTCAATTGTATACACTTTTTTCATAAATATGCATATTTTATGCATTACAAGGATTACTCAATTCCTGCTTTAGCTCCCCTTTTAGAGAAAGAAAATACCTAACTCTTTAGAAATAAAATATTAGCACCCTGGCCAGTGTGGCTCAGTTGGCTGGAGTGTTCTCCCATGCACTGAAAGGTTGGGGGTTCAATTCCCAGTCAGGGCACATACCCAGGTTGCGGAATGGATCCCTGGTCTGTGTGTTGGGATGCAACTGACTGATGTTTCCTTCTCTCTCCCTTTCCTTCATCTCTCTCTAAAATCAATGAAAATATATCCTCGGGTGAGGTTTAAAAAAAATAAGATCAGCATAGAAATAGAAAGGCTCAAAAAAGTTTTGAATACTCTATGAAAGATCTTAAGGTTTTTATGTCAGTTTTCCAAAATGAAGACAGGAAAAAAAGAAAATTCTCATTTTAGCCTGTTTGCTCAGTGGATAGAGCATTGGCCTGCAGACTGAATGGTCCTAGATTCGATTCCAGTCAAGGGCACATGCCCAGGTTGCAGGCTCGACCCCCCAGTGTGGGGCATGCAGGAGGCATTTGATCAATTATTCTCTCTCATCATTGATGTTTATATCTTTACCTTAATCAATAAAGAAAAAAACCTCTCTCATTCTATATTATTTTAATGGTAAGTTCTTTAGTGAGGGTAAAAATGAATAAACAACACCACCCCCGCCCCCAGCATTAAAATCCCTTTTATTTTGCAAAGTTTATTATCCACATGCATTGAAGGTAGCACTTGACCATGGAAAGCTGAAAGCCCTCTTAATCACAAAGAAGCCCAAGAAATTTAATGCTAACCACAAGCTACTATTTGAATAAATGATCTGAAAAATCATAGTACCAGTTTGCTAAATGTGGAATTCAAAGAGTACTTTCTCCCCTCCCTTTATTAAAATACAATCTTCCTATTTACAGGTATCCTAGAAGACACAGAATACACATTGATCAAGTAATCTGAATTTTATACGTACAACTTAAGAGGGCTTCACATATATTTCATAAGGCTGGAGAGGGAAGCAGTTCTATAAGCCATGATGTGAAGTTTGAAATCTATTGAATGGTATGGGTAAGTCAACCTAAATACAACAGGAAAGGTTCTCAACTATTATTGGGAAACAAATCCTTCAAATCTGATCATATAAATTTGGACTTCCAGTTTGTTACAATAACAACAATTAGGTGGAATGAGAATTTAAGACCTTTAAAAGATTACCATCTAGCTCTGGCCGGGTAGTTCATTTGGTTGGAGCATCATCCCGATACACTAAGGTTGTGGGTTATATCCCTGGTCAGGGCACATACAAGACTCAACCAATGATTGCATGAATAAGTGGAACAATAAATCGATGTTTCTCTCTCTCTCTCAAATTGATTTAAAATAAAAAAATCACCATCTAGGCAGGGTGACAAATATGATGTGACAAAAACAGTGAGTGCTCCAGGGCTCACCTTATGTTCTCACCTTGATGAAGAAGCCATACACTGTAATGGCTAAGGACTGACTGAACTGGCCTGCAATAGGAACATCCTCATCAAGCATGTGCATGATCCTACACTTCCATTGAAAAGAAATAAGGTTGGTTCCCCATTCCACTGAGGGAGATAGTAAATTTAAATTATAAGAACTCCAAAGAATGACCTAATGTGTTAGTCAAATATTTATGACTATCAAAATAGAATGGAACAGGTCACATGAATGATATAACTACTGCAAAAGGAAAAAAGAATATCTTTATTCCTGGTCCCTTCCAAACCCTGGAACTATTTCCTTCTGCTTTCACCATCTTAAAGTAATGGGAAAATGTCCCTGGAGACTACAAAAGGGAAAAAAAACACATACCCATCTTTTAAAACAAGGGGAAAATGAGTTGGGTAATTAGACAGCTTAGTTTAACCTGGGAACATGCACGAACAAATTAAACAATCAATTAGTAACAACTAGAAGCTCATAATATACTGGAAAAGAACCAACATAGTATTTGAAAAGCCAAATATGCCAGATGAACGTAGTATCTTTTCTGATAGAATGATAGGTCATATTATCAAGTAAAAAGTGAACAGTATAATCTATTTCAGTGTTGTAAGCCTTTTTATTCTATACCCCGATTCAGGATAGGAAAAAAAATGGTTTGGGAAGAAAAGCATTTAAAAACTGGCTTCAATGCTAAACCAATGGCTGTTGACACATCTCTCTCTCTTGAGGACCTGTTTCAGAACTGAGTCGATATCTTTATTGATGGCTAGTCAGGAATCTTGGCCTTCTTTATGTTTTTACTCCATTACATCATATCCCTGAGATCTCTGAAATTAAAAACATTTGTTTCCTCAGTTTTCTGTCCAACTTGTTGACCTTTCTTTTCCCTAGTGATCTTAAACTACTTGTTGCTTCAACTCAGTGGTGCTCTGTTGGACAAGATGTAAACCCATTTTAGATAGAAATCTGAGAGAGAAAGGGGGGGCTTCTTCAACAGTGCCATGGTCGGACAGCCCAGGTCCCCATGAACTCAGTTATGGGTAGCAGTTCTCCGTCACAGGAAAATATGTAAGATTTCTAAACCAATCTCACTCAAGGAAATAAATGAAGACTCTGTCCAAAAGTCAAGTAGCTATGTTGATTGGTGGTATGTTAAAACTGGGAAGAAGAGGAGGAGAAAGAAAAGGAATTGAGAGCATGGGAACTCACTGTTCTGATCCAATAAAGTCTGCTAGTTAAAACTGCTCTATAGATGAAGGAGGTCCCTGTGAAATAACATCTTAGTTGGTCATGAGACATAAAGACATATTTTTATAGTAATATCAATATTATTAAACTGGATTGATAATTGCTAGGATCTTGACCCTTTTTATTGATAATTTGCTTTTATCGTTATAATATCTGAGTTTTCCCTGAAACAGTATGTAAAGAATTTTAGATGGCTCTCCACACCTTTCCAGACACAATCCATTTTTACTGATTTACTAGAGACTCAGTGCACAAAATTCATGCACTGGTAGGGTCCCTAGCAGCTGCTGGCTGTCACCAGGCACTCCCTCCCTTCCTCTGGCCGGCCCCGCCCCCTGGTCAAACTCACAGATGAACTCTGGGTTGAGGGGACAATTTGCATACTACGCTTTTATTACATAGGATAATTACACTAGCATATAGATTATGCCTTCAAAAATGTAGATGGATCTAGGATGGCATACCTCTGTAAGAGATGGTATAACACAGAGCAAACTGTAGCAAACTGAAACAAGACATAATCTCATTAGTGCAATGAAATTCAACTCAATTCTTTAAATATGTATTGATTCCCATCTAATACCTATAATTAAGAGATTTCAAAATGTAAGTTAATTTACCAAATATATTTTCAATCTCTTCAAATACTTTAAGTTTGTCAATTCTCCATGTACTGAAAACTATTATCAAGTTTCAAGTCCAAGGCTGGGAACCAAATAAGAATAGCACTTGAGTCCTGATGACAACAGGCTTAGACTCATCTACCTAAAGCAAGAAACTGGGAAACAGGTATACTGTGTACTAAGATCAAAAGAACTGTTACAAAAAAATCTCCTTTTACATCTGATTAAACCTCCTTTTATCTTACGTCTTCTTTTGCAGGATTACCCAACTTTAACCTAAGATGTGAGATCTAAATAGAATTTTAAAATTCCAAACTTAAATACATATATGTACATTGTACCATGGAATAATTTTTCATTTTCTTGTACTGAAATAAAAAAATGTATTTAAGTTTCCCTAAATGAAGGCAGAAACTAAATAAAATTAACATTCATAAAGATTAGCATTGCAGAATAGGATTTATACTACCAATAAAAAATCATAGACTCTTTCAAATTAATATATCTTACTGTCTTTCTCTAATGCTCCTGGTTCACCTGCAGCACATCAGACAAGGTAATAATTTATGATAATCACATGAAAATATACAATTAATATTCATCACCTCTCATTCCTCATCACTTTAGATGATCAGTAATGCAGAGTGAAAATGCTGTCAGATTTCTAATTGCTTTGTAATGGGCTTGAAACAGGGAAATCATTAAAGGCAAACAATCTGTCATTTGTCTGTTTCTTTAACTATCTATCATACAAAAAAACTCATTAAAGAAATTGCTAATGAGCTACGAAAGACTATACTTATGGTGCATCTCCTGTAGATTAAAAAGTAATACTATGAATTACTTTAAATATTTTCAGAATAATATTTTTGTGGAAATTCATCATATGAAAATATTCTTCACTATATTTTTTAAGCTGTGTGATTTCATTATTTTGGCATCTAATCCATCATTATAAAAAAAAAAGCTTTAGCATATAAGATTTGTTATTCATCAGTCTCTAAATAATTAAATCGAAAGGTTGCAAGAAGCTGAAATGCTAAATGTGTTTATTACTAGTAAACTGACTCAAGAACTAAAAAATAGTGCTATAGTAACCCTGAGGCTAAATGAAGAATATATTTTAAAATTTACCCTCATATCTCTGTGTATTCGAACTGTTGAAGTTGCAATGCTTCATTCATCTTAAATAATGCTATTGTGATACAAATATTATATTAAACTATTGAAATTAAGCATAACCTTAAACTCTGCATGAGACATCACTACTTTGAAATTTTTGCAGATATTAGCCAAAATTAAAATGTTTCATAATATTACTAAAAATAATTTTAAAGAGGAAGACAAATAATTTCTTTAAACAACTACACCATATTTTACATGTCTCATTAATGCTACCATTCTATATGAGGTACTTAGTGCTGTATTTTAAAAATCTATGATAATGACAAGAATTTAGTTTAAAAAACAAATAAGCATATAAACAAACATAATCCAGAAATGTTTTGTTAGCTTTATAGTCCAATTGCATTTTATTTTAGAAGAATTATGATAGTAACATAGATAACACTGTTACTTTGTTTTTCATTTTGGTAATGATGAATTAAATCATGTATTTATTTCCTATAAAAATATAATCTTAGTATTAAAGTCAAATTTCTTTTAAATATGTATACCTATTCATATCTATTGGAATACACACACATTTATAAACCAAAATGCAAAGACATGCTTTGCCTGGTGCTGTGATATGTACCAGTGAATTCCAAGCTAACTTCAAAAGGTTCCATAACACTCTGGAAATGTCTTCATTATACTCCCTAATTGACTTAAACAGACTTCATATCAACTATTTAACACATTTTAATCCACAAATTAACACCTTTTAATCATTCAGATTAACCTTTCTTCTATGAGTCAATTACATGACAAAAATAATATAAACTTTTAAAAATTATTCAGGTTTAAAAAACTACAATGGAAGAATACTTTCTAAAAAAAATAGCATATAAATGCATTTCACCACATGGTCCAAAGAGACCATCACAAAGTTTCAAATTTTGAGGTAACTGGAAAGCTCACAGAAAAGCCACAGTGGTCATAAGAACAAATAAAAAAAAGGGGGTAAAGAACTGAATAGGGGAGATAATAAGATGGTATTACTAAAGAACAAAACAAACAAACAAAAAACATCAAAAAAACCATACACACACACACACACACAAAAAAAACACAACCCAGAAAATGTATTTTATACAGAATCTTTATGAGATTCATGAAAAGATTAAAACATCAGTTGTGAAGAAGTTAGGAAGACAGGAACAAAATTCTCAGATAAGATAAAGACCTTTAAGAGGTCAGAAACAAGCTTGAAAGAACATTGACAAAACTGAAGAAAGAAAAAAAAGGAAAACACAGCAACAGGGGTGACAGCAAAACCTATTTACCTCTTTGACTCTCATATTTAGTGCATTGCCTTACTCAAACGCAATGAATGTTCAGTGATGATTATTGCTGAAAAGGTGAAAGAGAGACTAGATCAAATGAAGACAACCAGCAAGGAGCAAAGAGGCAAAAATGAAAAACCATTTCTGAAGATGAGGCACGATTGTTCATTAGATTCTCAATACTGTCTAAAGCTTTATGATAATTTGCCACCTCCCAAAAATAAGTTTCTCTAATTCTAGCCATTCATGTCTCTCCTCACTCGAAACATTATTTAAATTAACACTTCCATACATCTTCCTGGATTAGCCTAATTTTGATTCAAGAATTTCAATCATTCAAGTAATCTGCTTATTCTATTCATGTAAATTATTAACTGTCATAGTCTCTCTTATTTCCTTTGGCATAATACTTTCCACAGATATTTCTGTTCTTTATTTAATTGTTGTCTACACTGATAAATTCTAAGCTTCTAAGAGGGCTACAGCCAACTCTGTCTTGGTTCTTTTATAATAGAGTGTGGGACACATAGTAAACACTCAATAAATATTTATTGAATGAATAAGTGAATAAAAGCTATGTATGTACTATGTCATTGTGTGTGTGTGTGTTTTATCTCATCACTAGCTAATTCTAACTTCCCATTAGATTTTAAATTGCTCTAGGGGCAATAACTTAATTTTAGAATAAAACCATAATATTCTGTGGTACTTAAATATAGCTTAGGTCAGTAATATAAAAATACTAAAAATTTAGAGATAAATAAGATCAAGGGAATTAAAAAAGAGTTGGGTAAATAAACAAACAACCCAATTAAAATATGGGCAGAGGACAAGAACAGACACCTCTCCCAAGAAGACATGCAAACGGGATACAGATATGTGAAAAGATATTCAACCTTATTAATAATTAGGGAAATGAAAATTAAAATTAAAATGAGATACCACTTCAGATCTGTTAAAATGACTATTATCAACAAGACAAGTAATAACAAGGGAAGGAGAAGTTGTGGAGAAAAGGGAATCCTCATTCACTGCTGGTGGGAATGTAGACTGGTACAGCCACTATGGAAAATAGTCTGGTCATTCCTCAAAAAATTTAAGAATAGAGTTACCATACGACCCAGCAATCCCTCTCCTGGGTATGTACCCAGAAAACTGAAAAACATATATTTGAAATGATATATGCACCCCTATGTTCATTGCAGCATTGTTCATGGTGACCAAGGCATGGAGACAATCAGTTTCCAGTGACAGAAGATTGGATAAATATGTGGTACACATACACAATGGAATAACTACTCAGCCATAAGAAAAAAATGAAACACTGCCATTGGGACAACATGGATGGACCTTAAGAATATTATGCTAAGTGACACAAGCCAGTTAGAAAAAGCTAAGAATCATATGATTTCATGCATCTGTGGGATATAAAACTGAAACTTGTAGACACAAACAGCAGTGTGGTCGTTGCCAGAGGGAAGGGGGTAGAGGTAAAGGTGGATGTGGGTGAAGGAGACCTAATATATGGTGATGGAAGACGACTTGACTTTGGGTAGTGGATACACAGTGCAATATACAAATCTTGCATCATAGAAATCGACACCTGCCAAAACTGGTTTGGCTCAGTGGATAGAGCGTCGGCCTGTGGACTGAAGGGTCCCAGGTTCGATTCCGGGTAAGGGCATGTACCTTGGTTGCGGGCACATCCCAGTAGGGGGTGTGCAGGAGGCGGCTGATCTATGTTTCTCTCTCATCTATGTTTCTAACTCTCTATCCCTCTCCCTTCCTCTCTGTAAAAAATCAATAAAATATATTTTTTTTAAAAAAAGAAAAAAGAAATCGACACCTGAAACCTATATGATCCTATTAACCAATGTCACCCCAATAAATTTCATTTAAAAAAATAGTTGGCAAAGAAACCAGTAAAAGAGCCAGGTAAATATAATTCTAGGATAAGAAAAAAATTAGCAGAAGTATACTGTAGCTATTGCAAATGTTATCCACCACTAAAAGCACAATATTACTAATATGATCTCAAATTAAAACTGTGTTAATGTGTGGTGGTCATCAACACATTAGTTTATGGACAGGCAAGTACTAAAATGACAGACTAAATAAGAATGTGATTTTTTTTTTACTAAAACTATAACCAAGGGTCTTAAAACCCTGCTACATCTGTAGCTATAGCTACTTTTAGGTATAATACTTGATCAATCATCATGAAATCAAACATTTAATGTACTTCTACCTTGCTATGTTTATGCTAGTGACATAAGAATGAAGTTTTTGCCCATGTTTTTAATTTATCCTGCAAACTATAGTTCAACAAACATTTGGGTTTTATTTCATTTTTTCTAATTCAATAGTTGGTAGCTTTTGTTTGCTCTGTGTGGAAATTCCTAAAATACTGCTACAAATATCAAAACAAAATTTTAACTATTAATAACAACAGCTAACATTTACTGGGTACTTACGACTTTCAGGCACTATTATCTTTTTAATCCTCACAACAAATCTATGAAGGAGATACTATTATTATTCCTATTTTACAGAGGAAGGAACCAAGGCACAGAGATTAATTTAAACTGTTCACATAATCAGTAAGAGGTAGAGTTTGGATTCAAATCTATGCAGTCAGTTTCCAGAATTTATGCTCTTAACCACAATGCTAACATAGTTTATATTTCTGAAATGTTAATTTTTACATGAAATGGATAAATTACTTTCTTAAAATAAGGTAGTAAGAAATAAACCTATTCTAGGTACCCATCACTAGAACTCTAGAGAATGTGGCAAACTAGCTGGTGCTTAGTTTCTCTGAGAGATGTTCCTACCCTCAGAGATCTTACAATCCAATTAGAGAATCAGAATATACATTTGACGTGTATAACAATACCCTGTAGAATAGGATGAATGCAAGTGAGTAGTAAACACAGGACTTGCTATGAAAGTTGAGAGGAAGAAAGTAATTTCCAAGGACTGGGACATCATAAAAGGTCTGATAAAAGAGATAGGTCTTAAAGAAGGGATAAAACTCATAGGAAGAAGAAAAGAGCTAGGATATTATAATAAGCAAGGGGAACCATGTGAATTATAGATGAAGTACTAAGAAAAGACCCATTTGTTTATATGTTTCATGTATTAGGTAATAGTGATGAGGCTGGAAAACTAAGGATCATATTGGGAAAGTAACTGAATGCCAGATTAAGGAGTTAGGACTTGATCCTCTTGACTACCTGCCCTATTCAATAAAGTAGTCACTAGTTAGATGTGGCTTTTGAGCACTCGAATGTGGTTAGTCCAAGTTAAGATGCACTGTACAGTTAAAATACACACCAGCTTTGAAGACTTCGTATGAAAAAAATAATGTGTTATGTTTTTGTGTCTCCTATGGAGAACCTAATCTATACTTATAGCTTGAGATTTATTTTTTACTTTACTGTGTCAGTTCATTATTCTTTATAATTCATACCATCATTAAATAATTGGCCATATTGAAATACTTTATTGAATGTGCTCAGGCTTCTCCTGATTGCTCAAATTGAGATTTTGTAGAAGAAAAATAATTTAAAAAGAAGGAAAGCAAATCTAAGCAATAACAACAAAACAACCTCAACATTCCAAGTGAAATTAAATCATGCTGCCAAGAAATGCCATACAGTTTCTGCCTCTAGGCACAATGCAAGGAAGAAAGGTCAACATAAGGTAAGCAGCACAAAGAAGATACAAGGTAAAAGCAGAACGGAAATAAAGGGAGATGGAAGAGGGGAAAACTAAACAAAAGTTAAACGAGCAGTTTATTCTGCTTTTTCTGTAAGCTTCAAAGATAGCATGGCTGCCCTGGGAACAGATAGACTTGCTAAAAACCATGTTCTGCTGCTCTCATAATTAGCTATTTGGACTTGATCCTTGGTTTGTTTCTTCCACTACAAAATGAGAAAATAATACCTGCCTTACCTTCCTCAGTGGGTTAAAGTAAAAGTGAAGCGAGACAGTAAATGTGAACAGACTTGGAAATTGTGTGTGTGTGTGTGTGTGTGTGTGTGTGTGTGTGTGTTTATCTTTTAAGCCAGATGCTAAAATCTAAAAGAAACAACTTGGCTTAACATCTTTCCCAGAAAAAAAATATTTTTTTAAACTGAAAAAACAAACTATTCAGCATAGGTTTTATTTCTCTTAATGTTCGAAAGAGAACATTCTAAGAGAAGTACAGGGACTTGAGAGGAATCAGTTCTCATTCTTAACCCCCCACCCCGCCATAGTGCATTCACCAACCACAGAACGGGGAGCAGCGCCGGGTAGGGCGCTTTGGGGATGGCGGGGGCAGCCGGAGGCCTGGGGGCAGGCTCGCTGAGGCAGGAGAGAGAAGCGAGGGTAACGGACCAGGGAGAAGAGGGAGTTTAGAAGAAGGGGAAGGATGCCTTTCCCCATAGCTCAAGCACTTACTGCTGCTGCTCCCCAAGTCCTTAGAAGCGTCGACTGGGTACCATAGCAGCGACTGGTTACCATAGCCACCGCGTCCTGGAGGGTGGAGCGACGCTTCCGCGTAGTGTCTCGGCCTCTACGCCTCGACTGGGAACGTGGTCACGTAGGAGCAATAACTTCCGGCGGAAAAAGAAGCCGGTTCCGAGTTTTGGCCGACCGGTGGCGAGGAGCCCGTCCCGACGCCTCTATGAAGTTTGGTAAGTTTGATTTCGAGTGGAGCCAGGGGAGGGTACTCGCCTGTGGCTGACGATGGGGCCGCCGGTGAATTCAGTGAATTCCGAAGAGCCTTTTTTGAGGAGGCCTTGCCGTCTCCTTAAGTTCACAGCTGTGGGCTGAGGTTGCCTGGTTTCCGGGCTCCTGGCGGGGTCTCCGCTGTAACCTGGAGACTACAGACGGTATCCTCGAGGGGACACTTTCAGGGGGCTCTGCGCGAGGTCTGAGCGCTCCCCCAATAGCAGAGGGATTCTTGCTCGCTACCTCCAGCGTGATGGGCTGTTTCTCGTGTTCTTCTTAAAAAATAATTTGGAAGAAAAGTGAACTGTGACATTTAAGAGGGAATGCTCCCAAATTCTTGTTAATTCTTTGGTCTTTTTGCTTTGCTTAAAAAAACAAACATTTGTTTTGTAAACATTTAGTAAGCTCCTTTAGTGTATTTAGTGAGTACTTACCGTGTGCCACGTTTACCATAAGACCAGCAGAAATACCTTCTTACAGTGTAATCCATCGCTCGGGTTCATTATCGAATTCAGTTGTTTTCAATACTGTTGTATATTCCTTAATTTAAGACTTAAGGGTATAGCATGAAAGGAAGTTTTCCATACATGTCTGTATTGTTATACATGAAATTATTGGAGTGTTTTAAATTTTTTAAATTTATTTTAGAGAGCGGGGAAGGGGGTTAGACTGAGATTGGAGACAGAGAGATTGTTGTTCCGCTTATTCATGCCTTCGTTGGTTGATTCTTGTATGTACTCTGACCCGGTATCGAATCCACAACCTTGGCTTATTTGACAGCGCTTTTTAACAAACTGAGCCACTTAGGGCTCTGGGGGTGTTTTAAACAAAAATATATGCTTCATTAGGTTTGCATTATAATAATGATTTACTCAACTAAATATCTAAAGTTAAAGAAGTTAGAAAAGCAGTTCTTGCTTATTTCATACATACATGCAAACTGTAATGAATTTAATTAGTTGTCATCAATATTTTTATTCAGCTGATCAGAGAAGGCCCACTTGTTCAGTGGAGGATGGCTTTTGGGCAGATACCAAAAAAGGATTGGTACAGCATTCTGGGGGCAAACCCATCTGCAAGTATGGCTGACCTAAAACAAAAGTATCAGAAACTCATATTAATGGTAAGTCTGGTTATTTCAGATTTTAAATCATTGGGGAGGGAGAGGGGGAGATCACTTATTTTTATGTGACCAGAAATTTGTTTCCATAAAATGAATATATGATATTCAAGCAGGAATCATGGTATTAATATGGTGAGTTGAAAGTTTCAATCATATTGTAAAAAAAAAAAAAAAAAGTTAGTTTGAGGTGGGATAGCATGGCAATTTGAAGCAGGAGATCTGAGTTATTCTGTTTCTACCACTCACTGTGAGAACTTGGACAAGTTACTCTCCCCTGTATGTGCCCCTGTGAGGTATCATGTATGTGTATGTGTGTGTGTGTATATATATACACAAATACACTAGGGGCCCATTACAGGAAGATTCCTGCAAGCGGCCACCATGGTGGCCGTGGCTGCCCGCCCTGCCCCACACACTGCTGCTGCCGCTGCCCGCCCTGCCTGCGCTTTCCCTCTGGCAGCCACCTTTCTTTCTGATTTCCCTCCCTCTTCCTTCTATGCTGTCTTCACTCTTCACTCCTCCCTCCCTCAGCATATGAAAATTAACCGCCATCTTTGTTGGGTTAATTTGCATGCTCGCTCTGATTGGCTGTGGGCATAGCGAAGGTATGGTCAATTAGCATTTTTCTCTTTTATAAGTGTAGATATGTGTGTGTGTGTATATATATAAAAGGCTAATATGCTAAGTGTCCCTCCCTCTGTCCAACTGGTCGTCTTGATGCACACTGACCATCGGGGCAGACGCTCAACACTGGAGCTGCTGAGCTGCAGTGGCTTGGCAGTGGCGGTTCTTGGGTGATGCACCCCGAAACCAGAGAGGAGGGAGCCTAATTCCTCGCGGGGCTGAGCAATTCCACCTTTGGCCGTGGGTTATGTTGTTGCTGGGGCACTGTTGGCCCCTAATCTGGTTTACTGCACACTTGCATTTGTGTTCCACACCCTGTATGCAGAACATTGCAGAGTGCCCTCTCGCACTCCAGGACCCCTTGGGGGATGTCGGAGAGCCGGTTTCAGCCTGACCCCCAAATACCAAGCTGAGGGACCCCACCTGCAGGAGGGACCCCACTCACTATGCAGATGCCTTTCGAGCCATGGGGCCACCCCAGGTGCAGCTGGCAGCCCCGGGAGGTTGGCTCCAGGGTGTGTCCAGCCCATCTCGCCCAGTCCCACCCCGCCAGCCACCTTCTAATTAATTTCCTTTCAGTGTGCACGAATTCATGCACTGGATCACTAGTAATGAAATAATTCATGTAAAATGCTTAAAAGTGTTCATGTAATCAGCATTAGCATCCAGCAGCTACTAGCTACATATGGCTATTGAGCACTTATGTAGCTCAGTTCAAACCCAGATATGCTGAAATAAATATAAAATACAAATTGGATTTCAAAGACTTAATACAAAAAACCCCCACAAATAATCTAATACTGTTTTGCTGATTACATATTGAAATGATAATATTTTGGATGTATTGTCTTTTGCATATTTAAACACAATATATGTGATTATATTTGCACAAATGAGGAAATATATTATCAAAATTGACCTCATTACTTTTTTAACATTGTATGTGTCTTGCAATTATATTTTCATGAGTGGATATTGAACTTAGTTAGATTTTTAAAAAAATATTTATTGAAGTTTGCATATGTTAATTTCCTCCTTTAATCTAAGTTACATTGATTTTTCTTAGTGTTAAATCTATTATGCATTCTTAGTATAAACAAATCTCACTTATTCATGAAATATTGTAGTTTTTATATGTTGCAGGATTCTAATTGCTGTTATGTTGTTGAGGATTTTTATGGCTAGATTTATGATGTCCGGGCCTAAATATAATATCACAGATATGCTGGTTCCGTAAAATAATTGGGGAATGATTCCATTTTCTTTCTTTTCTGAAAGATTGTATGAGATTGCCTTAATTTTTTTATTTAAATGTTTAATAGAATTTACTAGGCAGTTATAGTTATCAAGAATTTGTCCATTACTTTATGAAGTTAAGTTTATTATCATAATGTTCATACTATCTTGTTATTCTTGAATTGCTATAAGGTATATAGTTATGTTTTTCCTTTTATTCTTTACATTGGCATTCTTTTTTTTTTTTTTTTTCCTGATCAGTCTTGGTAGAGGTTTATCTCTCTTATTAGTCTTTGCCAAGAACCAACTTTTACTTTGTTGATTTTTTGGTATTGTTTGTATATTTTTCTTCACTTGATTTCTGCTTTTAATTTTATTATATCTTTTCTTCTACTTACTTGCTTCTCTTTTGCCAGCTTATTAATGAAGAAACTTTCATTGTTATTGATTGTACACCTGTCTTCTTTTCTAAGCCAGAAGCACAAATTTTGATGTTTATTTTCATTATCATTTAGTTCAAAATATTTGAAAATTTCTCCTGTAATAGTTTTCTTTGTCCTGTGTGTTACTAAGAAAAAACATAATTTAACTTTAAAATGTTGGAAAATATTCAGATCTTTCTATTACTGATTTCTAATTTAATTCTGTTAGAGAATATACTTGGTATGATTTCATTCCTTTGGAATTCATTGAAACTTTTTTTATGGTCTAGCTAGCATATGGTCTATCTTGGTGAATGTTTCCAATCACTTGAAAATTGTGTACTCCATTATTGAATATAGTGTTCTGTAAATATCTACTAGGTTATATTGATATGTTGTTCAAATATTCTATATTATAGATTTTTTAATCTGTTTTATCAATTTGTGATTGTGGACTTCACTATTTTTTTCTTTAATTCTATTAAAAAGTTTTAATGTATTTGGGATTATTTTTATTAGGTACATATATAGTTAAGATTTTCATCTGCATAAATTTGAACCTTTGATCATTATAAAATTCCCCTCTCTATTTCTCATAGTACTCTTCTTGGCACCTACTTTGATATTAAAATAGTGACACCAGCTTTTATGCACTGTGTTTGTATGATTTATTTTTATCTTTTTTTTTTTAATTTATTTTATTGATTTTTTACAGAGAGGAAGAGAGAGGGATAGAGAGTCAGAAACATCGATGAGAGAGAAACATCGATCAGCTGCCTCCTGCACAACCCCTACCGGGGATGTGCCCGCAACCAAGGTACATGCCCTTGACCGGAATCGAACCTGGGACCCTTGAGTCCGCAGGCCGACGCTCTATCCACTGAGCCAAACCGGTTTCGGCTGTATGATTTATTTTTAACTATCCTTTCAGTCTGTCTCTTTTATGTTTAAAGTATGTTTTCTTGTATATAGTGAATAATTAGGGTTAAAAAATTCCCATCTGTCAATCTCACCCTTTTTATTGGGAGTATTTATTCCATTTACATTCCTCCCCACCCTCACCAGCTTTAATGAGATATGACTGGCATATATCATTGTGGAAGTTTAAGGTGTACAATGTGATGATTGATACACATATATTTTGTGAAATGATAACCACAGTAAGGTTTGTCATCTCACATAGTTACCATTGTGTGTGTGTGTGTGTGTGTATAGAACCTTTAAGATTTACTCTCTTAGCAACTTTCAGGTATACAATGCAATATTGATAACTGTAGTCACTATTACTATACACTAGAGCTCCAAATTCATCTTATAATTGAAAGTTTATATTCTTTGATCAACATCTCATCTCCCCCAGCCCCTAGTTCATTTACATTTTCTGTAATTACTAGAGGCCCAGTGCATGGATTGTGCACCGGTGGGGTCCCTCTGCCTGGCCTCCGGGGATTGGGCCAAAACCAGCTCTCCAACATCCCCCAAGGAGTCCTGGATTGTGAGAGGGCATAGCCCAGGCCAAGGGACCCCACTGGTGCACAATTGGGGCCTGGGGAGGGACTGCGGGAGGGATCCAGGATGTGTCCAGCCATCTCGCCCAGTCCCAATTGGGGCTTATCAGGGCCAGCTGGGCAGTCGGACATCCCTCTCACAATCCAGGACTGCTGGCTCCCAACTGCTCGCCTGCCTGCCTTCCTGATTGCCCCTAACAGCTTCTGCCTGCCAGCCTGATCACCCCCTAATCACTCCCCTGCCAGCCTGATTGATGCCTAACTGCTCCCCTGCCAGCCCGATTGCCCCTAACTGCCCTCCCCTGCAGGCCTAGTCACCTCTAACTGCCCTCCCCTGCAGGCCTGGTCACCGCTAACTGCCCTCCCCTGCAGGCATGGTCCCCCCCAACTGCTCTCCCCTGCAGGCCTGGGTCCCCCCCCCCCAACTGTTCTTCCCTGTAGGCTTGATTGCCCCCAACTGCCCTCCCTTCCAGGCCTGGTCCCTCCCAACTGCCCTCGCTTGCTAGCCTGATCGCCCACAACTGCCCTCCCCTGCTGGCCTGATCCCTCCCAACTGCTCTCCCCTGCTGGCCATCTTGTGGTTGCCATCTTGTGTCCACATGGGGGTAGCCATCTTTGACCACATGGGGACAGCCGTCTTGTGTGTTGGATTGATGGTCAATTTGCATATTACTCTTTTATTAGATAGGATTTTTAAGCTTCTATCTGATAATTCAAACATCTGGGTCTACTCTTCACCAAATTCTATATCCTTTCGTTAGGATGGATCACATTTTCTTGTCTCTTTGCCCATCTTATTTTTTATGAAATGCCACAAGGTAGTTTGTGAATAAAAAGTAGAGACTGAGGTAAATAATGTATTCATGGAAATGGGCATGCCCCTTTTGCAAGGCAGTTTGTGTGGCAAGCTAAGTCACTCTTCCTTTGAGTTCTCTTTGTTTTTTCCCTTCCTTTGGTTGTAGAGACTCTCTCTTTTCATATATTTGGTGACCCTTTGTTGTCTGTTCATATTTAAGAATGAAGTGTTACAAGTTTATTGGAAGGTTCCTATGCACAACTAGGGGTTTTCATTAGGTAGGGTCAATCATTTTGTTGGATGACCCCACATGTGCAGCATCAGAATCCATATCCAAGGGGGGAATTCTCAAATTGTCTGCCTGGGAAGATGGAAACTTGGATTCATGTTACTCCCTATGTCAACTTTTTCCTTTGGTTTTCAGTGCAAAATTGCATCCTGCCCCTCATCCAGATGCTCCCGAATCCAGAACCTTCTCTGGTCTATTTCTTCACACAGTAAACTTCTGGTTTTCTGCTATGGAAGGAGAGAGTAGATGTCTGGCTTTATGATGAGGAGGAGAGCTGGAGGTCTAATTATTTCTTCTAAAGTCTGAACCAGTCTTCCTGCTGTTTTGTCATGTCCCTCAACCCAACGTTCAAACATACTTAATGCCCCTGGTGTGTTTTTGTTTGTTTGTTTGTTTGTTTTTAGTTTTTCTGGCCTCTGCATGAATGAGATCACCTCTTGTCTCTTGCTTCAGGCTTAGGTTTTAGTTTTCTCAAGTATTGATTAAATAAATTACCATTTATTGATCCATTTTTGGTGTCTCTCACCTACTTTTTCTCTTCTCTCCTGTTGAATTTGTTCTTATACATTTATACCTTTGCCTTTAAGAATTATTATTCTTTTGCTATTATTTTAGTGGAGTTTTGGGAGAGACCAGGGATAATTGTGCATATGAACTTGCTGTTTAGTAGAAGCCCTGAACTATTCTCATTTCCCTTTAGGGGCCAGATACCCTTCCTTGGCCATAGGCCTTTGTACTTGCTTCTATCTCTGCCTGGTGCACTGTGCCCCTTCCCCTACCTCACCTGATGAACTCTTACTGATTGTTTCAAAATTAGCTTAGTTGTAACCCTTGTTGCCCCCATCCCTGTCATGTTTCCCTTCCTGGTGGATACCCTCCCCCAGTAGAAGTATATTTAGTTTTATTTGTCTAGGACAGGAGAGGTATAGCTGGCAGGTAAGGAGAATGAAGGTAGCTGAGTGTGGTAAAAAGTTTTTTCTGCTTTTCCTTTTAGAAGATAAAGAGAGACTGGAACATGTTTAAGTTTCATGAGAAGTAGCCAAGAGAAAGCTTGGGATTGAAATGATAGGAGAGAGAGAGTAACTGACAGAAGGCAGAAGGGGATGGGACCTAAAGCACAGGTAGAAGGGAAAGAGGAAGGAGGGACATGTCTGTTTTTACTGGGGAGAAGGAAGAAAGGATGGGTGCAAGAGCTGGTTCATTTGTCATTTAGATGGCAGGAAGTTGAAGAGCTCTCACTTGGTGGCTTTTTTCTCTGATAAAGAAGACTGAGTTAACTCAATCTGTTGAGAGAAGGTGAGAGGGAGTAGTGGAACAACAAATTATGGGAGAGAGAATTGTAACAAGAGTTATTCTGCCAAGAATCCCCAAAGGCAGCTATGCATATTATAGCAATAAGAAGTCTTGGCTAACAACTAATTGTACAGAAGACAAGCAGAATTATAAAGAGCCACCACAACAATCCACCTATCATTTTAGCCTCTTTTTGCCTGGGTTGCAGTGTCTTTGGTCCCTTACAGCTTAGCACAATAATTTATATTCATAATTATGGCTGTGGGTTAAATTACACTCAGCATATTCTGTTTAAGAAGGTTAGGAAGCATGCAGTAGTAAGTATATAATTAGTAGCATGTGTATTATACTTTATAGTTTGTTCTTTACAGTTTACAAATGCTTTCACATCTTACCTAGTTTTATCCTCCCAGCAGTCTTGAAAAAGGCAGGTAATATTATCCCCGTGTTCTCAGTTGAGAGAGCCAAGGCTTAGTTACAGTTAAGTGGTTTGGCTACGATACACAATTAGTAAGGGGTAAAATCTGGGCTTGACCACATATCCTTTGCCTCTAGATTCTCTCCCATTATGTCAGTTGTTTCAAGGCATAATTTTTGGTGTTCTGGATTTCCATGAGACACCTAATTCACGTACAATTGATGAAGTATTTCAGAAGGTCAGACATAATTACTACTCTCTATTTTAATTTTGAAGGAATCTAGATTACATATGGCTTATGGAGTGAAACTTGTTTTCTTTATTCTCTTTTGTATGAGTTTAGAGTTTCTAAAGGAGTTATGAAGCAGAAAATTATAAGGAAAAATCATGTTATTTATTTTGCTTATTAGATTTTTTTTTCATAAACAGACTTTTAGTGTATATTTTTGCTTTCTAATTCGAATTCCCATATTTTCTCTGACTTTCAACAATGTCTCAAAACAGTTGGAGAATAAAATTACATTTGACAAATACCATTCTGTATCTAATTTTGTAAAAAGGCATATTTATTTTGTATACTTTTCCAAGTTCAAAAGACTGAATTTAATACCTCCTACATAATTAGTTGTTGGGGTAAAATATTGCTAAATCATAGGCTGCTAAGTTTACAATACATGTTGATTCAGTAAATACTGTTTCCTTATTTCAATTTTTGTAACTGTAGTGCTTACTCAAGGTTCCAATTCTGAAAAAAAAATTTATTGACTGAGATATTTTAGAATTGCTTGAAGATACATATAAATGTAAAGTGCAGAATTAGCCTAAAAGACATATGTCACATACCATTGTCTGTTGCCTAATAATTTACTGTACACAAATAATAATGATAACTGACTCAACATTTCCTTGCAGCATTTTATTAATAGGGACTTTACTTATCAATAAAAGTACATTGCTCTTTTCTCCTTATGAATCAATTTCTAAAATATTATTTTAGTTTTCTACTAAGTTGAATAATCATTGCTTTGAAATGGTTTAACATCAAGAATGATTAGTTATATTATTCCCATATTTTTGCAGTTATGCATATAAAAATTACTACTTACTGAGAATAAAGTTTCCCTCCAAAAGCTTTGTCAAATTGAAAATTGGGGGTCTTTTCCCATTGGTGCTGATAATATCACAGGATACCTTTCTACTGAAAAGAATTATTGTGTTGGAAAATTATATGCTGTTGTTACTATAAGTTTCATAATCTTAAAGAAAATTCATGTAATTTGAGGAATAAAATGCCACTTAATACTTATGTGAGCATTCAGAGGTTCTGTTTTAATTGTAAGTGGCTATACACACACACACACACATACACACACACACACACACACACACTATGGTTAAACTAGTTATATAATACTAGAGGCCTGGTGTACAAATTCATGTACGGGTAAGGTCCCTCTGCCTGGCTGGCAATTGGGGCTGATTGGGAGGTCCGGCCGGCCAGGGAGAGGGACCGCGGGAGGTTGGCCCCAACAGCAAGCTAACCAATGGCCAATTCCTTGAGGAATCGGGCTACCTCTTCCCTCCTATCTGGGTCTGGGGTGCAGGTGAACCAGATTTGGGGCTGTCAGGGATCCAGCAGCAAGGTCTGGGCCAGTGTGCATCATAGCTACAGGCCAGTGGTTGGGTCATTCCGGTTGTTCAGCTGTAGCAGTTGCTTAGGCTTTTATATATGTACTAGAGGCCCGGTGCATGAAATTCGTGCACTGGGGGGGTGTCCCTCAGCCCAGCCTGCACCCTCTCCAATCTGGGACTCCTCGGGGGATGTCCGACTGCCAGGGATCGTGCCTAAACCAGCAGTTGGACATCCCCCTCACAATCCGGGACTGCTGGCTCCTAACCATTTGCCTGCTTGATTGCCCCTAACTGCTTCTGCCTGCCAGCCTGGTCACCCCCAACTGCCCTCCCCTGCAGGCCTGATGGCCCCCAACTGCCCTCTCCTGCAGGCCTGGTCCCTCCCAACTGCCCTTCCCTGCTGGCCTGATGGCCCCCAACTGCCCTCCCCTGCTGGCCTGGTTGCCCCCAACTTCCCTCCCCTACTGGCCTGATCTCGCCCCCAACTGCCCTTATATATTGATATATATTTGGAGACATACATGCTATTAAAAAAGATTAAACAAATAAATGATAAGAAAACTGTGTAAAATAATAATGCTAAACAATAATAGAAAGGGGAAAAGTTAAAAATGTTCAAGATACATTACATTTAGAATTTTCTTATGATCTGGTGTACATTATTTTCAGTATGCCAAAATATAACAAAACAAAAACAAAAAGACATTTTGCCCAGTGTTTCCCAAAGGAATTAATATTACACTTTTGTTAAAGTGTTGGAATTCACTAGAGTATTGTTGTTCCACCTTTTTTATCCATATAAAATAGCTAGAACTTTATTATGTTTCTTAGGATATATTATTTTGGTGTTTCTTTTAAGTTAACCTTATTGAAGTACAATTTATATACAATAAAATGCACTTATTTTAGTTATTGTGATCAGTTTTGATTGAATATACCTGTATAACCATCACCATTTCAAGATGCATTCTCTGTCTTCCCTAGGCAACCATGGATCTGCTTTCACTGTCACTGTGAATTTCTTTTGTCATTGTTTTAAGCTCTAAAAATTCCTTGATGTTTTATGTGGCCTTTAATTAATTAGTTATGATTTTTAAAGAGAGATGGGTTTGTTCCTTTACCTATTCCCGAGGAGTCAACCTTGTATAGCATGTCATATAATATGCTGTTAACAAAAATGTTATGTATAATGTCTAGTTTGCACATTTTGGGTATAAGTGAATTGCATGGTTTTGCATGATTTAAAAATAGTAACTATCATCTTGCAAGGTACTTTAAAACTGTGCCATCTGAAATATGAAACTACTTTAAAATTTGCCTTCAAGTAAATCATAGATTTTTGTTCATTAATCACATTTTACTTGTTAAGGTTATTTGTGTTTTGACTTATTTTTTCTTTACTTTCAAATTAACTTATTCTTAATTGGGATACTTTATATTACATATATGTATTCCTTGAATTATCTTCTATGTCACAAATATAGTTAATGCGGTTGTGCCCAGGTTTCTACTAATTAAGGATCAAATATACTTGCACTCAGTAATAAAAGATAAAACCCCTTCTCATTATGTTAGGCTTTTTGAAATATTGTCTACAAGTTGAGCATTATCCTTTGTGCAGTGTGTGGTATGAGCTAGCTCAGAAAAGACGTGTCCTTTTTCCTGAAGCAACTTAAACTAGCCATTGCTTTTTAGCTATCTCAAAACATTTAAAAATACAAAATAAAATTCTTACAATCCCTGAAGGTAATCCAAGACATTTTGTTTGAGAATTACACTTTTTAAATTCATTAAATGGATGGATTTAGAACTATTTATGAGGATCAAAGCAATCTGAATTTGTCTTCAGTTATTCATTCATCCATTCACTCAACATCTGTTAGGGTTAGTACCTATTACATTTCTAGACACTATTCTGGATACTGTGGATAACAGAGTTTATTGTTAGGAGGAAGACACAGATGTTTAAATTCTAGTATCTAGTGTAATAAGTGCTATTGCATATACATTAAATTCTAAAATGTGGTGTGGTAGGGAACCCTATGTGTAGCATAGTGATTAAGAGTCCTGACTTTGTATCACTTTGCCCTAGTTTTGAATCTCACCTGTGTCATTTATGATCTGTGTGCCCTAGCAGGAGTGACTTAATCTCTCTATGCCTCTGCAAAAATACAGATAAAGATTTTTTATTCTTTTCTTTTTTCATAAAGATTAAATGCAATAATGACTCTAAAGCATTTAACCATTGTCGTGTTAAGCCAAAAAAGTTAAAAAATGGTAAACTTATATTTTAGATGTATTAGGTATTCATTGCTGTATATGCTATACATTTATATATGCATATTGCTGTATAGAGTTATATTCATGAAACTCCAAATACTATACTGAATGAAAAAATTAATGATTTTCAAGAGTAGTTTTGATTAAATGGCATTTTCACATTGCCTTTGGACATTGAAAACTCATCCTCCTCTGTAAGTGTTCATTTACGCATATTAGTGTTATATTGGGAAATTAGTGCTATTACTGGATTTCAGGAATGGAAGAGCAAATTTTGTATGTAGTTTGTGGAAGAGAAATCTGCCCCCCACCCTTCCCTGGGTTGCTATAAAGGACAAAGGCCAGTAAGTGTGGAAATATATCCTTCCCTCAGGGACTTAGCTTCTCACCCTGATGTAACAGAATGGGTCTCTGCACAGCTAGGCGTTAGACTCATTTTCAGCTTTTGTGTCTATTCCAATAACCTGTTTCTTCTTCCTCTAGTCAGCCCCTCTCTGATGTGTATAACCACCTTAAGCCAAACGGGGTTACCAAAATAAAAGTTCATTTCCAGGATACTTTCTAGGATAGACGAAATACCCTTGGAGCAAAAGCGCCTTTCATCCTTTGTCCTTGATTATATGTTTTCCCTTCATTTTTGGCCCAGAATTCTTTACTGTCTTGTCAACAATGCTTTCAAGAATTTTTTAAAAATATTTTATTCAGGCCTGCCTCTCCTGCCATACCCCATTGAAATATTAAATTGTATCAAAATATGCTTATTCACATTATGTCCTTTGATTTTTACAAAACACTGAGCTTTATAGACAGATAATGTATTCATTAACTAAATATGTACTGTCTTGTATGTGCTGGCATTGTGCTAGGTGCTATAGATGTAGTTAGTTGTAATATGATGGATAAAGGGCCTTACTTCTTGAGTAGCTTACAGTTTAGCAAGCATTCTTTCTATTTTTCAGGTGAGGAGATTTTGTACAGTTGAGTAACTTTTCTAGGGTCACATAATTAGTCACAACCA
The DNA here is from genome assembly GCF_027574615.1 of Eptesicus fuscus. NCBI lineage: Eukaryota > Metazoa > Chordata > Mammalia > Chiroptera > Vespertilionidae > Eptesicus > Eptesicus fuscus. The sequence goes on from NC_072485.1 coordinate 63,018,230, forward strand.
AGCTAAAATAAAAAGTGAATTTTACATATTTTAAGGTCAGTTCTGCACCAATTCTCTCTTCTCTCTAACTTGAATTTTCCTTTTCCATTAGCTTACCCCCTCATGCAGTAAAATGCCTTTCAAAATTACGTATCTTCCTTTGGCCTTGGTTACTATGGCTGTTACTCCTCTCTCTCTCCTTCCTTGCCAAACATTACTTACCTACCATCCGTTTGCTTCTCAGCCCACTCTCTTTCCCCACTGCCATTCTTCTATCTAGTGCCTAGTACAGTGGCCAATGGTCCCTACTTGCCAGTCAGTGGTTTCAATGTGACATTTGCTGTTGTCATAGATCTTCCTTGTGCCTTGAAATTCTTTCCTCCTTGGGCTTCTGCAGATCCTGTTTCCTGATTATCTTATTGCTCACTGCTCTATTATCTTTTCTAGCGTCTTTTCCTCTATCAGATATAAATGTTACTGTCCTTCAGAGTTTTATCTTTGTCTTTCTTCACCTGTCACCAAATCAGAGACTCTTACTCGGAGGCCCTAGTGCTTTGGGAGGTCTCTTAATTGTTTTCAAAATTGTGTGTGCATCTCCCTTTCTCCAGCTCTTTATCATAATCTTGGAGTTGCTCATAACTCAAAAAAGTTGAGAAGGACTGCTTTCTGTATATTCCTGTAGTTTTATCTGCTTCACAGGTGACTCCCAAATTCCTGTCCCAGCTTCGTACCTTTCCCCTGTCTGATACCTCCTGCCTTTGATCCTCAGCATCCCTAGCAAGTTCCTCAGGAGTGCTGCAATAGTACAGTAATTTTCCTTATTGCCCATTCCCCTACCTCTCCTCCCTATACCTTCCATCCTACCACCAGGTTATTATTATTTTTTTTTTGTCTTTTGAGAGAAAAATATGGTTATATCTCTATCATGCAAGTAATGTGGAGTTTTAAGTAGGAAAACATCCATGTTTCTTAGCATACTAGTTTCTTTTCATTCTGAACCCAGTCTTGCTTTTCAGCTTCACCTTTTCCTACTTTTCCTACCCAACTGTTCTTTTACTCATTCTAAGTATAGCTTGCAGTTCTGCTGTTCATAACTCGAATATCCATCTTAGTACTTTCCTGTCTTATATTTGGCATTTCTCACTGTCTTGAATGCCTTTCCCCTCTACCCTTTCACAATTCCTCCATATGTTGACTCCTCTTCATCCTTCAAAACCCAGTCAAATGTCATCTTTATTTAAAAAAACTTCCTTAATTTATTCTAAGTTAACTTTTTCATGATGTTATCTTTTTTATCAGCTCATTTCTCCCCATTGTATTATAATTAATTGTTTATATGTCTAATCTCCACTAGACTGAGTCTCTCAGGACAGGGATCCTGTTCTATTCATCATTGGGTGCTCATTAGCTAGCACAGTATGACTTATAGTAAGATAATTAATAAGCCTTTTTGAGTGGATAAACACACTTTTGCACATGGGTTATTTTTTCTCTATTTGAATCAGAAAACCTTAAAATTGTTCAAACATGTTTTTAAAATTGTGTTTCTGCTGTTAGCTGTTGCATAGAATGATACATGAGTTGTTGTCTTTTACTTTAGGCATTATTTTCCTAATCATTAGGTGGCAGTAGTGTGTTGTACTTGACTTTACCTTTGTAATGATTTTTTTCAGCTTTCATAATCTTAATGTGGTGTCAACATGTAAAGGACGCGGTTGTAGTCTTTCACATCTAACTTTTTGTAACATTATCTTGTTTAAGCTAGGGGCATCTTACAGAAAATGCAACAAAACAACAACAAAATGCAGCCATGTCAGTCAGTGTGGATCTCTCCCTTGTCTACCTAAGTTGTGCTGATTCATTAGAGAATCACTGCTGCACCATCTTAACAGCGCCTCCTCACCAACTTTTTAATGGCTGCTTCATAAAAACAGTGATTTTCAATAAGGAAAACCAAAAATTATCAGAGGATATGTGTTTTCACTGCATCTGAAGAAGCTTCTTAGGCCTTTATCTCAAAAATTGTATACTAAGTTCATTGATTGTAACTGCAGTTATTAAATGTTTTATATTTCACCCAGGTCCTGTCAGGTCACTTCTCTGGTTTATTGAGTGTCATTTTAGGTGAGTTGCCCTCATCATTAGGTAGTTAGAATTAAGAAAAATAGTAGCCACTCCCTCTCCAGCCTTAAGCATTTAATCTCCCACCATTAATTTTTGAACATGTATGTATGAAAATGCCAATGCTTTTAGTTTAAATTTCATTCCCATTGTATTTTCCTATAGCTTATAAAGTTAATTCGACAGCAGTTACACTTTACTTAAAGAATATGTATACATTTTAGGTCCACAGGAGCATTTTTGCAAATAAAAGAAAGAACTTTTAGAGTTGATTCAAATAACTTAGTGTTAATTCAAATATGAGGTAGGTAAATTAAATGTGAGACATTCTCTTTCTCATGTCTTCTTTCTTTTCTATCTCTGGGATAAAGCACTTGAGGGGATTCAAAGCCAGTGTAGTAGTATCATTAATGTGGCAGAATGATCAATTAATAAAGGAAGAGCATGAAAGCGTTGACAGAACACACTGCCTAATTAGTACCTGATGGCCTTGATGGCCACAGAGCAGAGCTCCGAGTTGCTGCAGGAGAGCAGCCCTGTAGGATTTGTAGATGTACATCACCACCCTTGTTCAGCAGGGATAACTTCAGTTTGCCATCAGTGTCTTAAGTCTTTAATTGCACAAAACCATGTCTTCCCTGCACCCAGAGAAGTAGTTAGCTAGTGCACTGCTGCTAATTACCACTGGGGGCTATCTGAGGAAGAATGTCAATCTTGGAATTCTCTGTATAGTTCATGTTGAGTAGGTCATCAAAGACTTGTTTAGTATGATTTGGGTTGGGGGAGGAGTCAAAAATTTACCCTTAAATTGGATATAAGGTAACCTATTGCTTAAGGTTTCATTTTCTTCATATTGTATGTTCAGTCAAAGAAGCAGATGTGTTACACTTGCATATATGTAGTCAACAACAAAGAAAAAGCATGTGACTAGCAAAAGGAATTGGTGCAAGATCATATTTTAGAGTTAGTAAATTTCACAGTTCAAAGTACATTACAGAGATCGGTCTTGGTTTTGAAAAGGTTTTGCCATGGATTTGGATTACTCAGCTACATATAATTTTACTTCTTACATTTCTTTATTTTTGTGAGTCTAACCTATAACATACATTTTAATTATTTGAAAAAGATCAGTACCTACCATAAATATTGCATGGCCTTGTTTGCCTTCAATGTTTTTTAGTCTCTTTCTTCACTTTTCCTTACTCTTCCTTTTCTTTTTCCTATTTCTCTATTTCTCTTCTGTTCTCCCTCCCCTTTCTCCTGTGGGCTCCTTTTTCTTTACCACCCCTGTTCCCGTTTCTCTGTCTTCTCTCTCCCACCTCCTACTACATTCTTTCTCTTTTTTCTTCTTTTTCTCCTCCTCTTTTACCCCCTTTCCTTGGAATATGACTGTAAATTATGATGCATTAGGTTGCCAAATAAATTTTTGAGCTGGAGAATATTAGGGTTGTAAGTTAAACCAAGTGAATTTGGCAGCAGGTGGAGGGAGTGGAGAGCTGTTAGAAGATGAATGTTGGAGACTAAGTAAGAGCTATTGTTGGTTTAAACTAGGCTTGGCATTGGTAATAGATAGGATATGATGTAAGTAGAATCTACAGAATTTGGTGATTAGTGGAATAAGGGAAAGTGAGGTTACCCTGATATTGTAGTCTAGATTACTAGGAAATGTATTTATTTTTCTCTCATTCATTCATCCATTCATTCAGCATACATTGAGCATGGTGGTGATTTTAACAGAACAAGGAATTCAGCAAGAGGAAGAACTAATTTTAGAGTCTGGCTGATAAATTGGAGTTTGGACATGTTGAACTTGTAGTACTGATAAGATAGCTTTTGGAAGGTATTTTGAGCCCTAGCTGGTTTGGCTTATTGGAAGCCTGTAGACTGCAGGATCCCGGGTTTGATTCTGGTCAAGGGCATATGCTCGGGTTGCGGGCTCCATCCCCAGTAGGGGGCGTGCAAGAGGCAGCCAGTCGATTCTCTCTCATCATTGATGTTTCTATCTCTTTCTACCGTTCCCTTCCTCTCTGAAATCAATAAAAATATATTTTTAAAAAAGAAGGTATTTTGAAATTTGACTCCAGAATTTACAAAAGTTTGAAGCTAGAGATAGAGAGCTAATATCCTATTAATAATACTCAACTCATCTATTAATACATAGAGAAAAACCAAAATGCTATATCCTCAGTTACTGCATTGGTATATGAAATAACCTCAGCATAACAATTTGGGAATTTTTGCTTAATCAGATTTGCCCAGAGTCCTTTTCATAGTTGATTGTTACTTCCTATTTGAAGTTCATATTTTATAAATCAAAACAGAATAATCACAGATATATAGTAAAGGATGAATGTTATCTATTTTTTAACTGAGTAATTATCTAATTGATAACTTTTTATTCGATTTAATGACAGGCCACTAGTAAGTAAAGCAATACTTCGTTTTGCAGGTAGGAAAGGCATGAAAGCTTCCAGGTGACTAAGTTCTTCCAATTCTAGGAAAATTCATTTCAACTTAGTACTGAAAACAAATAGAAGTTACTGTAGTTAAAAGAAATGAACTCTACAACATTGATTTTAGTATATACCTATTCTGTTAAGACCATCAGTATTTTCTCTATTTGGTCAGTGTTTTTCTCAGAAATCTGTTTTTTGTATGATTTTGCCAGAATTTTTTAATATAAGGAAGTTCATGCTATCTTTTTGTGACTATTTCTAGAACACAGGATGCCTTAGATTTTATCTTTCTATGAATGAATGAAATAGGAATAGCTTTGAGCTCTCAATGGTAGGAAGATTTGGTAGTGGGGATTAAAGAAAAGGAGGGCAAAGAATAAAATACACCTTGACAACAAGAGGAAAGTGACTTGGGTCTCTCAGGGTAATAGTGAGTGCGTGAGCCTGCCTCCCATTGGAGAGCTCAGATATAGAAATAGCAGGAAAGAAATTAGCATTCACTTTGGGATTGGGAAATCTTGAAACTTAGTATTTAGGAATTTGGTTTCTCATGTCCAATAAAGAATCACTTTAGATTTAAAAATTAAGAATGTGTATAATAATGACACCATTTTATTAATAGACCTTATAAATGAAACATCTTAAAAAGTTGTAGTGTCTGTATTGCGGTTTTAAACCATAGACATCTTTAGATTATGTATAATTTATTGTGCCTGCCAAAATAAATTACCATAAACTGAGTGGCTTAAAGCAACAGAAAATTATTCTTTCAGAATTCTGGAGGCTAAAAGTTTAAAGTCAGTATAACTGGGCAGAAATCAAGGTGTTGGCCTGGCTGCACTTCCTGTAGAAGCTCTAGGGGGAGAGTCTATTTCTTGTCTCTTCCAGCTTCTGGTAGCTGCCAGTGTTCCTTGGCTTGTGGCCTGATCACTCCAGTCTTTAAGGCCAGTATTTCCAATCTCTCTCTGCACAGTCTTCATACCACCTCCTCCTCTGTGTGCCAAATCTCCCTCTGCCTCTTTTGTATAAGAATACTTTGTATTTATCTCACCTGGACACTTTTCTATTTCAAGATATTTAATCATATCTGCAAAGACCTTTTTTCCAAATAAGGTAACATTTACAGGTATCAGGAATTAGGAGCTAATATTTTGGGAGGCCATTATCAGCCTACCACAGAATATGTTTTTTGGTTTTTTTTTTAGACTTTCATTTTGTTCTGGAACTTGCTGTCAGAACAGATCAGACTGAGGCTTTTATCACCCCAAATGACATACTTATTTTCTTGCCATACATAACTACCATTTTTTAATTGAACCCTGTATTGTAGAATAAAATGTATTGCATTCTAATAGCACAACAGATGAGATTTAAAAGCCTGGGATGGTGAGTTACTTAATTAAAATAGTAGTCAGGAAAATACCAAATTGGTGAAAGAGATTGATTGAATTGTTCTTTGACTCTCATGGAACTTAACTATGACTCAATAAAATTTAATGATAGCTTTTAGTTTGGGCAGTCTTGGTTTTGTAGGGCTTGCTTGGTCAGGTTGATGCATGATCAGGTCCAATTATTCTTTTATTGTACCAAGTATCCTATCTAATAAAGAGGGAATATGCTAATTGACCCTCATGCTGTCACAAAGATGGTCAGCACATGACCATCCAGTGCATGAATTTTCATGCACCGGGTTTCTAGTACCTTCTATAATGTCCTATTAGAAATTACCTGTCTTTTAGTCTGTACTTCTATATAGCTACTAGTTTAGAATGATTCCTCTGTGATCTTACTTAACCCTTTGCACTCGCTTGCTTTTTTCTTAATTCCTGCTACCGATGCTAACCATATTGAGTCACACTCGACATCCGAGTGCAAAAGGTTAATGTTTCTGACATATTGAGGTTGAGTTTTCACATATAAGTGTATCTTAATGTATATATAGTGCCATATTTGAGTATGTTGCAGATAGTAATATTGAATAATACCAAGTATATTACACAAATCTTCTTCACAGTGTTAGAGAAATGGGTCAGTTAGAGAACTTTAATGTAGCCAGCTCTATTTTGGCTTTGGGATTGCCTAAACCTCAATAACTTTTATGAGTATCATTTGATAAATTATGACCACAAAAAAAGATTAAACAAAGCTGTAATTTCCTTTTCTTTAGTCTTTATATTAGTTAGCTTAAATATTTAAATGTTGATAACTGATAGACTTGGCATAGGAAAAGAAATAATTTGCCAATGGGAAAATGGAAGCCTAATTCTGTGTTTGTCCTGTAGTCTTTTTTTCCCAGCATGCATGATGTTTATTAGTTCTTCTGTGCAACTACTTTTGTTCTGCTAGTTGAGGACATCAGCAGTGTGAACAAGTTCAGCATGAAGACAAATTCACTGTCAAAACCCATAGTCGACATTATGATTAAAAACCTACATACTTTCTGATTTCTGTATTGAGAATTGAAGTCATTTAACTTCATGTAACTTGCCACAACTCACTGAGTGGTCTTGGCTTTAGCAACTTGGATAATAAATGATATGGTACTTGTAAGTTTTTCATGTTCTTTCAATGTAAAGCAGACAATAAAATATTCAAATGATTGCCTCACTAATTGATGAGTAAGTGAACTAGATCACATTAGCATCATGAAATGTGAATATGTCCATTTTCCTGTTTTATTATAAAACATTTTAAAAAGAGTTAAGAACTAAAGGGAAAAACTTCTGCTAGTTCAAAGGAAATTCCTAAGATAATTTTTAAATTAAAATTTGTTCTGTAATATATTTAATAAAACATTTAGAGTACTGGGAATTGCTGGTTGAAAATTCTAGATGAATACTATAAAGTGGTTCCTTATTTACTTAAGAGTGAAAAATTACATATCTCAATATCTGCTACGGTTATTCCAGATTACTTAAGTGAAATGTCTGTAAACTTAGATAATCTTTCCTTACTTGTTTGTTGGGAAACTGCTGAAAAGCAAATGACATAGAACTGATAGATAACAAGAGAAGGGATAACCACAAAAAACGTAGAAAAAAGGAAAAGGGGGAGAATATAAGTGAGGTATCCAGTAAGCCACATTTACATTTAAAAATTGAATTGACATAAAACTTTGTTTTTGACCAAATAGTTTAAAGAAATTGCTACATACTGAAAATACTCTTAAAACTTTCCGAGCAAACACATGTAAGAAAGATTTACTAATGAGTTAATTTATATTCAAATGTTTCATTGAGTTCTTTAAAATTCTTTCTTGTAAATCTGCCTTCGGATAACCATTTTTCAATAAAAATTATGTGCAGGGATTTGTAATTAAAATCTCCGGAACTGAGCTAGACTAAGATGAAGTGTTTTATTTTACAGTATAGTTGTATAATCTAATTTCATGAGAAAAAGCGAGTCCTCCATTCGTGGTGGTATCTATAGCCATGCCCATTATGTAAGGAAGCTTCCTTCTCCGCATAGTTTGTGTTCTTCCTCTGTCATGCTCTGCTTGTCTGCATGTACCTAGTTCTGTTTTTGTTAGTCATCCTCTCTAGCTAGATTGTCCATGAGACCAGTGATTCCACCCATCAGCAAATTACCCAGAAAATGCTGTCTTTGCACGTTGTGACAGGTCATGTCACCAGTGGATTTATAGCTACTCCAGTGGTCTAATTACCCTGGCAAGTCGTCTCCCGGGCCCAGCACTGTTGACTTGTTGCCTTGGCATCTTAGTTTTGTCTTCTCATTATCTTCTCTCTTCACGAAAGCTCAGATTTACAATTTTTAAAAACTTAACCCTCTCTATTCACCATCCTCCTTATTTTTGATTGGCAGTATCATCCAGACAAACAAAGTGCAGATGTGCCTCCAGGAACGGTGGAGGAATGTATACAGAAGTTCATCGAAATTGATCAGGCATGGAAAATTCTAGGGAATGAAGAGACAAAGAAAGAGTATGACCTGCAGCGGCATGGTAGGTACTTGTGGGGAGGAGCCACAGCACACTGGCACCTTTCTAAGCACCATCTGCAGCCGTGCCTGGGGAGCATTCTCCTTCTTTACTGCCCCATCAGTTTGTAATTATGCCCCATTCTTTGTAGTGATTATTGTGACTCCACCGAGAAGTTAGCAAACGACTAAGATGTGGTGAATCTGTGGAAGCTACTTTTTATAACTGATGAGAAATGTTTAATTACACATTCCTACTTAATATGTTTTATATGTTTATTTTATTATAATACTTTTAGACTGTGTACTGTATAAAGGACAGTCTAAAGGAAGATACCCTATGGAGTAACATTAAGGCACTCTTCTGCCTCTGAGCTTGTTTTAGGCTAGGTTTCAGGATTATCTCTTGAATAAACTATTCCTTATAAGATTTCTATAAATAGTATTTTAGGAATGAACATTTCCCAGGCAGTTTCAAAAGTCATTTATTTGATGCATTTTAGAAAATAGCTTCTTAAAACAGTGACAAGCTCTTGTGAGAAAGAAAGAGAGAAATGTAGGTCAGGTTTATCACACATGGATTGCGGTTACACAAAGTGATAGGCTGTCTTTCAGCGCTGGCCTTGGGACAGGAGTCCCTCAGCCTTCTGTTTGAACCTTCACTATGGACCCTACATGTTAATGGGGGGAGTCAATAATCAGTTACAGCCTGTGGGGAAAACACTCAATTGCACTCTGCAGTAGGGCACCAGCCTCAGCATTGACTCGTATGTGTGGATAAAAGCTCACTGTCTCTGGAGTTGATTATTGAATCCCCTTCCATGCCCTACACTGGCACACCATCAAACCTAATAAAATGCTTTTAAGACTTATACAACTAAGGTTTTGAAAATTTGGTATGAAAATCAAGGCTTCATTTCTAAAACACGTCATTATAGGATAAAGACGGTATAAAATAAATATAGAATATCCATATTTTCAGAGGGAGTTGTCTCAGTAAAATTAAGTATTGCTTATAATGTGTGATGCCTTTGTGTATCAAGACTCCATGAGCTATTTGTTTATGTACTGCAGTGTTATTGTTGTTTAAATAGTGACTTTCAGAACACGAATCAGCTCTAAGGCCCTTCTACCTTCTTTAAGACTGGTAAGGTTTTTTTCTTTAATGTTAAGAAATTGATGAGTGTATCTTTGCAATCAATTAGGATTTTTAATTTTCAATTATGTCTTGGATATTTTTTCCTGCTTCTATTTGGTGAACATCTGAGCAGCTTTCAAATGTATTTCTTTTGTAAATGTGTTTGTACTTCTGAGACAGCATAGGGACTTGGGCCCGGGAATAGAAAATACTAAGTGGCTAGGAACCCAGGAACTTCAACACTGGTAACCCTTCTGGCAAAAGAATGCAGAGGTGCTTCCATTTGAGGATGAATTCTATCCATACATATATCTTTTTAAACTGGGTTAAACATGATACAATTTCTATGCAAGTATTGAAACTGATACACATGAATGTGTTATGTGCGAAAAGGTACCTATGTTCCTAAAGCGACCAAACTGTACTGGAGGTGATTATTCTCCCATGGTGCTTTTGCACATCTTGATCAGTCTTTACTCTGTGGGATGCTGATTTGCTTAAGAGAAGGATAATCCACAAAACTGTGCCTTAAGGAGTGTAGGCTATGTACTAGCACAGTGACTCTGCATTTTTGCCATTCCACAACTATGTTCTATTAAGAACCTATCAGTGAAACTGACTAGATGCCTGTTGTCTTAAGAGAAAAGAGATAGGGAGAGATCAAGAATAAAAAAATATTATCTCCCACATTTACATCATCATGAGGTAATGGACGGGTAAACTAGAAATGGAGAGAAATTGGAAACAGAGTTTAAATTGAGTAATAGGATTGCATGAAGGAAGGCTTATAGAGATGTTGGGAGAACAAATAATCAACATCTTCAAGCCTTTCTCATTGCCTTTGAGAATTTTGAGTCCTTGGTTTTAAGTTTTTAATGGGAGCAACTATGACCTGCTATATTGTAGGGGACTAGGTCATTGAGAAGGTCACAATAAAGTTTATGCAAAGCAAATACAGTGAGAGTTGGGCATGATTCATGATTCAGATAAATAGGCTGATCAGCTTAAAATTTAAATAATGTCAGTTTACTTTGTAAGTTTTTCAGGCAGGTTGAATTGAACTATTATGGAAGAAAAGTGGAAATACCTCAGATCTAGTAAATCTTTTCTTTGTTTCCAGAGGCTCCAAATAGTGAGAATGCTTTGTTTTAGTTTTAAATTGAGATTGGCTTGCTTTTCAGATAAGAAGTAGAAGTCTCTTACCCAGATATAACTTGCTGTTTTTAAGTTTCATACTAGACCTATTTTTTAAAAATCTCATAATAAACCTAGTTTTGTGTTGTCATTTCTTTTGACATTAATTTTTCCTTCCTGACCAATTTTCAGTAAGTGGCTCCTCAAAAGAAGGAAATGAACTTGAACTTCTAACGGTGCGGATTTAGATTTGATAGAAGGAAAACCTTTGAGAGTGATAATTTGTTAAAGACCAGGATAGGTTACCAAGAGAGAGAGAATTTGTTATAACCAGGTCAAAGCACTCTTTTTTTCTGGGTCACCCCCTGGGGACATGGAAATAGCTTTGTCACACAGAACTCTTTTTTGCATGTGGTGATAGTTCATTGTAGAACTTTCTTTTCTTAGGGTGTGCTTAAAATATGTTTGTTTCCTGCCCTCATTAATTGGGAGTATAAAATAAATTTGAGCTTGGTAACACTTGGAAAGGAGGCAGGAGGTGTTTTATTGGCTGATGTTGAATGCGTTCTCATATTTCACAGCTCATGGTGCTCTGTTGTAAGGAAAGCCTCATCACTATTGGCCACAATCATTTATTTCTTGAAAAGATCATTTAAAGGAGCCTTTGACATCCATATTTCTTTTCTTCACAAAAGAAATTATCAAATGAGTTCTAATAAAAAGTCCAGGGTAGATTACCTAAAGTAAAGTACATACATTGTTTCTCCTTCATTTCCACTTCTAGGTTCCTAGTTGACATTTTAGGGCAATGTTGGCCAGGCTGAAGAATAGCAAATCTAAAAAAGGATGAGTAATATTCAATTCCCAGATAGTATACATTTTGAAAGCAGTGTTAGCTAGTGAATTTAATCAATTAGTTCCAGTTGGCATGTTTACCTTATTGTTTCTAAGGATGCCTCCAAAATCTGCTTCCCATGTTCCCTTGAAAGGCATGTAGTTATTCAAGATTAGGCTTTGCATTTTAGACAACCAGATGAACACTTTGGGAAAATCTTTTCAAGATTTATAAAATGTTCACATGAATAATATCTGTTGAATAAATCTTATGGAGAGTTTTCTCATGTTAAACTAGAGGCCTAATGCACGAAATTCGTGCAAGGGCCTTGGCCACAGCCCCTGCCCCCCGCCGCTGTGGCCGGGGGTGGGGGGGGGTGCTTCTGCCGCCTCTGCCTTGGCCCCTGCCTTGTCTGGAAGGAAGGATGTCCTTCGGGATGTCCAGTTTAATTAGCATATTATGCTTTTTATTATAGACTAGAGGCCCGGTGCATGAAATTCATGCACAGGGTGGGGGTGGGGGGGGTGGGGTGTCCCTCAGCCCAGCCTGCACCCTCTCCAATCTGGGACCCTTCGAGGGATGTCCGACTGCCCTCTCACAATCTAGGACTGCTGGCTCCCAACCGCTCGTCTGCCTGCCTGCCTGATTGTCCTAAATGCTTCTGCCTGCCAGCCTGATCACCCCCTAACCACTCCCTGCCAGCCTGATCTACACCTAACTGCTCCCCTGCCAGCCCGATTGCCCTAACTGCCCTCCCCTGCCAACCTGATCACCCCTAACTGCCCTTCCCTGCCAGTTTGGTCGCCCCTAACTGTCCTCCCCTGCAGGCATGGTCACCCCTAACTGTCCTCCCCTGCAGGCCTGGTTGCCCCTAACTGCCCTCCCCTGCTGGCCTGGTCCCCCCCCCCCAACTGTCATCCCCTGCAGGCCTGGTCCCCCACAACTGCCCTTCCCTGCAGGCCTGGGTCCCCCCCAACTGCCCTCCCCTGCAGGCCTGGGTCTCCCCACCCCAACTGTCCAACTGTCCTCCCCTGCAAGCCTTATAGCCCCCAACTGCCCTCCCTTGCAGGCCTAGTCCCTCCTAACTGCCCTCCCCTGCCGGCCTGGTCGCCCCAACTGCCCTCCCCTGCCGGCCTGGTTGCCCCTAACTGCCCTCCCCTGCAGGCCTGATCACCCCCAACTGCCCTCCCTTTCAGGCCTGGTCCCTTCCAACTGCAGGCCATCTTGTGGTGGCCATCTTGTGTCCACATGGGGGCGGCCATCTTTGACCACATGTGGGTGGCCATCTTGTGTGTTGTAGTGACGGTCAATTTGCATATTACTCTTTTATTAGATAGGATAAGTACATTAAACACATCAGAAGTATATCATCCTATATAATAAAGAGGTAATATGCAAATTGACCATCATTCCAACACACAAGATGGCCACCCGCCTGTGGTCAAAGATGGCCGCCCCCATGTGGACACAAGATGGCCACCACAAGATGGCCTGCAGTTGGAAGGGACCAGGCCTGAAAGGGAGGGCAGTTGGGGGTGATCAGGCCTGCAGGGGAGGGCAGTTAGGGGTGACCGGGCTGGCAGGGGAGGGCAGTTAGGGGCAACCAGGCCGGCAGGGGAGGGCAGTTGGGGCGACCAGGCCGGCAGGGGAGGGCAGTTGGGGGTGACCACGCCGGCAGGGGAAGGCATTTAGGCGTCAATCAGGCTGGCAGGGAAGTGGTTAGGGGGTGATCAGGCAGGCAGGCAAGCAGTTGGGAGCCAGCAGTTCTGGATTGTGAGAGGGCAGTTGGACATCCCTGGAGGGGTCCCAGATTGGAGAGGGTGCAGGCTGGGCTGAGGGACTCCCCCCTTGCACGAATTTCGTGCACTGGGCCTCAAGTAGGAAAATAATTGGGATCATGATTCAATAGCTTTGTAATGACAGTTATATTACAGATCTCGGTCGTTTCCATGGTTCTACAGAGTGACACAGCTTATGAGTTAGGTTATTTCTCTGTGACCTGAAGAGGAACAAACCTTCACATGAAGTCAGTGAAATTAAATAATTTTTTAAGAAAACTAAGGAGATTGTGTTTGGAATCCTTGGTGGTACATTATTTTGTGTGAAGGTATATCTTGGTTTTCTGTTAGTGAATTACTTTGGGAATATGGAGCCTTCACTCTACACAATTGGCCAAGTACTTGGATACCAAAAATAGCCTGGCTCAGAAGGAGATTGGGCTAGACATAAAGTTAGTGTGTCTTTACTCAGAGTAATCAGCTCCCTCCACCCCTTGATTAGATATAAAGTGTCAGTTCTGATGTTGTAATAGGATAAATATTTGAGAATGGGAGATAAACAAATAAATCTTGGACCAAATGAGGAGCATACCTTAAAACCCCAACTACATGTATGCCAGATGACTGAATCAATATGTAATTTCTTAATCTCAAAATAAGAATCCTTCCTGAAGAACAAGTTAATTCTAAAGCCTGATTAACTCCCTAAGAAGGGAAATAATACTTGTAAATGTAGATAATATGAATTTGAGTTAACTGTCAGGAATGATATTTGTGCAAATTAGGTGCGAAAAACTAACCCTTACAAAATACTTGTAGTTAGATTAGGGTTTCCATTTATGGTTATATCAGTATTTCCAGTTCATTTTAGGTATTTGAAAACTGACTATAAAAATGTGCTTGAGGTAAAACTTGAAGATAAGCATCAAGAGGCTTGTGTGTGTGTGTGTGTGTGTGTGTGTGTGTCTATTTCTGGGAAAAGTAACTATGTGAAATGATGTAGAAAATTCATCCAGTTAGAGATTTGCATTTTCTTCAGAGGAAGAAGAGAGTATAGATAAAACTTTCTATGAGGGTCCTCCTGCTCCATTCTATTTATCACAAGAAGGTGGCTACTCACATTATTTGTTACTTTTACTTAGAGGCAGTTAACTGGGTTTTTTTTTCCATGACAATATATTTTAGGATAATTTCTTAATGATTTTGAGTAAAATTTAGAAAATTTCAAATAATGCTATAGAAACCTATGGGCAAAATTATAGTCATAATTCTGGTATACTTGGACACAATTGGCGGTTCTAATTTAATAATAGGGAAAATGTAGCATTTTAGGAAGTCTGTGTCTCCAACTTTAACTTGTCTCCCAATTTCTACGTGGGTACTTGACCTCGTTGAAATCAGCGGGGTCCAAAACCAAGACTTGAACCTGGTTCATATTACATTCTGATTACTTCTACTTTACTATACAACCAATGAAGTAGAAATGAGTGTTGACATTACTTTTTAATTTTTCTTCCTATGTGATCTTATTCTCACAGCTACCACAGTAGTCCATACCCAGATTATAACACATATCCATATTATTTCCATAGCTGCTAATTGGCCTTCTCCCACAGTCTTTTACATTTTGATTGGTCTAGCTTTCTTTATTCTTACTCCTCTAAGAACTTTTTAAACCATCCCTTCGCCCAAAATTATTTGCCCATTCACCTGGGATTTAAATGGGCCAAAGATTTTAAGTTTGTCCCTAATTACATTTTCTAATCTTATCCACTAATCACAAACTTAATGTGAATCTTCTCCCCTGGGTGATTTAGGGACTCCCAAACACATCTGCTTCTGCTGTGTGTCACTACTCAGAACACCCTCCCATTCTGACTCTTCACAGTATTCTTTATTCAAGTTCTAACTCAAGTCCTCCTGTCTCCCTCCCCACCCCAGCAAAACAAGCTTCTCTGAAGTTCTAATCTGCCATCACCTCTAACCTCTGAATTTAATCCACAAATTAATTTTTTTCTGTGTTTCCCATCTTTCAGTTCCATTTGTTACTTCAGAAGGACCAAATAATTATATAGATACGGCTTTGATAATAATGGGTCAATTTTAATGGGACTGACAATAGCAAAGTACTTTGAACTTGTTACTTAAACCCAAAGTCAAGTGTTTGCTGCCTCCCTACACTAAGGCTTCCCAGCACCTCCTCATTAATGATGGGTGTTGAGTCATTATGTTAATGGTCTGGTAGAGACACGTCAATACAAACATCATGAATTAAAATAGCTGCCATTTATTGAGCACTAGAACTATGGTAATTGTCTTTTAATCATTGTTTAATAACCTTATAAGGAAGAAATAATAATTTCCAGAGAGATTCTGAGGCTCAAAGGGGTTAACTAATTTAACTAAGGTTGCCTAGCCAGTAATTGATAGAGGGGACTTCACAGCCATTCTATGACTCCTAATCATTGTGCCAGGCTGCCAAGTTTTGAATAGTTGTGTACCACCTACTATTTTTAGTTCCAAATAGTGAAGAATGAGGCATAGTTGAGGGTCAGAACAAGAGGCCAGACCTACATCTGCTGCTGTTCTACCTGCTCTGTAGTTAGTGAAACATCAAATTCAGTTTCTTGGTTTTATTTGGTACTTTTCATGAGCACTGGCTTTAGGCTTACTTTATAAAAGGTCTGCAGTTCTTCAGTCCATAATTAAAATCCAAATATGTAATTTTTCTTTGATATAGAAAGCCTTGCATTTGTGATTCTTTAATTCCATCTGGGAAAGGATTGTAGAGTTTTATAATTTTAATGAACCAGGTTTCAAGTAAACGTTGACTGAATCTCTTATCAAAGTAGAGGCTATTTTAAGAGCAGAGACTCTTAAGGACAAGGAATCTGATATACATCAAGTCATTTCCTATACGAAAAATTTAATTGTGTATAGTGAAATACAAACATAAGAATTTGTGATGGTTTATAATTAAATTACTTGGCTTTAAAACAGCAAGACCTAAAGGAAAACACTGCATTTACTTTCAACGTAAATAGATGACTTCTTTAAGATTGAAATGAACTTTAAATATTTTAAATTGCATAGATAAATTCAATGGATGACTTGAGAGCATTTTGGGGACTTGATCACTTGAGTAACGGACATTGCTACACATGAATAGTAAGGACAGAGCTGCAGATGGACTCAATCTTTTGGCCAATACTGGGATGGTTGAGATTTTTAGATACTTCAGCCATAATGAATAAAGTTAAATTCCTCTCCTCCGTAACTTTTTGTTGCTACTATTTATTTATTTCTACTTATTTAAATTGTAGTTACAGTTAGAAAAAGTATCCTGAGATTAGGAAGTGTAATTATTTAGGCAGCAAAGAGTTGTTTTAGAAATTTTAGTATCATTAGGAGGAAGTTGAAAAAGACTGGAATTCCATTATCTTGTAAGAAGTAAGAAATATTTATTGATTCCCAAATGGAGCTTAAAAAAAACCTTTCCTCTTTTAGGAAGTTGTGAATGACCCAGCGAGAGCTCTAGTAAGCTTTACTGAACCGAGCTGCTAATAGTTATTTAATGTTATTCTTCAGTGGGAAAGAATCTCTGTAGATTTTCCTTTTAATCTCTTTGAATTGTAGGCTCGTAAACCTCTCTGATGAGCCTGCCACTGTTTTCTTAGATCCCACCACTGAGACAATGGAGCCACAGAATTCTTTCACCTCTTGTCAGACAAACCCAATAGAACACAGGATCAGACGGGCCTGTGCTTCTAAAGGTTTAAAGATTCTTTTTCAAGTAACCACATAAATTATTTGATTTTATCATTATATTGCACAGGAATCTCTTCAACTAATGTGCATTGCTTTCTATGTGTAAATAAATTGGGAAGTTTTTCCTGTCCCCATATTTAGTTAAGCATGTCAGCACTGCACAGGGTGTGAACAGACATTAAATGTTCCCTGATACCATCGAAAAAGTTGAATCTATTCACTTCAAAAGAATTAGGCCTTAATCAATAAAGAAAAAAAAAACGTAAAAAAAAAAAAAAAGAATTAGGAATCATGTAATGTCATTGGTCTCAAGATAGAGTACACCAAATGCCAGGCAATGCATTTTCTTTCCAGTGGCTGGTTTTGTTTTTTTTTTTTTGTGTGTGTGGTTTTTTTTTTGTGTGTGTTGTTGTTGTTGTTTTTTTGTGTTTTTTTTTTATTACCATTCTGTAGCTAAGAGTTCAGATTTAAATCTAGTCTCTGTTCCTTTAATTAAAGCACTTTATAAGTCAATTTATGTTTTCTCGACAATTTTAGTAGTGTCATGTTAACAGAAGAACTTTGAGATAGGATTTTTATTTTCAGATTTAAAATCTTTCATTGTAACAAGCAAAAATATTTATAATATCTAATACTCAAAATAAAACAAATTGATCTGTATTGTAGATGCCTTGCCTGATAGACAATTATCAAAGCTAATTACAGGGTTCCTGTTACTTTTGATGGCTAGGGATGAATTAAATTTTCTAATTATAACTACAATGGTGGACAAACAGAGATCATTGTTTAAAAAGAAAAAAAACAAAAACAGGAGGATCCATGGTGGCCGTGGAATAAGTGAAGCTACGCTCATCTCCTCCTAGGACCAAACAGGAATAAAAATTAAAATATAGAGCAATCAGCCTGAATAACCAGCTGAAGAATAGCTGGATAGAAATCATATAACCAAGGATTTACAGAAGAAGCCACATTGAGACTGGTAGGAAGGGCAAAGCAAAAGAACTAGTCCCACTCCTACGGGCTATGGGGGGTGGCTGAGATTCCAGAATGATATCTCAGCTGCAAAGAAAGGTTCCCCCTGAGAAGAGTGGGGTCTCAACCCCATGCCACGCTCCCTAGCCCAGAGCGCCAGAGCTGAGAAGAGGTACCCATATAATAATTGGCTGTGAAAACTAGTGGCGATTCTGTCTGCCAGGGACAGACAGGATTCTGCTAGAAACATAGGTGCCCCTTTAAAGGACCAAAGCACAAAATCTCCTTGGCATCCACTCACCTTGGGCTCTTCAGAGAGAGGTTGGAGCAGACTAGAGTTGTGAGAGGAGAGACTGGTGTTTGTGGCTCTGAGGAGGCAGTTAAAGGGACAGCCGCTAGGATCCCTGAGCTGAGATCTTCTCCCACATATCAGATGCCATCTCTCCTGGGTGGAGCACTCCCCTCCACAGGTCACCAGCTTGGAGCAATGCATAGCCCCACCCTCTGGACTCTCTGTTGCCCTTTTGGAGCTTGTGCCCTGCTGAGGAATCAGCTGCCTGGGCTGGGGATGTAGAGGTCTGGCAGACTTGGGGCGGGCGGGGGGGGCATTCCTCCCACTTTCCCCCTAACCTGACTGACTCTTCCCCCACACTGTCGCCTCCCCTTCACAGGAAATCTGCTAGCCCCAATCTCCAGGTTCCCTGTGGCCTCACTCTCCCAACTCCTGGTGGCTTTGTCCTGCCTAGGTCTGGGCAGATCCAGGACAGACTGAGTTTTGTGGCTCTGAGGAGAGGCCCACTCCCTCCACCTTCCCCCAAGCCTGACTGACATCTCCTTCTCACTGGAGATCCACTAGCCCCATCCTCCCAACTCCTGGTGACCCTGCCCTGCTGAGATCCACCTCCTGGCAGAATCTGGGACAGGGGCCATTTTTCCCTCACAGGACCAACTATGCAGAGCCCTACCTTCACTCAGCCAAATCTTGGTCTCTTTCTGCCTGATAAACTACTGGCCTGACCCTCATGACTCCCTGAGACCCCGCCTCACCACAAAGGTGTGTGAGCACCCATCTTGAGTATACCCAGGGACATTTGCTGAGTGGCCTCAGACTCAGCATTGGCAAGGAAGTTGAACCTGTATCAGTGTGGTAAACATCACTCATCCCTACCTGGTCACTCACTAAGAACCTACCTCAAGCAACTCAAGTACCAGCAGAAGCTCTTTCAGTAACAGAGCCTAACAGGCAGAGCAGGCAGAGGTGGATCTTGGGGTGCCTTGTTCCCAGGTGACTTGTCCCCCGGCCTGGTGCTGGTAAAAGCTGGTCTTGGTGTGCAGCTTGGTCCTTTGCACACACAGGCCTAGCAGATCCAAACTGTGGATCGCTTTGTAACTCCAAACAGGTTGCCCAGGGCCAGTCACAGGCAGCATCTGACATTGGCCTGCACTGGAAAGGCTCTAGAACCAATACACTGAGTGGCCAGCTTTTGTTTAGAAATTACTTGGCATGTTGATACTCTGCATAAGCTATTCAGTGGGCACACAGAGATAGAGGAAGTACCCCTAACCACTAGGCAAAGTCTGTATCTTTGGATTTTAGGTATAGTTTAATAGATTGTTGGTATCCAATAGATGTGAAGTGATACAATATTTGACATACCTAATAGAAAACTATGGTGAGTTCATAATATTGTATAATCTCTTTACCTATTTTAAACTTGTATAACTCACCAATAAATTTTGAACAGGCAGTTATTAAATATAATTAAATTGCAGGCATTCACAGAACAGAACAAAGGGAAGTATTCTCAGCAAACGAACAAGAGACTAGGGAGAGAGCTAAAGAAAATTTCATTGGGGTGGAGGGTGGATTTCTGTTAAGTGTTTACTTTTAGAAGAACGATACCAGAAACTATATGACATGCCTTTAAAAGGAAAGCCTAGTGCTTCTCATCGCTAGGTGCTTTCTTTGTCAGAAAATACACTGATTGTAAGCAAGAGTGCATGCTTATACTACCTGGACAGTACTCTTGCTAAACTTAGTTGGAATTTTCAGTTTTCTTTTCCATCTACAGGGAAAACTTTGGCCCAGGAAACAGCAAGAAAACAGCAACACAATACAGTTGTATTTTATAATTACTGAAATATTGCAAAGTAATTCTTCCTTTAAGTTACTTAGTAATTACTCTGTTGCAAACAAATAAAAATCTGATGACTATTAGCCCCTTTAAAGTACTTTTAGCTGGGTCTGATTTTATTGTTACACCCTTGTATTAGTCTGTTCCATATTCCATAGACTAGGTGGCTTAAACAACATAAATGTATTTCTCACAGGTCTGGAGGCTAGGAAGTCCAAGGTCAGGGTGCAGTTGAAATGATTCCTGGTAAGGTCTTCTGGCTTGTGGACAGCCTCTTGCTAGCTGAGTCCTCCTATGATACTTTCTGTGGTGCATGCATATGGAGAGACCTTTATTTCTCTTATAAGGCCACCAGTTCTGTCAGGTTGGGACCCCGCTCTTTCAACCACATTGAACCTTAATTACTTCCTAAAATATCCTTGTCTCTAAATACAGTGACGTTGGGGATTAGAGTTTCAGCATATAAATTTTATTTGGGGGAGGGGGTGTCATAATTCAGTCCATAACTACCGAACTCCTAAAGTAGATAAGATAGAAATAACTCAATAATATGTAGGGATAGAAAGCTACTAAAATATTAGAACTAAGATTCAAATACAGTGTTTTTATTCATCTCCATGTTGCCTACCTTAGTTACAGATATGGTTTATCTGACAAAAAAAACTAACCTCTGACAAAATATAGCAATCACTAATTTATCCTAAGGGGTCATCAAAATCAACTACATAGTTTTGCATGTTGCATATTTGTGAAAAAGGGGTAGACTTTGACTGTTAAAGTTTACAAGTGGTATGCTCTGGAATGTTTAGTCAGCTGAAGTCAGGTAGCCTTAAAATTGCTGCCAGTTTTAAGGTAAATTTTAAAATGGTAAGTAAATTAGAATTATACTGACCAGGCTAGAGTTGGTTTTTTAGCACTCTTCATGGCTGTCACAATTAAGTGTCTCATTTTATATTTTACAGAAGATGATCTAAGAAATATGGGACCAGTAGATGCTCAAGTGTATCTTGAAGAAATGTCTTGGAACAAAGGTTGGAATTTATTTTCTCTCTTGACTATAGTAAAGGAAAATATTAAAAATTTTCTGTAAGAAAATAAAAACTCTATGGGATATTTGGAATCTTAAAAAGAAATAATAGCTTGGCTTTTGATATATATGTGGGTGTTTTTGTCTTGAATAGTTTTGTTTCATTCTAAACTTCAATTATTGATGTCCCCCTGTATGACTCATTCCTAGTTATTTTTCTATTCTAATTAGAGGTTATATAAGGTTTCATAAGGTTTTCTTTTTTTTAAACTACTTTGGTTTTTGGTTTATTCTCCATCTGTGTAATGGGAAAATAAAGTTAAAGAAGATAATTTTCCCACCCTTCCTATGCTGACATTCGAGGTGCATTCCCATTAGAATTTTTGTTTATCATAAATTGTCAGGGCAGGCCTTTCAGTGTTATATTTTTCTACTTGGAGCTTGATTTTATACTTTTTTATTGTCTTAGGCAGAAAATAAAAATCTGTCACTGTCTTTTACTCACCATGAAGTCATGTCTTTTTCACTTTCCTATTACTAGAATTTTAACACCTAAATCTAATTTAATTTCTCCACTCTTGATATTTCTGTGAGTTGCTCAGGGAGATGTTGTTAGGTTTCTTTTCTAAATGAAGGCCTTGAATACCACACTTACATGTTTCTCTGGTCCAATGAAGACAATCTTACCATTTCCCTGAATTTGTATATACTTTTAACCCTATAATTTTATTGTTCAGCCTGGTGTACAAATCCCTTAGGGACTTATAAAATTTACTAAGTGTGAATAGGTAGAAGATAAACAGCCCATCCTTCCTGAAAACAAGTTTAATAAACTATTTTTTAATGGCAAATTCTTCATGTAGTGCTCTCAGAAGTTGGGTCCCAAGCCATATTGACTCAGAGGATCATGTTTTTGCCTATGGGCCACTCTGTTCCTATAGTGCCAAATGAGGTCCTGGAGTAGAAATTCTTATTTGCAGGGAATGATTAGAAAACAAGGTTTTGTGTAACTGGGGCTCCCGGGGGTTCACATAGTTTCATCAGCATAAACTGGGAGAGCTATTGCTGTGAAAATAGAATACACTAGTGACATAGGCTTTCACTTCTAGATCGTGAGCCGAACAGAATAGAACATGTCACTTATCAGGGAGACCTGCCCAGCTAAATAAATCTTCTGAAAATATAGTATTGCTACTTTATCAATCTGTGTGTGTGTGTGTGTGTGTGTGTGTGTGTGTGTTTGAATCTCTTATTAGACAAATCTCTTCTTGCTGTAGTCTATGTGACTAGTATATTTTGTTTACAGTTCCTGATAATGTGAAAATGGTGAAAACTGGGTTTTGTAGTTTTTCTTTCTTCAGTAACATTTAAAAATATAATTAATAATTTAACATTTTTTTAAAAGTAAGAATATGGGCTGGGTGTTCAAGCATCTGTTAGGCCACAAATATATGAACTTTTCTGATACAAGTGAAAATGCTAAAAATTTGGACACTCAAGATTTAGTACAGAAGAGTGGATGAAATGCTATACGATAGACATGGCCAAATTATCAGCTTCTTGACCCAAGGACAGTTTGAAATGGTGCATTTTATTATGCTTAAAAGGCATACCTGAAGAACTCTGAGGGACTAAAGTTTTAACCTTTCCCCCCTTACAGTTAATTTCATATATAACTTGGTCATTTAGTCTTTATTCATTATATTTAAAATGATGATTTCGGTGAAGTTATCACTTTGTTAAGTGATAGAACATATTAGAAAGTTGACAAGATTTGAGTGTTTAGTGAGCATTAACATTTGGAATCATCTATGACAAAACTCCACAGTAGCCCATGGTGGCCTCTGCATCATTTACCAAGCACGTCACCTCAAATTGTTTCTCATTGTTCACTGAGGTGTTAAAAAACAAAGGGGGGGGGGTGTAAGCTTAAGAAAACTAATGGCTAGAATATGCACATTTTACACAATTTAATAATAAAACAATTCACTATGAAAGCATGCTCCACTACATATGTATGTTGGCTCAGATAGGGAGGATGTTAGCATTTTTAAATTCCAGATTAAATTGTATTTCCTTGTGGGGGGAAAGTGCATTATGGTAAAAAATAAAAAGCAGGACTGGTGAATGAATCCATGTTTTCCTTAATGATAAAAGAAACACATAAAGTTGGTTCATTTAATTACTAGTTTTTCCAAGGCCAGACTTCATTAGAGAACAAAAACAAGGCAGTTGATTTTTTTTCCTTCTCTCTTTCTCTTCTTTTAGTGGCATATGTTGATATCAAACTGTTAAAAAATGAAATTTGAGAACTGAATGAAGATACTGGATGTAAGAAATCATATCTTAGTTAATTTATCTATGTAACAAATTATGACAGTAGTAAAATAATGTGATAATTGTTTTTCTTTGACAATCACTTCTCAGTGATAGTTAAATTGAATGACCAGTAAATTAGGAATTCTTTTAGTTAAAGGACATAAGCATTTCAGCTTCTCAGGAAAATTACAGACTTGATAAAACTTCCGTAGGCTACACATCACACTATGTTGTTTTCTTTGGGCATCTCACTTCAATGATTGCCCTTTGGTTCACAAATCATTTATAAACACCAAACAAACAGGTACACACACAAAAAAAACACACCATAGTGTGTGTTTATATATTTGAGTCAGGACTCTTAAAATAGTGTAATACCAGAACAGATATATTCAAATATTGAATTTGATAAACACTCAAATTAGCAGTTTTTTTCCTAAAAGGATATACTCCAGGCAAAAGCAAGTTCTTTAACAAGACAGGTAGAGTTGTTGTTTTTCCTATACAGTCATATTTTGGATAAACACATTGTTGAAAAGAATGTGAAATTTGTATGAATCTTAAGAAAACAGACTTCAAATAAATTTTATGGGTTGCTTCTGAGCATCTGCTGTCACCCCAAGATCTTTAGACTACTGATTTATAGCTTCAGTCCATCTCCTTTATGGAGATTCTTTGGTGGATAATTTTTAGAAACACTGCCCCTGCCTATATAAGAAATATTTTCAAGTTCTCATTTAATACATTTTACATTTACTGAGCTTATTTCTTTTGTTTTACAGTTTCTGTGGAATAAACCGCATTGTCTGTGTGTGTGTGTGTGTGCGCGCGCGCGTGTGTGGTGTCAGTGTAGTTACTTATAAGCATTTGAAGCATTTTTTGTTTTCTCTGCAGATGATCACTCTTACTCTCTGAGTTGCCGTTGTGGTGGAAAATACAGTGTTTCCAAGGATGAAGCCGAAGAAGTTACCCTGATTTCTTGTGATACATGTTCACTAATTATAGAACTCCTCCATTGTAGCTGAAATTGTTCACTAAATGGAACCCCTTAACTGTATATTCAGACATGTTGAGGAAAGTCCATTCCAACTTTATACATTCAAGCAACTGTCTAAAGCTGATAAAAAAAGGAAACTTTGTCAGCTCTATTATTTACAAAGAAAATGTAAGCTTGTCAAGCAAAGTCTAACCCACATTAATAGAAAATAAATTTAGCTCTTTGTATGTTTACTAGAGACCTGGTGCACAAAATTCGTGCCTGGGTAGGTCCCTAGGCCTGGCCAGCGATCAGGTCCGATCTGTGGAGTCACTGGCAGGGTGATCGGGGAGCGGGGGGCCTGCTGGCACCCGCCTTGGCTGGCCTGGGGCCTGTGAGCTGGGGGCAGCTCCTGCATTGAGCGTCTGCCCCCTGGTGGTCACTGCGCATCATAGCGACTGGTCGTTCCACCATTAGGTTGATTTGCATTTTAGGCTTTTATTATAAAGGCTAATTTTAGATTGCCAAAAAAAGAGACTTGCATTATAAGTTATTTATAGAAAATTCCTATTTGAGAACTTTATTATTGATTTGTTTCTTCAAATAAGCATGTCTCCTCTTTTAATGGGTAACAATACCATCATATTCCTTTATAGTTACTAAGTTTCTGAGGTAACATGACATTTCTAGCTGTCAAAGTTATAGGTCTATTATACAACAATTTCCAAATCTCAGGTCATTAGAGTTAAATTACAATCTGTGTGAATAATATGTGAACCTAGTTCTCCCATCTTGAAGGCTGACTATGGATATTCATGAGGTTATTTCAAAGTTAATAAGGAAGACAAAGTTGGGACTGTAGAAGGAAGAATAGCTTTGGAGAAGATGACTTCAGTCCTGCCACTGTATCTCCAAAGCCTTCAAGTGGTTGTATTAAAGGGAGTAAGGTTCTTGATCACTGCCATCTTCAACTTTAAATATAATTTGGGAAATGCTAGCTTTAGAAAAAAAAAGTTGAAACAAGTGCATTACTTTCCTTTTTGTTTCAGAGTGCTAAGATGCAGTATTGGTGCCTATATTTAGGAATAAGGAACCATTGCACTGCTAGTATGATGAAGTGGGCTTTTATAATGTATCATTATTGATTATAGTAACCTGTAAAGATTTTATTTTTCTATATATTTAACATTTTATGTACAGTGTAAGTCAGAAACAATTTGAATTTTATTTGAAAAGGAATCCTTTACGGGATCACTGAAACTTTAAACATATACATATATATTTTTAAATACATTTTTTATTTCAGAGAAGAAGGGAGAGGGAGAGAAAGACAGAAACATCAATGATGAGAGAGAATCATTGATCAGCTGCCTACTGCACACCTCCCACCAGGGATTGAGCCAGCAACCTGGGCATGTGCCCTGACCGGGAATCAAATCCTGACCTATTGGATCATAGGTCAACGCTCAACCACCGAACTACACTGGCCGGGCTGAAACTATTTTCAAATGAGTGAACCAAGTTTGTGACTTAGCAGTTTTTTATTAGGTTGAATCTTTGCATTTATTGTTGGTTTGGACTTATAAGACTAGTTTCTACTTTAATTTTGTAAATATAGCTAACAAAAAAAATACAATAAAATAAAAAACAATTGTAGCTAATGTATGAAGCATATTCATGAGGAGTTTTTTATTGTACCTAGAAAATAAAAATTCAAGTGAGGTTGTCATCCAGGTTTCCCCCCTAAAAATATTTGTACATTTGTCATAAACTTTAGATGATTTATTTTGGATTACGCTTACCCATATATTTTGAATTAATGTAGCTTGCAGATTGCGTGTTACTTATTCTTTATATATAAAAATTAAAAATAACAAACTGAATAGCAAATAGTTTATTAGTAAGTACATGGTTTCAGTGGCAATAATAACTTCACTTGAACAGGAGGCAATAATCAAATCAAAAGAATAAATGTTGGCTAATCATCAGAAAATCTGTGGCCATTAGGGCTATCACGTAGAAATCCAAAATCACTCAGAGGCCAAATCTGTAAAATCAAAATTGATTGAAGGCAATTAATGAAAGTGATGTTATCATATTCCTTTTTATTTCATTCATCCTTTTTCTCTATGCCATGTAACTAAACACTTTCTCTGTATTCTTCATTCAAGAACAAATTTCCTACATCAAAATAAGACTTTAGGAAGTAAATTTATATGTGTCTATGTGTTTAAACTCTAACATGGGTTTGAACTGCATGGGTCCAATTATACAGATTATTTTTTCAATAAATATACAGTTAGCCCTCCATGTGCCTGGGTTTCATATCCATGGATTCAGCTAACAACAGATTAAAAACATTATTTTCCATTCATGGTTGGGAATCTGTGGAAGCAGAGGGCCAACTGTATGCATTGTTCTATGTGATTTTACATAAGGGACTTGAGCATCCACAGATTTTGTTATCTGTGGGGGTTTTCCTGGAAAAAATTCCAGATACTATATATAACTTTTGGGGGAGTTAAAAGTTATATGTAGGTCAGTGCCCCTAACCCCCGAGTTGTTTAAGGGTCAATTGTATATATGTGTGAGTGTGTGTGTTTGTATTTTCTTTTACTACCCTCAAAGTTAACTGTAAACCTAAATACTTGAATATATGCTTAAATATAAAGAATCCTGTAAATTACCCCCAGGTATTCCTATATGTTTTTCCCCTTACTGATTATGAGAAAAAAAGAGGAGACAGTGAAAACAATAATCTTTCCTAAGAATCATAAATTTACTACAACCATGATAAGTCCATTCCTCACTGTACTTAACTAGGATATCCTTGCATTGCAGATATTTTGACTCTAGACTGCTCTTTTGCAAGTGCATATTAATATAGAGTATCCCCCCAAAATGTATATACACACTTTGAATAATTATAAAGGCAGTGTTTATTAAAATGCATTTCATTTTCAAAGCTGAGCTACCAGCTGTTAAAGTGTGTATACAATTTTTGGGGACATGCTGTATATTCCCAGGATATTAACATGGTTGTAAAAGTACAAGAGAGAAATTTTTGAATATTCAAATTAAAGTCTTCTTATGCTACAAGTAAAGATAGTTAGTTTTATTATTTAAACAAAAATATTCTTGATTACCTGTCTCAATGGAGGGAAGGGGTAATGTTTATAGCTATGAAGGCTAACATTTTCATTACTGTTATTGTAACAGGTAAGACCACTAACAGCCTGAAGAGTTCAGAGTTCATTTTGAAAGAAAATGTTTTTTTACCCTCCAGCTCAGAGAAGGCCTACATTTTAAGTAGAAAACAGTACCTTAAAGAAGATTCGTCCTCTTATTAGTCCATATGGAATAGGTCCATAGGACCTGGAATCTGTAGAATTCTGTAGATTATCACCTTCTAACCAAACATGGCCCATTGGCACCTGGAATTAAAGAAAGCAGCCCCTTTAAAAAAAAAAAAAAAACAAATTTGGGTGCTGTCAATAAAAAGTGTCTTGTGCAGGTAGGGAAAAATGTCCTAAAGTTGTCTTTTTATAAAATACATATAAACCCTATGATTTCATTTTTGAACAATAAAATAACTTTTATTAAACATTAGTAATAATGTTTCAACTTTTTAAATGTTTTTATTGATTTCAGAAAGGAAGGGAAAGAGAGAGAGAAACATCAATGATGAGCGAGAATCATTGATCAGCTGCCTCCAGCACACCCCACATGTGATTGAGCCCACAACCCAGGCATATACCCTGACTGGGATTTGAACTGTGACCACCTGGTTCATAAGTCGACAACTCAACCACTGAGCTACACTGGCTAGGCAGGTTTCAACTTTTTAAATGCCTATCTTTTTTGCCACATGGTTCCCCAAAATTAATTTGTTATACAAACCCCACATTGAGGTTATAAGAGATCAAAACAGTGTGACAGGGTCATTAATTTAATAGACTTCAAAAGAGGTCATTAGGATGCTGATTGAAAATGTGCCCTCCCCTCTCAGTAACAGTATAAACAGGGTAGCCACTTATTCAGCAACATCCTGGGGCCAATAGCAAGGCCAGACTTATTAGAATGCTCATGATGAACTAAATGGTAATTGATTGTGACATCAATTACAAATAATCTCATCATTTTATTGGAGTGGGCTTGTCAGAATTCTAATTAAGATCCCTGTTCTGCCTTGTACAGGCCATATCTTCAATGCATTATACTTCAATAATGACCATAAAGACCTAGAAGGACCTATTATAAAACCATGAGTTGTAAAATTAATGATGGTGACCCTCTACTAAAATGAAAAGACCCTAGTTCCTATATGTCCTGTGTATTAACTGGTTAGTAACATAAGCCTAAATTTTTACTTGATGACAATCATAAATATATTTAGAACAGAAAATGTTTATTTTAAAAAACAAGGCCTCTTTGATATGTCTCATTTGCCCATTAATATCTGTTCAGCATAAACTTAAAAAAATTACTCTCCAGCAACAGTCCTCTTTTGGAATGACCAAGTTGCTATCACTAAAATGAAAATTCAAGCCAGATAAGAGAAGATAAATTCTGCAGCAATAATATAACAAAATACTAACAGGTAAGAGTAGATTAAAATTATTTTATATGGAAGTTTTAAAAAGCTTTTATAACTTTCCAACTAAAGTAGAACAGGACTTCAATAAATGCATTTGTAATACATGTTTTGCAAATGGCCAAAAATGGAAATCCCCAATTACATGTTTTCATTACTTCTCATAACCAAAACTTTTAGTAATTAGGTGCTTTTCCTTTTTATACCTTTGTAAATCTGCCAAGGTAACTTGAATGAATACATGAGCCTAAGAATATAAATATCCTAGGTGTAGATATAGTTTTACAATGAATGCCACATACATTTTACTTTTGTTCAAATCTGAATTTTCCAAGGTCTTAGACACAGCTAACTTTAGGGCTAAATTTTAAAGCAAGAAAAGAACCCTTAGATTATTCTTGTTTTTCCTTACTACGTCAGAGGTTTTCTTCCTGAGCTCTGAGAAAGCCTAATCTCAGGGCTGGACAAAAGAATCAAGCCTCTAGTTCTCAGCTATCCTACTGAGGTCCAGTTAAGTGCCTCTTTTAGTACAGGCAACAAATGTAATTGCTTCATGGCCTGCGGGTGTCCCTTTAACAAAAGAGGCTTTAGTGAACCAACCCATAGGTGTTACCTTTCCTGATTCAAGTGAAATCTGATGAAAGAGTCCACAATATCAAATAACACATTTATTAAACTATAGTCAAACTAACTCATTTGATTAAGCAAAAACTAATTAAGTAAAAGTTCTGACTGCAGAGTAAGATATTTGTATTTCTGACCTTCCAAAAAGCAGAAAAGCCTAATAACAGCTTTGATTTTTAATTAACTCTTTGCCAAATGTTTTAGAATTTACAACCAGCAAAGGTAAGGGTGGGGACTGGCCCTACTACTGCTTATGCCACTTCAATGGTCCTTAAATAACTGGAAAGGAAACAATAGTTTATTTTTTATTAAAGACACAAAATAACTTTAACAGTTATTAAAGAAAAATAAAGGCAAGGAGAGGGGCAAAGTTTTGGAATTTTTTTTGACATGATTATTTTTTCTTTATCCTCAATTATACTGGAAAAGGAGAGGCATACACGTTTTATAAAAACAATCAGAAAACATTTTTTCTTTTGGGCAAAGACAAACAGGATAGTTTCTTTGCCCAGGAAAAGAAGTCCATATAATGAATGTACATTCATATGTCATTTTAGTCTAATAATTAATACCCAAGTAATTGTTTTTTATGTTACCATCTTTCAGGTAAGCAGGAGCATCTCAAATTACCCCTACTGCTGTGTGGCTAATGCACATTCTGCTTAATCATGACATATACCCCAAAGTTAGCCATGGCCATGGTTTGATGTTAAGCAGACAAACTACTGGAGAGAATACTTGGAAAATTAAAAAATTTATTAATTACACAGTTCTATAAAAGGACTTTGAAAAAATGTAACAGCAATCAGAAACACCACCTGTGAATAACTGTGGGAGTTTTACCCTTCCTATAATACCAACAAAGCTATGAACAAAGACGTAATATGTCAAAAAGTAAAACATTAAATCCCCACTAAGAAGCAATTTAAGTAGAAGAGCTTTTAAGAACAAAAAGCTGAGAACACAGTATTTTAATTTTTTTTAAATGGGAGTGTCAGTTTTACTAATCTATTTTCATTCACATTCTCTCTGCCACAACTTCCTGATCACATCTGTCTACCTGAGTGTAATGTTTGGAGCCCTGATGGAGGTGCTCCCAAATGCTGGGTTCATGACAAAGGGGTTAACATTTATAAGAAGCAGGTATGGAACACTGATTATTTCAATGGATACTTTTTTTTTTTTAAGAAATATTTATTGTTTAAAGTATTACATGTGTCCCTTTTTCCCTCCATTGCCCTCTCCTCCCCTCCCCCCCAAGCCTTCACCACACACTGTCTATGTCCTTGGGTTATGCATATACACATGAATTCACTGGTGGATTTCTCCCCCCACCTCCCAACCCTCCCCTGCCTTCCCTCCGAGGTTTGACAGTCTGTTCTATGTTTCTGTGTCTCTAGGTCTATTTTTGTTCATCAGTTTATGTTGGTCATTAGATTCCACGTATGAGTGAGATCATGTGATATTTCTCTTTCTCTGACTGGCTTATTTCGCTTAGCATAATGCTCTCTAGGTCCATCCATGCTGTTGCAAATGGTAAGAGTTTTCTTTTTTTTACAGCTGCATAGTATTCCATTGTATAGATGTACCAAAGTTTTTTAATCCATTCATCTGCTGATGGGTACTTAGGCTGTTTCCAAATCTTAGCTATTGTAAATTGTGCTGCTATGAACATAGGGGTGCATATATTCTTTCTGATGGGTGTTTCTGAGTTCTTGGGATATATTCCTAGAAGTGGGATCACTGGACACTATTTCTATGCAGTCCTACTCTTTTTCTCCATTTAAATTGTGATTTATTACTATACTATTTTCATCGTTCCTGGAGACTATTACTGTCCTTCCCTACTTAAAAGTGCCACCTTAGGTTCATAGCCAATTATTGCAAAAGAGGGATTTACACAAAAGTTACAGTAGGCTACAGCACTGGGAGTTATAATGGGGGATGCTTTTTACTAACAAGTTTTATTTCATTATTCTCCCTGCTGAGTAGGTTTGGAACTTAGTCTAACACTTGACTTGCTCATTCTCACAGCTATTATAAACTGATCTCCTTCATTTTCTCCCTAAGTATTCAATACCATCCAATCTGAATCAGAATATCTGATGAGTTCTTTAGCATAATGGTTACAAATACAGTCCTCAGTCATAGTTCTGAGTTCAAAATGTAGCTCTGCT
Organism: Eptesicus fuscus; assembly: GCF_027574615.1. NCBI lineage: Eukaryota > Metazoa > Chordata > Mammalia > Chiroptera > Vespertilionidae > Eptesicus > Eptesicus fuscus. The sequence continues at coordinate 63,050,199 of NC_072485.1, forward strand.
ACTACTAGTTAGGCACCTTAGACAGGTTATTTAAACTTTATCTATACAACTGGTAATAATAAATGCCTTACAGAAATATGCTGAGAACCAAACGGAATAACACATGAGGCTCTTGGCACCCAGTAAGCACTCACTAAATACTAGCTATTGTTATTATACACTGAGTGGCCAGATTATTATGATCTCTGAACACATAATAATCTGGCCACTCAGTGTATATCCTATCTCAGTGGTCGGCAAACTCATTAGTCAACAGAGCGGCAAACTGCGGCTCGGCTCGACCACTGTCCTATCTAATAAAAGAGAAACATGCAAATTGACCATACCTCCGCTATGCCCAAAAGCCATGTGCACCGACCAATCAGGAGTGAGTACGCAAATTAACCCAACCAAGATGGTGGTTAATTTGCATATCCAGGCGCAGAGCGAAGACTGAAGACAGCGTAGAAGGAAGCCAAGCACTGCAGAAGGGATCGAAGCTGCGGAGAAGCAAGTGAGGTGGCCGAGAAGGGAGGGAAGCAGGCGGGGTGGGAAGCAGGCGGGGCTGTGGAGAAGGGAGGGAAGCAGGTGGAACGGGAAGCAGGCAGAGCTGTGGAGAAGGGAGGGAAGCAGGCTGGGCGGCAGAGAAGGGAGGGAAGCAGGTGGGGTGGCACAGATGGGAGGGAAGCAGACAGGGTGGCAGAGAAGGCCGCAGGAAGCCCTATTCTTGCAGGAATCTTCCTGCAGTGGGCCTCTAGTCCTATATAATGAAAGGCTAATATGCAAATTGTTCCCTCAACCAGGAGTTCAACCAGCAGGCAGGCCGGCCAACCGCCCATGTCCCTCCCCCTGGCCAGGCTGGCCAGACCCGACCCATGCACAAATTCATGCACCAGCCTCTAATATATATGTGTGTGTGTGTGTGTGTGTGTGTGTGTGTGTGTGTGTGTGTACACACACACACACACACACACACACACACACACAATGAGTGGCCATATTATTATGTGTTCAAAGATCATAATAATCTGGCCACTCAGTGTAGTTGCCCCAGCTGCTGGTATGAATGATGTCTTCTGGGCTTTTTTCTTTGTTCCTGATTTTCCTATGCAGTCTACTCAGAAATTTGCAAAGTGAACTGTGCTTTGTAAATTATTTCAGTTATATTTTGTTATTTATACTGTATTCAATTACATAGGTCTGGTAGCAGCCAAGACTGTGAATTGAATCCAGTATAATTTAAAACTTACTTGTGAATAGCTGCCATTTTATTTATATTAAATGATTTGGTGAAATTCAGTTTTAAGACCAAATCATCAAAATGTTAGTACTAAAGATTAACATTTTTATTCTTTTAATAGGAATCTTCATCAAGCAATGTTTATCAAACACCAAATGCACTGGCTCTCCCTTATGGAGCATTCACTTATTCAGAACTGTCTACCAACTAGTCACAAGGTTAGAGGAAGGGGAATAGGGTTGGAGATGAAGCCAGTAATTATGTCCTTCCATACTAGCCATCTGAATCTAATGCCCCATTCCTACAGAATTTTTTCCCTAGGACAATGGATTATTTTGCTTTCTGATTTCTTTTCTTGTTCTATTTATAAAACAATGTTATATCAGCTGTTTTTGGATTTGTATTTAAAAGAAGCATCTTTTGTAGCCTTATTTCAAGACTATATCTGTTCTTCCATTGTAATATAAACTGATGTATAATCTGGTTCTCATATTCTAAAAGAAGACCTAACTTAATGAAATACTAGGTTTTACGGTACATAGAATAGAATCATGCTAAGCATATAAATAATGAGTTTTCCCATGCATGCCTGCTTTTATATCTGTTATTTCTCTTTTCCATTCTTATTTTAGGTAGAGAATAGTTTAGTAGCATGAGAATGCTTTTATGGACTAAGATTAAATGGGTCACAGAAACCTACAGAATTTTAATTACCCAAAGTGGTAACACAGAACTTTATTTAGTTGCTTATTTCAAAAGACATCTGAACACATTACACCTACTCAACAGTAACTGTCCAGCAGACCACTATATCATTAGGAAGCCACATGACCTTTGGAATATATTCTCTTTACTCCCAGTTATCAGAGTTAGAGTCTGCTTAACATGCTAACATTGAACATCAGTGTTACAATTTCTGTCTCAATTTTTCCCAATTACTTTTAGGAAACCTTAAAGTATAGAGGTCTCTTATACTTACAGATAAAAGTACATATAATATTTGCATTTCACAGAATTGCACAACTGACTCCCTATATTCACTCCAATGGAAGGGTTTTCCAACTTTGAGCTGGAAACTCAAACCAACTGTGAGTAGTTAAAATATTTTTAGATGAGCAAAACACATTAGTTTCAGGAAGACGTGCTAATCTCTCAGTAGAAACACTGATCTTCATATATACATACACATATGTACATATACTCAAACATGTAAGATAAAATACAATTTTATAAAATAAAATTCTATAAACTACATATTGTTGAAGATCAAATTATTCTGAAAACGTTCAGAGAACACATCAGAAAATGCTTAAGTTGTGGGGGCCTCAGAAGAGAAGAAAAACACCTCAGAATTGTAAACAAGAAGTCAAATTTATCTTCAGAATCCTGTTAACTATAGGATGAAAAAGTCACGTAATCTCTGCAGTGAACTTCACTTTAGCAAAAGAGTAAACATATTTCCTCCACATCAGCTGCAATCAAGACATTAGCAGTATGCCATGATTGATTAACCCAGGAGCCGTTGCTGAGAAATGGATGTGTAGCACAGGTTTTTATCACTATAGTCTGCAAAAAGCAAGTCTCTTGTTTAGCTATCCTTGTTATAATAAGTGACATTATTAGGTAGTTCTTCTATTTAAGTGACATAAGGATTTAGTGTATCAGCAGCTTATAATAAACAAGCTTTCAATCTCATGATTCCTCTCCCTACATAGAAGTACTTTTTCTGTTTATAATATAAGTGGTAATAGAAGGCCATATGGTTGTGACTTTTAGCTGAAGTAAATGACATTTAAACAAACAGAAAAACAGCATTAGGATATTCAAGGATTTGAACTATAACCTACTAGTAAATACACAGTGCACATTAAGGGGCTGTTAGTATTAACTATATAAAGTGACCATTTTATTTTTTTTAAACTGAATTTATTGGGGTGACATTGCTTAATTCAATTATATAAGTTTCAGGTGTACAATTCTATAATACATCATCTGTACATTGTATTGTATATTCACCACCCCAAGTCAAGTCTCCTTCTATCACCATTTATCCACCCCAGTGACCATTTTATAATGCTGTCAAATTAGTGAGCTTGTTTTTCACTTTGTTAATCAGTTTTCAAATACATTATAAAACAGCTTTATTACTGGCATATTGTCCCATTTCCAAGTGTTCCTTTTCAGAACACTCTACTACTTGTGCATCCTGGGAACATTTAATCAGTTTTTTTCTGAAATATGAAACTCTCTCTATTTCTTACATTTCCGCCAATAACAATAATGATGTTATTAGCATACTCTATAATACAACAAGTGTAAGAAATACTACATTCCTTAATCATGTGCCATCATTCTGTGGTAACAGACTAACATTTGGTAAATAGTATTTCACCTTTTGTGTATAACACTGGAATATATGGTATCAAGAACCAAAAAGCTTTAAATAGTCTGAAATTTTGATAGGTTGATAATAAAAGTAAAAATATACACTCTAATAACTACAAACATGTTTTCTTTAACAATAGCAAAAGATTGTTATGATCTACCTATAGGAACATACTGAAATCTTCATAATCATATTTCTATTAGTGTTTCCATTTTCAATACAGAGTGGCTGCTATGGTTGAGAAACTGAAATTCAATAAAATTTTAATTTTGTAAGATTTAAAAATCGATTATTCATTTTACAGTGAACAACCACTCAAAGTTAACACTCAAAGGAGCAATTTACCAACTACAAGGAACAACTTTACCCATTGTTAATTTGCCAACCAATAAAGGATCAAAATACCTCTATAGTAGTTAATAATGTCCAAAAGGGACATGCACTTCTACTGAAATGCAGACAACTCTTATTAGCTCACAATGTAGTTAATAGGTGCTGCATTTTGCAAGGGCAACTTAGCCTTTATCATAACAAAACCACTATAGCATTTCTGAGAATCAAACCTTCCCTTAAAACAAGAGCAAGGTAGGTCAATTTTACTCTTCCTTTAAACGATTTAGTTCACACTATTCTAAACTGATAGGTCAGTTCAAAGCCAAGTGAATTTTTAGTCTGCTTAGTAAAAAGGGCTGGAAAGTATCATTCACTCCAAATAGAAGTCGCTTGGGGAAAGACACATTAGTCAGCTCTCTGCTGTCTTGGTTCAAAGTAACAGGGACATGCCAATATTTTCTACAACTTTTACTTGTGATTCTGGAAGGTGGTCAGATAGCCCTACAATGGAAGTAGCTTATCTTTCAAATCTTCTATGAAGACTAGAATAACCACTGGATAACCTCAGAAAGATAAAGTATTTTTCTTCGTCTCGTCATTAGCTTTTATAACAAAATTTTACTACATTTCCTAAGTCCTGGCCCAAATCCCCTACTTAAATAGGCTTTTACTTTGCCTAACATGCAAATCAATAGGACCATGCCAATTCATTTTATATACAGTATTTCTGATTTGCTTAATGTTTCTCCTTGCAACTAATTATTTTTGGCAAACTAGAAGTTTCTAGCAGTAAACTGAGAAATTGCTATAGTATAGGAAGGTAAATTATTTAAGATGCATAAGCTAAGTACAATTTGTTTCTTTTGAGAGTCACAAATTAAGCTTATATCTTAGCTAATATTGCAAAACCCACTGCAATAGGACCTTGATAGGGACTGCTTAGTTTCCAAATGCTTAATGTAAAATATAAATCATAGTTCCTAAGTGTTGCTTGCCACATGGACTTTTAGAAGTCTGAAATGAATAAAATGGTTCCACTTCACTTAACCAATGATCTGTTTATATTATTTTATGCCAACCTGGGAACAATGCTATTCTTTCATATGCTAAACTATATTCTAGGTTCCAAATGACAATTTTGGTGTTTTGCTCTCTGAGGCATATACTTAGAGAATAAATGTTTTTTTGCCTGAAATTCAAGACACTTTTAATATTCATCATCTTTACCATGTAGTTCAATCAAGATCTGAATAGTAAAGTCTTCATCTAATAAACAATAATTTTTCTAAGAGGATGCATAGGTAGGGGAAGAAACCCACTTCATACAATACAGCACCAGTGTGCTTTTGAGATAGCTGGAAAAGGGAACACTCTAGAGAGGCAGACCCTGCAAACAGTTTGGATATCTCTTCAGAGTGCTCCAAACTTGGATGATTTTTTGTTATAAATCACCTTGATTAATGGAACACATTTGCTAAAGTGGTTCTATAATAGCTACACAATTCTTATGGCTTGAAAAATTCAGCCTAGAAAAACTGGTGGGGATGAGAAAAACTTCACAATTCACTGACTTCTCTTTCAGAATCAATACTGCCCCAGACCAAAACCAGTTACTTTTCTTTTTAAAAATAATAAAGACAATACATTTTAGGGAAAGTACAATTTGGTGAGATGGGAGTAGAAATAAAAAAGTAGAGGATATTTTGGGAGGAGAAGTTGTAGCATGTCAAGGCATCCAGATTCTGGGTGGAGCCAGGCTACTTGTGTTTGAATTCCAACTATTTGTCTCACGAACTGGACAATTTATTTAACCACCCTGTTTTTAGTTTTTCCATCTGTCAATTACTACCACTCGTATCTCACTGGGTTGCTGTTGTGATGATTAAATAAATTAACCCTTGTAAAGAGTTTCAATAGTGTATGGTACAGATTAAATACATAAGTGTTGGCCAATATTATTACACTTATGTTTGTACATTTATAAACAAACAAACCAAAGTGAATGGAATACACCAGGAACTATATACCAATGTCCTCTAATTAATCCATTCATCAAACATAAAAATTTGATTAATGTTTTCTTTAAATAGAATATTCCAAAAAAAATCTACATCTTATAGTCCTCTGGTTGTCTTTTCTGATTAGCAGAGATTTTTATCTAAATCCTTTTGTCCTGATACTCCTCTGATAACTCAAAAAGAAAACAACAATGGTGTGCTATTTAAGTACACAGATTCTGGACAGTAACATTAATATATTTTATTGTTCTGACGCAAACTATTTCTGGTTTCAAATTTATCTTGCTAAAGCAATTCAGAAGTGATTACAATGCCTCATGAAATGATAACAGTCATATGAAGGTGCAACCATTATGTAAAAATCTGACATTTTTTAAGAATAGAAGGATACAGTGTATAGTGTCCCTTATGAAGTCCTCAAAGAAAATTAGGTTACCTTATACCATACTATTTTCAACATTATTATCACCATCAGCTAACAATCACTAGTGTGTTTAACATTATAGTAATAAACAGCAAAAATATTTGAACAGCTGAACCATAGTCTATTGTGGAAGGTAAATAAATGAACTGATTATGTAATAGTCAATTGATCAAACTGACTCATAGAGCAGACAGAGGCCATTATAGTTTAAAATAAATTTACAATGATGAAGACAATTTAACTCTTAATACCATGCTTATATTGGGGATGAAGGTAGAGGTAAAGTTAGTTAATAGATGTAACAGCTATAATAACTTGAGAGTGACACAGAAATTTTAAATGAAAGTAGAAATTAAGTTATAATTATTAAGGTAGGAAAATTATATGCTGAGTAAAGTAAGGCCACCCTCCTCTGCCATAAGCTGTCACATCAGCCATGTGATTGGTGAAAGGAGGTAACACATTACACCGGCTCCTCACTCTTCCATTCTACAGCTCTTGCTCTCTCATTCTAACTGGTAAATTGACTACACAAAAAGTACATGTAATTTATATTCTAAAAACTTAAATAGGATTTTAAAAGCTAAACTATAGGCTTTATTTGACTTTTACCAGCTTTTCCTTTAATAAGTTAGTGGAAAATTTTTCTGAGCCAGGAACCCAGACCACATTGAGTTGTCACGTCTCCTTTGTCTTCTCCAATCTATCACAATTCCTGTCTTTCCTCGTTTTTCATGACCTTAACATTTTGGAAGAGTGTTTGTCAGTAATGTTGTAGAATTACCCTGTCTGCTGTTTTCTCATGATTAGACTGAGGTTATACCCTTTTATAAGAATACCACAAAAGTGATGGGCCCTTCTCAGTTCTTCAATTCAGGGGTTACACTATGTTGATCTGTCTTGTAATTGGTGAAGTTAACCTTGATCACTCAGTAAAGGTGGTGACAGCCAGGGCCTCCTCTACGAAGTTACTATTTTTCCCTTTGTGATAAATATCTTGGGTGAGATACTTTGAGAGTATGCAAATATACTATTTTCTCTCAAACTTTTACCCAATATCTTGATATCTATTGATGAATCTTGCCTGCAACAACTATTACTGAGATATTGATATAGGGTTTTAAAAGGAACTAAAACATATAAAATATAATGGCCAAATGGTTCTTGATACAAACATACTTAAATTCCACTGAATGCAGCACTTTAAGTTATATTCAAAATAGATGTCATTTTCTTTTATGTTTTCAATTAATTTTAATAATAATATAACTGAAATTGGTACTTACATAACTGTGGCTTTTAAAGAAACTTGATGAACTATTGGTGAGCATTTTGTCTCCTTCCAAACCAATTACTCTTTTACAAATATTCGATTTTGGATCACTTGGACTTTTTGCAATCACAATGTCACCTCTGAGGGAAAAAGCCAAAGAAATGTCAGTGTTATTTATTAAGCACATGAATAGCATTGCTATAATACTTTTATAAAGCAACCTATAGCCACACCCTTTATCCTCTCACTGTACTGGCCCTTCCAGACATTTACCAACTTTGAGAACCTCTGTGACTGACTTTTATGTGTTAGAATCCAAAGATGAGGGTGATGGAAACATTATTAGAAGATTCTAAAATTTCTGATAATTCTATAAGAATTATCTTCTTTCACTGTACCTATTGTGTTACTTTAGTGTCTGAATTTTTAGCAACAAAAGTATGGGAAAACAATTTCATGTAAATAGCACCAAATTAACTAAGCCAGGAGAATTGATAGACTCTAGAGCACATAAAAAGACAGAAACATCATTTGTTTCCCTAGAGCTCAAAATAGCAACGAATTATATAACCCAGGTAATTTATAGTATAGTAAAAAAATACATATTTAAGGAAAAATATCAGAAGACACAACCAAATAACATGCTAAAAGTTGCCCAAACATATACTACAAAAAATAAATTGGCATAGTTCATGAAAGAAGCAACAATCTACATGTATTAGAAAAATAAGAAAGATCTTCAAAAACTAGAGACAAAAATGTAGGACTAATGCTTCAACAAGAACAAAATACTTTTTCTGCTAAAATGAATAAATTCTATTGACTAACACACATATTTGAAAGGCTTTACTTATATTTACTTATTATCTATATCTAGTTCCAGAAATAATTTGATGTCATTATAAACTTTTGCAAAGAAGGATCAATACCTTATTCATCTTAACATTCTCTCTAATGTACAGCACATTTTGTGAATTAGGTGTTCATTAACTACTAGAGGCCTGGTGCATGAAAATTCATGCACTCGGTGGGTCGGGGAGGGGGTGCCCTTCAGCCCGGCCTGTGCCCTCTCACAGTCCAGGACCACTCAGGGGATGTCCACCTGCTGCCTTAGGTCTGCTCCCCGGGGGATCGAGCCTAAGCTGGCAGTCAGACATTCCTCTGGCAGCCTGGGAGCCCTCGGGGGATGTCCAACAGACAGACATCCTTAGCACTTTTGAGGAGGCGGGAGAGGCTCCCGCCATTGCCGCTGCACTTGCAGCCATCAGCCCAGCTTGTGGCTGAGTGGAGCTCCCCCTGTGGGAACCCACTGACTACCAAGGGGCAGCTCCCGCATTGAATGTCTGCTCCCCTGGTGGTCAGTGCATGTCATAGTGACCAGTTGTTCTGCTGTTAGGGTCCATTTGCATATTACCCTTTTATTATATAGGATTTGTTGAAAGAATAAGTAGTAGTGAGACTGTCAGTGTTTCGAGTATAAGTGTCCTGTGCATTTGACCCAAAAGAGATCCATGTGCTTTAGATGTCAAATATGCAGACTTTCATTTTGCCAAAAATGTATGGCTATTCAAGCTTTAGAAACAGACTGCAAGCAAGAGTATCTGAAATCTGTGCTATAGATGAAAGAAAAAGAATACTCAGGATAGTAGTATTTTTAAAGTAGAAGCTACCAACTGACTACTCTGGTTGTAAAAGTTACTTTAGTATGTCTCATAAAGTTGATACTCAGATATAGAAAAACTGCCAGATTTTGAGCTATTTTTCAATCTAATGGGCCCCTGAATGAATAGAATACAAATGAAAATTTCAAAGAATATGCATTAATTTACTGAATGTAGTTATTTGTATTAGCCATCTGAATGCAAAGAGTATCTATTTAAAAAAAGGACAATATTGAGCTATTCATTCAAAAACTATTTAGCCAACAATTTCAGCTCCTTGTTAGGGATGCTCAAGAACTATGAGAGTAAAATCAGGTCTTTAGCATGGGAAGCAGAAGCTTGTCTTCCTGCTATAGTGAGGCTTGATTTCCAACTAATCTATAGACTATATTATATTATTTTGACATAAGTGAAAAAGAAAAAGCTAGAATACAACGCATTATGTAAGTTTTATTTTAAAACCCTCATATCCTGAAGTTGTTATGAGTAAAAGATCTGAAGAACAATTACCTAGGAACCATGCTAGACCATATGGCTGGACATAGAGATAGTTTCTATCTATAGAATCTCATGGTAAGATCAGTAAATGCAAAGAACAGTTTCACACCATTTTTGAAGATTTTTCAGTAATGTGAAACAGAATATTGAGAAGGTGAATAGTGAAAGAGGAGTGCCTAAACCTACTTGGGTCATAGCTAAATAACAGCTCAAGTGAGTCAAATCTGTAGTTAATGTAGATGAATGCTGATATAAAATTTTTGCAGAATTATGAAAAACTAGTGGACCCAAAATTCTAGGGAATCAGAGAGGTATCCTATGGAAAATACATTAAATTACTAATACTTGACATGCATTCAGAAGGAATAATACAGAGTTAACTAGAACAAACAGCATCAAAGCATGGGAAACACCACTTAAAATAGGATTTAAAATTATTTGGTGGCAAACAATATTTGCCAAGGAGTTTTTCAACTTAATCAGGAGACTCAGATAAGATTCCTTCACTCGTGGCTATAAACAGGGCTATAGTCTAAAAGTCATCAAGTGCTCATCATAGGCCATTGAGAATAAGACAGTCATCAATAGAAATAGGATTATTTTAAACATTAAAAACCAAATCAATGATTTGGATATGCAAAGTAGTTCATAAGTTCCTAACTCTTGCCTCAAAACATTCTAGCCAAACCCCACCCACAAAAAAGAGTAAGGCAGGTTTGAACGTGCATAATAAAAGTTCCTGCTATCTACTTTGGACAATGATACATGGGGCATAATGACCTAAGAGACAATGCGTGCCACAGAAACTATTAAAATTTTTCAAAACTGAGAGAAAATATTTGAGACAAAATTTTATCTAGCTTGTCACTCTTTTGTATTTACAAGAAAGTTTTTAAAGATAAAGTTAAAAAACTACACAATGTCTATGTGTATTTCCACCACAAATTTAATATATCTATGACAAATATACCTTTGGATACCATAAAAATGTCGACTAAGATTTTCTGCAAAGACAATATCTGCATTTTGAATCGTAGGCTCCATTGATGGTCCAGAACACTGAAAAGACATAATTTTGTAATTAGAGTTGAAAACCTTTTTAAATATAACAAACATCTGAGCAGGCTTAAAAGAAAGACATCAAGCCAATGTTCTCCATGCTTGGAGGATGACTCATAATAAGCTGGCAGCACCCAGAGAAGTTCAACTCTATAGAGTGGCCACCAAGTCTGGAGACATAAGCAAATGTATTAAAAATGGTTTATTGATATTACATTATAATACATGAATAAAATAACAATATCTATGTTTCCAAATCTGGGCCATTCGGTAGAAAGTAAGCTCCATGAGGCCTGGGACCTTGTCTCTCGTGTTGCCAGGGCTTGGCATAAAGTTGATACTCAAAAAAACATGTTGAATGAATAAATGAATGCTTTATTTTCTTATTATTGTCAAATATCAGTGATTTATTAAATAGTATCATATTATTTGCAATGAGTTGATGCCTTTTCTTCTCTTCCAAGAGAGTAGCTCACCCATTGATGGGGCTGCAACTTATATTTTATACTGAAAAAAATATTGGCATAATAAGATGCACTTTAAGACTTCATATTAGTATATTTTAAAACAATAATCTCTATATATACCTCAGAGCTATAATAAAGTGGTCATTGCTACCTAAAAAGTCTAAAAACAACAGTCTCTATTACTCCACTTATGTGTAAATAATTTTTAGTCAAATCTTCCTACCCAGGCAGAAAATAATAAAGAACACAATGAAAGTTCATGTTTGCTACCTCTGTAGCCCACTGGAAATTTTAAAACTCCAAGAGGGGGTGGTCTCAGTTAAATATATTTATTTGCTGAATACCTGAAGTTGTATGACTGAATCTGTTAGGCTAAACCTGATAAAAACAGCAACACCACTAACAAAACCCACTAATTAGACATTCAATCAATTATTTCATTTACATAATTTCTAAAAGGTTAGTACAGTAATGGCTGATAGATTCATAATGCTATATTTAAAAATATCATTGGGGGGCATCTTTAACATTTTAATATTAACACAAGACAGAATAATCATTTGTTTTAATGACAGTTAAACACAACGGTTAAGAGGAGCAGTTTTGAAAACTGGAGAAAAATTTGTGTTGAAATTCCAAGTCTACTTACCAACTGTGAGACATGGACCAAGTTACTTAAGCTTTCTGAGCCTCAGTTTCATCATATGTATAGTGGATTTCTATTAAGTATCTCACAGAGTGTAAAGATTAAATGTGTTAATAATTGTAAAACATCAAATATATCCTAGAACATTTTAGCTTTCAATAAATGGTATAAACTATTATTCTTAGTGTATTAATAGGGCCTTCTGTTCCCTGTCAGAAACAGAATATAGAACCATATTTAAAATAATGGTTCTTATATTTTATATCAGTGCCAATACAAATACATTCTCTTACATATTTAGGAAGATTTTGTTTAAACAGTCAAACTTTATAATAAAGGGAAAAACACATTTTCCTTCTATTTAAAAAGGTATATATTTAAAATGATTACTTTCTCGAAAGTAAAAACTTACCATGACAACACCACCAACATATTCAAAAGCACAATGCGCTATACAGCCATACTGAATAGTATAGCCAACAAGTCGAAAGGTTTTCCCCAGAACACCACGAAGCATAGTTCTATGTAGACTCTGTCACCATTGGCCTGATGGTAAATTTCAGAAAGTTTCATGAACAATACTATTTTAAAACACTTAAGAAATAGTTTTATTGTAATATATTTTATGATCACCTAGAGTGTACTCTCATTTCTGCTAAAAATATTTTTAAATGACAAATTATAGACACTTAAGTATTTTGATCTACTGAACAGAGATTTTATTCAAATACACTGGGTTTATATATGAACTAGAGGCCCAATGCAAAGAATTTGTGCAAGAGTAGGCCTTCCTTCCCCCAGCTGCAGGCACCGGCTTCCCTCTGGCACCCTGGACCCAGGCTTTGGAGGCCCACCCACCCACCGCAGCCCACTGGCCGGTGCCTGGGCCTCCCTCTGTGAGGTGATCATGGGGCGATAGCCAGGCCCCGGACCAATCGCATCACACCCACCTTGGCTGGCCTGGCACCAGTGGGTGTCATAGCATCATCCCGATGGCCATCCAGAGGGCCGTCTGGATGGTCGTTCAGCTGTTCGGTCAATTTGCATATTATGCTTTTATTATATAGGATTAGATAACTAGTAGACTCAACTTGTCTGTCCCCTTTCATGTCCTGGTTATTTCTTGGTATTAAGGCAGACATCTATAGAAAGATATTAACTCTTGCAAAGTACTAGTAATAGTTTTTCATATTGTTCCCTGCTATCTTACATCAGTTCTTATCATAATATAATAAAAGAAAGCACTAGAATAGGTACATGGAAATTCTAGCATTAAATTGGTCCTTTTATTAACTTGTGTGATTGTCAATGAATTACTTAACTTCTCTGGGCCTCCAAAAATGGAAATATCTCACAGAATGGATCTGAGGATCACATTCAATAGTGTGAAAGCACTGTGGAAATTATGAAGTTACATTCAGTTGTCAGCTTAACTATTAATATAATAATTAACACATGAATACAGTAAGACAGCATAAAGAACCATATCAAGTATTTTAAAAGCTATATAAAATTAAAATATTAATAATATTCATCTAAAATGTTCCTAGTATCTATTATCTCCTTTCTGTTTACCTGTTACAACTACGTTTCAAGTATTCTATCTAATAAAAGAGTAATATGCAAATTGACCATCACTGCAACACACAAGATGGTTGCTCCCATGTGGACACAAGATGGCCACCACAAGATGGACAGCAGAAAAGGGCAGTTGGGAGGGACCAGGCCTGCAAGAGAGGGCAGTTGTGGGCAATCAGACCGGCAGGGGAGGGCAGTTGGGAGGGGCCAGGCCTGCAAGGGAGGGCAGTTGGGGTGATCAAGCCTGCAGGAGAGGGCAGTTAGGGGTGACCAGGCCAGCAGAGGAGGGAAGTTGGGGCGACCAGGCCTGTAAGGAAGGGCAGTTGGGGGGGACCCAGGCCTGCAGCGGAGAGCAGTTGGGGGGGACCAGGCTGGCAGGGGAGGGCAGTTAGGGGTGACCAGGCTGGCAGGGGAGGGCAGTTAGGGGCAATAAGGCTGGCAGGGGAGGGCAATTAGGGGCAATCAGGCTGGCAGGGGAGCAGTTAGGCATCAATCAGTCTGGCAGGGGAGTGGTTAGGGGGTGATCAGGCTGGCAGGCAGAAGCGGCTAGGGGCAATCAGGAAAGCAGGCAGGCGAGCAGTTGGGAGCCAGCAGTCTGGATTGTGAGAGGGATGTCCCAGATTGGAGAGGGTGCAGGCTGGGCTGAGGGACACCCAACCCTGTGCACGAATTTCGTGCACCAGGCTTCTAGTTTCTCAAATAATGTTTTATGCCTAGGCTACTATGTATTACTCTCAGATAAAAACTACTAAAACACAATAATATTAACCTTTTGCACTCGGATGTCGAGTGTGACTCGACACGTTTAGCATTAGAATAAAGGAATCGAGAAAAAAGCAAGAGAGTGCAAAGGATTAATAATTAACATTTGCTCAATACTTGCTATCTGTCAAGCTTTACAAATTAACCTCTGTAAGGTAGATATTATTACCGTCCTCATTTTATAGATAAGAAAAATGAGCCTACAAGTAGTAAACTTACATGATGAACATCACAAAATTGGAAAATGGAGTCAAGAACTTAATCACTGTTACACTGACTCCCGTATGACTCTCCTGCTCCCATAACAGCAATAGATCTGTCATATTACCTAAGCCTCATTTCAGGATCCTTGATGGTAGGTTTGTTGTTGGTTGTATATTTCAGATAGTACAAATGAGTAAATATCAGGATTCTCAATGTCAGAGAAAGAAGCTATAAGTATAGAATGGGAGGTTAGGTATAAGTAGAAGGTATCAAAAGAAATTTAATTAAATAGATACGTTTGTGTTTGTCTGCCTTCCTGCCTATATAAAATACCATCCTAGCCCTTCCACTGAAAGAAGCAAGGACTCTGCAGTAGTAATGGGCACACTTAGCAGGCAGACTTTGGTTTCCAAATATCATTTCCCATTAGGAGCAATAGCATAGGGCAGAAAGCAAGTCAGTGCTCAAAAACTAATGGAGACATCCAGAATATGTAGAGAATTTATAAAATTATTAAGAAAAAGAAAACCTAACAAAATTAAACAAAAAAACAAACAAACAAACAAAAACCATGAAGATTTCACTAAGGAAGATCTCCAAATGGCTGATGAGAATCATGGGAAAGAGAGAGGTTGGACTGATGTTAAAACTAAAAATGCCCTGGCTGGGTGGATCAGTTGGTTGGAGCATTGTCCCTACACCAAAAGGTTACAGATTCCATATCCTGTCAGGCACACACCTGGGTTGCAGGTTGAATCCCTCATCAGGGTGCATAAGGGAGGCGGCAGATCTATGTTCAATGTTGATGCCTCTCTCTCTCTCTCTCTCTCTCTCTCTCTCTCTCTTCTCTCTCTCTCTCTCTCCAAATTCAATAAAAACATATCCTCAGGTAAGGATTACAAAGAAAAAAAAAAAAGCCTAACTAAAAAGTTGGAGCTGAGTGAACCCCTGAAGCTGAAAAGAAACTAGGCATTCCTCCATCCCTATAAGTTTCTAGAATAGGGGTACAAGCCTAAGAGCTTGATTTAGATCTATCCATCTTTTGATATTGGTGAAGTGATTTCAGAATACACTAAGCCCCAAGGAAAACATCCACCTGGTTGTTCAGGTCTGGAATTCCTTTTTAAAAAAGAGAAAGCATTTTGTTTCAGAAACAGGAAAAAAAATGCAAAGTGTCAATGTTAATTGAGACTATCAGTTTACAGGAATGCATTCATTTTAAATTATAAGCAGCCAAAGTGATTAATATCGTAATTTCTTGTTTTAATAAGAGGAACAGTTAATAAATATATTAACAATCATAAAATGTTCACATTAGGAAAAGGTGAGGAGAGAGAAGTAGATGTGAAGCCGAAGACAAATCCCTTAGCTACATATACCTTCATTTGGATAAGAAAAAGCAGCAGACTTATGACATTCCTGAGACTTCTATGATTTATCAAATTCAAGAAAACCTACACAAAATACATTTTCCCATATAATGATATATATATAAAGTAACTGAAAGATATATGTCCATTTCAGAAGCTGAGTGGAAGTTATTGTGACTAGGAGAGAACAACAAAGACTCATTAAGACATGGATGCTGAGTGATGTACTCTGCTCAATAGCTAAATAATTCACTCACACAGCAGCCTCTCTATCAAAGTAATTCAAATTCCTGCCATTTCAAAATCACCTTCAAGGCTGCTCATGAGTTGTTCAAATCTATAATGTTAAATCTACTGTAAGACTTGTGCAGAGGGTATTTTTTTTATTTTCTAGGACTATAAATTCAAAGACCTCTGATTCCCATAATCTATGAAGATTTTTCTTAAACCTATTTATTTTGATTCATTGCCAGAGGAAATAATTGGAAATCCTTTAAGGTTTAGAGCAGTAAATACCGTTTTAAATCTGACTGCAGCATCACAATAACCTGAGAACTAAATTCAAAATCAAAACTCCTAGGCACCCATCACAGAGCTCAAGAATGACAATCTGTGGGAGCAAGGCTGAAGAATCTGTAGTTTTAATAAGTTCCCAGAAAGGAAGGCCAGAAAAAAACTGTGCTGTCATTTGAGGCCACTGAGACATAGTAAATACTTTCAGAAACTTGACAAAATTTAACCATCATTGTAAACTGAATGTTAATGTTGAGATAATTCTATAAATTTTCATCAAATAAACTTTATAATGCTAATATTTCAGTTATTTTTTAAAATCCAATGTTATCTTCTAAAGTTTATTATATATATACATACATATATAATAAAAATAAAAACTCATTTTATGTTTATAAAGCATAAACAGTTGACACTTTTAATATAATCAAGTACCATCCCCCAAAGAGTGAAATAGCAAAACCTATATATATAGGCTATATAATCCATGTATCTCAGGACAATATACAAGTTGTACAAGCAATAGTTGAAGGATATGCATTCAAATGGAACAAATACCATTGAGCATTATCACTGACTAGCTGTAGCTGTGCCAGTCTACAGTTAAAGCATGGCCCTTTAGTATGATGCTAAGACTCATAAACTATCAAAAGAGAAAAAATAGTTTATCATCCCTTAAATAATTAAGAATTCCCTTATTATTTATTGTACCTTATTTATTCCTTTTTAAAAAACATTTTCTTCTAATTTCTCTAACCCTGTATCTCTCTCTCTCGTCTCCAAAAATAACTCCCTTAACTCTTACTGACATAATTATGAGTCACTTACTAAGTTAATAGTAGTAGCTTTTGAAGATAAGCCAAATTTCTTATAAGTTGTCAATAAGGTATTAAATTCAAGTAATCTATATCTGAAAAGAATGTATATCACTGAGAAGGCCTTATATGTTAATAGTGAATTTAATTAATAGGACTTTATTTGGGACTTTCCAAATGAAATAACCATCTCTAATCAAATAAGAATAATGCCCAGGACAGAGAAAGAAAAAATAGTAATTTTCAAGAGCCATTCAGTAACCAAGTAAATAAAAAGCAGAAAAGTAACCATGTTTAATAAAAGTTTTCAAACAAATTTTGTTTTGAAAAGAAAGATATTTTTAAAAAATAATTATTTAATACTATTAACTACTTTATACTTTAGAAAGTTATCATGATAAAATACACTACCTGGAAAAATAATTTTAAATGACATATAAATCAAATATTTTATATTTAAAATAAAATTAATTATATTATGAAGATAAGAGAAATATTTTAGACCACTTATTTCATAGATAGATCTTTCATTATGGTAACAGAATTTTAAATAGACAGGTATTCCAGTAGCAAAAATAGAAATAGAAGACTAAAAAAGTCCTTTATAAACTAGCACAATGCAGTTCAGTAAAAATATTAAGCTTTCTCATTCATTAATTTTAAATGTGACAACAAACGAAGAAACACATTTGCAAATACAATAGCTTAGATCCAGTTAAAACAAAATCCATGAAGAATGACAAGTTTGCTAGGTACGTTTGACCAAAGATCTCTACATAAATTTATTATATTGCATTTATTGATTTTTCTAAGAAAGAAAATATGGAGAACAAAATGTATTATATGTAAACAGAGGCTTTAAATAAATCAATATATCATTCATAATGGATAATTATATTTTAGTTATTGTAATTTCAAAAAATATTTTAGTCACCTATATTTAGGTAAGATTTAAGAGCCTAAAAACAAGATTAAGATTTTCTAATCTATTTCTTAAAAGACAAAGCTACTAAATAAAAAACAATAAGATAAAAATCAAGTTCTATGAATATTTTAAAAGTAAGTACTCTAGGATCATAACACTGACAACACTAATTATCTTTTCTAGTCTTGGCAGTTATGTTGCATACTGTTTGGGTGACTGATGGGATAATTTCACTTCATTTTCTCTCAGTTTATTCTGGACTGTGTAAGAGAAGAATATTAAAATAACACCTCTAAACAAAGTACTTGATAAAGTTTTAGTTGAAATAAAATGCTTAAAAAATAAACCTCAATTAATGAATACATGATTTCAGAGCAAATAACTGAATCCCCATCTACTAAAGGAAAACTTTGACTAAGAATTTCTGATTTTAGAAAAATAAGTCTATTTCGTATTAATATTATTTTAGGACTTTTACATAGTAAGAACATACATATACTTTCAGAAAGAGCCCTTCTCATCAGCTAGCATTACTGTAATTATAAAAAATGTGTCTATATATTTTTATATCATAAAATGTTTTATTTACTAAAATCACTTAATCAGCAGGAAAAGAAGCAGTTAAACTGTATGAAAAAAATAAATTATTCTGATTCCTTACACCTATACAAATTTTACTTAATTTAATGATAATGGCTTTATACCCAAAAGAACACTGATGTATTTAATTTAATATTTAATCTCAAATATAAATCTTCACCAATAGCAATTATACTACATCACTCAACTGGAAAAAGTATAAAAGACATTATTAATCATCATTTCTACTTGAACATTTAAATGAATTTTAACTCATACATAGTTTATAGTTTACATGTCTTACATAATTTATAAGTCAAATAGCTAAAGCTCCATATTTTAAATAATTAATAGAAAGCATATTCTTTGCCTTGATCACCTGATTTTTTGTTGTTGTTTATAAAATTAATCACAGTTAGCAGGATAGAAATCGCTTTCAGCTTCATAAATGACATCCAAGAGATGGGAAAGGATTAGTTCTCAGTTGCTGCCAGTTATAGCGCCAGGTGGCTTTTTCTGCAGTGAAGGTGTTACCGATAATCCCATTACACTGGTACTAAATCTTGCAGACATCAAAATTATCACCAAGGTTCCTTTTCATCCCATCCTTTCCAAATGACTGGAAGTCGCTTCACCTGAAAGAAGTCAAATCCACATGCAGCTGCTGTTTTAGCAGGCAGCAAACTCCCTGAGAATGCCAGTCATGATTCAATTTTGCTGTGCTGGTGGCCCCCTATTCCCTGTCCAATAATACATCTGTTAAAAAATCCTACAGCTACAAATCAAGTTTAATCCTACCGGGGACCTCATGTTGGTCTTGTCTTCCAAAAAGGCAGCAGGTTCTGCTGTCTATCTTGGCCAGCGTCTGGGGAATACCCTTTAAATCCCAGCCCTACTTAGAAGAATAAGCTAAGGATCACAAAACATGACCTCAAAAACCCTGATATGACTATATCCTGACCCAGAGGCATTCATTCTAGGTGAAGATTAGAACTTTGCATAATAAGATTACACAGCAAGTGAATGATATCAAGGGACTATCCATATGCAGCCGCCTGGTTTTCTATAGACAGCCTGTGCTCTGCAATATGCAGTACAGACGAAAAGGAGCTTGGTCTTTCTAGCTGAAATAAAATAGATTCACATAAATTAGTTGGCCGTTTCCAGATTCCTAAATCCCCCATTACATCTTTTATTGACAGCTCCTGTGAGGATAGCACAAATGTTATTCCTTTTTATTCTGTGCTTCTATAACAATCACGCTCTGTAATTGAAATGTACATAGATTATGGCTTGAAATTAACATCTTGTTTGCTGTAATCTTGGATTACAATTCACTGTGTACATAATAAAATTAGGAAATCAATGGATGGACTTATCAGCTCCAAAAAACTAGAGGTATTGTTTAAAGAATAGCTTAACATTTTGTGCCAACACTTTAAATGTAGAAGTCACAGAAAGAAGTCAATAAAAATTTAAGTGAGTGAAAGAATACAAACATCAGCCAATATCTATATAAGCTAGATTACATATGAATTAGCTCAATTCCCTCAAAATTTAGAAAATATGAAAGATTCAGAGATCTCATGAACATATCATTTTCTCTCTAAACCATACTTGAGCAAGGTCAATTACACACAAGGTCTCTACTTTTATAAAGTACAGAAGCAGTATTTTATACAAAGCACCTTCATCGTTTTGTATTTTAAGATATTTGAATCCATTCAAATCAATTACAATTCAAGGTTTTAGAGTACTTAACAATATGTTTTTTTTGTTTGTTTGTTTGTTTGTTTTTTTTAATATATTTTATTGATTTTTTACAGAGAGTAAGAGAGAGGGATAGAGAGTTAGAAACATCGATGAGAGAGAAACATCGATCAGCTGCCTCTTGCACACCCCCACTGGGGATGTGCCCGCAACCAAGGTACATGCCCTTGACCGGAATCGAACCCGGGACCTTTGAGTCCGCAGGCCGACGCTCTATCCACTGAGCCAAACTGGTTTCGGCAACAATATGTTTTTAGAGTAATGAAATAACTTCTTATATTGGAATATATACAGAGCATTTTAACTGTATAGAATCCTAGAGATATTTAGAAAACAATAATTTATATTAAGCTTTTTTCTTCTAAGAAGTTTAAAGCTATACCAGCTCTAAGCAAAATTATATGAAAAGAAAGATTCCTATCATTCATGCAAATCATGCAAACACAGAAAAATTATAAGCATGCGAAGAGGAATTCTCAACTTTATGAATTAAAAAAAGTATTGAGATTTGCCATGGGATTCATGTAAAACTAATCTCCTTGGTATACTTGAAATATGGCTTATTTGACAAGTTCTATTTGCCCACAATTGCTGAGGAACATACCACATCCCTTATATTAGCCATTTTCTCCTTATAATCACAGTATCTTTAAGCATATCTATACAATATCTGTTAAGTACTCAGGAGTCAGGTGACATAATTTTGATTTTGTGTATTAAACAGTCATGTATAACCCAACAGTACTGTGTAAACTTCAACTACATAGCATGTGTATACTCTTTGATTAGCTCGATTAGAATATTATTAGGAAAATAATGAGGAATGCAAAAAATACACATTTCTGTTATGATATTTACATGAAATACTTCAGAGTTATACTGTTTAATAAAGTAGCCACTAGTTATATATGGCTATTGAGCACTTGAAATGTGACTACTCCAAACTGAGAGGTATTGTAAGAATAAAATATACACTGGACTTTGAAGACTTAGTACAAACAAAAATAAAATCCTATATAATAAAGAGTTAATATGCAAATTGGCCATCACTCCAACACACAAGATGGCCACCCCCATGTAGTCAAAGATGGCCACCCCCATGTGGACACAGATGGCCACCACAAGATGGCCAGCAGAGAGGGCAGTTGTGGGCGATCAGGCCAGCAGGGGAGAGCAGTTGGGACGGACCAGGCCTGCATGGGAGGGCAGTTGGGGGGGGACCAGGCCTGCAGGGGAGAGCAGTTGGGGGGACCAGGCCTGGAGGGGAGAACAGTTGGGGGGGGGGGACCCAGGCCTGCAGGGGAGGGCAGTTAAGGCATCAGGCCTGCAGGGGAGGGCACTTGGGGGGGGACCAGGCCAGCAGGGGAGGGCACTTGGAGGGACCAGGCCTAGAGGGGAGAACAGTTCGGGTGGACCCAGGCCTGCAGGGGAGGGTAGTTGGGGGGGACCAGGCCAGCAGGGGAGGGCAGTTGGGTGTGACCAGACCTGCAGGGGAGGGCAGTTGGGGGAGACCCAGCCAGCAGGGGAGGGCAGTTAGGGGTGACCAGGCCGGCAGGGGAGGGCAGTTGGGGGAGACCCAGGCCTGCAGGGGAGGGCAGTTAGGAGTGACCAGGCCGGCAGGGGAGGGCACTTAGGGGCAATCAGGCTGTCAGGGGAGCTGTTAGGCATCGATCAGGCTGGCAGAGGAGTGGATAGGGGTGATCAGGCTGGCAGGCAGAATCAGTTAGGGGCAATCAGGCAGGCAGGCAGGCAGGCAGGCAGGCAGGCAGGCAGGCAGGAGAGCAGTTGGGAGCCAGCAGTCCTGGATTGTGAAAGGATGTCCCAGATTGGAGAGGGTGCAGGCTGGGCTGAGGGACAAGCCCCTTCCCCCACACCCCCTCCGTGCACAAATTTTGTGCACTGGGCCTCTAGTAGTTTATATATTAATTACATGTTGAAAAGATAGTAATTTAGATATAGCAGGTTAAATAAAATACATATATGACTCATATTTCTATTGGACAGCACTGTTTTAGCAGATTACATATTTTTAATAATATATTCTTAATCTAACTAAAATTGTACAACTAATAAAAATACTAAAACAGAGGGTTATTATGGAAGAACAAACATCCTAGTGTTAAATCTGGTAGATAAGCTTACTAAAGAAAGAAGAAAATATAGTTATTTTAGAATCTATTTCCTATCTCTAGCTTAACGGTAGTGAGGAAGGAGGGACTAGCCAAATTACTGACCATTGTGAACAAAAAATAATAATAATATTTTGTAGTTAGAAAAATGTTTTAGTCCAGTAAGCATAGGCTTTTAGAAAAAGTACATCTTGAGCAACTTCATAAAAGACTACTAAGGTCTCAGTATACCATTCATTGAGTCCAATAGACAGCAACTTCAAAAAACATGTCTGCATCTACCAAGTGCCATGATTTTTTTTCTAACGTGCTATATAATTATTTATATTCAAATTTTTCAAATACATAATAAGTAATAACTATAGAGATTTGAAGCATTTAGTATATCTCACAATTTTAGAAAAATAAAAAAGTTCAATTTTGTAAATCATTAGAAGGCTGCTTTTCCATTAGTCATTTCATTATCCATCAATGTAGGTTTAAAAAATTTCATTAACAAAAATAGCTTTACAGAAACAAGGAAAACTGTAGATGGTTAAAATATAAAATGTATACCTAATTTAAGTAAAGAAAGTTAATGGTAAATTTAGAATAACCAAAGAAAATTGATATTATACAATTAAAATACAAAGTCTACCTTTGTCACACATTGGGAATTTCTATAAACAGTAGTATGTAAAGTATTAACTCATTTTAAAGTTGCTTTTTCATAATTATTCCTTTATAATATTTATATAAAATACTAAGTCTGAAGATGAAACATAAGTATCAATAAATAAGATGGATAACATCTAAATCAGTTCTTTATAACCTAGCCATGCCACTTTTTCCTACCCTTTTATAATTAAGTATTTCTTTCCTTTCCTGGTTACAAGTATCACATATATACACAGACACAGACAAACACACACATATAAAAACAAAATAATAATAATAAAAAAAAACTTTCTAACCATCAATATATGAGAGCAATGATATTCAGTCTAAGTTAATCCCCAGACATCCAAATTCATGAATAAAAATTCATCAGTTTTAAATACACTGAGCCTATTAAGCAAGAACAAAAGCATATGCACAAAAGAGCTTTTAATATATTTCAAAGCCCACAAGAGCCATGGTCTCATTAAAATTATAAATTACACAAACATGGAATGAAGATTCAAACTGCAGTGCAGCTAAGCAGATTACAGAAAACCCCGCGTTCCATATGATAACACACCATGGCCCTCCCAGATGGGGGCTTGGAACAAAAAGGCCATCACCACAGCGAGGGAAAACCTCCTTGTGATCTCTGGTTTCTGTTCAGCAGATGACAGCCAAATAATATGTTGATTATTCTGTTTGTGCTGCTAAGCTTGTAAGATGGAATAAAAGCGATATGATCTATTGTGAACCCAATGCTAATGTGTTGCTCCACTCATAAATAATATACTGAATTTATTTTGAAACTACCTTTTATCTGAATTTCAGTTTTTAAATGCATGAATTAAAATAAAAGCCAAGATAAAATATTACTTAATTTGATGCTTTAAACTAAGAAATGTAGATGACAAGTGAAAAATATCTAAGTGCTTAGTTAAGAGTCAAGAACTATCACCTTTCTATAATTTCAGCACTGTGATCACAGACAAAATGCATTTTTAAACAGGCAATTTCTCATTAAGAAATATAAATGTAGACTTAAGTAATACAATAAGTTAATAATATACATTACTGACAAGATAAAAACTAAAATATTAGAGTATATAAAAACACTTTTCTGCAATACAAATGGCACATAATCAGAACATATGTCTCATATACTTCTGAATAATAATAAGTATCACTGAAAGCCTTGTGAATGTTTATAACTTATACACAAATGAATGCTCACCTACCTACAATCAAAATAATTAAAAAGAAGCTTATAAAAATAATTCTCAGGTTAATAGCCAGCATTTCATATTGCTTTGATGACAAAAGCAATTTTTCCCTCGCTGAAATATCCCAAACTTTAACAGAATGAACTATACTTAAATGAGGTAACTGGCATTGTGTCTGTAAATACTTCCCCAAACTTTATATTTCATGGATAAAAATTTTTATGATTACTAGTATTATTGAAAATCATAACATTTATTTTCCCACCCCAGAAATCCTTCCCTGAATAATCTTGTAAAATTAGCTTTACAGGCAAACAACATAAAGAAGTACATTAAAGTTACAGTTGAGGCAAACATAGATAAACATACTTTTTTCTTAAGGGAGTATTTAGTAAAAAAGCAAATAAGTATGGCCATTAACATAAATCCATCTCCCTTTTCAGTTTAGAGATATAGATTTTTGAGTCTAAAAAGCAGAGCAAAATTGCCTAACATGAAAATACAATCTAAAATTATGGGTATAAACTGTAAAACAATAATACTTTTAGAGAACAATACAGAATACAGAACACCTTTGGAATAGACAAATATATCTTAAACAAGAGGTAAAAAGCACTAAACATAAATGACAAACTAGACGACTTTAAAGTCATAATCATCTGTTCATCAAAAGCACTATTAATAAATTGAAAGGGCAAACCTCAGAGCAGGAGAAATGTTTGCAATACCTCTATTAGATGAAGGACTCATATTCCAAATATATAAAGAACATCTACAAGTCAAAGAAATAGACATCCCAACAGAAACGTGGGCAAGAGAAATGAACAGGTACTTCACAAAAGAGAATAATGAAATAGGCAATATACATCATATGAAAAGGTGCTCAATTTCATTAATCATCAGGGAACTAAAGAGTAAAACGATACTGATTTACTGTTCATACACATCAGAATCTGAAAAATATAGAGATGGGTAAAAGAATCGAGTGTTGGCAAAGACGAGGAGCAACTAGAGCTCTCATATAAATGTAAACTAGTACCACTTTAGAAAACTGTTTGGCAATACTGATTAAAGTTGGACATATATTCTTATGATACAATAATTTTGCTCCTAGCTATATCATCAAAAGAAACATGTAAATATATTAGTGAAGAGATATGTATTACAATCTTTATAGCAATGTTATATGGAAACCTCCAAAATGTCCATTAACAGAATGGATAAAAAATAGTTGTGATACAGTCATATGATGACATGCAGCGATGAAAATGAACAAAATACGACTACATGCAACAATATGGACAAATCTCAAGACATAAAGTTGAGCAAAGGAAACCACACATAAAATAGACTGTATAATTCTATATAAAATACTAGAGGCCCGGTGCACGAAATTCATGGATGGGGGCGGGTGTCCCTCAGCCCAGCTTGTACCCTCTCCAATCTGGGACCCCTCGAGGGATGTCGAGTTCGGGCCTAAATAGGCAGTCGGACATCCCTCTCACAATCCAGGACTGCTGGCTCCCAACTGCTCGCCTGCCTGCCTTCCTGATTGCCCCTAACCACTTCTGCCTGCCAACCTGATCACCCCCTAACCACTCCCCTGCCAGGCTGATTGATGCCTAACTGCTCCCCTGCCAGCCTGATTGCCCCTAAGTGCCCTCCCCTGCAGTCATGGTCACCCCTAACTGCCTTTCCCTGCAGGCCTGGTCACCCCCAACTGCTCTCCCCTGCAGGCCTGGGTCCCCCCCAACTGCCCTTCCCTGCAGGCCCGGTCGCCCCCAACTTCTCTCCTCTGCCGACCTGGTCACCCCTAACTGCCCTCCCTTGCAGGCTTGATTGCCGTCAACTGCCCTCCTTTGCAGCCCTGGTCCCTCCCAACTGCCCTCCCCTGCTGGCCTGATCGCCCACAACTGCCCTCCCTTGCAGGCCTGGTCCCTCCCAACTGCCCTCCCCTGCTGGCCATCTTGTGGTGGCCATCTTGTGTCCACATGGGGGCAGCCATCTTGTGTATTGGAGTGATGGTCAATTTGCATATTACTCTTTTAATAGATAGGATAAATACAAGCAAAACTAATGATGCTACTAAAACTCAGGGTAGGGGTTATTCTCGTGCAGGGAGGCAAATAGTGACTGAAAAGAAACATGACAGTGTCTTCTAGGGTGCTGTTAATATTCTTTTTCTTTATCTAAGTGCTAATTACATAGGTTTATTTGGCTTCTGAAAAATTCATTGAGCTGTCTACTTATAATATGTGTACTTTTCTGTATATAGAGCTTTCATTTAAAAGGCAGTTTTACACACAGATACACAAAAGCATTCAAAATCCTTGTCATAAGAAAATAGGAAAACACTAAGGATTCTGAGATAATTCATTTAATCAAATTTTCAACTCAATAGATTTGTATACCCTTCCAGATTTTCTTTATGCAAATATAAGCATCTCTAAATATATTTATATTTTGATTCCCCTCCCTTAACCTTTTGCACTCGGATGTTGAGTGTGACTCGACACAGTTAGCATTAGAATAAAGGAATCGAGAAAAAAGCAAGTGAGTGCAAAGGGTTAACACAAAAAGTAGTTTACAAGACATTGTTTGACTTCTGCTCTTTTCAAATAACAATGTATGTTTGAAAACTTCCAAATCTGCATATAGAGAACATCCTTTCTTTTTTTTAAAGCTGTATAAATAGGCTACAGATCATTTAACAACTACACTATGGGTAGACATTAAGGGTGTTTTCAATAGTTTGCCACCACAAAAAGAAAAAAATATAATGAAAACTCGTATACATGTGTTATATTATAAGTACATAAGCATATCCTACCTAATAAAATGGTAATATGTAAATTACCATCACTCCGCTACGCCCACGATTGGGCCAGCGGGAGGCGCAGGGGGCGGGACTCGGGGTGGCCGGGGTAGCCGATTGGGCCGGCGGGACGCTGAGCTCATGTCGCCAGCGGCGGCACGAGCTCAGCGTCTGCACCATGGCTGTGCTGCAGAATAGAAGGGGCCTCTGGGGCAGCGAGCTCACGTCCCACCGTGGACTATCAAAAGCGGAGGAGCTGGGTGCCTGTCTGCTCTGGCACCAGACCTTTCAGAAGCCTCCACTGAGCCGGAGGCTTCTGAAAGGCCTGGTACACCAGCGGACAGGCACTCAGCTCCCCCGCAATTGAAAGCGAAAGAGTGTAGGGGACCCTACACATGCATGATTCAATCATGCACTGGGCCTCTAGTATGTAATAAACTCCCACAAATGGTTTGGGGGTTGTGTCATTTTGCGCTTCCACCACATACTGATCTCAAATGTATCCTAGAAATAGCTATGCCTCGCTTTGGGCCTCTCAGATACTTTGTTCACAAGGCAAATTCTGAAATATGTTCTCATTGCAGAAATCTACATGAAGCCCTTTATTTTTCCCTAAATGCAAATGTAAAATTTGTTGACTTAATAAGTTTGAGAAGAAATGCACTGTCAAATTTAAAAACACCTCACTGATGTAGGAAATCATCATAGTGATATCTGTTGTCCTGGGATAGTAATTGTCCATCTTCCCCAAATCTTCTGTCATCTCACAACACTCCTTACCCAGGTTTTTTTTAATTCACATGCAATCCTATCTAATAAAGAGGGAATATGCTAATTGACCCTCACACCATAACAAAGATGGTGGTGCCCACAGCCAATAAGGAGAGAATATGCTAATTGACTGCCCGCCCTCAAATATGGCGGCGCCCACAGCCAATAAGGAGGGAATATACTAATTGACTGCCCTGCCCTCAAAGATGGCAGTGCCCACAACCAATAAGGAGGGAATATGTTAATTGACTGCCACGCCCTCAAAGATGGTGGCGCCCATTTCCCTCAGCCCCGCTGGGCCACCTGCCTCCGGAGTCCCCCAGTCCCCTCAGCCCCCTAGCCGCCAGGGCCAGCCTGAGGCACAGGAAAGCCTCGGATGGTGGCTGCCCGAGGCTCAGGTAATCAGAGCCAGCCAAGGCTTGTGCTGCTGGCAGTGGCAGCAGCAGAGGTGTGATGGGGCGTTGCATTCCCCTGATCGCTGGGTCACCTCCCGCCCCTAAGGGCTCTCTGACTGTGGGAGGGAGCAGGTGGGGCTGAGGGACCCCCCTTCCAGTGCGTGAATTTTCATGCACCGGGCCTCTAGTAGTTTATAATTGGGTGAGCAGTGAAATGCATTTCACTTTTAAATGACTGTTTTCCTGAAGCACAATTTTATTTTCTTGGTCTACATTTCAAATTTTTATTGCAATATTTTAATAATGAAGAAACAAGTTAGTATGCATAATTCTCCATAATCCCAATTAAGAGTAGATTTCACAGGTTTTCCCAATGGCTATTAAAAAAGGACCAGGCTGTTAAAGTGTGTAAGATCAGTTATCTTGTTAAATCTTTGCTTAGCTCAATGTTGTTTCTGTCACTTTTCCTTCTTTTTAAGGAGATATATGATTACTTCAAAAAAATCTACATTACATCCAGGCAATTTTATTCAGGCTACACTCCAAAATATATAAGATTTTAGCTCAAAAGTAGGAAGAAAAACACTTTTTACTCACACATTTGAAAACAATTTTGGGAGCATCTATGTATGCATGCAATGTGAGGGTTCATGATAAAGTGGACAGACACGACACTTGAGGTCCAACACAATGTCATTCTGTTTAAGAATCGTTCACTGTGTGTACTAGAAAACATGATAGCTGGATTATGGGATGGATATACAAAACAAGTTACTCTTACAGCCCACTGTATGAAATGTAGCATAGGGCGACTCACTTAAAATATACCCAATAATGCCTAATTTAAATTATACTGAAGCTGTTGGAAAAACAATAATACAGGGAATTTAATTTATTACAAAAAGATAGCAACAACAACTGAATTAAATTACAAACATATATATAGACTCATACACAATTTAAGATATCCTAAGAGGTCCATCATCTACAAGCATCCTTTAATGTAGGTTGGTTATAACTTTTAGATGCCATTAAACAAGAAACAGACAATGAAAATTAGAAGCAAGACTATCAGCACTTTCATCATATTCTAGGTATCAACACAATGACAATGGTATTACTCATTATAACAGAGTTGCTTTTATCGTATACTATTTTGTTTGTGTGTGTGAATGCAGCCAAGAACTCCCCTCCAACTAACCAGTTACTTGCCCATCTATTAAGTGCCAACTTTCAAAAATTAGTGTCCAGCAGGGAGCAGCATTAGGACATTCATAAGACTTAACTTAAACACAAACCAGACAGAAGAAAAATGAGGAAAAGAACCCACTTACCATAGGTCTGTTCTACAATACATTCAAAGTTTAGAGTTGTTGCAGGGCTTCCAGGAAAAAAAAAAAAAAGCATCTAACGCATCTCAAAGCGTATGTGGGTGACCCATGGTTTCAGGATCTCTAAAGCAGAAAATCAAAATTACATTAGTTGAAGGCTTTTCTCAGCCATGTTGATTTGAGTTAACATATATGACTAAATGTTTCTCAATTGTTAAGATGCATCTTCCTCTTTAGCAGGTCAATGGGATTTTGAATTCAGATATCCAATGACACTTTGGATAAAATGATTTTAAAAAACAGACTATTAAAGTCCTTATTGAGGGAATTTTAATTCGGAGAAGTAAGTGGGTAACATAATGTATCAATCAACCTAGAGAACTGTGTTCAAGGACTTAAAGAAGTTGACAACACCAACCACATACAGTTCTTATATATCAAACTCATTTCTACATGTCAGCATGAATATCTAAAGTTAATTTTAAGCATGAAAAGGCAGCAGAGAAGTAGTTTGTAGTGCTGATGTGTTATGACTAATTAGTCAGATATTTACTCAATATGAAGAATGTATACGATATTGTTGAAAAACCCTGTGACCAGCTATAATATGACAAAGGCAAAATATATTATGGTCGATACTGTCTTGGATGTCAAAACCTGCCTCATATTCAACCATAATAACTCCATTACAATTTTTATGACAGAGAAAAAATTTTATTACCATTTTTATTTGAAATGTTAAAAGTTTGCTCTATATGTGTTTACATGTGACATTTGAGAGTCTACACTGAAAACTAAATTTTTGTCATTCAAAGAAGATAACAGCATATGAATATTCATCTTAAAATATACAATTAATATAACATACAATATACAATATCACATATTAATATGTTAATGAATAAGTAACAAGTTTCCTACTATTTTCTTCTGGCAAAATGATATGAGAATCTTGAGTGCATGATATCAAGACTACAGTGACTCTCTAATAATTATCATTAATTTGACTGAAGCTGAAAGAAACTCTCATATCTTATTCTTCTATCCTTTATCATTAAGCTATTCATGGCATTATTTCTTATCCTTTGCTCTCCCTTAAAGTCTTCCTCTTATCCTGTTTCCTGCCTTTGCTATTGTACATTGCACTTTTCCAATACTTCATTTCTGCCAAATCTATTTTTTTTCTCTTTACTGTTTCACAAATAGAATGTTGAGCAAAAAAAGTCAAAGATAAGAATAAATAGTGTATTGCTTCATTTATATAAAGTACCAAAACAGGTAAAACAAATCTATGATGCTGGAAGTCAGGACTAAGATTTCCATTTGTGAGTATACTGATAGGAAGCAAAAAGGAATTATATGGTGTCCACGAATTCCCTCTGTGCAGGCATAACCATGGCATTCATTAATTCAATCATGCTACCAGAATACCATGAGACTCTGTAGTAAGCCTCCACAATATCTGTTACATGCTTTACCTGCACTGACACAATGGGAATATGAATCTTAGGTCTCAGAAAAGCCACTGAGTTAGTTTTTGTGAAAGGTATAAGATCTATGTCTAGATTCTTTTGGTGGAGTGGGGTGGGGGGTGGGGGTGGGATTTGTATGCCTATGTTCCAGCACAATTTGTTGAAAAGACTATCTTTGGTATTTCCTTGCTATTTTATCAAAGGTCAGTAGACTACTAGAGTACGTTCTCGGGTTACGTTGGAGATCCGTTCCTACGGTGCAATGTAAAGCAATTTTCGCCCTAAGTCAGAACCCACCTACATAAGCACCTACGTCACTCACATGGAGCACATACACAGCAGTAATGAAGTAAAACAGTAAAAAAAAATGTAAAAGAAAGATAACAATTCCTGACCTTTACTTGTGGTAAATAAATAATAAAAAACATAAAGCACACGTGCACATACGTCGAAATGACAGAACTTTTTTTTTATAAATAAATGGGAGATGGCGACGTAACCACGAAACGACGTAGTCCAGCCCCACGTAACCAGA
The DNA here is from genome assembly GCF_027574615.1 of Eptesicus fuscus. Classification (NCBI taxonomy): domain Eukaryota; kingdom Metazoa; phylum Chordata; class Mammalia; order Chiroptera; family Vespertilionidae; genus Eptesicus; species Eptesicus fuscus. The sequence continues at coordinate 63,082,009 of NC_072485.1, forward strand.
GGACTGCCTGTAGTTGAGTGTATTTCTGAGCTCTCTATCCTGTTCCACCAATCTATTTCTTTTCCCATACTATATTGTTTTGATTACTATAGCTTTGTAGTAATCTTGAAGTTTAGTAACAGTAGTCCTTCAACTTTGATTTTCTCCTTCATTGTGTTGGCTATTCTGGGTCTTATGCCTCAATCAGCTTATATCTGTAAAGTAACTTGATGGAATTTTTATTGGAATTGCATTGAATCTATCTATAGATCATGTTGGAAAGAATTGATATTCTGACAATATTGAGTCTCCTACCCATGAAAATTGAATGTTTCCATTTACTTAGTTCTTTAATTTTGTTCATCAGAGTTTTGTAGTTTTCCTCATAGAGACTTTGTGTATATTTTTTTAGATTTATGCCTAAGTATTTCTTTTCTTTATACTAATGTCAATTGTATTTTTTTTAATTTCCAATTTTATTTGTTCATTGTTAGTATACTGGAGCTGATTTCATTCTGATAGGATGATGAGATGGCTTTACTGAATGTGGTAAGTACAGCAGAATAAATAAATAACAGAGTTAAAGAGTAAGGGAATTTATAGAGTGATGTGCCTACAGAAGTAGGTAGAAGGAACTGCATGCAGGTCCTTAAGAAGTTTTATATTATATGATCATATTTCTATTGAAAAGGTCAGGCTGGCTCTTGAATGGAGAATGTACTATAAGAGAACCAAAAAAGGGCTAAATGCCCTAGAATAGATCAGAGAGCTATTAAGAGGTAAAGTCCACAGGTCTTGGTAATGGACTGCATATGGCAAAATGCAACTTGAATTAGGGATTGAGTGTAGTGAAGTTCCATTGCTTAGGCAACTAACTCTACAAATTGTCTTATCATTTAATAAGATACAAAACATTAGAGTAGGAGTGGGGAACCTTTTTTCTGCCCAGGGCCATTTGGGTATTTATAGCATAATTCTCAGGCCATACAAAATTATCAATTTAAAAATTTTCCTATTATATTTGGTCAAACATTTAGTTAACTACCCCTAATGCCTTGGCAGAGCCCGACCAAATGATTTTGCACGCCTTATACAGCCCTTTGGCCGAACATTCCCCACCCCTGCACTAGAAGTTCAGTCTGGGGTATTGTGAGGTTAAGGTTCCACTAAGACTTTCAAGAAACAGATAAAATAAATATATGAATTTATGATTCTGGAGGTCAGAGAAGCAATCTGTACTATAAATGTTAAATTGTTATATAAATTGTAACTGAGGTCCTGGGAGTGGATGAAGGTAATAAAGAACATGGTAAAAAGATAAAATGGTCTTAAGGACTTCAAGATTTAATGGCAGAAAGCAAGAGCCTTACTTTTTTTTTATACCCTCTAGCCATTGAATTATCCCTTCTTTCAAACACTAATCCCTCTCCCGTGCTCCAGATTCCATTCCTTCTACCTCATTCAAGTCCTTTTATCAATTGTCTAGAGTTGTTTTACAGTACCTCTCAAACAACAAAACTCCTCCTTTGATTTTTTTTGTTATCGCCCTCTATCCCCTCCCCCCACTCCAGAACAAATTTTTCTAAAATGTAAAATGGTCTATCGCCCTCTATGGAATATTTAACTTCACTCGTCATTTAATTCTAAACACAATTATTTGACTTTTAGTTTAACAAAAGCAAAAATAAACCATTGTTACTAAATCTAATAATCACTTTCCAATTCTTATTTTGTTTTCTGTTCCTCTGCCCAGCTTGTAAATATTTATGTTCCCCAAAGTTCATTATCAGTTCTTTTTTCTTCTCATTAAAAATATACATTTCCTGGGGTAAACTTCCATTATATGCTAACTAACTTCAAATCTATGTTTCATCTAGAGTTACCTCTTTCACATAATCCACTGTCCATTGGATATTTCCACTTGACTACTCCATGGGTTCCTCCAATTACACACCTTTTTAAAAAAATACTCTTTTTTATGATCTCCCATTCCCTAAATAGTGGTCAGCAAACTCATTAGTCAACAGAGCCAAATATCAACAGTACAACGATTGAAATTTCTTTTGAGAGCCAAATTTTGTAAACTTCTTCTAATGCCACTTCTTCAAAATAGACTCGCCCAGGCCGTGGTATTTTGTGGAAGAGCCACACTCAAGGGGCCAAACAGCCGCATGTGGCTCGCGAGCCAGTTTGCCGACCACTGCTCTAAAATAACCAACATAACTACAAAATTCTGCTGTCTCTCCTTTATCCTTTATCATCTATCACCCACAAAGCTGTTCAAGGCAGAAACCTGTTAATCATCTTTGGTTCCTCCTGTCAACCTTCCTTGATCATATCAATTCTACCCCTTATAGTAATATCTTAATTCATTCCATTCTCTTTATCCCAGTCATACTTTTAGACAATCCATTTTCTTCTAGCATCTGTTTAGCCAAAACATAACAATCAAATATGATCACTGTCATTCCTTTCCTCAAAAGTTTTCAATGATTTCCCATTTCCTATTATCCCTTAAGAAAATCAATTAGACCTTCTCCAGTCTCCCCTTCTATTCGCACTATACATAAACCAAGAGAACTACCTGCACAGAAGCAATGAGAACAGATTTATTGAAGGAGCAGTCTTGCTATTCTCTGTAATGGCTTCCATTCTCTATAATGATTATATCACCTACACATTCTTGAAAACTCAGGTTAAGCTTTCTCCTCAGGGGATACTTTCCAAGGCTCTTCTCAGTCCAAGTCAGGTATCCTACATTTGTCCTCCAATAGAAATTATATAGTATACTCCAGTATTCTACTTATCCACCTATGCCCTAGAAATTATATAGTACTAGAGGCCTGGTGCACGAAATTCGTGCACTCGGGGGGGGGGGGGGTCCCTCAGGCCGGCCTGTCGGACATCCTTAGCGCTGCCATGGAGGTGGGAGAGGCTTCCGCCACTTCCACTGCGCTCGCCAGCTGTGAGCCCTGCTTCTGGCTGAGCGGTGCTGCCCCTGTGGGAGCGCACTGACCCCGGCGGACAGCTCCTGCATTGAGTGTCTGCCCCCTGGTGGTCAGTGCGCATTATAGTGACTGGTTGTTCTGCCGTTTGGTCAATTTGCATATTAGCCTTTTATTATATAGGATACTTTAGTATTCTATTTATCCACTTATGTCCCCCAACTGTGCACTCAAAGAGGGCAGAGACTAATTCTTTTTCCCGTAACCTGCATACTTGGCTCATTACCTGGAATTTAATTAATTAATTATTATTCATCATTAAAAGCACACCTAAACATACACCTTTTTAATCTCTTCCCTTCTAAAAATACACTGTATTTATTCCAATGCCTTATATTCAACTCTATATACTGGTAAATTCCAATATGTGTGATAATTTGCTTTGAGAGCAAAAGTTTTGTCTTTGTAAAAAAAAAAAAAATCAAGACAAATTAAATTATCCTCTGATAATTTTTCCAAAGATATAGCCTAACTTCAGAAATTACTTTGGTGCATATGTGATGGTTCCCAAATTATAAAAGTTGAAAACAATTCTTCAGTTCTAGTAATAAGGCAAATAAAGCATCACACTATCACCCTTAGAAAATCAAAGGGTAAATAGAGTAGGAGACAAGAGAATAGGAAGTAAAAATAACATGTAAAAAATCAGTATTTAAGAGCAACAAAAATATCCAAAATGTTTCTATTTGATTTTTTTTAAATATATTTTATTGATTTTTCACAGAGAGGAAGAGAGAGGGAAACAGAGTTAGAAACATCGATGAGAGAGAAACATCGATCAGCTGCCTCTTGCACAACCCCCACTGGGGATGTGCCTGCAACCAAGGTACATGCCCTTGACCGGAATCGAACCTGGGACCTATCAGTCCGCAGGCCGACACTCTATCCACTGAGCCAAACCGGTTTCGGCTCTATATGATATTAAAATGCTTTGCCACTTTTTGTTTTGCTCTTCTTAGTAGTTAGTTACTACAGGACAAAATTTGTACATATTGCTCAATGTATTCAAGTGCTGTTCTGTTTTCTAATGTTAATCTTATCTCCCCCAAATAAGAACATTTTGACTTCTGTAGGCCTAAAAATGACATTAGGTCTAAGCAAAGAATAAGTACTTAACAGCTATTTACTGAATGATTTAGATATATACTGGCAAAAGATCCAAAATAAAACATCTAAACCTCATCAAACTTTCCAGATGATATAGTTGAATAGCAACATGTTTTTTTTTTCTGAACATTTTTCTTTAAAAACAAACAAAAAAATCCAGAAAAATGAAAGACCTCCCCAAATGAAAAACTCCAGTCACTATTTAGCAATACTAATTTTAATGTATCAAACAGAACCTGCCAAAGAGTTTTAACGGGTCATTGAGATTTAAAACAATTCAATGGCAAGAACTGCAATGAGGTTTGGTTGTCTTTTAAAAGTAGCATACATCACTGTCAAAACCAGTCATAACTTTGTAGTACAGGCATGATTTGGGAGTCTTTTATAGTTTAAACTTGTCAATCATGAAGGCTTTTAAAAATCACTTACCCACCACACACACACACACACACACACGCAGACACACACTCAGTTTTAGGAAAAAATTTTAAATGGAAAGATGCAGCTCTAAATTACGTTTTCCCCCCACGCATAAAATTCCTATTCTAATAAGAAAGCTCTCATTTCAAGTTCACAAATCACTAGAAAAATAAAGTACATACCCATTTCATTCTTATCATTTTTTTTGGAAGGATACCTCAAGTATTTTGTTATTTGAAGGTGCCTTAACAGCAAACGACAATTAAATGTGTGACCAAGGTTGTCAGAGTAACCCTTTGTCATTCACACCACTTCTGGAAAGGGTCTCCAGGACTTTCGGAAGCACTCATTAAAATGAACGAAAGCTTGTCACGGGGACGTGCCAGAGAAGTAAGTCTGTCATTTGCTCTTTGAATCAGAGGGAAACCAAATCGGCTCAAAGCTCAAGAGTTTTCCCTCTAAGGGTCTAAATCCAACCCACCTGCCACTGACAAACTGAGCTCGGATGCTCAGCAAGCAATTCATCCAGGTGAGTTCCGATTCCTTCACTATAACACAACCATTTAAAAAAAAATAATAATAATGACTTCAGGTGAAGACAATGCATTTTCCATCAGTTATCGGAAGAGAAAGGGGCGGGGAAATGTATCTTTCCTCTTTGTGAAAAGTCCTACTGGCAGAGTTGTTTGATATATCGCTCCACCAATCGTTTCTGAAATTAAACGTGAATGAAGCCACTCAAAACGAGAGCAAAGTGGTCCATTACCCACCTCCAGCCCCAAAGCAACCCCGGAAGGCTCTCACCCAGGACTCAGGTGGCCCTTTCTCACCTGGGTCCCGCAGAAGTCCGCCGTCCTCTCGCAGAGAGCACTTTTCAGCAATACGCCTTGCTATTGGTGGGTTTAAGGCGGAACTCTCAGTTCTATTGGCTACGAGAGCCTCAAGGAGGCGGGAGTTTGGGGCTGGCTCTGACTGGCCGGCTTACTCGAGTTCCCAGAGTTCCTATTGGGTCTACGCGGGAAGCGCCAAGATGGCGGCAGTGGGATCCGGCGGCCCCGGCACCTGGAGTCCTGGGTCTGTGGCGGCGGCAGCCAGCAAGCACAGCGTCACCAGTTTCCAGAGAAGGGGTCCTAGAGCCAGCGGCACGGAGAGCGGCGGCTCTCGACTGGTGTCCATCGCAGGCACACGACCGTCGGTGCGGAACGGGCAGCTGCTGGTGTCAACCGGGCTCCCAGCCCTGGACCAGCTCTTAGGTCGGTTCAGAACTGAGATCTAGGCTCGACCGAGGGAAAACAAGGGAGGGGACTTGCTGGGGGCACTCTCCTGACCCCACGTCTCTGTGTGGCCCCCCTCCGCCTTCGGACGTGGAGAGAGAGCCTGGTCTGATAGAGAGGGGAGAAGGGGTTGTATGGAGACCTCGAAATGCTGTTAACTAGACCTGCCCTAGTGCTCCCCCTTTTTACTCGGGTTCCTGCCCACCAGCCTTTTTCTAGATTGCGATCGGATCCCTTCGTGCTGTTAACCTTGGTCCAGGGGGGTTACTCATGTTGGGGGACAGTTTGGCCGTCCTCTCCAGAATCCCCTCCAGGTCTCTGGCTTGATCCTAACGCCATCCTCAGATAGTTCATGGTCTGGATTAACCTGCCCAAGTTTGTTATCATTGTGTGAGAGAGAAAGAGAGAGAGGCTGCATTAGAAAATACTGAAAAAAAAAAAAATTAACTTCCCGTCTTTCACCGCCAGGCTGCTCATCTCCCGGGTCTGAATCTTGAAACAAACCACGCTGGCTTTAAAAGAATGGATTAAAGGTTTATGTAGGTCCCAAGTAGTTACTTACCGCCTGGCATTGAAACTGACAGCCACACCCGTATCTGCTGCGTTAAAATACACGTATTATGTTTTTGTTCGATTTTTTTTTTCTCTCATAACTCATTTTAACGAGTGAAAGAAGGGCAGTTCGTAGGCGTTCCTATAGAATCTCTGGAACCGTTCATGACAAGCCTGCTGTGAATATGCTTGTTTTGTACCTGTTACACTGAAAGGATTGACCAGATTAGATTGGTAGGACAGAACTGCTGTGTTAATCAAGGTTGTAAATTAGTTAATTCCTATCTGAATGCTGCTTCATTAAAAAAGATTGATGTTTGTATTTCATGACTTTTTAATAGTATGTGATGTGTGCCAGTTAAATCTTGTACGCTTTCATAAAATTCTAGAAGTGCCATGGCTTGTTCTTGTACGTCACTTGACATTTTTTCCTGTGTAATCCCTTCATCCCTAGTCCCCAGCCCCACCCTGCAAGGTTTAATGCAAAGGAAAGTGACAAGGCAAGCAACCTGTGAGAAAGAATATGGTTTTTTGCCTCTGTTACTTCATGTCCTTAACTGGATCTTGGTTATTTCTACTTAAGTCTAAGTATTTCTACTTAATTGTTTCAAGTCTATTGCCTGCCTAAATTGCATGGTACTATAAACAAAAATGATTCAGAATATCTAGTTAGCAAGTATTTATCTCACCTTTTTTTTTTTTAACCCTTGCAACCTTACTCTGGTGTGATCCTATATTTGAACTTAAAACTTGGAAGCTGTTTTCAAATTTAAGTTTAAATATAGGATCTCACCAAGTGTGATTATATATATAAATATATATTATATGTGATTATATATTAATTCAATTGGGATATATAATTTTACTCACTTGATCCTGAAACTCTCCAAACAAAAAGGTCACATTTCTGACGTTGTATCTTCATTTCCTCATTAGAGTAACAAAATGTGCCTAGCCCAGTTCTGTCACTTAGTAGATTCTTAATAAGTTCTTGATTGAAAAAATAATAATGTGTAGAAAAAAAAAAGAAAAGCAAAGAACCTGGACAAGAACTTATGAAACATATAAGATGAAGCTCAAAAAACAGACTTAGAAATTAAGTTACATGAACAGAGCCACAAAACCATTGACAGCCTGGGCTGATCTTTAGGCTCCAGATTTAGTGCTCTGCAAATGCTACAGCTGTTTCAAATTTTTGAGAACTCTTTTCAAGTGGTTTTAACCATTTATTGAACCTGAGACTAGTGATTTAACTCTAGGCCCTGGAAGCACCCCACCAAAAAGGTAACTCAAAGCAACTTCCTCATGTGTTTCTACAATGATATTAACTTGAACCCTAATTTCAAAATTTTCCAGATATGCTTGAGGATAGGGACTCTAGTATTTGACTGTGACAAGCTTATGCTAAAAATTAGTGTTCATTAAGGTGATTGAAATGAGTATCAGTTTTTAGATATTTTGAAATAATTTTTACGTGTGTATAGGTAATTCTCAATGTACAAAGGAGTGGAAGAAGTTGTTATAATAGGAATTACTACATTTGGAATAATATGTGCAGAAGTATTTTAGTTGTTAACTTCTTAATGCCATTTTTGTATTTTCATGTTCTATTTTGTATGGCCCTGTGGAGCAAACCCGTTACATTTGTTTTTCATTAAAACATGATTTGAAAGTGAAACATTTGGCTGCTAATGTGTATATACATAGGTATAAGCAATTCAGATTATGTTGTTACTCACATGTTATTTGACTGGGATTCTGACAAGTGTAATATGACCATATTGTGACAAAATGTAATGAAAGTAGGATGCTTTATCAGGATGATGAAACTACTGTGACATTGTATTGTTGCCTAAATATATTCAGTAATTACTGGGTAATAAGTAAATACCGTATTGTTATTGCCATACAGTACAGCAATATTTTACTGTTGCCACTGTGACATCATTGTTTTAAGCAGAGATGCAAAATATACTTAAAAGGCTAATTAAGTAATATGCTCATACAGGCTAATTAAGTAATATTCTCAAATTTCCATTGTTTACTCCAACAGCAAAGTGTTTCATACATTTGAGAATTCCTTATATATGCATCTTTTAAACATGATCTAATGATATTAAATATTTTTGTTCTGTCAACTGAATTTTATTGTTAGATACTGATAGACATTTCCCAAGTGGGCTACATATAAATTTTTCAGGTTCTGAGATTTCCTAATCTAGTTCTCAGCCCTGCCCTTTCCGGAAATATATGTTATTATTTGATGATACTATATGTAAATATTCCATTTTTCTTTTCCAGAACTTCCAAAGAGAGGTTATAGTAGGTAAAAGATTCTGGCAGAATTTCTTTTATCCTAGCATATAAAGTGTAGTCCATTAGAGGGCCATATTATTGAGTCTGTAGGAACATTCCCCAGCCTCATTCTTCAAAAAGATACTTGAAGGAAAGGTGACTTCAGGCTTGACTGGGTTAACTTCTTTGCTGTTTAGGACTTACTACATTTTGACTGTCAGGTGAATGACAGATAGGAATTAAGGGTAAATAATAATCCAGGAAGAGTATTCCAAAGAAGTTTGATATAGCTGCCATTTTCAACACTGATGTCAAAAAATAAATAAATACTAGTGGGCTTTTTTCCTTTGCTCCACTATATCATTCTAGAGTAGACTGTGGGAGATGTTCATTGAGTTTGGACTCAATAAAATAATCCTGGTTATGATATTTTAGCAACTAAAAGCTGTAGCTTGTTCCTTTTTTTTTTTTAAGTAAAATTATTTCATGTGATTTAATCAACATAACTATTGTCACTGTTCATAGCTTTTTTTATTTTGAATCCTATATTTGCCCAGCCAATAATTGTTATAATAAAGAGTTGTCAGGATGTCTTATACTCCTCAAGAGAGAGAAGAAAAAGTAGATTTTTTTAATGAAATAACTGCAATTTAATTTGAGGTGTGACATTAAATATTTAAGGGTATTGCTATGAACTGAGGAAAGGATATGTACTTGTTTTTAACATTGCATTTTCTCTAAAATGCCTTTCTATTCTTTTAAGCAAAACTATTATTTAATAGAGAGCACTTAAAAGGACTTTAGTTCACTGTTATTTTTTCTGGGTGTTTTTCCTTTCCCTTTTATTTTCTCTAACTTTGAAAAGGGAGATACCATTGTTGTAAAATAAGGGGTCACTTCTGGGCCTTCATGTTCTAATATATTAACTTGATGTTATTTACCCAAAATTTATAGCTTAATTAACGATTTGTTTTGGGAAGTGTGGGGATTGAATATTCTTTCTTTAAAATAATATTGATATAATTTTCTAACTTCACACCAATTTTTAAAAAATCCTTTCCCTCTTATTTTAAAAATCATTAGGACAATATTGGCACTTAATCCCAAGATCTTAAATTTTCTTTAATGTTTTCTAAAGCATTAGATTTTTTCTAGTTTTAAGACAAAATGTGTCATTTTTAAATATAAAATCTTGATGAAATTAATACATTAAAATATCATGCAAACTAATGTAATCTTAAATGTGGGTATGATATTTTACTGCCTGTGTTTTTAGTAAGCTGGAGATAAATATACTTCTTAAGAAGGTCTAGAAGTAAACCAAGTGTTTGTTTGCCTACAGACTTAGAAAGTGTCTCTATATTTCTATAAGATACAATTAACGAAGACCATTTTACTTCATTGTATGTTTTATAAAGATATTATAATTGTTTACTTACCTGTCAAACATTTTAGGGATCACTGATTTTAAAGATATATTAAAAGCTAGCTAGCGTTGGTTGAATATATTGTCAAAATATCCTCTTGTGGTTGGTTGTTTAGGCTTTCAGATTTTTGGTGGGGACATAACTACAAACTTATTCAAACTTACTTTATTTTGGCCAGCTGCGGTAGCTCAGTGGTTGAGCATTGACCTATGAACCAGGAGGTCCCTGTTCAATTCCTGGTCAGGGTGGGCTTGATCCCCAGGGAGGGGTATTTAGGAGGCAGCCAATCAATGATTCTCTCTCATCATTGATGTCTATCTTTCCCTCTTCCTTCTTTGGAACCAATAAAAGTATTTTTAAAAACTCTAGTTTAAAATACAGCAAGAACTTCAGCATATCAAATGAGGTATATCAAAATACCTTATACATAGATATTTTGGGAAAATTTGATGCCTGCCACACTAAAAATTGGAAGTCTAGAGAAACTGCTACTGTGTGTGTGTGTGTGTGTGTGTGTGTGTGTGTGTGTGAGTAAGTATATCATATACATAGAATAAAAGCTTGATTTAAAAGTAGTTAATAAGATAGATTCATCATATTAACTACTTCAAAATGATCAACCTTCAAAATCACCAACCATTACTAGAGCCAATCCTAATTTGAGTAGTTAATTTACATAATAGAAGAACTAAATTACTTTTGTAAGAAAACTTGGTGGGATATTAATTTGGTTGATAAAAGTCATTGAAATGTCCCCATTCTATGGTGTTTTAAGTAATGTTGAACTTTCCAAAGATTAGAATTTTAATGTACATGAGATTTTTTAAATGATTGGTGTTTTCTGAATTATCAGGAACAGTAGCTTGTATCATTCTTATAGAAAATTACCTCCGTAGCATAGTCATTCACTGTTATGGTGATCATCTATATATATATATATAATCTACACTGAGTGGCCAGATTATTATGATCTCTGAACGCATAATAATCTGGCTACTCAGTGTACTTATGTATAAGGGAAATCTTGCAAATCTTGATATGTCAAGGGACCAGGAGATAGTGGCCCCCAGCCTCTGGCTAGTAAGTCCTCTGCTTCTTTCTAACTACCCACAATGCAGTTCTTATACATGGAAAAGCCTTATTTTAAAATCCCAACTCTGTGGTCAGTCTACACTGAGTGGCCAGATTATTATGCGTTCAGAGATCAGAGATCATAATAATCTGGCCACTCAGTGTGTGTATGTGTATGTATATGTGTGTGTGTGTGTGTGTATATATATATATATATATATATATATATATGTGTGTGTGTGTGTGTGTATATATATATATATATATATATATACATATACATATATATACATATATATAAATATACATACATATATATACATATATATGTATATTTATATACATATATACATATATATATAAATATTAGAGGCCCGGTGCATGCATTCGTGCATGGGTGGGTTCCGGCCAGCCTGGCCAGGGGGAGGGGACATGGGCAGTTGGCCGGCCTGCCTGCTGGTCGAACTCCTGGTCGAGGGACAATTTGCATATTAGCCTTTTATTATATAGGATATACACTGAGTGGCCAGATTATTATGCGTTCAGAGATCATAATAATCTGGCCACTCAGTGTATATAATAGAGAAATATGCTAATTAACTGGGACGCCATAACGGGTTAACCGAACAGGAGGAGGTTGTGCACGCAGTGTTGGGGGCGGGGCAGCAGGGGCCTCCACGCGCCTGTGCTGGAGGTGGGCCTGATCAGCAGTGACTGCGGCTGCTTCAGGGCCAGACGGTGACAAGGGTAGGCGGCGCCACGCGATTTCGCATTGCATGCTGGGCTCCCAGTCTTTTATAAAGCAACAACGTATTTTCAGTGATTTGTTCTAATCAGAAAATAATAGCCAGAATGGCAAGGGTAGCTCTTACTGAGTACCTCTCTGAGCCAGACACCTGAGCTACGTATCACTTCATTTAATTGGGAAACTATTCCTTGATCTGTTCTTAATCATCTCACTGTGAATAACATTCACAAAATATCTTTAATTCTCTAAGTATTCCTTTACATGAAGCCTCGAAGCTTTGTATAAATTCCTAACTTGAGGAGACGTGAATGTAGACCCAGGAAAGTTGAGATAAATTTAAATCCTTCCTGTAAGTTATCGGTTAAGGAAAGAAAGGCAACTATCTTTTTATAGTACCCGCTTAAGACTAGCCCACTGCAGAGTTTTATGTGCTTATATTTCATCTTAAATATAGAAAAATTGGTGATTAGGTAGTTAAACAAGGGAAAGTAGGGAAGTAAGGAGTTGGAAAGTGTAATTTAAATGTTCAAATGGATTAAAAAGTTAGTGGTCTCTATGTGGTTTATATGTGGCACAAACTGTACCACATATAAACATTTAGCCTAATCTTGCCCAAAGAAAACCTTTTTGCTCTAATCTTTTATGGCTGTTATCCTCATATACTTTTCAGTTTGTGTTTTAAGCTTTTGGTTTGAAGAACATTTGAAGTTGTCCTATGTACAGCTTTAAATGCTATAATGAAGGAACTTATCTAAATGTGAAATTAAAATATTTAGTTCTATAACAAATCCACTTAAGCATAACAATAGATAAATTTTTTATTTTTTATTGTTTTCCCTGTCAATTTGGAATGTTCTACTTATAAAATCGCCAAATGTTGCATTGTATTCTCTGTGACATATATTAAGTTCTTTGAAAACAACATTTATGCTATTTATGAAGCAAAAAATAAACTCTATCAAAGGAACTTTTCATACTAAGTTTTTCTATAAAATATTTGCCACTACAATACTTTTTGAGAGGAAGTTCTTAATTAGTATTCTATTGTTTCTTTAACCCTAAAGCATTCTAATTACATTGTGTTCAATTGCCCAACAATGTTGAATTGTTTTTTGTTTTAGAGTTTGTATTCCATTTATTTCAACAGCATCTGTATTTGAAGCCTGTTCAGACATGTTTGCCTGCTAGGTGCCCTGGTGGGCTCTCTGGCAGGCCCCATAGCTGGATGCCTCAGATCTGGGGACCAGTGTGGTCCCCAACAATTGAAGTTTTAATATAATCCTGGCTGTCCTCAGGCATTAGCTTCCTTAATACTCCTTGCCAGGCATGTAGTATGAAAAGCCCATTTTTCAGATCAGAACACAGAGGCATCAATAGCTGTATTAACTGTCCAAGACAGGAAGCAAGTGATTAGTAGAACATGAGTTAGGTTTGAGTGACCCCAAAACACTTTTTGTGTGTGTGTATTGTTGTTTTTTTACTTTTTTATCAAATTTATTGGGATGATAATTGGTTTAAAAAATTATATAGGCTTTAGGTGTATGTCATCTATATATTCTGTTGTGTGTTCCCCACCCCAAGTCAAGTCTCCTTTCATCACCATTTATCCCCTCTACTAGAGGCCGGTGCACGACATTCGTGCACTGGGGGGGAGGGAAGGGTGGTCCCTCAGCCCAGCCTGCGCCCTCTCGGGAGCGGGCATAAGTCAGCAGTCGGACATCCCCTGAGGGGTCATTAGCGCTGCTGTGGAGGCGGGAGAGGCTTCCACCACCACCACTGCACTCACCAACTGTGAGCCCAGCTTCTGGTTGAGCGCCGCTCCCCCTGTGGGAGCACACTGACCACCAGGGGGCAGCTCCTGCATTGAGCATCTGCCCCCTGGTGGTCAGTGCACGTCATAGCGACCAGTCGTTCCACTGTTCGGTCAATTTGCATATTAGCCTTTTATTATATAGGATACCCTCTTCTACCTCCCCCAACCCCTGAGTAGTTTCTTTTTAAATTATACTTTAAGTACATGCCATATTTTTATTTTTAAGTAACCTTGTGTTTGCAACATTAATTACAAGTAATACTTTACAAATGTTTTGAGAATAAAATAGTAATTGAATGTTCTATTTTTTTAGTGTAGTTCTAATTTCCTAAAACTTGATTTTAAATTATTTTTTATTAATCTTATTTGAGTTATATGTTCATCATCATATTATCCCAATTCAGATACTTAAAAGAACATTTTCTAGTTATATTGAAATTTTATTTTGTGATTGTGACTTTTTTGTTTGAAATGACAAAATATTTATTTTAAGTTCTAAATATATTTAGAGCATGTCCAGACTTTGTGTATATTATTCATAATGAAAAAAGAATCTGTTTTAATTATCAGAATTTTTCTCCAAGGATTATTAACCTTTTGCACTCAGATGTCGAGTGTGACTCGACACGGTTAGCATTGGTAGCAGCTCTTTTTATATTCTTTGAATGTATCAATAATTTGAAATATAAAAAAATCCAAATAAGTAAGTTTGTATGAAAAGAAACTCCACTTTTTTATTCTACTGCCGCGCTTTGTAAATCTGGGGTATTTAAAAAATTAAATCCCAAGTAGAATAAAGGAATCGAGAAAAAAGCAAGCGAGTGCAAAGGGTTAAATATGAAGATAAAGATTAAAGTGGAATTTCTTTTGTTTAGTAGTTAAGTTACTGTGCACATTTAGGTCTTGGCTATTGAGTTAATTTATTAACAAGTGCTAAATATAACATTATTGAAATGCTTAACCACTGTTATGTTGAATGCTGCATGGCCCTATCAAGAGAATGGAGGATAGTACAGTATACCGTGAAAGTAATTGTAATGTGTAGTGTGTAATTACATATAATATGTAATTATTTCATAATAGCACCTTAAGCAAAGTATTGCAAAAGTGATTAAAATGTTGTTTTCAACAGCAATTTTAAAGTTATTGGAAATCTGTCCTTGGTAAAGTCTAACTTGTATGCTAAAAGTAATGTGAAAACATAGATTAATTTTCTTATTTTGTTTTATTTCCAGGTGGAGGTTTGGCTGTTGGAACAGTTCTTCTTATTGGTTAGTATAGCATACATATTTCTGCTTTCTGGTCAGTTATCTGTTGTGCATAATGATTTTATGGGTTTTCCTATTCTGAAATTAAGTATTTAACTCTCTGCAGGAGTTAAGGAATATTAAAGAGAAATTGTCTTAAGTTCTAATGTAAATTCAAACTTTGATCTGAACTTGAAATAAATTAGGCAAGTATATCTGATAATGTAGCTCTTAGAAATGTTCACAGGGCACTGTCCTTCATTTTTTAAAAGAAGACTAGAATTAATGCCAATTGATTTTTCTGGAGAATCTCATAGTTAGAGTGAGATTATTGAGTGGTTAATTTAAGAAGTTGATGTGCTAACAAGTTCATTGTATTATATCTCAGATTTGTATCATTATTGTTTTATTATTGAAAGATTATTGAAAGGTAACGAACTGATAAATCATATTTTTGTTTATCTTTAAAAGTACAATGGTTCTTATTTAAATATACATTCATAATACCATTTCCCTTTTTTTAGTTTAGATTGGAGAATCGTGGAAATGAAATAAACCTTGGCAGTTACATCAAAGCTCCCATCTAGCCACCAATCACTTTTCTGTAATCCTTGACAGATATCAAACACCATTTGAGTACAGATTATCTAGTTAAAAGAACTCACTACTTCACAAAGCAATGTTTGTTGTTGAAAATACAATGATTTATTAGAAAGTTCCTTTTCTTAATGTTTACTCTATCTACTTATAACTGATTTTTGTTCCTAGTTTTGCCCTCTGTATTAATAATACAGAATTAATCTATCTACTCTTTCACATGACACTCTTAAAGTATTTGAAAATAACTGTTTTAACATCTAAAATCTTATCCAAACTAAATAGACATAGTTTATTAAATTAGTTTTTATGTATCTTGGTTTTCATCCTGGTTTTTTTCTTGTCACGCCTAGTCTATCATTGTCTCTTCAGCTGACTCCAGAACGGAATACAATATTCCACATTTATAATGACCTATACTAGAATTCTAGAAATGATGACATCTGTCCCATTTTTTAAAATTTATCTTTATTGTACATAAAAAATACTTGAAGGATTTTATGGAAAAAATAATTTACAGTTTTTATATAAATAATAAATACATAACATACAAAAGCATATATAGAAAAAAATAAGTTGTCCTTGCAGTTCCTCAGTCCCCACACCCAGAGACAATACTGCCCTGGTAGCCCATTCAAATATTTCTACATAAGAAACATACTTGGGAGCATTTAGCACCTTTGCCTTTTCCATTTAATACATCTTAGAGAAAAGTCCTTGTGCATTCATATAGATATACTTTATTCTTCTTAACAGCATAGGATTTCATTGTATGGATATGCTATAATTTTTTTTAAATCATTTAGGTTAACTCCTTTTTTTCTATTACTAAAAATGCTATTGTGAAAATATTATATATAAGCTTTGCATACATATGTATACATTGCTTAGCTGCCTCCTCCTGGCTCCCTACCAGGAATTAAACCTGAAACCCAGGCATGTGCCCTGACCAGGAATTGAACAACCTTTCAGTGTACAGATGATGCCCAACCAACTGAGCCTCACCGACCAGGGCAACTGTTCCAAGTTTTAATAACAAACTGGTGGTGAGAAAATCAAGGAATCAGCTCTAGGTATCATTAAGAGAGGAGAAAAGATTTTCATAGCATAGTAGAAAGTGGTGACTGGAAAGAATAAATAAAAACACTTCATATTTATATACTAAAGAATTGAGAGCTCTTTATAAACTGTTTACATATATAAAGAATGGCTAAAGAAATAGTGAAACATGCCCTAGCTCCATGGTGGGCAAACTGCGGCTCACGAGTCACATGCGGCTCTTTGGCCCCTTGAGTGTGGCTCTTCCACAAAATACCAAGGCCTGGGCGAGTCTATTTTGAAGAAGTGGCGTTAGAAGTTTAAGTTTAAAAAATTTGGCTCTCAAAAGAAATTTCAGTCGTTGTACTGTTGATATTTGGCTCTGTTGACTAATGAGTTTGCCGACCACTGCCCTAGCTGGTTTGGCTCAGTGGATAGAGCGTTGGCCTGTGGATGAAGGGTCCCAGGTTCGATTCCAGTCAAGGGCATAAGCCTGGGTTGCGGGCTTGATCCCCAGTAGGGGGCATGCAGGAGGCAACCGATCAATGATTCTCTCTCATCATTGATGTTTCTCTCTCTCTCTCTCTCTCCCTTCCTCTCTGAAATCAATAAAAAGAAATAAAAGAAATAGCGAAACAGAGCAAGAAGTGTCTTAACCGGGGAAAATTGTCCACAGCAATACCTGCAATAAACAAATGAAATAAGATAAAGATTTAAAAGTGTCAGGAAAATAATTAGAAAGTCATTGTTGTATATTGTAAATAACATTTTAATAGGTAGTCAATAAAATGATAGGAGCAGCTCATGTGGACTTTGATATAAGGAAAAATTGATACTCTTCTTCCTATCCTCTGGCTTCAGTCTACCCCTTGGCCTAATGAACAAGTGTGATTCCATTTCCATATGACAGCCTGTCAAATATTTAAGGACAGCTCCCTTGCATCCCTTAGATCTCTTTTTCTTCAAGCTAAATATCTCATTTCTCATGCTTTCAGGTCCCTTGACCATACCACTCACACCATTCTGAAGATACTTTAGTTTATGTAAATACCCAAGTGAAATATATTATTGTCAGTCTGGTTGACTACTAGAATAGATGAGGACAATCAGCTCTCTCAACCTAGGAATTAGACTATTAATTCTGGCCAGAACCACATTTGCTTTTTGGCAGTTCTGTCACATCATTATCATTTTTCTTGCTCAGTGTTAAGGGGATTCACTAAATAGATTAATTAAATGCTTATTGTACAACTTCAAAATTTGTTTCACAAAATTGGTAATTTTCAGCTTGAAGAGCATAGTGTTTTTGCAAATCCCTAAATAGGTGATGTTCCTCCTGTTAGTTTTTTGTGCCTCAAAGGAGTCTTTGAAAAAATAGAGTTGATAACTATTAGAAACAGAGAGAGAGAGAGAGAGAGAGAGGAGTGAGAGAGAGAGTGAGTGTGTGTGTTATGATAGGGTGTGCTTTCAGCAAACTACAGTAGATCTGGCTGATTTATAAGACAACAGTGGATTTTTGTTTGTTGTTTGTTTCCCTTAATTAATTCTACAAATATTTACTAGATATACACTATGTGTCCAATTCTAGGGTTGTACCATTGAGAAGCGTTCTCTGCCATGAGGATCTTGTGGCTTGGTGGGGAAATTTCAATAATGTGTATTAAAGGCTATAATAGGAGTTAAGATGCTTTCTAAAGCAAGTGATCATCTCACCCAGCCTTGAGAAAGGCTTTTCCAAAAATGGAGTTACCTAATCTGGGTCTGGGAGGGTTTGAGGGAATTAGCTAGCTGTTCCTCAGAACTTTTTATATATTGTATTCTAGAACTGTATGATATAATCAGATTAAGGCAGTTGATGAGATTGTTCAGATTTTCTATTTTTTTAATAATTTTTTTCTTCAGTTCTATCAATTACTAAGATGTATATAATAAAATCTCCAAATATAATTTATGTTTATATTTTCTTAGTTCTGTCAATTTTACTTTAAACAGTTGTATTTTTTATGAAATTCAAAGTAAAAATAATTTGTCCATATACATATCTGTGTATCCTACCTAATAACAGACAAATATGCAAATTGACCGTATCTTCGCTATGCCCGCAATTGGCCAGGAGGCGTGGGGGGGCGGGACTCGGGGTGGCCGGGGTGGCTGATTGGGCCGGCGGAACGCTGATCTCGCGTCGCCAGCGGCAGCTCGAGCTCAGCATCTGCGCCATGGCTGTGCTGCGGCACAGAAGGGGCCTCTGGGCCAGCGAACTCACGTCCCACCGCGGACCATCAAAAGCGGGGGAGCTGGGTGCCTGTCCGCTCAGGCACCAGGCCTTTCAGAAGCCTCTTTCAGAAGCCTCCGCCTCGCCAGAGGCTTCTGAAAGGCCTGGTGCACCAACAGACAGGCACCCAGCTCCCCCGTGATTGAAAGCGAAAGTGTGTAGGGGATCCTACACGTGTATGATTCAATCATGCACTGGGCCTCTAGTAAATACATAATACACAATCACAGTGTTTTATAATTTCCCATATATTTATCATCAATTTGTATTCTTTTTTCCTTCCTATAAATGTAAGTTACCATGTTGTGTCATTTTCCTTTATCTTTTAATGATCTATAGTACAAGTCAGCTGTCGATGAATTGCCTCAGTTTTCACCTCAATTTTTTGTTAATTCTCACCTGAGGATATGTTTAGAGAGAGGAAGGAGAAAGGGAGAGAGAAAGAAACATCAATGTGAGAGAAACATGGATGGGCTGCCTCCCATTTGCGCTCTAACTGGAAATTAAACCCGCAGCCTAGGTATGTTCCCTGACTGGGAATCAAACCCACAATCTTTTGGCGTATGGGATGATGTTCAAATCAAGTCACCTGGCCAGGGTTGACCTCAATTTTTTAATACATTTTGTGAATTTACAACTGGAATGAGGTAGCTAGTGTCAAGATTTGGTGTCAAGATTAAGTTGGGAGAAACCAAGATGGCGCCATAGGTTAAACACCTAACCCGCAGCCGGGCACAACAATTTCAAAAATACAACTAGAGGGCAGAACGGTCATCGTCCAGAACCACAGGAAAGCTGGCGGACTGAAATGCCCACAGCTGGGGAGAAGGAGAAGGCCACGGGGACAGTCGGGGGAGCCGCAAAAGCCTGAGGTATGGAGAAACTGGCGGAGACACGAGCACGCGCGCCTGCGGGGAGGATGGAGCCGGAGAGGAAGGGGCGGCTGACGGCCTGGCCGGCGTTCACTGGCAGGAAGGAGATAAAGGCTCCGGATTGCGCTGAGCGCCGGCTCCGACTGCACTGAACCCCGTTCCGGGCGAAACCCTGGGAAGCCAGGTGCAGGCTGGGGGAATGAATCTGGGCTGTGGGGCGCAGGCACAGAGGAGCGGCGGAAGGCAGAGCTCCAGAGGCGCGCGCAGGAAGGGGCGCAAAGGACGGACTGTTGCCTGCGCCACTGAACTGCCCTAGCGGGAAGGAGACAAGGGCTCCGGACCGTGCTGAACCCCAGTTCCGACTGCACTGAACCCCAGTTCCGGGCGAAACCCTGGGAAGCCAGGCACATGCTGGGGGAATGAATTTGGCCTGTGGGGCAGAGGCACAGAGGAGCGGCGGCTCCAGAGGCGCACACGGGAGGGCGCGCAGAGGAGGGACTGTTGCCTGCGCCACTGAATGGCCCTGCTGGGAAGGAGACAAAGGCGCCAGACTGCGCTGAGACCCAGTTCCAACTACATTGAAACCCAGTTACAGGCAGCGGGCGAAACTCCAGGGCGCGTTTCTCTCAGAGGTGTTTGCAAAGAATACAGAGGGACACAGACACAGGAGCCTCATGTCTCCTGCACAGCAACTCTTCCTATATAGACAAAGAGGGTCCTCATGGACAATTGGCCTGGAGGACAATTCCTCCTAGTGACACCAACAACAATCAAGACTTAACTGTAGATACTCACTCAGTTTCGCAACTGCGCCGCCCCCGCAGGCCGCCCGGCCCGGGGCACTGGGGACGCCGCGGCGGCAGCGGCGCCCGGAGCCCGGCGGCCGCCCAGCGCCCATCCCCGCCGCAAGGCCCCCGCGCGCCTGGTTCCGCGGGCCGCGCGCCCCGCACACCAGACGGAGGCCCGGGCGCCCTCTCCGTGCACCTCCCGGCGCCACTAGACCTCAGTAGAGTTGACTGAATTCAAGGGATTAAGAAGAACAAATTGGGGAATTCGAAAAAGATGACGGCGGAGGTGAAGGCTGATGTGTTGCCTCACATGGCAGTTTCGGAAATACAACTGGAACATGGACTAGTGAGGGTGGCGACTGCTGCTCGCGTCTCCCCAGACCGGGCGGCTGCTCCTCTCAGTCAGCACCGCAGCCGGGGCCATGGGCTCGTGGGCGCCGCAGCAGCTGCTGTGGCGGCGGCCGCGGACTCGGCGCAGCGGCTCTCTGTGAAGGAAGAGACCATCTTTCTGCAGGAGGGGCGCATCCGCGCCACCGACCTGGCCGAACTGCGCAGTGAGATCCTCGAGGCCCCGGAGGCCGCCAACACCGATTTGGAGGATTCTTAGGAGTTCTCATCTTACATTCAAGCCCTTTAAGCCATTTTGACAGAGGAGAATCAAGAAGGCGGCTAAGTTAAACAAAGGAACTGCGAACTCCACCGCGCACAGCAATTTCAGGGGCACGAATGGAGGACAGAGCCTCTGCCATCCAGAACTACAGGAGAGATGGCTGAATGGTAGATTTATAGCTAAGAGGGAAGAGGAAACCAGCGAAATCGGAGGGGATGAGGTGTGGAGGCGCGTGGGTCTGGTTGGTGGCAGGGGAAAGGGGCTTTTGTTCCAAACCTAGGGGAGATTAGCTCTCCATCACACTGAAATCCAGCTTCTGGGGACCCGTGGGAGACCCAGATGCCTGCGGGGAGAGGCGGGACTCTTGCGGAGGTGCCAAGCGCCCCTGGGTCTGGGGGAGGCCGCGCTCCCCTGGGTCCGAGTGAGGCCAGGGGTCCATAGATCCAGGTGAGGCCTCGCGCATCTAGGCCCGGGTGAGCCCAAGTGGCCCTGGGTCTGGGAGAGGCCAAACATCCCTGGGTCCAGGTGAGACCATGTGTCCCTGGATCGGGTGAGGCCTCGTGAACCTAGGCCCGGGTGAGCCCAAGTGGCCCTGGGTCTGGGAGAGGCCAAGCGTCCCTGGGTCCGGGTGAGACCATGTGTCCCTGGATCCGGGTGAGGCCTCGTGCACCTAGGCCCGGGTGAGCCCAAGTGGCCCTGGGTCTGGGAGAGGCCAAGCGTCCCTGTGTCCGGGTGAGACCATGTGTCCCTGGATCCGGGTGAGGCCTCGTGCACCTAGGCCCGGGTGAGCCCAAGTGGCCCTGGGTCTGGGAGAGGCCAATCGTCCCTGGGTCCGGGTGAGACCATGTGTCCCTGGATCCAGATGAGGCCTCGTGCACCTAGGCCCGGGTGAGCCCAAGTGGCCCTGGGTCTGGGAGAGGCCAAGCGTCCCTGGGTCCGGGTGAGACCATGTGTCCCTGGATCCGGGTGAGGCCTCGAGCACCTAGGCCCGGGTGAGGCCACGTGCCCCTGGGTCTGGAAAAGACCAAGCGCCCCTGGGTCCAGGTGAGACCATGTGTCCCTGGATCCGGGTGAGGCCTCGTGCACCTAGGCCCGGGTGAGCCCAAGTGGCCCTGGGTCTGGGAGAGGCCAAGCGTCCCTGGGTCCGGGTGAGACCATGCGTCCCTGGATCCGGATGAGGCCTCGTGCACCTAGGCCCGGGTGAGCCCAAGTGGCCCTGGGTCTGGGAGAGGCCAAGCGTCCCTGGGTCCGGGTGAGACCATGTGTCCCTGGATCCGGGTGAGGCCTCGTGCACCTAGGCCCGGGTGAGCCCAAGTGGCCCTGGGTCTGGGAGAGGCCAAGCGTCCCTGGGTCCGGGTGAGACCATGTGTCCCTGGATCCAGATGAGGCCTCGTGCACCTAGGCCCGGGTGAGCCCAAGTGGCCCTGGGTCTGGGAGAGGCCAAGCGTCCCTGGGTCCGGGTGCGACCATGTGTCCCTGGATCCGGATGAGGCCTCGTGCACCTAGGTCCGGGTGAGCCCAAGTGGCCCTGGGTCTGGGAGAGGCCAAGCGTCCCTGGGTCCGGGTGCGACCATGTGTCCCTGGATCCAGATGAGGCCTCGTGCACCTAGGTCCGGGTGAGCCCAAGTGGCCCTGGGTCTGGGAGAGGCCAAGCGTCCCTGTGTCCGGGTGAGACCATGTGTCCCTGGATCCGGGTGAGGCCTCGTGCACCTAGGCCCGGGTGAGCCCAAGTGGCCCTGGGTCTGGGAGAGGCCAAGCGTCCCTGGGTCCGGGTGCGACCATGTGTCCCTGGATCCAGATGAGGCCTCGTGCACCTAGGTCCGGGTGAGCCCAAGTGGCCCTGGGTCTGGGAGAGGCCAAGCGTCCCTGGGTCCGGGTGAGACCATGTGTTCCTGGATCCAGATGAGGCCTCGTGCACCTAGGCCCGGGTGAGCCCAAGTGGCCCTGGGTCTGGGAGAGGCCAAGCGTCCCTGGGTCCGGGTGCGACCATGTGTCCCTGGATCCAGATGAGGCCTCGTGCACCTAGGCCCGGGTGAGCCCAAGTGGCCCTGGGTCTGGGAGAGGCCAAGCGTCCCTGTGTCCGGGTGAGACCATGTGTCCCTGGATCCGGGTGAGGCCTCGTGCACCTAGGCCCGGGTGAGCCCAAGTGGCCCTGGGTCTGGGAGAGGCCAAGCGTCCCTGGGTCCGGGTGCGACCATGTGTCCCTGGATCCAGATGAGGCCTCGTGCACCTAGGTCTGGGTGAGCCCAAGTGGCCCTGGGTCTGGGAGAGGCCAAGCGTCCCTGGGTCCGGGTGCGACCATGTGTCCCTGGATCCAGATGAGGCCTCGTGCACCTAGGCCCGGGTGAGCCCAAGTGGCCCTGGGTCTGGGAGAGGCCAAGTGTCCCTGGGTCCGGGTGAAGCCAGAGCCTGGGTCCGGGTGAGGCCGTGTGCCCCTGGATCCATCCGGGTGAGGCTGGGTCCCAGGCCCGGGTGAGACCACGCGCCCCTTGGGTATGGGTGAGGCCACGTGCCCCTTAGTCCGGGTGACGCCGTGCCCCTGGGTTCGGCCGAGACCAAACCAGAGGGAGTCGGACCTCCGTTACCGCCATTTGTCCACCATCCAGAGCTGGGGGGTCAGTGCTGACATGTACACATAAGGAACTACTGGACATTGAAATTGAGTCTCAAAAGAACTGTTGGTCCAGGGGGAAGCTCGCTACAGACTGATTCATTTGCCTGTCAGCATAACTATTATTGCTCGTCTCACATTCAGTGCTTATTAGTATATATCTAGTGACATATGATCTCGCTCATCTAGGGGAAATGATGAACAACATAGACTGAGGAACAAGAACAGAACCAGAAGCAAGGAGGCATCGATCGGACTATCGGGCCTCAGAGGGAGGATAGGGGAGGGTAGGGGGAGGGTGGGGGGAGGGGGAGAGTTCAACCAAAGGACCTGTATGCATGCATATAAGCCTATCCAACGGTTAAGTTCAACAGGGGATTGGGGCATGCGTGGGGAGAGGGGTGGGATGGGAATGGGGGGATGAGGACAAATATGTGACACCTTAATCAATAAAGAAATTTAAAAAAAAAAAAAAAAAGATTAAGTTGGGTTTGTTTTTCAGCTCTTCAAATATATAATTACCATTTATTCTAGCCTTCATTGTTTCTGATGACAAATCAGTTGTTAATTGTATTGTTGTACCCCTGTATATCATATTATTTTCCCCTTCTGCTTCCAAGGTTATGATGTTCTTAGATTTGGTTTCTTTGCATTTATCCTAGTAGAGGTTTCCTGTGCTTCTTGGATCTGTAACTGAATATTTTCATCAAACTTGGGGAAGTTTTAGCCATATTTTGGCCATCACTTCTTTAAATATTGTTTCTGCTTCTTTCTGTCTCAGTGTCTAAGACTCTAATTAAACACTGGTTGGACTTCTCAATATTGCTCCACATGTCTCAAGTTCTGGTTATTTTCTATTTTCTTCAGATTGCATAATTTCTGCTGATCTGCCTTCATGTGTTTTTTTTTCTTCTATCTTTAATCTACTCATGAGATAACCAAGTAAATTTTTTATTTAAAGAATCATAATTTTAAGGTATAAATTTTCTATCTACTTCATTTTTATAGTTTTTCATTTCTCTCTTGATTTTTTTCTCTTTACTTGTTGATACCATACGTTTTTAATACTTGGTATACATTTTTCTTTAATTCTTTGAACATATTTATAATAGCTGTTTTGAAGTATTTTTGTTGTTGTTAATCCTCACCCTAGGATATTTTTCCCATTGCTTTTTATAGAGTTGGGGGGGGGGGGAGAATGAAAAAGAAAGAGAGAGAGAGTGAGGGAGACATATGATTTGGTTGCCCCCTGCACGGGCCCTGGCTGGGGCCAGCTACATGCCTTTGACTGGAATCAAACCTGCAAACCTTTCAGTGTGAGGGCTGACCCTCTAACCACCAAGAACACCAGCCAGGGCTAAAGTCTTTTTCTTTTAAATCCAACTTTGGAGCCCATTTGGAATCAGTTTCTTTGGAGTGTGTTTTCATTAGTCTGGATCATATTCAGTAATTTTTGGTTGAAACCTGTATGTTGTAAATAGTAACATTGTAATGATTCTGAATTTTATTATGTTCTTCTGAAGATTACTTGTTTTTTTGTTTTAATAAGTAGTTAGCTTGCCTGGGCTTAAATTATTAACTCATTTTAGTATACTATGCAGCAGATAATATCTCTATCCAGTTTTTTCACCTTTCAATGTTGCTTTTTCAGCCTGGTCACACAAGAATGGTCCTTGGAATCACAAAGTTTACTCAATAGCCAAATATTTGTACAAAATACATACTCGGATTTGGGGCTCACACTTTCTATAATCCTCAGCCTTAGTTCTGTTCTCTGACACCTCAAGTCAATAGACTTCAGCTTTTTATAGTACAAAATTCTGCTCTCAGATTGGGAAAAGCATACCTTTAAAAGGAGCAGCAAATTTGTAAATCTCACATGCATAACAACCCTCTCAATTTTATGGCTACAGTAGATGGAGAATGATTTTTATAAAAATCAGGAAGACTCTATTAAGAGTATCAACTTCAAAATAAGTCTCTTAGCCTATCTAACTATACCTTAGGAAAACATAATTATTGCCCTACCTCCTATAATTGTTTTAAGGAGAAAAACTATAAAAACACCGGATTGTTCATGGTATATGGTAGGATTCTGACTATATTATTTTTTTCTTTTTTACAGAAGAGGATAAATATAATACTTATTCTCCTTTGCTCTTCAAGTATTTCCTGGCAGAAGGAATTGTCACTGGGCATACTTTGTTGGTCGCATCTGCAAAAGAAGACCCTGCTGACATATTACAGGTATAGATTAGATTGTATTCTATATATTCAATATTGCATCTTGAATATTTTATGAAAACATATTGTTTATATATATACTAGTAGCCCATTTGCAGGAAGAATCCTGCAAGCGGCTGCTGCGGCCGAATACGCAGCCGCTGCCGCTGCTGTTGCGGCCACCGCGCCTGCACCCGCGGGCTGCAGCTGCCCGCCCCGCTCCGCCCCGCCCGGGCTTTCCCTCTGGCAGCCACCTTGCTTTCTGCTTTTCCTCCCTCTTCCTTCTAAGTCAGTGATAGGCAACCTTTTGAGCTTGGTGGGTCAAACTTCGCCAAAAAACCGAGCATAACTCGGGTAGTGTGTCACTTTGTTGAGCAAAGGCTCAATACTACTTCCAGCGACCTACATTTGTAACCAGCTTTTAAAAGAGGGCATGTGCCTTATTTTCCAATAGGAATGAAAGTTAAGAAAAAAGTATAAGGGAAAAATAAACTCAACTCTCTGTCACTAACTTGTGAAAACCAGCTCTGATATAACATTAAAATAAACGCACATTTGTATTTGATGTTTGTGCATCAGCCAACAAAAAAGGGGGCTTTTGCATGCAGAAAGGTAACCTAAGTCATATAGTAAAAATTCCATACTCTGTAATATTTATCCTCAAGAAGGTGAAATATATGTAGGATCTCGGCTTGGATTTTAATTTCTGTGTTGCTACTTAACTGGTGACAGGATCTTGTGCAAGTCACTTAACCTTTCATATTAAGATGGGGATAATACCCCAGCTACCTCATTCCAGAGTTCCAAATTTCAAATATCTGGGAGGTTTGCTTTCTAAATCACACACATTGCTTTCAAAAATTTTATTTCGAGCTCATAAAAAAATGAATTGTTGTACTTGATGGTTATTGTTATGCTCAAAAGAAATGTCAAAATCTTAGCACTATTATATAGTACTTTATCATTCTTTGAAAATAATCCACAAAGGCCAGAATTGGGAATATTAGAAGTATAGTTCATTTTTCTTCTGAATACTTTTACCAAAAAAAAAAAAAAGTAGTTAGAAGAAAATATTCGATCTTTTTGGGAATGATACATGACTTGAAATTCTGAAAACCAGAATCATTAAAAGTAAAAAGAAATGCTTTTTCATCAGCTCCCAAATTAACATATTATCCCTGTACATGAGATACTAAAGGATACCATGAAAAGAAGAAGGCAGCACACCTTCAAGGGTCATAGATTAAGCAGACAGTACAGAAGGGTAACTTTACGGTGTGACAACCCCAAAGAAGGCTACTTCTCCAACTAGTGTTGGAATGATTCTTCAGTGGCCAGTCTTTCTCTCCTGAAATTTTAAGTTTTGTTCAACAAAAAAATGATAAGCAGTTGCAGAAAGTGGCCTTAGCTCACCACATCAATCTTTTAATATTCTGGAATAGTAATGAACTCAGAAGCACTTGAAATGTGAATGAAATTTTTGTAAAATAGTCTTACTTCAGTTCTGTTATTTATGTGCGTGTGTATCTAAAAGACGGTGCTAGGTTTCAGAAACAAGGTAGAGAGTATTAAACTGAAGATGAATTGGAAGTAGAAAGTAGAGTTGAGACTATGAAGTGAAACTTCTTACCTTTATATTCTTAAAACAGATTACAATATACAGAGAGCTATAGAATTAAAGAAAATCGATTTTATGCCTTTATTCAGGACTCAATGAGCAGAAAGAATCAGTTTTGTTCTATTGACACCTAATGTACTATAGGATGTAATATTCAAAATTAATAAAAATAAAGGGATATCCCAATTTCATATAGTACCCCACAATACCCTAAGGATTTTTGTTTGTGACATTTTCCATAAGCTGTATTTATTCTGGAAAAATAAAAGAATATGACATCAGACAAAACCAGTCGCTTGTGTATTCCTAAGCCAGGGATTTAACTGATCAGGATCTCTTAAATGAAAATAAATGCCTAATTTGATTCCTAATTGAGATTTCTTTGACAATAAATATTCCTGAAACTTTAGAATATATATTTTCCAACAATGTAAAAATTTTATTACCTGAATTTAATAAATAATTATAAGATTATTATCACTATCCTACCTTATAATAGACAAATATGCAAATTGACCACACCTTTGCTACGCCCAAGCCACGCCCACCAGGAAACCATTGCAGGGACGTTGGGGTGTGGAGGAGCCCAAGGCCTGGAAAGCCGCCCGAGGCTTTCCCGGCCTTGGGCACCAGCCGGGAGCCTGCACGGATCACAGGAAACCATTGGGGGTTGGCTCCTGCGATTGGTAGCAGGGACGCTGGGTGCGGCCGAGCCCAAGGCTGGGAAAGCCTCGGGCGAAGGCTTTCCCGGCCTTGGGCACCAGCATGCACGGATCGCAGGAAACCACCGCGGGTCGGCTCCTGCGATCCTTAGCAGGGATGTTGGGTGCGGCCGAGCCCAAGGCCACCGCCCGGGGCCAAGCCCCGACCCTGAAAGAAGGCAGAAGGCCAAGGCCTGGGTCCCCTGTGCCGGCAGAAAACTGGTGCAGGCAGCCAGGTGAATGAAGGTCTATTGCACGAATCTTCGTGCAAACGGGCTACTAGTCCTAATATAATTATATTTAGAAATGTTTTAGTTATATCAGGTTTTTACAAATTAGTTTATATTCAATAAAGTCAATTAATACTTAAAGGAATTTTGTAAGAATCCTATGCCAAGATAAGAATTCTTCTATAACTCAAATAATTATTGCATA
Source organism: Eptesicus fuscus (assembly GCF_027574615.1). NCBI lineage: Eukaryota > Metazoa > Chordata > Mammalia > Chiroptera > Vespertilionidae > Eptesicus > Eptesicus fuscus. The sequence goes on from NC_072485.1 coordinate 63,110,712, forward strand.
ACCTGTTTATTTAATATAGATTTTCATATATCATATTTTGTTAAAAACCGGTTACTGAGCACCCTTATACAGTAAACATTTGCTAAAGAAGATCATTGCACATGATCTCACCAACCAAACCTGCTAATACCAGTGAATTTGTGGATAATTTAGTCTACTCAAAATATATTACTTTTTTTTTAATGTATGACTTTTAAAAATGTCTTTATGTAGCATCGCCTATACCCTGGATTTCCATGTCATCTACATTTCCCAATGTTTTAACAATTTAAGTCGCCTTTCCCCCATATACTTTTTTTTAAATTAAATTTCTCTTTATTGTTGAAAGTATTACAAATGTCCCCTTTTTTCTCCCATTGACTGCCTTCCCTCCACTCCTGTCCCCTCCCCAGGCCTTCACCCCACTATTATCTGTGGCAATGGGTTACACATGTATACATGTAAGTTTTTTGGTTGCTCTCTTCCCTCCCCCCACTCTCCTTCCCTTGAGGATCCTCAGTCTGTTGCATGCTTCCATGTCTCTGGATCTATTTTGTTTGTCAGTTTCTTTTGTTCATTAGATTCCACATATAAGTGAGATCATGACATATATTTTTAAATATTTAACTAGAGATGATGTGAAGGGCAGACATACTTTTAATATATGATATATGGATACTCAGGTTGGATATTTGGTGTACTTTGTATTCACATTATGATAATCAGTAATATCTTTGGATTTGTTTATCTTTCAGAAAATAAATAGCCCCCACCAAAAAAAAAAAAAAAAAAACCTCAAAATCAACAAAGTAATATACTTACTGACACAATATAATATACTTGCTGATTCATGGATAATGCTTAAGTAGTATTAATTATACAGTTACCAAAACCTGCAAGGATCAAAAGATTTTATTTTTAAGAAGGATTTCTCATGCTGCACGGATTATGTTGCTACATAATAGCTCAGTAGTACTTCTGCTCAATTGTAAAATAGCTTAGAGAGGAGTATGATGCCTATAGTTGGTATAATGCATTGGTAATTAAGAGGGTGGGAGGTCAGGCTTCATTAACTGCTGAGGGATTGTATCTTGGGTTTTATTATGCCCTAGAGAACATAAAAAGTGAGAAGGGTCAAACTGTTGGAATCAGATTTTGCTTGTGCATCTGCCAAAACAAAGATCACAAACTAATATAGCAGTAGGCAAAGAATGGCTTGAATTGAAAGGGAACAAATATATTTGCAACGTCTTATGGATAAGGATAAATGTTTCTGATGAAAAATACATATGTACTTAAATACTGGGGTATATTTTGGTATTGGAAGTTTGTAATAATTTTATTTTCATATGGGTTTTTCTTAAAGTAGAATAAATAGTTCTTTTTGTCTGAAGGTAGGGCCAGTTGCTTTATTATGTTTTTTCTAACCTGATTCAATTAATTAAAAGAGGTAGAGAAATTTTATATTTCCAAGCCTATTTTCTATGTAGAATTTATGAAGCCTGCTTTTTATTTTTTAATTCCTGATCCTTGCTACCCAATATATGCAAACTGTAAGCACCACATTGCAGGAAATAACCAAAAACCTGATATTTTTTCTTTTAGAAAACAAGAATATGACAATAGAGTGTGTTATAAAGGGCTAGACAGTAAATATTTTTGGCCTCGCAGGCCATATGGTCTCTGTTACAGCTACTCAGTTCTACTCTTGTATCACTAAGACAGCCATAGATACTTCATAAACAAATGAGCATAATTGTGGTCCAATAAAACTTTATTTACAAAAACAGGTAGCTGGCTGACTTTGACTTACAGGCTATAATTTGCTGACCCCTTGAGTACCCCAAAGCCATTAAGATTTTCTACTTAATTGTTTTCTGAAAATTTGCTGTTATTCTTTCCCTATTGAATTACCTTGGCACCAATATAGAAAATCTATTAACTGAATATATGGGTGTGTTTCTCTGAATATATGGTTCTGAATATATGGTTCTGTTCCATTAAATCATATGTCTGTCTTACATGAACTTCATTTTTCTACTTTCATAATTTCTTGAAACCAGGTATTTTTTTAGTATAAAATTGTAAAATATATCAATAATTTTAATTTTGATTATACGTTAATATATTTTTGTTAATCAGTCTAAATAAAATATAACCACATTAAAATTAATTTCTCCTTTTTTTACGTTTTAAATGTAGCTTTTAGAAATTAAACATGTGGCTCACATTTGTGGCTCAAATTAAATTTTTTTTTTTGCAAATAAAAATATCTCTAGTTTTATGTTTATTTCTGTGATTTAATGAAAGTAAAATGAACATACAATATAAGTGGCAAGGTAACATTGCCTGGAATGCAGTTGGCTCACAATACATGGTTTTATTTTTCCATTATTTTTATATTATTATTATTATTTTAATTCTTTATTGTTTAAAGTATTACATGTCTCCTCTTCCCCCCATTGACCTCTCCCCAGCCACTCCCACCCCCAGCACATGCCTTCACCCCATATTGTCTGTGTCCATTGGTAATGCTTATATGCATGCATACAAGTCCTTTGGTTGATCTCTGCCCCCGTCCCCCCACAACACACACACACCCTTTCCTGCCTTCCCTCTGAGGTTTGACAGTCTGTTTGATGCTTCTCTGTCTCTGGATCTATTTTAGTTCATCAGTGTATGTTGTTGATTATATTCCACAAATGAGTGAGACTATGTGGTATTTATCTTTCTCCAACTGGCTTATTTTGCTTAGCATAATGTTCTCCATGTCCATCCATACTGTTGTGAATGGTAAGAGTTCTTTCTTTTTATAGCAGCGTAGTATTCCATTGTATAAATGTACCATAGTTTTCTAATCCACTCATCTGCTGATGGGCACTTAGGCTGTTTCCAAATCTTAACTATTATAAATTGTGCTGCTATGAACATAGGGGTGCATGTATCATTTCTGATTGGTGTTTCTGATTTCTTGGGATATATTCCTAGAAGTGGGATTACTGGGTCAAATGGGAGTTCCATTTTTAATTTTTTGAGGAAACTCCATACTGTTCTCCACAGTGGCTGCACCAGTCTGCATTTCCATGAGGGTTCCTTTTTCTCCGCATCCTCGCCACCAGCACTTGTCATTTGTTGATGATAGCCATTCTGACAGGTGTCAGATGGTATCTCATTGTTGTTTGATTTGCATCTCTTGGATGATTAGTGACTTTGAGCATGTTTTCATATGTCTCTTGGCCTTTTTATGAAATCAGGTATTTTTAAGTCCTCTAACTTTTTTCTTTTGCAAACTTGTCATGGGAGTGGCAGCTCCAAGGAACTCTGATCACGTTTGGGGTCCTTAAAAATCCAGGAAGGTCGCCCTAACTGATCTGGCTCAATGGATAGAGCATCGGCCTGCGGACTGAAGGGTCCCGGGTTCGATTCCGGTCAAGGGCATGTACCTTGGTTGTGGGCACATCCCCAGTGGGAGGTGTGCAGGAGGCATATGATTGATGTTTCTCTCCCATCAATGTTCCTAACTCTCCATCCCTTTCCCTTCCTCTCTGTAAAAAATCAATAAAATATATATTTTTTAAAAATCCAGGAAAGTCAATAGCCTTCCTTAATTCCATTCTGCCTTGTGTGTTCCCTTTAGTTTAAACTGTCAGTGTCTGTACCAGTGTAATTCCATCTCTATTCCTGGATTCTGCTGAGATGGCTGCTTTAATCCAAGTGTCACACCCATGATCTCCATAACCTTACTGTTCCTTCAGAACAAGCTTTTTCATTTTTTGCAATATGGATAAGCTAAGATTTTTCCAATTCAAGTTCTCTTTCCTTTTGGCTGAAATTCCTTTGTTAATTCATTTCTCCCTTTTTGCATTTTACTCTAAGCACTTAGGAGGAACCAGGCCGCTCCTTCAAAACTTAGCTTACAAATCTCCTCAGCTAAAATCCATTTTCATCACTCCCAAGCAGTACCTTCCACAAAACACTAGAACACGTCAGCCCAGTTCTTTGCCACTTCATAACGTTTTCCATAATATGTTCCTTGCATTTTCCTCCTGTTTTCAATAATATGTTCCTCATTTTCATTTGAGACTTCACCAGAATCACCCTTAACTTCTCTAACTTCTAGCTTGCATCTCAAAACTCTTCCAGCCTTTGGAATTATCTAATTCTAAAACCACTTTCATATTTTTAGCTATTTGTTACAGCAGTAGCCATTTTTGTTTGGTACTAGAATCACTCTTGTTCATCTTGGGCTGCCATAGCAGAATACCACCGACTGGGTGACTTAAAGACAGATTTATTTTCTCACAGTTCTAGAGGCTGGGGTTAGCTAGTGGAGTCTCTCTAAAGGTATTTTCTCTTAATTTTGTCAGTTTCCCCAGGGAGGAATCTTCTAATTTCCCAATCTCCTGCCTGTTCCCAGTAAGGAGAGCTTCTGGCCTTCTGAGAGTTTAGCAGTGGGAGCCAACTGTGTCTGTGTGTATGAGAAGAGGAAGCTGCCTTGCCCTCTGCCTGAAGATTTCTGTGTTCCTTGTCTTACACATGATGTCTCACCCCTGCCCTCTGTAGTGCTCCTGCTTCCAGAGTTTGTCCAACTTGACCTCTCCATTTCTCTTGCACAGTGGGGGAGGAGGAGTATCCTGGCTCTGTGGGGAAAATGGAAGGTCTGGGGGTCTTATTGTTTCTTTTAAAGACTTTCAACAAATTTTCCTGTTTACACACAAGAGTGTTACTCCTTGCTTGCTGCAATTACTGCTTTGCTTTTCAGGTATGCCAGTTGTTGAGGTTTGTTAAAGCCAAGTGGTAGAAACTGGATTGTTTCACATTTTTCTCTATTATTTTCTAGATGTTTATATATCTCAGAGAAAATAATTTGAGATGCAAAGGATATATTACAAACAATGTTTATTGTATTATTCTTGGACTGCAGACAAGCTAAAGGTTCAACAGTAGGAAATGATAAACTGAATGGTAATTAAGCTATATAATTCAATATGCAGCCATTGAAAATCTTACTTTAAACAAAAAGGTAGAAATGCTCACAATATCATAATTTTAGAACTCAATACTATATGTTATAATATGCAAATAGTTAATATGCATTTTTAAAAAATATATGTAAAGGACTGGAGGGAAATACTTAAATATGTTCAGAGTTATTATTTCTGGTTACGTGGTTAATAGGTTATCATTTTCTTTTTTATATGTTTTTATATCACATGATCTCACTCCTATGTGGAAGCTAATTAACAAAATAAACTGATGAATAGAGTGGATCCAGAAACATGGAAGCACAGAATAGAGCACGGAATCTTGGAGGGAAGGCCAGGGAGGGTGGGTGGGTGGAAGGTGATCAACCAAAGAACTTGTATGCATATATGTATACGACATGGACACAGACAATAGGGTAGTGAAGGCCTGGGGTGGGGGCTGGCTGGAGGGAGTCAGTGGGGCAAAAAAGGGAACATATGTAACACTTTCAACAATAAAGATAAGAAAAAGGAACCTAGTGACTCCTACATCTTAATAGGCTTCATAATCACATTTCTAAACTTACTGGAGAATATGTTAATGTCGCTTGAAGCAAAGAATCATTGATCAGTTCAACAATTCTTTCACTTTTACTTCATTTTTGTTTTATAAATTAAAGTACAAAATTATTAATAGCATTTTACCATATCCTTCTTTTATGGAAGTATTTGTCTAACATATCTATGTATGTATACACATAAGTATATGCTGGTAATGTCATTAGTGATTATTGTGGGAGAGGTTGGCTTTTTTAACTTTATTCTTTTGTCATAGTTATTATTGTGTCCCTGGGAGGAAAAAAATGTTAACCCAAATATTTATATTATTAACTGGTATTGACAGTCAAAATGTATGTCTCTGAGTATTGGTTAAGACAGTTATTTGACTGACTTCATATAATCGAACATTACTTGAGTGCTTAATATGTGGCATGCACCATTCTCTATATTTTACATTTTTAATTCATTTTTTCCTTACAACAATGCATTGAAGTAAATACTCCCCCCCCCCCCCCCATTCTTCAGATAATAAATGAAGACATAGAGAAGTCCAGTAGGTGTTCAGCATAACTATTGACACAAAGCTACTAGTGCAAACAGTAAAGTCAAGATTTGGGCCCAAACAATCTTGTTGCAGAATTCAAACTCATAACCACTATGCCATATTGTACTATACATCTTAGAAATATTTACTTTCATCGGAAAAAGTAGTTACTTTATATTTTGTAAAATACTAATACTACTCTAGGTACAATGGATTCAGAGCTTACATGATATAACTAGTTTCTAATGCTATCATAAATTAAAATGTTAATCTAATTGGAGGTCTTTTAGGAAGTGACTATCATATATGATGCTGAATGCATTGTCCAGGTGATTAGTTGACTTGATTCTAAGATAAATACATCTGACCTTGAAAAGTAAAGGTTGAAATTTAGACTATTAGTGACAGCACAAGATCGTGTTTACTAAGTCAGCCTCACATTATCTTTGCGATTCTGGCTAAGAAAAGATACAATTATTGCATGGGCTTTCCTTCTCCAAGAAACTTATGTACTTTTTTCTTTGCATTATTTCTATAGTACCTTTTCGCACACCAAAAAAAAATTGTTGTTGTTGTTGTGTGTGTGTGTTTCTTAAAAAAAATTGTTTTCATTATGTTTTCTGTAGTCACTCAGTAGGTCAGCTTCCAAAAAAAAACAAGTAAAATTGGAATCCATTGTCTCTTCATTTAAGCACAGATTTTAAACTCTCCTTTTATTTTTTAAAGAAGAGGCATAAGCTTGCAGGTGCAAAACTAATATTTGATATCGGCAAAATAAATGTCTTTATTCTTAGTTATTTTTTCACCCATTATTTCGGTGAATGAGTTTTTGAATTCCAGAATTACAAACCAGTAAACAGATTGTGCACAAGCTTTATTTTTACCTTGTGGCAAACATAACAATAATTACATGTAATATAGTACATAAGTGCTAATTTGAGACTTTGCTTTAAGTGTATAAATTTAAAATATGAGCACAGCCTTTTGTTGTACCAGCAGTTGATTTTGGTTAGTATAAAAATTGGAATATTTTCTTTAAATTCCAGTTCATTGCTAAAAATTTAAACTGCACATTTAATATTATATTTACCCCCTTTCTCTGTTTTAGATTTATATTTGTTATGACTTTGTGCTTGAACCAATTTTAAGACATCAAGTTTTAATACATTAGAAAATTCTAGTATTGCTAATATCATTATTTAAGAAAATTGTCTCTTTTTTTTTTTGCCACACATGCTCAATAATGTGTCGTTCTGTTTTCTTAGGGACTTCCTGCACCATTACTTGATGATAATTACAAAAAAGAACTTGGTGAAGATGTACATAGTCATGAAACACCAGAATTTAACAGTAAGATGAAAATAGCTTGGCGTTATCAGCTGTTACCTAAGATGGAGGCAAGTCAGCATACAAACTATGCATTTCTAAAATTTGTTTTCATTTTATGGAATCTCTTGTTGTACAACTGTTAAAGTGCAATACAATGTATACTTGTTTATTTAAATAACTAGATATATTTCATTTATAGTGTATTTGATCAAGATGACATATTTCTTAATAATAAAATTATAGCAAATAGTGTTTCTTTTTAAGCCAAAATAGATTATTTCATTTCTTCCATAGTCTCCATACGGAATCTTTTATTCTAGGGTTGCAAGCCAGTGTAAGTGAACTAGCAAAGCCATTCATTATATATTTTTTTAATTTTTATTGAATTTATTGGGGTGACATTGGTTAATAAAATCATATTGGTTTCAGGTGTACAATTCTGTAATTCATCATCTGTATATTTGTGTTCACCACCCAAAGTCAAATCTCCTTTCATTTACTCGTAAATCTCCATTTATCATTTACTAGTATCCCCCCTTTACCCTCTTTCACCTCCTATCAGCCCCTCCCCTCTGGTAATCATCATACAGTTGCCTGTGTCTGTGAGGCTTGTTTTTGTGTTTGTGGTGTTTTTGTTTGTTTTTGCTTAATCCTTTCACCTTTTTTACACAGCAAAGTATGAGTACTAGTTTCCCCCCCACACACACACACTAATTTAGTGTCTTACCAAACATTTTAGATTATTGTCAATCTAATAGTAGTTTTGTCTCATTCCTCCTTCAGAGTGGTGTGCCTGCACTGTTTTGATTGTCTGTGGGAGGAAACATCTCAGAGATTACATATTAGCACATAAACCCAGTGCTCAGTTTTCAGGGTCTACAACTTGAGTGTTCTAAAAAAGTGTGCTCTTGCCCTAGCCTGTTTGGCTCAGTGGATAGAGCATCAGCCTGCGGACTGAAGGGTCCTTGATTCGGTCCCGGGTTTGATTCCAGTCAAGGGCACATGCCTGGGTTGCAGGCTCGGTCTGATGTGCAGGAGGCAGCCAATCAGTGATTCACTCTCATTATTGATGTTTCTACCTCCCCCTTCCTTTCTGAAATCAATAAAATATAAATATAAATAAATATATATGTATACATATATATGTATATGTGTGTGTGTGTGTGTGTGTGTGTGTGTGTGTGTGTGTATTTTTTTTTTAAATGTGCTCTTCATACAGTGTTCTTTACCAGAGACTTATTCTCCCATTTTCTTCCAGTCTCCCCAAATATCATTTGATCAGGAATGCCTTCCTTTGTCGTTACATGTAAAATAAAAGTGCTCTCTTTCTCTCTCTCTCTCTCTCTCTCTTTCTCTCTCTCTCTCTCTCATCTCCTTTCACTGCCAAATTTTTCTTCAGGGCGTCTATAATAATAAAAGCGTAATATGCTAATTAGACCAAACAGCCAAACAACCTTCAGGTCGTCATTCCAGACATCCTTGCGAATGAAGCCACAATGGTGGAGGCTGAGGCAAAAGCGGTTAGGGGCAATCAGGCAGGCAGAGTGGTTAGGAGCGATCTGGCAGGCAGGCAGAGTGGCTAGGAGTGATGAGGGAGGCAGGTGAGTGGTTAGGGGCAATCAGGCAGGCAGGTGAGTGGTTAGGGGTGATCAGACAGGTAGGCAGGCGAGTGGTTAGGGGCAATCAGGCAGGCAGGTGAGTGGGTAGGGGCAATGAGGTAGGCAGGCAGATTGCAAGAGGGTGCAGGCCGGGCTGAGGGCCACATACTCCCCTCCCCCCCACCCCCGCATGAATTTCATGCACTGGGCCTCTATAATAAATACAGCCTCTGTCTCCTCTACCAGAATGTGAGCTCATTGAGAAAAAGGGACTTTTGATTATTTTGTTTTACTGGCATACAGTGGGTGCTCAATAGTTACTGGTTGAATACATGAGTGAATGAGTTATATAGTATGTAAATTAAATGGGAAATTCTGTTAAGTTGCATTAATTAATACAAATAAAACAACAGCTTATTTTGAATTTACAGTCAATGGTGAAACTGAAGTTTATATTTACAACTTAAGTTCTGTCAAGTTTAGAATATAGAAATCATCTTCTGGCTTCTTTGCATTTCTCTGAAATGTTACCAGCATGTATATTTGCTTGTCACAGAAATTTTGTATGTGGTGATTTGCCACGACTGGTATTAGTGATCCCTCATCATCATCTATATATATGTGATCCCTCATCATCATCTGTATATCCCTTGGGAGTTCGACCAACCAGGAGTTCGATTGCTCACTATGACGTGCGCTGACCACCAGGGGGTGGCGCTGAATGAAGGTGGCAGCTGGAGAAGGGAGGCCCCAGCCCGCATCTGGCAGCTGCTAGAGATCCTACCCATGCACGAATTTTGTGCACTGGGCCTCTAGTCTACCATATAAGTCCAGGCCTTACCGTGCCATTTTCAGTTTAAACACAAGAACAACAAAACCCAGGGTTTTCTGGATTTTGGTTGGGCAAAATATAGTTTAACACTATTATGAGTAAAAGATTAAACAAGTAGTCCAAAACTAGCTGTGTCAATTATCAGATATGCTTTTTAATATAAGTTGTCGTGAAGTCTTAAGAGTGTAGTCATATTCCCATTTAGGGAATGCTAAAAAGGACAAGAATATGCACAACTAAATAACAATGGTTCAGTAAAGCATTAAGCAAGCACTTTCATGTAGCGTCTGTGTAGTTTTAAAAAGTCCCGCTTCTACCCTAACTGGTTTGGCTCAGTGAATAGAGCATCGGCCTGTGGGCTGAAGGGTCCCAGATTCTGGTCATGGGTATGTCATAGCGAGCAGGCTAGATCCTTGGCTGGCAGGGTTCCCGTGTGGGAGGCAACCAGTCTCTCGCCCACCTCTTCTCCCTCCCTTCCACTTTCTCCCTAAAATCAATGGAAAAAATATCCCTGGGTGAGGATTAACACAAAAATAAATAAAAATAAAAAAACCTCTTCCCTTGTCCTTTGATTTTAATTGTCTCCTAAATGCATATGTCATCAAGCCCTATTCTCTCCTCACCCCAAGAATTGCTTGCCTACAGAATATTCTGAAACTTAATTTCTTCAATATTGTAGAACTCTACTGCAAAGGCCTACAAATGGCTCCAGCAATTTATGACCGTGTATTAGAGGTTTATTATGTTCAATCTTCATTACACTTTGGTTTTCTATCTTAGTGATTCAGCCACAACCGTCCTGTGATAGATGCATGTTGTGGATGACAACACATACACTTTTTTCAATAATGTAATGTAATTTACAAAAGATAGTGATGGTCTTCTGATCACTAATGGATCATGACACAATAATAATAATATTGACATAATGCTTTACAACTTACAGAATATTCATTCCCAGTATTGCATTAGATTCTCATAACAGCCCAGTGAAATAGTTATTAGCTCTAATTCTGGTGCTTGAACGGAGCCTCAAAATGGTTTAGTAATCATTTGGATTCTTGCTTTCTGTTATACCATACTGAGAAAGAAGAAATGGTAACATTCTTAAGAAAATGCCTTATTTAGATTGCTTATTTGTGATGCAGCTTTCTCTGAAAGTTTTGTTTCTGACATACTGGAGGTGGGGAATTGCTCTTCCTTCCTGCCCTCCCCACCCCCTTCAGAGTTTCTTTTCCTTTAGCACAGTAAATTTTTACTGAATCATTACAATTTACTCTCTTCCACAGTTAACAAGTTAATGGGTAGTTTATAAATGTGCAATAGTTTTCATAATGTACACTAAAGCAAGATGTTCTTATTAAATTGAGTAAACTGACTAGTTACTGATGATAGTTTGATTTTTTTAAATGTATCTTTTTGTGTGTAGAGTTGAGAGTTTTTTCATGGGATATTACTATTAATATTACTATTAGATTTAAAGCATTTAGTTATCTTTTTTAGAGGAAATATTCCAAGTCTTTGTTTTATCATTCTAGGCCTCAAAAGAGTTCACAGCATTTCAAAAATTTGATTATATGTTAATGCTAGGTCTCTTGGGTAGAAAAAACTTTACAAAATTGTTTTTTTTCTTGAAGAGTATATTTATTTTTCAGTTTCATTTTTTTACTGAAGGATTAAAGTTTTTCATCAGTAATAAAAATTTTAGTCTCTTCCTTGTGAATATTTTTGTTTTATGTCTAATCTTAATGTCTAAAAAAATAGTAACAATTGTAATAAAAGCTTCTAAATTTTACATTTTAATGAATTATAAATGTTCTATATGTAAACTGTCACAGCATGAAATCAATTTTCTGCCTTGATTCAATCCAAATCTGAGATCTCTATCACATTAATATTATAATTAGAAACATTAATAGAGACCGGCAACTTAAAAAGCATATTTTGCTTCTTGACAATTTAGCATATTTCTCTGAGTTCACAGGACTTCAAGAACCTTCAGTCCACTAATAAATTTATTAACTCAAACTTAAAAGAAGAGAAAAGTCTCTCTTTCTTTCTCTCTCCCCATGGCCAGCCTGCTAAAATAGATTATTCATGCTTATTTGATTCAGGTAGGCTTTTGCAAGCTTCCCTACTAGGCCTGGGAATGTGGTACATTGAGGCCTTTTCAGAGGCTTCTGACATAGACCAAGCTTTTATTGCATGGTGTTTTATTATTACCAAATCCTAGTCTCCACCCAGTTTGTAGGCACTCTGCTTATTCTTTTGAATCTGGAAAGGTTATCACCTACCTTAATCCATGCAGCAGTGTGGATTAAGGACACCAGTGTGCCCCAGGATTCTCAAAGAGGATCCTGGAAACTTCTTGTTTCTTCTTTTTTGCTGTCTTTACTAAATTCTATTGGGCCTTAGAGGGATTTGCATCTGAAATGGGCAACCTGGTGTTTTTATCAATGAAGACATCAGATCAAAGTTCAGTTAGTCAAGGCCTTTCTAAAACATTAAGGGGGCTTGGAATTACACAATAAAAAGATGAGCTCTAGCAGAGATTGCAGTAAAAACATTCTGAACTATAATCCGGATAAAGAATAGATTATAGGCCAAAGAACAGACCTTGTTTAAATTGCTTTAGACTAATAACTTTACATTTTAAAACTTTAAACCCTGTTTTTAAGAAACAAATTTTAACGTCATAATTTATTAGTCAGTACTTTCATGGTAGATACTTGCATGGTAAATCTTTTGGGGATCATACTTCAGTATATTATATTGAAAAATTGGATAAGGACAATTAATAGGTCTCCTTCATTAACGAAAATAAATAGTACCTTATGGAGGGAAGAACAGTCATTTTATTTAGAAAGTAAACACTAAACCCACAGGCTCTGAATCGAGAATAATGTTTCTATTAGGCTTAAAAACATTCTGTTCTGTTACTGTATAATTTAATGTTTGTAAGTATTTAGTTAAGGGTATAAATTCTTAAAGTCTTAAAAATGCAAATACCGAGTGTCAAGCAAATATCTATTTCTAATCTAAATTACAAAGTTATTAATTCCTTAGTTAAATAATTTAAGAATGTATTGTGTGTTAGCTCTTCAACTACCTAGTTTATTAAATGTTTTGAAACTTGTCTGTTTTGTAGCATTCAGGACAGTTGAAACTATGTAAATTTAGATCAGAGATTTCATTAGAAACTATTGCCATATGAAACTGTTAGTAGTTCAACTTTGGATAGAGGTGTATATATTTCTAATGTGCTGAGTGAAAGAAATCAGCCCAAAGTTCATTCAAAGCAATATAAGAATAATGTCATAATACTAGGATTTTATTCTCCTATGTAAATAAATTCAGCATCAGTAGAGTTTCTTAAGAAAAAAAATAATTTGTTGGAGAAATTGTTAGTATAGGGCACAAAAGAGGAATTGTCCATTAACTAATGATTATGGCAGATTTCTGATTTACTTTAGCTTATATATACTTTCTGAGCTTTTTTCCCATCTGGAGCACCCTAGTACATTTTATACTATATGTTTAACATTAAACTTGTAAGAAAAGTTGAATATGTATACACATTGTCTTGTGAGAATTTAGTTTTAAAATGATGCTCAATTTAATGTACATCAATAGCTTTTGGACCCCTCACCATGAATTAATTTGGCTTAAGTTTTCATCAATTCTTAGCTACTACATATTTGTCATTAAAACCTAGAATTTAAACAAAAATGATTGAGACTTACGTATATTAGATTTTTGAATTTAGGAAGGTATAATGAAGAGTAAAAAAGCTAAGGAGGTTTTAAATTTGTATCAATCTTAGGGAACCTCCAGGAGTAAAGAAACGTGGGCAATGAAAAGGTTGCTTTCTAACTATATAGTTTAAAATAATAAAGATTGTTGTATTTGTTTCTTTGAAATTTAATGCCTATGTATATCAGCTTTTTCTTGTTAACATTACAATGCATAACTATATCAGCATTTTGCTGAGAGTAGGACAAAATAAATAGTAATTTTAAAACTTTTTTTTATCAATAAATACAAATTTTCTTAATAGGCTGGACCAGTATCATCTTCAAAATTTGGTCACTATTATGATGTATCAAAAAAAATACCACAAGAACTAATAGAGGCTTCAAAATGGCATGGATTTTTTCTTCCAGAAAAAATATCTTCAACTCTTAATGAAGAACCCTGGTAAGTTAATGACCCAATTTTTATTTCAAAGGTTAATAGAATGCATATTTGCCATATTCTTTGAAAGAATGCATGTCAAAAATACATATCCTAATAATAAACATTAGTTTCTATATAATATGTAACCTTAATTGTGCATATGTTTCATATTATTTGATATAGTTTTCTTCTTTTTCCAGTCTTGTAACTATTGGACATGCTGTTACTCTTAATTGCAACTTAAAAAGTCTGGGCACCAAATTTATAATACCTGCTGTTTTTATTTTCAAGAAAATGTGAAATAGTTCTAAATCAGGCTATTTCAGTGTTAAATGCAAACAGTGCTCTTTCAGAAAGTAAATAAGTACCTGTTTTCTAATATTTTATTTAGTACGGTTTTCTATTTCTAGTAATGCTGTAAATAAAACAGTCTGTATTTTAGATGACTTAAAGAACTTAGGATTTGAGTTTTACAGTGAAGAGTTGTAGATATTAAACCAATACCTGTTTATGTTATAATGCTACTAACTTTAAGGCAAAACCCTGAGAATTACAATACTTGACATTGAATGATTTATAAAGGATAAGAATATTTAATTTTATCCCTATTGCAATTGGATCAAGGAAGAGTAATCCATGGAATCTGTTGCTGTACTGTTAAACCATTATTTTCAAAGTGAGATGAGTTATTAAATGGAGATTTAATAGACAGGAAGTTGTGAACTGAAATGACTTAAAAATTATAGTCTCCTTTCCAGAAATATTATATAAGAATTTAGTGAAGATTATCATATTTATTTTTATTAAATCTGTTTCAAAAAGAAATTCTTCACTTCATTACGGTGTTCCCTATCTAATCTATGATCACAGACTTACCCAAAGTGGTGCTTCGATGTCACCTTAAGGTTAATAGCTACTGTTAATGAATGACTGCTCTGTGTCAATCACTGTAGTGTGTGCTGTACCTTTGTTATCTAACCTGTGAAAGTAAATATGCCCATTTCCAAAACAAGATACCAAATTCACAGAAAAGACTTATCTGAGGCTCAACTGTGAAGTGCTAGAGCCAGGATTAACCTAAGTCAAAAGATCTCTTTTCCTTTTTGCTTTACTGCTTCAAAAGACTTCCGTGTCTCCTTCACCTTTACCTCTGTGTTACGAAGGAAAGAGTGCTAACAGAGAACTTTTTAAAAATCTGGGTCTTGTTCTACTGTTAACCTTGGGCAAATTCATTAGACTCAATGAAAATAAATATCTTTCTATGAAAAATTGAGGTGGGGGGAATACCACTTGTCCTACCTGCATCACTAATTTTTTTATTAAGTTTGAATGATTATATTGATTTTTACTAGTGCCTAATTTTTGCCATTCACTGAACCATGTAAAAATATATACATGCTTAGGAAATAGGTCAAAATAACTTTTCCATGATTTCATAAATAGAAAATGGTTGAATCCGGACTCAAAATCAGTTCTTTCTGACTCAGAATTCTTTGTTAGCAATAATGCTATACTTCCTCCATTTACAGAGTGCTTAGGGAAATAAAAAGTATAAAATGTACACTAAGTATGATGTAAGTACATAAAAAATAATATGGTGATACTTTGTAATTTAAAAATATATGTATGATATTGCTTATTTTAAGCTAGAAAAGACGGGTTTTATTCATTCAACAACTAAAGAGGAGGAATTTACATTTGTCAAAAACCTGCTTCGTGGCCGAAACCGGTTTGGCTCAGTGGATAGAGCGTCGGTCTGCAGACTCAAGGGTCCCAGGTTCGATTCCGGTCAAGGGCATGTACCTTGGTTGCGGGCACATCCCCAGTAGGGAGTGTGCAAGAGGCAGCTGATTGATGTTTCTCTCTCATCGATGTTTCTGACTCTCTATCCCTCTCTCTTCCTCTCTGTAAAAAATCAATAAAATATATACTTAAAAAAAAAAAAAAACCTGCTTCGTGTCAGGCACTGTACCAGGCATTTGATCATAGGCTATCTAATTCTCTCAACAACCCTCAGATAAATCCCAATTTCATAGGAAACTTGAGGTTAGAGACACTAAGTAGCTTTCCCACAACTCTGTAAATGACCGAGCTGGCACCCAAATCCAGGTCTCCCAAACCTCTGCTCTTTTCTGCACAGATTGCATCTGTTTACTGGGTGCCTGAAAAACAACACCTAGGTTGGCTGTGAGAGTACAGTTGGCTATGAGAGTACAGTAGTCTTTAAAATATAATTTTCAGACTGTTTTTGAGAACTAGCAGTTTTGCGTACAGAATTGGAAAATTTATAGATTTTAATTATCAAGGCAGTATTTCATTTCATAGTAGTTAACTGATAATTCATTTATTTCATATTAAACCTAAATGCTTAATTAAATATAATTAAACTTGAAACATGTAATTAAATTAATTTTGAAAATGGGTACTTTACCATGTGAGATTCATTTTAATTTATGAAAAGCATGTGCTCATTTCACTAAAATGAACTTTACTGGTTCATTTATAAAACAATAAAGCTTAGCATTACAGTTGTCTATACTTTTCCTATAATTATAACTAGAGGATATAGTTGTATCCTACTGTCATGAATGAAGATATGACATATAATTTCATAATATCTAAAAGGACTGTTGAAACATGTAGAGTCATTTTTTTACAGTAAGAAAAGCTAAAGGTCATTTAAAATTTCCATTAACTAATTTAAAGTTATTGGTAGATTTTTTCTGTAGAAAATGTTCATACATACAATTTAAACTTTCACATTAAAGCCTGAGTATAAAAGCCAGAGATGTATCACAATATTATCCAGGTGATTTTTGTTTTTCTATTTTATTGTCATAAGTCAGATATTCTGAATCACAAAACAATGATAGGAAAATGAATTTTGAGAATAATTTTATAGTCTAAGTTTTTTTTAAATCTGCTATTGTTTTGAATTAAGCTTTACTAACAGGTATACCCAAACACACTCTGTTCCTTATAAGAAAGATTGCCCGTTGTTCAGCACATGGATGCTCTCTCAACTTTCTTATTTATTAACTAGAGGCCTGGTGCATGAAATTCGTGCACGCGGGGCAAGGTGCGTGTCCGTCAGCCCAGCCTGCACCCTCTCCAATCTGGGACCCCTTGAGGGATGTCCAACTGCCCGTTTAGGCCCACTGGGATCGGGCCTAAATGGGCAGTTGGACATCCCTCTCACAATCCAGGACTGCTGGCTCCCAACCGCTCGCCTGCCTGCCTTCCTGATTGCCCCTAACCGCTTCTGCCTGCCAGCCTGATCACCCCATAACCACTCCCCTGCCAGCCTTATCGACGCCTAACTGCTCCCTTGCTGGCCCGATTGCCCCTAACTGCCCTACCCTGCTGGCCTGGTCACCCCTAACTGCCCTCCCCTGCAGTCCATCTTGTGGTGGCCATCTTTTGTACACATGGGGGCAACCATCTTTGACCACATGGGGGTGGCCATCTTGTGTGTTGGAGTGATGGTCAATTTGCATATCACTCTTTTATTAGATAGGATAAAACTAGCAACATACTCTTAACCTACTGTTTCGGACTGAATGTTTGTGAGCCCCAAATTCATATGTGGAAGGCCTAATCCTCAGTGTAGATAATTATGACTATACGGGGTCATGAGGGTGGACCCCAGGTCTGATAGGATTGGTGTCCTTAAGAAAGAGCCAAAGACACTGAGCTCCCACGCTCTTCTTGGGTGCACATCCAGAAAAAGCCATGTGACCACACAGTGAGAAGGTGGCCATCGGCAACCGAAGGGGAAAGCTCTCATCAGACACCAATCCTGCTGGCACCTTGATCTTGGACTTCTAGTCTCCAGAACTGCATCAGAATGAATTCCTATTATGTTAGTCACCCACTCTGTAGTATTTTGTTATGGAAGCCCAAGCTGACTAATACACCTTCTATATTGTAAACTGTCACTTTTTTTATTATAGATATGTCAGGTCTTGAATATTGAATTCATATACTATTGGTAGTAAATAAAATAAATTTGTTCTGATATGTTTCTTTGAAATTCAAAATTTTATTTTGATATATATGTCTTAATAATAACTAATACTTTTTTGTATTAGCTAAAAGTTTTGTATTTGATTAAGTTGGATTAACTGAATTTTGAGACTACCAGTTATCTTTATAGGAGAATATCAGTGGAAAGAGGCTAGGTATAATACTTAAGATTTTAGAAGTCATTCCACTTTTCCTCTCCTGCCAAGTCTCCTTACCAGCTTAAATAGAACCTTGATGTAAGCCTTTTGTAATATTTTCCTAGGGAAATTGTAATTATGCTCCCCCTACTATCCTGCTTAACTTCTGTTCTTACTTCTGTCCGAACACATCACATTGCACTGTAATTATTTGTCTTGTCTACATCTTCATCTTCCCCCTCAAGCCCTGGAAATCCTTGAGGAAACAGTATGCTTTCTTTATCTATTTATTCCCTAAATCTGGGACACAGGTGTTGAGTTGATAGTTGGTAAATTAGTGGACCAATGCACAAAGTATGGTAATAACTCAGATTAACTATAGCTTTGCTTTTAATATAAAGATTTAGTGGAATAAAACCAATAACTAAAATATAGCCATGTAAGAGTATATTTTATTTCAACAATACAGATATCTTAGCTCAAGAATCAGAACCCACTGTGTTTACAAGTTACAAGTAGAAAGTCATGAGAAAGGAATTTTGAAAGGGAGTTTCTAGCTAAGACTAGAAGTTCAGAATAAAAGTTATGAAGTTATAGTAGTTTAATAAACTGCTTTATTAAAAAGATATGGTGGATGACATATTAATACTAACATCTGAACTGTGGGAAAGGCAAGATATAAGTGTGAAGAGGGATTTTACCTACCTGCTTATCTGCTGATGGTATAATTAAAGTAAGAAGATAATATCTGAAAATTTATAGAGAGAACTAATATCCTGAGCATCATGCTTTTTTATTTTTTAAAAATAAAGTTTGCCCTGGCCTGTGTGGCTTTGTTGGTTGGGCGTCATCCCATATACCAAAAGGTCGCTGGTTCAATTCTCTGCCATGGTACATGCCCGGATTGCAGGCTCAGTCCCAAGTAGGGGGCATGGAGGAGGCACAAATGATGTTTCTCTCTTCCTCTCCCTTCTGACAAAACTTCCTCATCTTATAAAATATGACAGGATCAAAGTTCTGAGATTTAATCTGCCTCCACCTCATCCCAGGAGTACAGGAATGAAGGAAATCCTCAGGCACATAGAGTGTAGATGCATCAAAATCAGAATAATGGGGCGCCTCCTGTGCACTTCTCTTTTCCTCCTCAAACCATTCTTAACGTTTGGTGATACCAGACAGTGGGGCGACTGCTGTCATCACTAATGTGGGCTTGGGATCCAGAATTTTGAGGGGTAGAGAAAGCCTTCAAAGTACTCCTGGTTTCAGAAGCGAATGCTTCTTTGGTGATTGGGGCATTTTCTCCCTTGAACTTTCCCTTTTGAGAGAGCCATTTCCTATTACCATTCTCTTCCATTTTGCAGCAGCTTTGACAGAGCTGAGCAGGCCTTCACTCTCACTATCCCCTACTCCACTGTTTATTTCATCACTGATAACTTCCTCCTTGGCATCTGAGGAAGGCTTGAATTCCACATCAGAGCCACCAGTGTCACTCTCAGAGTCTTACATACTCCACCTAGGTCAGTGGTCGGCAAACCGCTGCTCGCGAGCCACATGCGGCTCTTTGGCCCCTTGAGTGTGGCTCTTCTACAAAATACCACGTGCGGGTGCGCATGTACAGTGTGATTGAAACTTCGTGGCCCATGCGTAGAAGTCGGTTTTTGGCCTGGGTGAGTCTATTTTGAAAAAGTGGTTCTAACGCATGTGGCTCGCGAGCCGTGGTTTGCCAACCACTGACCTAGGTCCTTGCACCTTAGGCCACACTTCCTCTCAATTTCATGATCTTCTTCATTCTTATCTGATGGGCAAATTGCACCTTCCTGTATATGGCTTTAATAGCCTTCTGCTAGCCCAGCCCTTTGTAGGGCTGTCATGAAAAATCTGTACATGGCCCAGCTGGCATGGCTCAGTGGTTGAGTGTCGACCTATGAACCAGGAGGTCACAGTTCAATTCCCAGTCAGGGCACATGCCCAGGGTTGCAGGCTCGATCCCCAATGTAGGGTGTGCAAGAGGCAGCCAATCAATGATTCTCTCTCATCATTGATATTTCTCACTCCCTCTCCCTTCTTCTCTGAAATCAATAAAAATATATTTAAAAATAAGTAAATAAAATATAAAAACACTTTTAAAAAATCTGTACATGAACTTGGGTGGACTTCCCTTTCTCATGGCTGAATGTTTCATCAAAAGGGTGGTTGTAAACCAAGCAAGACCACCAGGGTAACCCTCCATCTTGGTCCAAATCAAATCACATAGTGATAAGTCATGGGGCTGGAGTGGACCATGGTGCTGCCTATCTCCAACAGCCTTCCATTGAGGTTCCTTGCCTAAGACAGCCATGGCAGAGCTGACCAAGGGCCCAGCCTCACTGCAGGCCGCATTCCTCAAAGGGAAGTGGAGGCCCCATGTTAGCAGTGCCACCTTCCCCCAGGACTTGAACAGGCCTTGTTATCCTGAACCTCATTTTGACCAATAAAGAGAAATTACCTGCTTCCGTGTTTGCCTTTCTGTCTTTTAAGGGTCTTCAGGTACACAGAATTTAGTTGATCATTCTAGCATACTGGCATGCTATCTTCATTGGTATGCTTGGTTTTTATTTTATTTCCCATCTCATTCTCACATTCCTAATCCCAGTCATCTTCACCATAGGCATACTCTACGTATATCCTTTCAAATTTCTGTTCTTCAATAAAGTAATCTCTAACCCTTAGCTTCTCTCTTTCTTTCTCCCTCCCTCTACCTCTCTTTCTCCCTCTCCCCATCTAATCTATCAGCAAACCTATCAGCTATATCTTCAATATATCCAGAGCCTGATCACTTCTGATCACTTCTTACAAATGTCACCTCCTACCATGCTAACCTGTCACCCACATTTCTTGTCAGAACTCTTGGAGCCCAGCCTGTGTAGGTCAGTGGTTGAGCATCAATCTATGAACCTGGAGGTCACGATTTGATTCTGGTCAGGGCACGTGCTGGAGTTGTGGGTTCGATCCCAAGTGGGGGGTGTGCAGGAGGCAGCCGATCAATGATTATCTCTCATCATTGATGTTTCTCTCTCTTCCACTCTCCCTTCCTCTCTGAAATCAATAAAAAAATATTTTTTAAAAAAAGAACTCTTGGAATAGCTTCCTCTAATTAGTTGTGTTTCTTGCTCCTTGGTGGCTCCTGTCACACAGGTTATTGAGCATAACCATTCTCAGTGGTTCCCTGTCACACATCAGATTGTTTAGCCTACACATGCAGTTAAGCATAAGAAAGAAAAATAATAAATGATAACCTTCAGGGTAATAGTAATGGAATTTTTACCTTGAAAATTACTTGTGAATAGACTTCACAGTCTTTATAGTCACATGCAAAGTATATGCTAATGTAACTATAGTTATTTTACACAGTTAAGACATTTGATATTGTGCCTATTGCCTTATAAGTATATCTCACTATTTGTCATAGGTGAATACCTGAGATATATGTGTAAATAGATTTTTGTTAATACAAATCGTTTTTTTCTCAGTGATTTGGACAATAATTTCAAAAATGCTTCATCTTCACTTTAAGTTAATCTTAATTGGTAGGGATAATGGTTTTTTTTTTTTAAGTGTTTCTATCAAGCAGTTAAATCATTATTTAGATGCACCAGAAGTTCTAATTTTTTAAAGCACAGCAATAAGTCATTTTAATGAGAAAAATTATTCCTAAAAAAGAAAAATGTCATTCTTGAACCATATAATTTTAAGTCAAAATGGACAACAGAGATTATCTAATGCAACTCCTTAAGTTAACAGATGAGAAAAATTTTGAAGCCCAGACTGAAAAACTAAAAACTTTGCCACATATAACAGATTTAGCTAGAGTTGTTGCTAGAGATCGTACTAGAACCCATTGGGCTATTCTGGTATTTAGTTTTGAATACATTTGTAAATCTACACTTTTTAATATTACCAAGTTAATATGAGTGAATGTCTATACAACTAAGAGGAATATCTTCCTAAATCTATACACCTTATTATTTTATTTGATTACGTTTAATGGAGCCATGTTCAAACCTCATCTCAGCCACATGTTTATTTGAGCCCACAGACTTTTCATTGAATCTGGATCTCACTCTGAGGCTTTATCTTAGTTTAGCCAAAGTGCAAATAGCTTCAAGTTTTAGAAAACTTGAGTCTTAAGTGTCACGTAATTGTTGTACAGCCTTGGGCAAATCACTTAGCTTCTAATGGGTCTTATTTTCTCAACCATAAAATGGAGCTAATGACTGTACTAACTTCTCAAGGTTATTGTAGTGATCAGGTGTTGTGACAGTGATGCAAAACATTTTGGGTATTTATTATGTACCAGACATTTTGTCAGCTGATAACATTAAAATTAAATCCAAGTGGTCTTGTTAGAAACAAACTGAGCTTGTTAAGCTGAATAAACATTTCACTCAGTTAATTTTATATACACATAATTTTATCTTTGTATATATTTCTCATACTTGCAGTAGATTCACCCTGCTAGCCAATAATATTTGTTCCCCTGGCTAGACTGACAAGCAAGTACCTTCCCTACATCATTCCAACTTCACTGCACATGTGCCCATTTTCCCCTTCATTGGGCCACTTCCCCCCAGTGATTTGCAAGGAATGGACCCGTGGTTTCCTGGGAACTGTAAAGGTGCAGCTTCCTGGTGAAGCTGCCCAGATGACCATGCTTTTAATGTCTGGCCTTCCCTTTGCTTTCTTCCTATTATTAATATTAATAACTAACTAGTTACGAGGATAACAGTGGTACATTTATTCTTTGATCACATTAAGACTTGTAAGCATTCCTTTCTTCATTGTTTGAGAAACAAATGTAATCCACCCCCACTTGGGATCAAACCCACAACTCCAGCACGTGCCCTGACCAGAATCGAATCGTGACCTCCAGGTTCATAGGTTGATGCTCAACCACTGAGCTGCACAGGCTGGGCTCCAAGAGTTCTGACAAGAAATGTGGGTGACAGGTTAGCATGGTAGGAGGTGACATTTGTAAGAAGTGATCAGAAGTGATCAGGCTCTGGATATATTGAAGATATAGCTGATAGGTTTGCTGATAGATTAGATGGGGAGAGGGAGAAAGAGAGGTAGAGGGAGGGAGAAAGAAAGAGAGATATCTACTTGATTTCTTTTCTAGATATACTACAGCTGATTCATTTTCTTATAGCAGATATTATCTTAACTAGAGGCCCTGTGCATGAAAATTCATGCACTGGAGGGGGGTCCCTCAGTCCGGCCTGCCCCCTCTCATAGTCCGGGAGCCCTCAGGGGCGGGAGGCGACACCCCATCACACCTCTGCTGCTGCCACTGCTGGCAGCGCAAGCCTCAGCCGGCCCTGGTTACCTGAGCCTCAGGCGGCCCTGGGCGGCTGGGCAGCCGCCATTCGAGGCTTGCCTGTGCCTCGGGCCGGCCCTGGGTGGCTGGGAGGCTGAGGGGACTGGGGGACTCCGGAGGCAGGCACATGGAGCCTTGCCACACACCTGCTGCCCCAGCGGGGCTGAGGGGACTGGGTGCCGCCATCTTGTGGCTGTGGGCACTGCCATCTTTGAGGGCATGTCAGTGAATTAGCATATTCCCTCCTTATTGGCTGTGGGCACTGCCATCTTTGAGGGCGTGTCAGTCAATTAGCATATTCCCTCCTTATTGGCTGTAGGCACCGCCATCTTTGTGGGCATGGCAATTAGCATATTCCCTCCTTATTGGTTGTGGGTGCCACCATCTTTGAGTGCAGGGCAGTCAATTAGCATATTCCCTCCTGATTGGCTGTGAGTGCCACCATCTTTGCAACAGTGTGAGGGTCAATTAGCATATTCCCTCTTTATTAGATAGGATGACAAAATTACTTTTTACAAGAAAACCAATGCTATTTGTTGATATAAATTAAAGATCTCTGATACAGAATGTCCCTTAAGACTTCTTGTTGATATTGATAGGCACACAATTTTTTTCTATCTACTTTTTAACCTTTTGCACTCGGATGTCGAGTGTGACTCGACACGGTTAGCATTAGAATAAAGGAATCGAGAAAAAAGCAAGCGAGTGCAAAGGGTTAAAACTGTTAAACTTGGTCAGCAATATGTAAATTTACATTTGTATCATTGTGTTCCTTTTTCCATGTTTGTATATTAATATAAAGAAATAAATTCCTGTCAGACAACATGGCATGGTAATATCAGCAGACACATGAATAATGTACATGTAATTTTTTAACTAAAAACAATTTAAATGCTTGATATGTAAAAGTAAAAATTAAATTTCTAATAATTTTCATATTCTTTGTACTATTATAGTTGTAAAGATATTGTGATATCTTAAGATAGACCATTCACCATAAAACTTGTTGAAAATTATGAACCATATAAAGTAGCATACATAATTTGAAATGTAGTGCCTTTGGAGCGTATCATAGATACTTTGATAGCCTAATCTTTGTTAAGGGTTTGGAAACATAAGGAAGCCAGATTTATATTTATATCTGGGGTTCTTTCTTGCTAGTTCCTTCTTTATAAGTTACTAGACTGTTGAACAACCACAACAAAAAGGCAACATTCTCAAAATTAACGGGGTTTAATAAAAAATAAATTTAGATGACAATAGAAGATAATTATTTTCAGCCAAAAAATATATTATCACAAATATTTCTGACAAAGAAATGTATCTCATAGAGATTAACAATACTTAGTGTTTTAATGTCAATCCCATATAAACTGGTTCGGTTTTAAATGCTATAATTTTATGTTTGCAAGAATGAATATCCTCAATTAGTATACCTAAATGTATTGATTATCCCAATTTTATTTTGTTACCAGTATTTATTTTCCTAGAAGTTTAATAAGCTTGGAGAAATTTGTTTTACTTATCAAGTTCTAAGCATTGTTGATGAGATTATTTATATATCTGTGTTAAATGAAGGAAGAGGTTGTGATGTATTGACTTTATGTCCATTTTTGTTCTTATATCAAAAGAAACCCCTTTACTTTTGAAGAGATTCTTAGATCTACTAATAGCTATCTTAACAGACTGTAAGAATGTAAAATAAATAACATATCATGTTGTCTGGATAAATGATGGCAACTAAAAAAAACTAAGAAGTAATTTATGTATGTGGTATTGATAATGTACCTTCAGGTAGCAAATTTACTACCAAGTACTTAAGCAGATTTTATTAATGAACAATTTTGGGCCGAGTGTAAATGCTTTAAAAAGTTTGCACATATATTAAATAATAATTTTCTTCGGTAGATTCATAATTGGTAGATTAGGATGCACTGGGTATATTCTTGATCCATACTCCTTTAACCCATAGTGACATTCATCAAATGGTTGGCTGGAATTCATTTCATAATCTGGGACCTTGGAGCAGATTTTACCCCCTGTGCAAAGCTAATTGACCCAGATAAGAATTAAATCTGCTGTGTTCAGAAAGTAGAGCTAGCCAGGACAAATATATGTTAAGATATGAAATAATCACATCATTGCCCTATGGAATACCATTTTTATAGACACATTTTCTCACTCATGGAAGTAGAAAAATGTGTTCATGTAATTTGTATTTTCACTGCAAATGGAGAAATAACTGTATGAGAAATAATTATACCACTACATCCTTCAGTTGGAGACATAGTTGTTTTGCAAAGAATAGGGTTATTTTCTCTTGGTTTTCTTTTTTGTTTTTGTTAGGTAGGTACTTTGGGGTAGATGTGAATGTTCAATACAATGTTTACAGAGATGTGCATATATTTTTGCTGAACCACTGGCCATTGATTTGGCACACTATGCATTCAGCTATATTTACTAACTTATATTCTTTAATGTTGCATGTTGCTTCAAATTATATTTCATCCGTTTTTTAGGGCATTTCCTCTGCCTTTGTGATCGCTTCATTTAGGATCACAGTAAAGCAGATACTTTTGTATTTTTAAGGTCACCCCCAGCTTCTACAACATTAGGCACTTTTATGTTTAGGAACTAGCTGTGCTCCAGGACTCATTATCATGACATTTAATGTTCACCCATAGCACACAGGTTGTCCATTATGAAGAATCTTAAATTCAGTTAATGTTAAATCAGATTTTCTTCGTTCTTATTAAATTTTCTTTGAAATGTTTTATAGCATTTGTAAAGTATTTTAAAAATAGTGACATTAGGGCTAATATTCATGTGGGAAATAATTTTGTTTAGGTCATCTTATATTTATACATTTATTTTATTGTCTTTTTTACAAATGAAATGGAGTTTATATTTACTTGTCTTAATTTAGGTTTTGAATTAATATTATTTTAGCAGTTTGTTCTAAGAAAATTAAAACTTTGATGGAAGATAAGCTTAGGTGATCAGCATATTGATTCAGGAATACTTGCATAGCAGTTCATTAACTATGTGTTAATTATCTATGATTACTCCTGAAAAGCTATAGTGGCTTCATCTTTTAGGTTGCTTCATTAAATCATTAATTTTCTTCGAGGTAACTAAGCCTGACATAATTAAGTCATCTCAGTCTCCACAGATTTTTATCTTCCCAGGATGTCAAGAACACTGAGCTAGTTAATATAAGGCATTGCATCTTGTTCCTTGGATGTATTGACTTTATTTCTTATAATATTTATTACTGTTTTGGCTCATTTTAAAATTATATTTAAAAAATCTCATGAATGTATATATTTTCATTATGTACTTACTGTTTTAGCTTACATTTGTATTTCCTGTGTAATAAAACCCATTTGTGTATTTAAACCACTTCTTACCAACAGTTCTTTGACCCCTGGCTACATGAAGCTGCTTCAGTTTATTCAGAAAATCATTTATGAGGAAGGATTTGATGGATCCAATCCCCAGGTATGAGTACCTTCAAACCCTTTTATAATCATGGATATAATGTTGTTTTCAAGCTCTCTAGCGCTACACCCAGAATAATCGACAATGAACAAGCTGTTTCCAAGCACAGAAGATGTAAATAAGCAGAGCACAGCAGCCTTAGTTTGACTAGTGATGTGTATTCAGAGTCTTAGTTGTGTTCTCAGTGAATGCACATAAGATGTACACATTCAGTGTCAACATGAATTATTGTAAAATATGTCTTTATAACACCTGGAATTAATAGGTAGCCACATTTTTGAAAATTATTCTTAAATCTACAAGTCTTGTACTTTCCCATCTAAATTTTTATATTTCTGTCCATCAGGTCTTAATTTCGAATGACCTTATCAGTAAGAGTTCATTATTTTACAATTTTATGTTTATTACAGAATGCTTCGGGTTGTCTCAGTGAATAAAAAGGCATTTTTACTTGCTGTATTAAAATATTTTATAACTATTTTTCTGTAGCTCTCTTTTTTTAAAAATTTCTCTGAATTACCACTATTAAAGATGTTCCAGTTAGTTTAACTTAAACAAAATAAGGGAAATTTTATTTCTACATATCGTGCTGCTCTGAATTCTTCCTCAGTGATTTTAATTGCTATAGCTGCTAAAAGATTTGCATTTCATTTATATTATTTTAGCAGAATTATTTCCCAAGAGCCATTATTTTTATTAAAGAAGACAAAGAAGCCAAGAGTCTTACTTGTGGCATTATCAACTACACTTGCTCTTAATTCATGGATTTAAAAAATATTATTATTGACCTAACTACTATATTTAACACTGTCCAAGGCAAAAGAAATAATTTTTTAAATTTGTCTTAATAATCAATTTAATAGCAGGTTGAAAATAGTATGTGTGTGTGTGTGGTGAAGCACATTTATTTATAGATAGCTTTCCATGTATGTTACAATTTTTGTGGTGGTCCTTGGTATTTACTACAATTTTGTTATGCTCATTATTGCTCCATTTTTGGTCCTAGTTAAGATTTATGGGCACCATGTCTTCTCTTTGGTGGCAGTGCCTGTCTGAAGAGGTAAATTGGTCCCTGACAGACACCTCTCCCCACTCGCTGTGGTAACTATGGAAACAGGCATGTCATAACAGTTCCTATGGTACAGTGTGCAGAGCTACTGCTGTTTTAGGATGATGACACATCTTCTAAGAGCAAGACATTTTTTAAAAATCAAATGCAATAGCAAAAAGATACATACTTACATGTAAATGTACATGTGTATATATATACACACACACATATATTCAGATAACCATTAATAAGAAAGCTGTTATTGGAATGGAATGAAAGGTTTGTTTTCTTGGTTGTTTATTTCAATGTGAAAACAACACCGTTTTCAATAAACAATATTTTATTTCATAAATGTTGATAGACAACAAACAGTCGCTGTTTTCGCTCTCTGAACCAGAGATTCTGTAACTATAGACTTTCATAAAGATGAATGGGGTTGAGGTAGACATTTCTATGTGAATATTAAGAATGCTAAAAAAAATTTAATTAAATAAAAATATACCAATAAGTCATTTAAAAAATATATTTCTAACTTTATTGGAATGAAAATATAGTTAAAGAATTTCCATATTGTTACGTTATGGATTGTATCATTTGCTAAATTCACAAGTCTATACATCTGCCTCAGAAACTTTAGATGAGTTCAGGAAGTCACAATAGTGCATATATCAGTCACTACTTAAAAAATATTATTCCTGAATCAAAATAATATTTTGATACTGAAATAAATCCTGCTTTTTAAAGAAGTTTTCATCTTATGTTTTTTATCACTCCATTTTCAACTAAACTAGTTGGAGGCAGCATATAGAAATAGACTCTAAGAAGCATAATATTATATACTATTAAATAGCTTACCTGTAAAGTAAAAGAGGTATCCTATTAGTTAACAAAAAATAATGTGTTTACCTCTCCTCCACTTTTCTTTAGAAAAAACAGAAAAACATTTTACGAATAGGAATCCAGAGTCTTGGTTCACCTTTGTGGGGAGATGACGTCTGCTGTACAGAAAATTGTGACAACAGTCACAGCCTTACAAAATTCCTCTACATTCTCCGTGGTCTTCTGCGCACCTCTCTTTCAGCCTGCATTATCACTGTGCCAACACATTTCATCCAGGTCAGAACTTTTCAAAACCACTTTCCCCTAATTAGTGGTGCATAGTAAAGAGCAAAATGTAATTGCTTTAGGAGTCTGATAAATTATTTCCACGTGTCCTTTACTAATTTTTTTCTTTGCTTTCTTGTGAACTTGCTGGATCATTGTGATGTGAGGTTGATTTTGATCTTTTAATTAATCATAAACTGATCTGAACATAGGTCTTGAAGAAATATTTGTAGACCTATGTGAATAGCAGCATTAACTAAAATGTGGAAGCAAATTAAGCATTCATCAACACATGAGCAGATAAGCAAAATGTAGCTTATATTTCAATGGAATATTATTCACCCTTAAAAGGGAAGGAAATTCTGACATATGCTACAACATGGATGAATCTTGAGGACATTTATGTTAAGTAAAACTAGTCTGTCACAAGAAGATACTGTGGTTCCATTAATATGAGGTAGTTAGAATAGTCAAAATCATAGACAGAAAGTAATATGGTGGTTGACAGGGACTGCGGGGAGGTGGGAGTGGGGTCTTATTACTTAAAGGATACAGAGTTTTTGCCTGGCCATTGTGGTTCAGTGGTTGAGCGTCGACCTATGAACCGAGGTTCCAGTTTGATTGCTGGTCAGGGTACATGCCCAGGTTGCATCCCCAGTGGCGGGGGGCGGGGGGGGGGGGGTGCGTGCAGGAGGGAACCTATCAATGATTCTCTCTCATCTTTGATGTTTCCATCTCTGTCTCCCTCTCTTCCTCTCTGAAATCAATAAAAATATATTTTAATAAATAAAGGATACAGAGTTTCAGTTTTACAAGATGAAAAGAGTTCTAAAGATGGTGGTGATGGCAGAACATTATGAACATAATACCAATGAACAGCATACTTAAAAATGGATAAGATGCTAAATTTTATGTTATTTTTTTTCTAATGCACATACTAAAACACTTTAATTCAAAATGACTTAGTTTTATAACAGAAGTTTTAAGTTTTGTTTTGCTTTATTTCTCTAGGAAATAGCAAAAATAACAATAATGATAGCAGCTCAAGATACTGAAATATCATTCCTTGGTCATTTGAAAAGTATTTCACCGAGTTATGCAGATCTTCCAAATAGTTACACATTTCATTATACAATATCAAACAGTCACATTGGTTATTATCATCACCATCCACAATGTTGTATGTGTTGTGAGGTTATTTTTATCATTATTTTTCTATGGTAAGAATATGCCACAAATTCTTTATCTTTTCACTTATTGAAGGACATTTGAGTTGTTTCGAGATTGATGCTGTTATGAAGCAGCTGTGACCATTCATGTAGAGATCTTTATGCAGATTTATATATTTTTTCATCCCTCTAGTAATCACATCTCTCCAGAACTTTTTATTTTAGCCATTGCAGTTCATGTGAAATGTTATGATTGTGGTAATTTGCATTTCCTGGGTAACTAATAATATTGACCATCTTGTCACGTGCTTGTTGGCTATTAGCCTATCTTCTTTTGTCGAAGTCTTTTGGCCATTTTTTTTGTTGTTGTTATCTCCTCATTATCAAGTTTTAAAAATGGTTATTTATTTTAGGTACACCTCTGCAATAGTTTTTTCCTGTCTGTGATTTGTCTTTTCTGCTTTCTTAACAGTATCTCTGAAGAGCTGAAGTTTTTAATCTTGATAAAGTTTAATTTATCTATTTTTTAATGGCTAGTGGTTTCTCTTCCCCATTTCTTCCATCTGACCAGTCTTTGTCCTCATACAGTCTTTTTTATGTATGTTTTCTTCTAAAACTTTCATAGTCTTATCTTTTCAAATAGATCAATGTATTCCAATTTGAATCTTTTACACTTTAGTTTATATTCTCAAACAGCTTTTGGCTTATTAGTTAACATCCTAATTATATGTTAACTCACTTTATATTCACTAGTTTTCTTTATTAGTAGTACTTTTTACCAAAGTACTCATTGTCTACCTCAAACATGTGATTTCATATAATCTTATATGTATATCTAATATATTGTAGTCTCTGTAAAGGCAGGGCCACATATTTGTAATTTTCCTTTTACCTAGCTTAGGGCTATGATAATAATATATTATTAAGTGTAATAAAGTATAAAAATTCCTAGCACAATACCTAGATTTTTTTATATTTTCAATAAATGTTAAAGGAATATTTATTCTTACTTAGAAATTTATTTCTAATACTTGATTATTAAAACTTGAATATTTATTTAAATTTATGTGATTTTAGTATCTTTGGTCAAACCCTATCTACAAATGGCAAGTTTATTAAAATGTCATTAATTATACACAGTATATATAGTACATTTCAAGTCCTATGACCAAAGAGTTCAGCATAAAAAATAAATGAATTTTGACTCTTTGCCTAGTAGAATCCTATATAATAAAGATGTAATATGCAAATTGACCATCACACCCTCACAAGATGGCTGCCTACGACCAGGCCAGCAGGGGGGTTAGTGAGGGAAGACCAAACGACTGAACAGCAGGCTGCGTGCGGCAACCAGGCCAGTAGGGGGGTGGGGGGGAGAGTTGGGGGCGACCAGGCTGGCAGAGGGGAGCATTTGAGGGGGCGACCAGGATGGCAGGGGGTGCTGTAAGAGGCAACCAGGCTGGCAGGGGGGGCATGTGGGGCAATTAGGCTGGCAGGGGGGCAGTGAGGGGCAACTAGGCTGGCAGGGGGGCAGTTGGGGGCGACCAGGCTGGCATGAGGGGGCAGTTAGGGGTGACCAGGCCGGCAGGGGGTGGGCAGTTAGGGGCAACCAGGCAGGCAGGCAGGTGAGTGATTAGGAGCCAGCAGTCCAGGATTGTGAGAGGGATATTTGACTGCCAGTTTAGGCCCGATCCCCAAGATCGGGCCAAAACGGCAGTCGGACATCCCCTGAGGGCTCCCGGATTGGAGAGGGTTCAGGCTGGGCTGAGGGCCCCCCTCCCCCCGGGAACAAATTTTGTGCACTGGGCCTCTAGTTTATAACAGTCATAAGCGGGTAACTCTGTTTTTCTTTAAGGGCTTTTCATAGACTGTGCTTGAACCTAACTTACTATTATGAGTTTAAAATCACACAAATATTATAGGGAAACTCCTTTCTCTAATCATCTTAGACATTGTACACATACTTACATTGTTTGAATTGTTAGTGATGTTAAGTCATGATAAAGTTAATGCTTTAATAATAGTTTGGTCAGATTTAATGAGCTTCTTGATTATGATGATGAATGACCCTGGAACAGACCTGTCAGATACTGGTGAAAATAGTGGAACTCATGGCACTACTACAACTAATGCTATTGCTACAAATATTTATCAGGCACATATTACATGCCAAGTACTATACAAGTATTATGTCCTTGAATCTTCACCACTGCCCTTACCTCTTTTTTTACAAAGTAACACAGTTAATAAGTGGCAAGCCAGTCATGTCCTAACTTGTGTCTTTCTCTGACTCCAAACTCCACCCTCTTCACTGTTAAGTTATATGGCTTCCCTAAGCATCACAAAATCTCTGCAAGATAGGTGCAATGCCAATTGCAAAGAAGATTAAACTGAAGTGATTCTCTAAAGCCACACTTCTATTACACCTTTAAAGCTAGTATCCAATTCAGATCTGCTAAACACTTTCCTCTCTGTCACACTACATCCTATGTGTCTTGAATTATTAACTACCTGTGATAGCAGTAACTTTCCATTAGAAAAAATATGTTCTAGGGTAACATTGCTATTATTCAGTTTTGTTTTGTTTTAATACTCACCTGAGGATATTTTTCAATTGATTTTTAGAAAGAGTAGAAGAGAGAGGGAAAGACAGAGAGAAATATCGATGTGAGAGAAACACATCGATTGGTTACCTCCTGCTCGAGCCCTGACCAGGGCCTGGGCAGAGGAGGAGCCTGCAACTGATGTACATGCCCTTGAATGGAATCAAACCTGGACCCTTCAGTCTGCAGACAGATACTCTGTCCACGGAGCCAAACAGGCTAGGGCTTATTCAGTATTTTTAAAGAAAAAAAACCATCATTGAAAAATCTTTAACAAATTAGTACAATATGAAAGATTAAATGAAGAGTTACATTCTAGACAAAGGAGGAAAAAAAAGATGGAAGCCTATTTCCTTACATATAATTGCAAGAAAAGAAAAACAGTTATGGCCGAAACCGGTTTGGCTCAGTGGATAGAGCGTCGGCCTGCGGATTCAAGGGTCCCAGGTTCGATTCCGGTCAAGGGCATGTACCTTGGTTGTGGGCACATCCCCAGCAGGGGGTGTGCAAGAGGCAGCTGATCGATGTTTCTCTCTCATCGATGTTTCTAACTCTCTATCCCTCTCTCTTCCTCTCTGTAAAAAATCAATAAAATATATTTAAAAAAAAGAAAAAAGAAAAGAAAAACAGATATGAAATAAATATGTGTAGTTTTTTATGTATTCCAAAGGGAACTATGCAAAGCAAGGGAAAAGAAAGAAACGTTTTTCAAAAGCCATTGTATGGGTGATCATCTTTATTACTTAGAGAAGAGACCCCAAACCCATTGTGAATGTTTGTGACAGTGCTTCCTTTAGACCCAATGTAAGGGATCAGCAGTAATATGATCAAACTACAGGCCTGGTGCACGAAATTCATGCAAGGGGCTCGGCCCTCGCAGCCATGGCAGCTTGCCTCGGCCCTCACAGCCGTGGCGGTTTGCCTTGGCCCTCACAGCCCGGCTTCATCCGGAAGGTCATCTGGAAGGACATCCAGAAGGTCGTTCAGCTGTCTGGTCTAATTAGTATATTACACTTTTATTATTATAGATGGCCTCAAGTCATCCTATCTCATCACTGATTAAAAGATTGAGATGATAAGGTGGACTGCATGTCTGCATATCAGTATTTAAATTTTGGAAATTTATAGATGTTTAAATCCTTATATAACTAGAAGAGGTATAGTTTAAATTTTTGCTTTTGAAAATACCAGTGAAGAGACTACTTTGAAATGGAAATAGAAAAACATAGGGTCAGACTTTGATGACTTCCACTTCCCTAGACAATTTTGCCTATTATAATATCGTAGTATTCTGACCCTAACATCAATTGAGCTGTAAAAAAACAAATAAATTCTTTGCTCTTTGAATATGACACCCAACCGTATATTTGTTTTTATATCAAAACTAGTATCCCTGTTCATGAATTCGTGCGCCAGTAGCTCTCTGCGGGGCCTGGCCACTCTGTGCCTGCTTCCCAGAGGCTCTCCGCAGCCCAGAGGCCCATCCATGGCCAGGCACAGAACGCTTGCCTCGACACCATGGCGATGAAGCAAGCATTCCGCCAGGAGGCCGCTCACGCTGCTGGCTCTCAGTGGCTGCCCCCCCCCCAGGACTGGGGGACTCCGGCAGGGTTGAGAGGACTGGGCGCCGCCATCTTGTGGCTGTGGGTGCCGCCATCTTTGTGACGGAGTGACAGATAATTTGCATATTACCCTTTTATTAGATAGGACTAGGGGCCCAGTGCATGAATCCGTGCTCCTTGAAAGGAACTGTGGGCTGTGAGGCTGCACTGAGCACATGGGTGGGTCTCGGCCCATCCTCTGCACCCCCACCTGGACCCTCCCACTGAGGCCCCTGGTCCCCTGTCTGCCAGCAGCCTTGCTCCCGCCGCCATCACTCCCACGCGCTGACGGCACCAGCCCCACTCACACCTGCTGACAGCGCTGAGGGATCGGGACCAGCGCTGGCTGCCGGCAGCGGGTGCGAGTGGCAGCTCCGGTGCCAGCTGCAGGTGTGAGCGGGGCTGGCGCCAGCAGTGGGTGCAAGCACCGGGCGGGACCGTGGCACGTGAGAGCAAAGAATTTTCAGTAACCACCAGAGGCTCGCCCCGATGACAGCGACCGGTGCCCCACCTTGGTCTGGCGCCCCTGCTCACCTGCTCCACCAACCCGCCATGGCTGATGCGTGCCATGTTCCGTGCTCTGCCGCCTGCTGCCCACTCTCACCATGTTCTGTGCGCGCCCCTTGGTGGTCAGCGCACATCAGAGTGATGGGTTGTTCGGTTGTTCCGCTGTTCGGTCTATTTGCGTATTAGCCTTTCATTATTTAGGATATTTAGAAAAAAATATAAAACTTAATAGTTTTCTTGGACCAGTTATGATATAAATAGGGGATAACCCTAACTCTGAAAGACTGGTAAGGAAAATCACAACATTTAGGCTAAAGAAAGAGACTCAGAAGCAGTATGTCTACACAATTTTTAAAATCATACATCAACTTTATCTCTGCTGTAACCAGTGCCATCCCTGCATACTCCAAGTCAGGTTTAAATGGTGATTAATTGACTAAGGGAATTTAGCTTATTCATTCATCAAATAACTTATTGCAGGCACTGTTCTAGGCACCTATGGGGTTATAGTATGAACAAGACAAGCAAGGTCTCTATCCTGTGGAGCTTTTTCAGCAGTGTGTAAAAGATAGCATGGATGGAGCAGAAAATTAGTATATACAGTATAGGTATTTGCACACTTGAGCTTAGAATTTGATAGTAAGGTGGTTTCTGTCAGAAAATAGAAATGTAGTTTAATATCCTTGGAAATTTTGTCATATAATTAAAAACCTATACATAATAGAATTGTGATACTTTTATTTGAATACGTTATATAGAGTAACACCAGCTTTAAAGTTATATAAAATAGCTATATCTCTTAGACTGGTAAAACAGCCAATCAGTGCTCTTTAGTTATTAGCATTCTGTCAGACTTGTACAGTAATGATTAGTTACCCTTTATTGTACTTTTGGCATGCTTCCCATGTTTAATTTTATTGTAGGAAAGGAACACATAGTTAAGGAAATTACAAAGAGGATAAAAAGTTAAAATAAGGAAAATAATGAGATAGAGTCAAAACTGACTTTAACTTATTGATATTAATAAGACTTTTGCAAGTAGAATGAAAAAGAATTACTTTTAAATTTATATTGTGTTCAGCCTCACAACTTTGAACTTGAAATTTTTTTTACTTCTTTTGGGTTAAAGATTATCTCCATAACAGCACAGGAAAAAGTAACAAGCATATGTTGAAACAAATGTATAAAAATAAATTCTAAGTATCTGTTAAGAAAACCCTGAAATTAGTCATCAAATATGTCTTAAAAATATATATAGCCCTAAACAATTTTCCCTGTGAAGTAGTAGTATTGCTCATATTGTCTCTTTCTAGTATATAGTTTTAGTATCTGCCCAAAGACGTTGCATTAAAAATGTATGTGAAAATGGTCAAGTTAAGCACAGACTTTGTTACGTGCTGAACTGTGGATTTAAGTGTCATTCGAAGGAGCAGAACTATGGGAAGGCTCCCCTATATTCCAGCATTACTCCGTTCCCAGATCCCTGCTGTGTAGTTGTTCCACTCGCCAAGAAGCCTGTTAAAGAGCCCCCCAGAGCATGTGTACAGCCCTCCATGTTAATAGTTAATTGGTGAGGATGGCAAGATGAGAGGACAGCCGAACATGTGGTCTCTCAGACTCAAGCAGTAGACAGACCTTTAGTTATAATAACAGCAGCTGCTCACATTCTCACAACTCAACTGTTCAAAACTGTTGTCAAGTGAAGGTTGTGGATTGGGGGGGAGAAGGGTGGAAGGAAAGTTTACTTTTAAGAAAAATAACTACAAACCTGCCTTGAAACTCTTACTACATATTATCTTATGTATGAGAATATTATTTCAACTTTTTAAAACTTAAGTATAAATTCCTATATTAAAGGTTGTGATATTTCAGCTACATTGGACATTCTGTTGCTTTTCCCCCATTTGCTTTTAGAAACAAATGTTTGTGTACCCTTTGAAATTTTTTAAAAATTTTTATTTTTCGATTGTAGTTGACATACAATATTATATTAGTTTCAGGTGTACAACGTAGTGATTAGACATTTATATAACTTATGAAGTGACATAGGGTATTATATGCTATGTGAAATAAATCAGACAGTTTGAAAGTTTTTAATGAGGTTTATTTTTTTATAAATCATTATCTTTGAAGCAATTACAGTAGATACTGTTTGATATCCATATCTAGCAAGATATAAAACTGATTTTTTTTTGGTCTTAAAGATAAGAACTAGCTTACTGTTAATGAATTTGTAGTCCACTTTCAAGTTATACAAACATTTTATGTCTTCTAAATTAATTTTATTTTTAATTCCCAGTGACAGTTGTGTGCTTGGGAAAAAAATTG
This sequence comes from Eptesicus fuscus, assembly GCF_027574615.1. Lineage (NCBI taxonomy): Eukaryota > Metazoa > Chordata > Mammalia > Chiroptera > Vespertilionidae > Eptesicus > Eptesicus fuscus. Next base: position 63,148,075 of record NC_072485.1, read on the forward strand.
TGACCGATAACATTTATTCTTTTTGGAAATAAAAACTGAATTTTATACCTTATTATTATTATTTCATTAGCAAGGTAATCGGAAAATACATTTTCCCTAGTTTATGCATCTTATTTACAGAGTCTATGACAGGTTATTGTTCTTGATTTGTATTTTTTGTTCATTAAGAGCAGTCTTATCTAAAAATGCCAGGGAATATTGAAGCTCTTAGAATTATAGTTAAAACAGGGAAAGTTTTTTTAAATACCTTTCTCATAGTTTTCTATTCAGAAGAAAATTTACTTTTTATTATTGCTAATCTATTCTGTCATAGTTTATACTTTCAGGAAATTATAAACATAAACAACCTATTAAATTTCTCCTTAACTATAACAACACAGGAAAGTAACCTTCTTTGACATTATTGATAATAAAATGTGAAATAACATTTTCTCATTCTATAATAATTTTAGGTATTGCCAACATTTAATGTATTTGGTTACAGAACATTAGTTGGTAAACTAATTTAAAGTTTCTTTTAGTCATAACATTTCAGATTTTAAACTGGGCTGTAACATATCTTTATTGGTCATCATTGGCACTTGGTCAGTTAAAATAGCCTTATTAAGTTTTTATTATATAACCAATGTTTTTCAACTATTGTCCTGCAGAACTCCCACCCCCCCACCCCAGCTATCTTATTGAAGAAAACTGTTACCAGCATGTAAGCTTATATCTAGGAAAATTTCTTTTCTAAATAAAGCAAGAAGAAAGGCCTATTATAATGTCTCTTGAAAATTGAATAAGGTTTTATTTAGTGTGTTATTTTCATTTATACACAGTATTTTCAAATTAATCTTCTACAATATTAATTGTGTTATAGCTTTGAACCCACTGAAGTGAATGATACAGTATCTTTCAACATAGAGAAATTCAGAACAAACCTTTTCACATCCTTAAACTTTTGTGTTCATTCTGAGTATTTTAGCAGCTAAACTCTAAGTGAAGTAATGAACTGCTTTAGAACCAACCACTAATATGGGATTATGAAATGTGTACTACCGTGGCCTTGTGAATTTCTCTCAATGTGAAATCTTTTATTATTAAAACCAGAACTATGGACAATTGCATGGTGAAGGAACAACAGCCTTTGTGAGTTCATAACTATAACATTTTGGAAAATGTTTTTAATTGTTGATATGAGTAGCATTATAGGAAAGCATAACACTACCTCTGTCATATAACTTAATCTATTTAAATGGTCTTTTTAAATGTAATGAGAATGTTTAAGGATGAAAATTACAGATTTAATCTCTCGATCATAACTATCATTACCAAAGAATAAAATTAGACATCCTGGCTGTCAGTTTTTCATGAATTCCTTTAAAAAAAAAATGATATTCTCAACTGAGAATCTGCCTTTAATTTTTCTAGCTCTCTCAACTACTCTGAAATAGATTGTAAGAAATTGACTTAAAAAGTTTTTAAAGAAGCAAGTTAAAAAAATGAACTGAATCATATTAAACCATTTTAACTATACACCATATTTGTCAAATTCCAGTTTCGGAAAATTTAGTAGCTTCATGTGAGTCTAATGAGTTGTAAACAAAATCTGTTTTTCTTTGCAATAACAAATAATAGAACTTCATTTCAACTCTGCTGCTGCAGGCTTGGGATCTATGTTTTTATAGCTGCAGTATTTCTTCTCATCATATCATGTGTCTACTATCTGATTTATTTTTTCAATCTAACCTTAACTTATCTGTATTATACATGAATATCTAATTTACTTTCTTTGTCAAGAATGTTTGAAACTTTTACATAAATAAACTTCAAATTATGTATAAGTTTCTGTCTATATAGAGCATTAGTGACAGTATGTGTATCATTTTTACCTTAGTGTAAATATGCATAATAAATAAGGGCAGGATATTTTAAATCGTCAACATGATAAATGCACATCTTTAAAAGAAAACATTACCATTTGGAAACCTTTTGTTATACTTAATCTAAGCAAAGCATATTCGGTAAGCCATAGAAAGAAAAGATTTTTTAATGGTTTTTTGCTTTCACTAAAATAATTTATGATGTTATAGTTCACATTGCAGTTCATACTATAGTTCCTTTTAGTGATTACGGTTGTTCAAGTATTTAGAGCCAAAATTTTCAAACGGATCAACGATAGGAATAGGGAAATGTCTCATCACAGTATGGAGATTGAGTCATCTGTTTGGGCATATGAAATCTTTGGCTGCTGGACGGCATAGTCTTTATAATGCCCAGTGTCCAGGCATGGGCACAACTGTTCTGGGAGCGGAAGCAGGGAGGGACCTCTGTGTTCAGTCCACTAGAACATGGTAGGAGAAAAAAGCAGGGAGGGACTTGAACATTTTTGTTACAGGCTGTCCTCTACTCCATCGCCTTTCATGTACAGACAAGAAATACAACTTCATTTAATTTTGCATTTATTTTACAGATGATATTACTAAGCTTTATATCTTTGGTGTTACAAGCCATCTGAAAAATACCCATGAGAAAATATAGGTTTATTTCTATTTATATACTTGGATGCGTACCTTCTCATAAAGAAAGATGACTGTCTTCAAAACAGGATGACACTTTTTTCTTCGTGTTGAGACAAAACGTGCTTGTAACTAATTATAATTAAAAGTTGTTTTAAGTATCAGGTCATATATTATATCCTAACGTTATGTTGTAGCCCTTTGCTATTAATTACATTATTATTACTGTATAAAGAGTCCCTGCTTCTTTAATAATGTTTTTGCACTCTATGTAGTTAATCTTTAATGTTGGGAGGACAGGGAAGAGATTAAATTAGCCTTGTAACCTCTTTCTCTTCTAGGCTGATGATGGAAAATAAAAGCTCATAGCTACAAAATGTAACACTTAGAATTAATATTTAATTAGATTAGCAAATTGTACACTGTGGCTGAAAGCTTCCAAAGAGTTGTTAGTGCCACAATTGACCTACAGGTTTAGTAATAACTCACTTCTAGAAGCAAGTGCCAGTTCAGCATAGTAGAGCCTCTGTAAGAAAGTCCTGAGAGATTAAAATCAGCAAACCAAATGGCAGGCAGGGATTCCTGGGATGGAGCCTTCTGGAAAGCTGGGAGCTGGAATAGCTTTTAAGCCAGGATTCAGATGAGAACAGTGGGTGAAAAAGCTGATCCCTCCTGTTCTGGGAGCTTCTGGTTGTAGTCCAAAATCTTAGAACAGATTTTTACTAAATGTTTTTGCTGAAGCTATTAACTTACATTGAAAATCAAATATTGAATAATTTTTCTGTAAAATTTAACAAATGTTTGTGTAAACATCAGTTCTTAATTTCTTACTATTAGTACATAATATCTGTAAACTCAGATCATTAGATTATCAGATAAGTTTGGCGCTGTACATCTATGCTCTTTTGCTGTGACATGCTGTTTCCTTGTTCCCTGTATAGTTGATTTATATGGTTCATTTCTATATTATTTCATTACGGGGCATTATGCAGAGCTAGAGAAAGAGATTCTGAAGTCTTTAGCCCAAGATTGTTTTTTTCTTCAAGAAAGTATATATATTGAAAAATATAATTTGATCTTTAATTTTAAAGACCTTATATTATAAAAGCAATGCTACATTTGCTTATTTTTATGATGCAATTAAATTACAAGATAAATAATTGGATCTCCTGGTGAAACACTGGATCCTTATATTTCTGACGAGTTAATCTGGTGAAAAATAAAATACCATGAGTTTGAAAACGTGCAAACACAGAGCAGCCAACTGAAGAAGGAATACCTTACATAATTTATTGGTTATATCTTAAATAATTAAAGGAAAGCTCGTCATTAGTTAAAAATTCAAGCAGGTGAGAGCCTTGCCAGCAGAGGGAGTAGTCCTGTCTTCCGTCAGGTTCCCATCATTTTCCCACCTGCCTCAGCTTTCTCCTAGCCAGTTTCCCATCTGGACCTGGCTCTGTCAGCCTGTTCCTGATGACAGGCTATAATTTTATACTCAATATGGGATTATTCTAAGCTGATTTTAAACTTTACTGTCTTTAACCTACCAATGCATCACGAACATCAGCTGGATGCTCTGTTTGATATTTGGATATCTGCGATTGTTTTTCCGGGCAGGGTATGTGTGAGCTTTTGGACATCTGTGAATGGCATTTTAAAGATTTCAGGAGTAAAGTAGTAAGCAACAAATTTCTGATTTAGGAAGTTACACCATAAAAAGCCAAAAATACAGACAAATTTCTATATGAATAATTTCTATAATATGAAACTAGAATATGTATAGTTTATGAAAATGCCTAAAATTAATTTAAAATATCATACTTTATTCTGTTAAGCCTATTCATTGCAGTATTTTGTTCATCCCATTTTATAAGCGTTTTAAGAATGTAAGATTGTACAAATGTTTTATGAAATAAAACTTACAAAGAAAACTGATATAAATAAATGTTCTGCAAAGCATATAGTGTTTGAGACCAGTGTAAATATAAATAATGTTTCTGAAAGTGTTCTTTTAAAAATGCTTGTTTTGAAGAGCCAACATTTTCATACCAAATTTACAATACCAAGTATTTGATCAGATAAGAGACACAAAACGATGTGGCTCCATTGCTTAATCCTAGCAAAATTTGTCAACTTACTCAGCAATTTCTTTTGCCCTTGAGGTTAAGTATATTTACCATTAGTTCCTTTGTAGATATGTTCTAAGCATTAGAAAATGGAATCAGAATGTGTTTGTTTTGTGATTTCCCTACGTGAATGTCAGCTTACCAAAGTTTCTCTGTATTTTAAAACTAACTGTGTATGACTTTGAATAAAGTTCAGTGTTAAATGTGGAAATATTTAATTTAATACCTTCCTTAAGGTATTAATATTATTATTAATATTACAAATATGTACTAGTATAATTTTATTTGATACAAGTATATTCTTTCTTAAAGTATTTGAACAGCATTATTTATCCCACTATCAAATTTTTTAAATAAAATAAAAATCTAATTCACAGAAATAAGTGATAACTCTGAGCAAGAAAAGGGAAAGGTTTATAAAAAATTACAAACAGTAAAAATAATTTTGTTATGTCATAGTTTCTATTTCTATAGGATGAAGAACATAATAAGTATGGGAAAGCTAATACGTCATTTAAAAATCTCTAGATTTATCCTTTTATCCAAGTTTATTTTTTTAATTATATGACAAAGCATACACTTTAGTCTGATTGTGTTCCTGTGCATATTATTTTTCAGAAAATGTTATAATTTGAGTTGTTGAGTACACACACACACACACACACACACACCATGTAATGTAATAGGGTCAAAAATTAAGCAACTTAAATATTTCTTTAACTTTTCAATGTTAAATTACTCATGCTTTTGTGCTGTGTATCCCAAATTGGATGTGTGTGCCATACTCAGTGGGGACTTTGCTCTTCATACTGTGTGTTTGCTGTCTTTCCTATTTGAGTAATCCAAGAACTTAACTCTTATTTAAGGCATTGCATAAATGCTTTATGTTATTTGGTTTATTCCTTTCAAGCTTCTTGATAATTAAGTGATTGGTTAATTAATTTTTAATTATCTTGTTATTTTTTTCCCCAGGAAGTATATTTGTTTTGTTATGTACTAAATCTTTTATATTGTTGAGATAATTAGATCCAAGAAAGTTTAAGGTTTGGGGTGTTCTGATTGTTACTTGGCTGCTCTAAATATGTATCTGAACTATTTCTATTAAAAAATAGAGGGAGCTTTATATGGCAGTAGTTGAATTTTTATCTCTTAACAAAGTTCATGGTGTTGGCTTAATGAGTTTTTAATTGAAAGGGAACATTAAATTAATCTTCCTTTATTTAAAATCCATTTAGTGAATTTGGTGTGTCCTAGTAAAAAGTGATTACCATTCTATAAAAGCAAAGAGGAGGCATACTATGACACTAAAACAGGAACAATCAAAACAAAATCTCAAGTTTTTGTGAAATTGGACTTGAAAGTAGACAACTGGACAATCTGACTTGCCTTTTTATTTGTAATAGCATTGACATAATTTAAACTTAAATAATTAATTAAGAAATTACACTGCAACAGAACATTTTAAGAGCCTTTTATGTAACTTAATACAATGCTATTTGAGTCTGCCAGCAAACTCTTAAAACTCCTGGACACTGGCTCTCTTCTCTCCTGGCTTCCCTCCTAGTCATGTCTTGGCTACTATCCAGAGCTGACAACTTTCACCTAGGAGCAAAGAGAGATTTGTCTAATATAAGAAGGATTTTTGAGCCATCCTAGACTTTCACATCCAGATGGGCAAGGAGGAGGGATGGCAATGTCATTGTACATGCCTGGGTGATGTCATTATGCCATGCATTCAGTATAATCATTGATTTACTCATACTGGTGAATCCCAAATGTCCTTATTCAAATGTTCCTTATTGGGAATTGTAAAGTCACAAGTTCAACATTTTAAAAAGTTACATTCAAATGTATGCCTGAGTAATTGATGAACATATCTTTGTTTCTCCATTTTCAACTACATATACTGTAGGCCAAGAGGTGTGTGTTGGCTAATCACATAAAAACTCTTAGAATCTGTTAGGATGAGAATGTGAAAGTGCTAGTGTTGAGGCCTCTGCTCATATCCTTATGCTAAAGCTTTCTGAGCATTGCGGGTTATATTATGACAATTTATTGTCCACAGTGTACTAGTATTCTCCTAAAGTGCATTGTAATTAGTATTTTAAGGACTTTTTTACAATCATTAATTTTAGATTCTTTCAAGTAAATTCACCTACCTTTTATCTAAAAGACCATTTGGTATTAATATTATAATTTGAAAGACCTTTTGACAACAGTGTTTTTAAGGTATGATTACATCAGTAGACCATACTCTTTATGAATCATGGAGGTACAAAAGTAATCTGTAACACAATTTTAACTTTTTAAAAAAATATGTACATTTACATACCCAAATATCTTCCATGCTTTTACAGATAATTGGAAGATTATATATCTTTAATTACAATAAAGTTGGGCTCTTTGATGTTATGTAATTTCCAGTGTTTTTGATTCTATAGACATTTTTCAGATATCTTTACAAATTTCACAATTAATCTAGTTTGCCACATCACATAAACTACTGTGCAGAAAGAAGTAAGGTCATTGTTAAATATAAATTATTTTCTGTTAATGGTCTGATTAAAAGCTTATTCTTGTGCAAATACTTCATGAAAGCTTTAAAAATAGAATTTAGTTTGTAAGTCAATGACTATGATATAAACTTACGGAACTTAAAATATATAACAAATGAAATATATTTTATGAAATTTTGAGGTTTGAAATCTAGGCTATACACATCTTTTACATTTGGAATTCTTTAGTTTTCCTCTGCAAAATGGAAATTAAATTTTTTGTGTCCCACAAACTACCTTAAAAAGACCTATAAAGTTGATAAATATTACAGAGTGTTAAATGGGTTACTAATACATTTTAAGGTTAAATAAAGGAAGAAAACCCTCTTTGAAATAAACAAATGTCAGGTTGACCATGTAAATACACAGGATACTACTAGAATGGAAGACTAATCCCATCCTTAAGTCTCATAGTTTCTATTATTCATATAATTGAGAAAGCCATAGATTTTATATCAATGAAATCCTAAATATTTGAGTTCTAATAAAAACTGGCTTTTATCATTTTAGATTCAGATATTTAGATACAAAGGCTTAGCCTTCTATTTATAAATAAAAGGAAATCTGACCTTTTTTTTAAAGAAATTTTGTCAGTAGCCTTTTTAAGTGCTTGTTCATCAGAGGGTCCATGAGAAGAACACTCGTCCCAGTGGAGTTTATCCCAAAAATGAAATAATAAGAGCCTGCTGGTTGTTATCTAAGATTCTTCTTAATGGGAGAACCACATGGTTATTCTTCATCTTTCACTCATTCTCACCCTCCACAACCAACCCAGCCACACCCCACCCCCACCCCAACATTGTTCAGTACTCAGCACAATGAATCATTTTCAAGTTGACTCATTGTGAACTGTCTCCCAGCTGTTGGAATGTCTGGCAGACATTTCTGTTTGGGTGAAGAATAACTGGCTGAAACCCAACCTGGATGAGTTTGATATAATGGTCTTTGGCTAAAGAAATTTTGAGAGGAGCATGTTCTGAAGTCCCTGTTATTGCTGGAGTAAGACCGTCCCCTGTGACACGGAACTGAAAGTAAGGAATCAATCTGATTATTTTCTCACCATTGAGTGAAAAATTGCCTTAGAAAAAACGGGCATTTTCAAATTTTGGTTTCTTTTCTATACTTGGTGCTCACGTAATTGAAAGTATTAAAGGCAATGAAGAATAACTATTTTTACTTCTTCCTTTTAAGGGCACTAATTCAGAGGCTGAAATATCCTTTATATAGCACACATTTCTACCTATGGGGGAGTTTCAAGTACAACCCTAGGTGTGAACTAAACAGTCATCCTATATAATAAAAGGGTAATATGCAAATAGACCAAACAGCAGAACAACAGAACAACCAAAGTGTAATATGCTAATGATATGCTAAGGTTGCTCAACTGGTCACTATGACATGCATTGACCACCAGAGGGCAGATGTTCCGACCGGTAGGTTAGCTTGCTGCTGCGGTCCGGCCGATCGGGACTGAGCGAGATGGGCCGGACACGCCCTGGAGCCCCCCCATGGTCCTTCCCCAGCCAGATCATGCACCAGTGGGGTCCCTCAGCCTGGCCTGCACCCTCTCGCAATCTGGGACCCCTTGGGGGATGTTGGAGAGCCGGTTTCAGCCCGATCCTGCAGGCCACTCCCCTTGGGAGGGCGCCAGAGGCAGGGCTCATGGCTGGTGAGCACTGCTGTGGCAGTGCGAGCCTCTTCCTATCGGGGACTGTTAGGGCACGAGCCTGCGGCAGGCACAGTGGGGCTTGGATGAACGGGAGCAGCAGGTAGGAGCTGCAGGCGGCATTGGACTGCGGGTTTTGGCCCGATCCCTGCAGGCCACCCAGAGGGACCCCACCCGTGCACCAATTCATGCACTGGGCCTCTAGTTTCAACATAATGTTTAGTGACAGGGGCTACTATGTACTTCATGCTGAGTCTGGTAACATCAACCAGCCCTCTTTTATTTTTCTTTCTTATACCATCTTCAAAAGAGGACTTAAGAAGCAGAGGAATACCTATAGACTCAGTAGTCAATCACATTTTCAGAAAGTGAACATCTTTGACTATATTTGGACTTTTCTCTAATAGGGGACATGCCTCTGACTAATAAATGTTCTTGACTGTTTTACATTTCTCATCCTTTTTATAAAGATTAGTTTTAAACTGGTGGGCATTACCAGTGTGTAAAGTGGAAGTTTCCAAATGATAAAATTTTACGAACAATACTTTTTTTTAACTTATCGAGCTCTTCATAACAAATATTTTTCTAGGATGTTATAGCTTATACACAGTTTTCTGACCTACCAGCCTGTCAGATTAAAAGAAATGAGGGCTTTCTATCAAATAAAATTATTCAAGAAAACTTATAAGATATTTAATGATTATATTGTAAAGCCATGAAATTTGGGGTATTTTAGAACTTTTGCTACTTTAAAATGTGACTTTTTAAGGATGTATTGTTTAATAATACATTTGGTTCCTATCAAAGTGAGTTGGAAAAGGAAGGGTAGGCTACTAGTCTAGTGCTAGTTGCCTACCATCTTTTCTTTGCCTTTATTGCTATACCAGAGCCAAACAGCAGCATCTGGAAAGAGAAAACAGAAAACTCCTGAGCTAGCCATGCTGCTATTTATATTAGCTGGATCTTTCCCTATTTCTAATATGAGAGATGACCTCAGCTGGTTCAGGGCTGGGACCTGGTCCCATTTGACAGATGACAGTAGGGCCTTTACTTATATATTTACTATACTGTCTACTGCTCTCGAATCCTGATGTCCATCACATTTTCCAATGGCCAATGGCTAATGTAATTTGAAAAATAGTAGTATATGAGCATAAAGGTATCCTTGCCCCTTAAGATAAGAGAAAAATAATTTGTATTTTCTACCAAAACTAAAGTATGCCCCCCCCCTCAGTTCTTTGATTTAAAATAAAATATATGTATTCATGGAATTTTCAATTAAGGACATATTTTCATCCAGTTTTTGTTATTAGTCTGTCTCCTCTACAATTTGTCATTGAGATGGCTTGATGGTATTGTATACAGGTCATATTTTTAAACATAACATGAGAGTTTTGTTTGCTTGTTTTTCAGAATAAAGCAATTATTGCTCGTATTACAAACTTGTCAGATACAGTCATCCATCTGGAGTCCTTTATTGGTTCTAACAGAGAAACCAACCCATTATATAAGGATTATCATGGTAAGCAACACCTTCATGATGAGAATAGCATGTCCTGGTTCCTTCTAAGGTACCTGGAAGCATCTTGTCCATTCGTAATACCTACTGTCCAGTGGCATGGATTCTATTTTGTAATACATCTGTTAAATGTTTTCTACTCCTGGCCAGTCTTTATTGGCAGCTTGTCACCAAAGGACATTAAGACTACAGACAATAGTAACTGTTTGAAAGGAGTCACACCCGAGTGCTAAGGCATGGCGCAGCCAGATGTGCATTGTTGTCCCGATGGCTTGAACTTGCCGTGAAATCAGTCATACTTATTAGCCATGTTTGAAATAAGTATATTAATTGTAATAATAGCATCTTTGTATAAGGGTTTATACAGCTTAGCTGTATAATAAATAAATAATAAAATTTGCACTGCATTATGTTTTAAAAATCCTAGTCAGTCACATTTCCAGAAAGTAGGCATCTGTGAGTATATTTGGACTTTTCTCTGTCTACTCATTTTGTTATTAGTTTGAGTTATGAACAAATTTTAAAATATCATTATCCTAGTATATGCACAGGTCAATTTAGACTTTATAACTTACGTGTTTTTAAGCTTTTAATAATATTTTAGTCATTTGGTTGATTTAGGGATTTATGTTAAAGGTTCTTACATAGAACTTTTGCAATAGGAAAGATTTAGTAATTATGCATATTTTAGCTCTAAACTGAATATGGAGTGTGATGAATAATAGATTTTTACCTATTTACTTATTCTGAATAAATGTTAATCATTGCTGTTACTGTTGTGGAACTACTGTACTTACATGGAAACCTCTAGTCTGATGCCTGAATAGCTTATTTGAAGTCTGCTGCAAGATTGTGCAAGGTTGTGATTGCAGACTATGGCAAGCCCAGTCTACAAATAAAAGGTTACACGATGATTGCCACTGCTTTGAAGAGTCAGCATACAACCTTTAAAAAATAAAATAACACGATCAGGTGTGTGTGTTTTTTAAAGCCTATAAAATGTGAGCTGTGAACAAAAACTACATAAAATAATTTGCCTCAGGATCATTTACTTGCTTAAGTATGTGTCTGATATATGCCCAGACCCTATGTAGAATTCATGTAATATAGTATTGTCATTATGATAGGAAGAGAGCTATTAAGATTAAACTCTTTTTTATTGAGCTATAATTGATATGTAACATTTTATTAGCTTTAGATATACAACATAATGATTTTATATATGTATATATTAAGAAATAATTACCACAATAAGTTTAGTTAACATTCATCACCACACATAGTTCCAATTTTTTTTCTTGTGATGAGAACTTTTAAGATCTACTCTCTTAGCAACTTTCAAATATACAATACAGTATTGTCAACCATAGAGGCCATGCGGTACATCACATCCCCAGTTATTACTTACTGTATAATTGGACATACTATTTCTTTAACTTATTATATTTCTAATTTCTTTTAAAACAACCCAAATTGAAGAGTAAACTTGGTAAAATTATATTTTATATTCTAAAAAAACTTAATTTGATTAAAACATTTCAGGGGTTGAAAGACTATGACTTTTTGTGCCGAAATTTCTGAACTGATAAATGATTCCTCACAAATTAATGGGTAATTCTGATGACCAGTGAAGTTTCTATTAATAAGAAAGGGCCTGAGGAATCATTCCTTCATTCTGTAAGGCTTCCTGATTTAATAGTTAGCTAAACAAGCACATGCAAGTTTAAAATGAAAAATGTGCAAATAAAAGTATGGTGTACCTATTTCTAATATATTTTACTAAATAGCTCTGCATGAGATATTTTTAATTTGTATCTAAACTGTATTTTTAGTAATATCTTTTAAAGTAACAAAAAATAAATTGGATATTTTAGGAATTATATTTGAAAGGGTCATTTCTAAAGTTAAGCACCTAGAGATTTATCGTTTTAAGCTAAAACTAATACATACATTACTAAGCATTCAAACACACACAAAACTCTATACTAGAGAAGCAGTTCTATAAATAAGATTGATCTACTTCATTCAAATCTGGACTTGCCTTCTTGCCCCATGTTTAGGGATCAATGTCTTTGGGATAGTGATTTCTAAATCTGATCTGAGTCAGGCAGAGAGACACACTGAAAAATCTTCCACATCTTCATCTGTGGCAAACGACCCCTAGTTTAGTCAGGAACTGTATTAAGCTGCACAGAAGCCATCCAGTGCCCTTGTCAGAAAAAATTAGCAAGTGTTTCTACTGACAAGAGGCCAAAGCTCACGGTTTACCTAGCACTGTTACAAAGCTCATAGCAGCTCCAGGAAGGTCTAGCATGCCCCAGAAATGAGTGTCTTGGGATGGCTTAGGGGTTAATGTTTGATCCTAGACTGTGCTCTAAAATGTCGTTTTCTTCAATGGTTTGTTCCAGTCATTAATAAGGTACAAAATGGAATACATTTCATGAGTGTTTACCTGGTTATGGGTAACTCATAAGCCTTGTTTTGCTGGCTGCTTACTGGTGCATTTAATAAAATAAAGATCACCCAGTGGTGCCGTGGGCAGCATGCAAGGTGATAGCCATATTTGCTTACTGTAAATACAAGAGAAAATCACACACAAACCGGCTGTAGTTTTGACAAGTAGTAAGATCCCTCTTTGCATCTGTACTTCTGTACCAAAGTGCAATTAGTTTTCCTCGCACAAGGATTTCTGTTTATCTTATTCTGCTTGATTACTTGAATATAATCACACCATTTGCTTCATTGCTCCTGGTAGTAAGCTCCAGTTTTAAAAGGGAAGGATGCTTGTGTGTAAATTTACAGGATTCTGCTGTAACACTCTCATTTATGCACCCAATGACTGCATTTTAATTTTTTCCTTTTTTTTCCCCCCCACAAGGTTTGATTCACATACGTCAGATTCCTCGGCTTAATAACTTGATGTGTGATGTGTCAGATGTTAAAGACTTAGCTTTTAAATTGAAAAGAAAGCTATTCATCATTGAGGTAAGAGAATTTTTATATTTCAGTTTACAGTTTTGAGGTAAGTATATATATTATTTCAATGAAATTCTTAGATGGTTCATGCTAAATATTTTTTCTATGCTAAATATTTTTAAATTCGTTTGGTGCAATAAAATAATTTTTTAGACTATTTTATTTTTTATCTTATTTTAATGGCATATTATTAGAGTATAGCAAAAATGATTTTGTTTTAAATATCCATTTAAAGTAAGCTCCAATTTTACATGAATATGACATGCATATTTTCAAGGCTTTCAAAGGCATATTTAATTAAATGTTAATGAGCTGTGCTTATTTGTATGTGGAATGTGAGTGCTGCCCACAATTGTACCTGGCTAGGAAAAGAGGATCCTATCTACCTTCTAAAAGCTGGTTTTTTATTAGTAGTGGAGTCACCTTTCTGCTCTCCGTGCTGAATAAAACAAAGTACTCACTCTACTTTACACCACTATCTTTAAGTAAATTTTCCACAAAACTGAAACTTTTTGTGTGACCTCTCTGCGAGTAATAGTGACAGAAAGTGGTAGTACAAAAGATTTATTTCAACTTAATCTTGCTAAAGAGCAAATGAACATAGCACTATTAAGCAATTAGGGTTGATGTATTTATTAACGAAATAAATGCTCAGAGAGAGATGGCTTTTGGGTGATGTGATAGTTATCAGTATAGTCGGTGCCATTTTTTTTAACAAAGACATAAAACAGCCAAGCAGCCTTGACAAACCATTTTGTTTAATCTCTTTTCAAATGAAAAGCTCTTAAGCAGGCCACTTGTCTTAACTGCTTGAAACCATAAAAAGAGAGAATTGCCACCAATAAATTAGCATATTTTTAACTTCATCACCAAATGATGGTCAATGTGGCTTGGCACTGCTTTGGTGTTTGGGACTTCACCCTGAAGTGACCACTTTGGCCCTTTTTTGACCCTCTGCCCTCTTTAGCTGGCCACTTGATAAGGTAACTTAATGGTTCTCTCTCTTTTTCTCTTTCCCCTCACATTTGCAAGTAGCACTAACCTATAAATCATTGTAAGGGCCCTATCCAGTGACAAATTAATGTGCCCTCCTCCTAATTAATGGTCATCAATGTCCTTAATTATCTAATCCTATTGAGAGCAGTTAATAGTTAATCAGGCAGCCCGTTCTTCAAGCAGGTCATCTCTGCAGGAGTGTTAGAAGTTTCTCATCTGGGGATGCTCCTTCAAAAGCCACTTAAAGCCAAAAGAACTGGAGTGCAGAAATGCTGATTCTTGAGCTAATTTGCTTTAGTTCTCCAAAAAAAAAAAACCATTGAAAGGGAATCCAACACTGTAATTGTTCAAGCATTGTTTTAGTTGTTCTGACAGAATATTGAGAAATTTACCATAATATATATAGTTATAAATATAAATGTGAAGTTGTAGTTGTGATGTCACAGAGAGAGCTTGCCTTATCATTTTCTTTTAGATGAATTTATATTTTTAATGAAAGACATGTGTGTGTGTTTTTCCCATGTGACACCTTTCTCTTCAGATGAGTATTCTGACAACCAGGTCTAAGGTATCATGTCTATCACCATAAAAATTAAGCAAGAAGATTCCTTGATGATCAAAATATTACACCTAGAGAAAAAGTAGCACAGTAGTTGAGTCATGTTTATTCACACTCTCTCTCTCTCTCTCTCTCTCTCTCTCTCTCTCTCTCTCTCTCTCTCCCCCCTCGCCCCCTCTCTCTCCCTCTCTCTCTCTCTCTTTCTTTCATATGCACACACACTATATTATTTTGGGGGTTAGAGGGTAGACATAAAGTACTTATATAATGTCAAGTGAGACCTTTCCTCTAAATAACTTTAGGTTCTAATAGTGACTACATTTTACTATTGAAGCTAATGAAAGGTCATTTATTAACCACATGGGTTTCTTTCTGTTCCATTTCCTTTTTTCTCTTACTAGTATAAAACTAAAAGAACCATTATAATTGGTGATCCTGTAGTTTAGAAGCAATATATGAAAACAAAACTACATTGGTTTTTTTTTAAATTAATGTTTAATACAGTCAGTCAAATCCTTCATATTTTTTTCTTATAACCTAATTAATAAGTGTTTGTGTATATGTGTAAGTTTATATATGAATAAGTATATGTGTAAATGTACATATATATTTATGTGCATAAACTTATTCTACATAAGTTGCTTATGCCATGAAATTCAATTTGGTGGTTAGAAAAATATAAAGAATTAAACAAACCTAATAAAAGTACAAATAGTTATAGTTATAATTGTATAAAGTCATGTGATTGGTGTAAAATTAAATGCTTAAATATACCATTGTACATTATAAAATGCATACCCAATTAGATAGTAATTCCTTGGTTATATATTCTAGACACTGTTGAAACAAGAGGACTTTTTTTATTGGGGGGAAAAAATACCTACCAAGTGGCAATGTTTTAATACGTACAACAAATAAAAATTTTTTAAAAGAAATTGCCCTGGTATTTTAAAAAATAAAATGTACACTTTACTAGTCTATAAAATCTGAGTAATAATATACCAGGCATTGAATCTGCATCTTACTCTTGGAAGGGAAAGGTAGTTTAGCAGGTTAAGCAGAAATAATGTTTTTTATTCCATACAGGTAAATTTGTTACATGCTGGAATTTACTGATAATCACAAGGTCTAAAACGATAGCATGGCCAGAAGAAGTAAGGGTGCAAAGAAACAGGCAAAAACTCTCATCTGTATTTTTAGGGTACTTTTTCTTTGATTTATTACATCATTGCCCTTTTATGTATTAAAAAATTGAATTTTTTTTTTTTTACTAATGTCATTAAGGGCCTTTAACAAGTAGAGCAACTTTAACTAGTAGTCTACAGTTTCTTTGAATGATTTGGAGATAGCAACAGAATATTTCTTTCTTCTTGGAATGTGTATTGGTATTGTCCAGATTTAGGTGAAAGTATTTATCTGATCATAGTAAATTTTTACTAATACCTAATATTCATCAACTATGAATCCCTATAAATTAATAAGTATTATATAAACTCCACTGGCCAAGTGAGCTATAAACACTGCCTCCTCATTCTCTGTAAAGTTCTGTAAGATGCATAACTTGGGCACACAGCTTCCAAGCTGAAATAACTACTTACACTTGTATTTTTCAATTTGTGTAATTTTTGTTTCTCTAGTTTTGGGGTTATCATTAACCAGTTTTTTTCTATATATTAGTCATTATGATATTATAATAAACAAAATTTCAGAAAATTTGAAATGCGGTGGTATTAATTTGATGACATGATAGGAGCAACATTTTACTTGGATTTAATAGTGTTTTACTATTTTGATGTTGTATTGTTTAGGTTGATCATATCTTAATATATTCTAGTAATTGATTTTCTAATATAAGTGATAATAATGTATTATTACATTGGTTACAACCTCTATCAAGGTTTGGATAGTGCGACAGTTTTCCAGATCTAAGATTCAGTGTTTTTAAGTTCAAGTCAGAAAGTATGGTTACTGAGTTAAGCTGAAATATACAAAAGATATATACTGTTCTCTGCAAATTTTCAATATAAGGATAAATAATACTTATGTAAGCTTAAATTGGTCCAAAAATAGTAATTATCATAAATATTGTATCTATGTGGGTCTTGTATACTAAATGAATATTGATAATTCAGTAAATCAAGTTTACTTAAGGTTATCTTATCATACTGTACCCATAATTCAGAATATAGAACCTCAGTACCTCTTTAATCACAAAAAACTTTTACTCACAGAATAATAGATCAACCAGTATTTATTAAGTATCACTATTTTTTTATGCACTTACCTAGTTTACTCTTAAGTATTAAAATCAGAGTAGTATATGCATCAGTATAAATTAGCTTTACAATCCTACTACAGTGTACTTGATATGATTCAGTAGAATTTTTTAAAATTATTACATATTGATAAATCATAAACTCTTGCAAGCTACAAGGGTGTCAGTCACTGCGACAATGTTGGACAATAGAGTGTTGCATGATTATCTTTGGTCCTAGGTTTCCTTACTTCCCTACATTTTGTCACAGCCTTTCCAACTTTTAAATGGGAAGTAGAAAGGTGACTATATGTTTACAATATCTAGAGATAGAGGGGAGGGATAGTGAACTTATTTGTCAATTCACAGCTATGTCACTAAAGTATAATAATGGAAATGCAAATGTCTGGCTCAGGAGCATTATTAAGTTGCAGCATTATGGACTACATAACCTTTTCTGATAATGATGCCCTCCACAAATATTGGTTGGTATTTCAATTCCCAGATATATTACAGTTAACAAGAGAAAATCAAAGTAGAACATAGATATCTCTGGATGAAATCATTTGTCAAAAATAGATCCAAATTAATATTTTTAACAATGGAAATGCCATTTTCTAGGTGTTTACATTTAACATATTCATTATATTACCATTCCCATATTTATATTTTAATTCCCAAGTGACATGGACATACAGTAATGTCACATAGGCTTCACAGAATCTCCAGAAGTTGGTTTAATACTATGCTTGATATATTTCACATGTCGTAGCGAGCCTATCAAAATTGCATACCACCTTAAGGGGAACCCAGTTTTGAGACTCGTCTAATCCTATTTCTTCCCACTTTGGAATCTTAATTAGAAGAGATAAGGGAGAAAAAAAAAAACATCATTTAACTAAATTATTGTCTTGAATCTGTAGCAAAAGGTATAATCCGCAATTGGGCCAATTAGTGAACCCCATAGTTAGCAATGCTGCAGTGAACAATTTGATTAGATCTGACACCATCCTAGTTCCCACTGTTGTTTTGCCAGGTATGATGGTCAGACTTCAAAGAGCTTGAGGCATCAGCAGGGCAAGGTTTGGAGGCCAGCTTAGGTCCGGTTGTTAATCTCTCTGCTAAAACCACAGCGGCTCTCACACAAAACAAGCTTACACGACACAATCATGCGGTATTAAAGTTAGGGTTGAGTCATGCCAATTTGCCTTTGATTTTTTGATGATTGACCAAAGATGGCTACATGACTAGACACATGCTAAAAGTATCCTGATTAGGTAAGTTCCCAAAATATATGAAGTTTTTTTTTTTTTTTAACTTCCTATATAAATGTTGTGAAAGCTTATTCCCTATAATCAAACTTCCAAAGTAATGGTACTGTATATCAGGGGAAATGAGTATTTCTTACTAGCAGCCTGAATCCTGAACTTTCCACTTACCACTTCATACAAATGTGTCCTTACATTAATAATTCCTAAAGGAGAATTGAAAAAGAAATTGTTTCTAAGAGGGAAGCTTTTTGAAAGTCTATTAAGCACCTTGAAAGAAATAGAAGGGAAAAAAAAATTTTCCCTGAGTCATTTATGTTCACTGACAATTTTTCTGAAATTTCTTTATAATTATTTTCCACTTAAATGTTGAGTAAAGTGCCCTTCCAGGATGTGATTGCATAAGTGTTCTTTTCTCTGCATTCTGATTTGCTGGAACATTGCAGTAATGGTGACATGTTTCCATTCTGAGGAGAGCCCAAGGCGGCGTTAGTGTTATTCCGAGTGATTGAAGCTGCCATCTTGCTGACTTTCCCTTGGGCAGCATCAGGCCTGTTTGCTTTTGTGTTCATTTCACATGCTTCCTGTGAATTTGGCTGGCAGAGCATCATTGCTTCATTTAGCAAGAAAAAGTAAATTCATGTTTGGCTATTATATCTCTCCAAGTTTCTGTATGGTCACCAACATCGAAGGTATTAAACTTATAATTTGTTATATCCTATGAATACTGTTTTATTCTTGACACTTAAGGAAAGCATACATTTGAATAGCAAGGTGGTCGCAAAAAGCACAAGTCAAATATTTAGAATCTTTCAAAACAGTCTTCAGTCCATGAGTCTCTCTATCTCACAAAGATCCTCTGGTAGCTGTAGTACAGTAATCTCACCTTTGAGACCAGGATGATAATAGATTCATTACCAACTAATGAATGCAAAGAGAAAAAGATCTCTCCTTTTAAAATGCTGCAGACGCAAACATTTCTATATGCTGTGTGGTGTGGCTCCAGGAAAATTACATTGCAGTAGTCCAAGAATTTTCTTCAAGCCTTTGTAGAACTACTGTAGTAGAATTCGCCCAGCTTCCATGATATTTCTTGAATCATTTCCTCCCACAGTGAGTTATTTTTCTGTCGAAGGAAGTAAAAAAAAAAGAGAAAACAAATAATGACAACAAATCTTGGCTGTCTCATTTCATCAGCCAGAAGCTAAGAATGTGTATTTTACTAATATATTCTGCAGGATGCCTAGAAGAGTAACAAATACAGTATTGAGCTTAATAAATATGGTATCCATATTTATGATATGTGATTCCACATATGTTGTTGATATAGGTAGCTTTACAGGTGTTTTGTACCAAAATATCCTCACTTCTTCCTCCATATCTTTGCACAGCTGATGTCCAGAATATCCATCCCTCCCATCCCTTCATGACTACTTCTTCTCATTGGATTGTGGGTTAACTATCTCAATCTCTTTCTTAGAGATGTCGTCTTCTACTAACCCATCTGAAGTATTCACTCAGTTACCTGCTGTCATGTACTTACTGTATTTTAATTCTCAGTATAGCACTTACGTATTATATAATTGTTTACCAGTTAATTTGTTTATTTTTCCCAACCTCACTCAACCTCACCTGTTGTAATCTTCAGAGACATCGTCTGTCTTATTTGCAGCTAAATACTAATAAGCACATATAGTAGGTGTTCCATAAATATTTGTTGTTAAAGTACTATTTTTAAAGTAACTCATGTCTACTCTCAGAGTATTTAAAAACATACCTTCGGTATCTCATTTGATTGTGTTGGGTGCTTTCACATACATGACCATATTTTATTCTTATTTGAGCCTCACAGAAACCCTTGCCATAGGCGTTACTAAACACATTTTTTTAAATTCATCTTTATTGTTGAAAGTATTATAGATGTCCCCCTTCCCCTCCCTATTGACTCTTTCCAGCCCATTCCAGTCACCTCCCCGGGTTTTCCCTGCACTACTGTCTGTCCATAGGCAATACATATATGCATATAAGTTAGTTTATTTCTTCCCACCTCCCCCTATTCCCTTTGAAATTACTGCACACATTTTAATGTAAGGAAATATAAGGAATTCCATAACCCTCCCAAAGTCATAGAGCTGTGTTTGGAGCCAGGATCAAATCCACATCTCTGACTCTATGAGCAGAATTACCCTGGAAAGTTAACATGTTCAGGAGCTCTGTTAATTATTATTATTTAAAAATAAAACATTTATTGAGTGTTTGACAGGGGTCTGGGACTAGTGCAAGTGCTTTATTGCCATTACCTCATAGATTTCATAACTATCACATATCATTATTATCTACATTTTATTAATCAGGAAACTTAAGGTTCAGAGAGACCAAGCAACTTAACTAATCCAAAGTCACAAAGTTAATCGCTGACAGACATGACACTTAAATTCAAGTCTATCTTATTCCAAAGCCTGTGCTCTTTAACCACTAACTACTCACCATACCCCAGGATTTACTACCATTTCAGTTTCAGTACAAAAGCCAGAAGGCCTCTGCCATGATGCGTTCAAACAAACAAACAAAAAACTCAAAAAAAAAAAAAAAAATGTATCCTAGCAAGCATCTCTACTCTATTTTAATAAAATACATGATAAAATTCAGATTGGCTTACTCATAGTTTCTCCCTTATATAACATCTGCTACGTATATAGACATGAACATGTTAGGGTGGCAGAATTGCTTTTTCCTTATTTTTTACTTAGTATTTTTGTTATGTGATAGCAATTTTTTAATTTAAAAAATTAATTTTCAGAAAATATAATGCTATACCCAGAAATACTATCCACTTCTATAAGACTTCTGAATTTTTGCTGCATAAGGTAGGGAAAGTATTCTGTACAAACACACATAGTTCCCTTGTTCCAGTCAACTACTTTGATGTGGTTCAAAAGTATACCAAACTTAATATTATTAAATTGTATATTATTATTTTATTCACATAAGTTCTACATTCAGGAATTTTTGCGAATAGTAATTTGCTCATAGACAGTTTCTGTGTTTATATTTTATTTCTTGTAGTTTTTAAGTTGTTTTAAAAGTATCTTCTTTAGAGCATCAGACATTATTTTGTGAGATTATTAAGGTATATACAACTTAAAAGACAATGAGTCTACCAAATTCAATTTTTTAAATTTTGCTTCCCCTTTTATTATAACTAGTTCTAATGAAGATTTGATCCATTCATAGTAAAACCTATTTTCTGTTACAAATGTGTGTTTTTTTATTGGAAGTTCTTTGAATATCATCTACAAGCAAAATTAAGCATTAAATCTTCTGATTGCAAAATGTTTTCTTCTTTTATTCATTAATATTACTAAAATTGTTTCCTATAATTTAATAATAAGAAGAAATTGTGTTATTCATTAAGAAAATATGATGTTAAATATACTGGTAAACTATTAGTTTTTATAAGGTAGGATTTGGGGATCGTAATAACTAAGAGAAACTGGGATATAATGGAAATGCCTTTATCCACGAAACCAGTAAAGAAGTTTTCTTATCTAAGTGGAAATGCAAATTTTGTCACAGTTATCATGTGTCATAACTCCCTGCCACTGTAGACATTTCATAGCGTAGCCAGTTCAGGTTCTGTGTGTCTGTACAGTGAAGTTCACTGAACTGTTTTGTCAGATGCTGTCAAGTCAACCGACCGTTACTATAGAGAATCTAACCAAATCATTGTGACGTGAGCCTTCCAGAACTAAGATACCCAATATGAATGGTTTAATGAAATTGAGTATTTGGTTTCAGTTTTTTGTAAGATTGTCAAAATATATTTCACTTATTCATAAATTTCTGAATTAACTAGTTGAAATATCTGTCCCTATACTTTATTAAAATTTTGTTTTAAATATTACTTAATATAAGTAACACTTGAAATGCATTTAGGTATTTGAGTATGTTTTGTTAGGTACTTGATTCTTCACTAAACATTTTAAAGTAAAGTTCTAATTGTATAGTTATTTAGTAAAAAAGATAAGTGTCTTCTACTAAAATTAAAATTTTCTGTTATAAGGAAGCTTGTTTCAAGTTTCTAATAACTACTTTTTTAATCCTTACGTGAGGATATTTTTCCATTAATTTTAGAGAGAGTGGAAGAGAGAGGGAAAGACAGAGAGAAACATCGATGTGAGAGAATCACATCGATTGGTTGCCTCCTGCACGAGCCCTGACCAGGACTGAGGACAAGCCTGCAACTGAAGGGTCCTCACTCTCTCCACTGAGCCAAACCGGCTAGGGCTCAAATAACTTTTTATTTCCAAAGGCTATTATGAAAAACAAAGTTGTATTTGATTACAAAGAACTTAATGAAAGTTTTGTTCATGTTATAAATATTTCTTATATAATTAGAAAAACAGTTTATTTATGTTATCTAAAAGGTATTATTACAGTGTAGACTTAGTTAAATGCCTTACTTATGTACATATTTTGATGGGTGGGGTGCTGTTGCTATTTCTGTTCAATAACCTCAGAAATATTTTACCAACTTATACTGTAGCTATGGTGTAGCATTGAAAACCTTCTAACAAAAAGCTTCTTGATGCAATTAAAGGTCACGTGTACATATTGTAATAGGCTACTCATTTACAAGATCTTTGTTAAGGGTCAGTGATATAGCATGAAATGGATTGCCCTTGTTGAGCCCATAAATAAATGGGTCAATTTATGTCATATTCAGTGGGCAAAGAAAAAAGCTAACACAATACCAGTTTATTAATACTTTTACAAACAAATTGCTAAAATGTTAAGCACAACCAAATGCACTAGTATTGTATTCTTGACATAAATAATTACAGAAATTTATTAGAATATATAACCGCAGTTTTTAAGGAGAACTGCTTATATGCACACATTTTTGTTTGTTTAAATATATAGATCACATGCAGATACAGAAAAACACCACATAGTGATAGTGTTCAAATGTCTTTTACCATAAAACTAGCATATTTTAAAGTGTCTCAGATGTATATACTCCATTTTTTCTGTATTGAAGTTCAAAACTTGCCAGGGATAGTCATGAAAACAGACTCAAACTAGATAGTGATTTATTTTAATTTGCTTTCATAGCCTTTCCAATGCTCTTAGGGGGGGGAAATGTTGGTGCAGATTAAGTATTAGTAATGAATTCAGTCACCTGATTTTTTCAATAAATTAAGACTTTAGGGCAGAAATAAAACTAATAATGAAAAGAAAATATTTTATACCTTATAATAATTTTAATACACTTAGATGTTACATGTTACATATGTATTTGTCAGGTATAAATCATTTTTTATTCTCAAACTAAAATCAAGTGAGTAAAAATGTTCTAATGAAATAAATTTGTTTAACACTTTCTAATTTTCTTTTTGGTTGCTGTTTACTATCAAAAATGAAAAAAATTTAAATTGTAATCAATGCCAAACCAAATCTTCTGAGTCAAACAAAAATAATTTAACAATGGGTTTGAATTAAGAATCAAATGAATAATGATCTGTCACCCTATAGAACCGATTGGTCTATAACAATACTAAGGCCAATCCTACATAATAAAAGCCTCATATGCAAATTGACCATCACTCCAACACAAGATGGCTGCCCCCATGTGGTCAAAGATGGCTGCCCCCTTGTGGACACAAGATGGCCAGCAGGGGAGGGCAGTTAGGGGTGACCCAGGCCGGCAGAGGAGGGCAGTTGGGGGTGACCAGGCCTGCGGGGGGGGGGGCTGTTGGTGGGGACCAGGACTGCAGGGGAGGGCAGTTAGGGGTGACTGGCCAGCAGGGGAAGGCAGTTGGGGGTGACCAGGCCTGCAGGGGAGGACAGTTAAGGGCAACCAGGCCAGCAGGGGAGGGCAGTTAGGGGTGTTACCAGGCCTGTAGGGGAGGACAGTTAGCGGCAGCCAGGCTGACAGAAGAGGGCAGTTAGGGGTGACCAGGCCAGCAGGGAGGGCAGTTAAGAGCAATCAGGCTGGCAGGGGAGCAGTTAGACATTGATCAGGCTGGCATGGGAGTGGTTAGGGGGTGATCAGGCTGGCAGGCAGAAGCGGTTAGGGGCAATCAAGCAGGCAGACAGGCAAACATTTGGGAGCCAGTAGTCCTGGATTGTGAGAGGGATGTCCGACTGCCCGTTTAGGCCCGATTCTGGATGTGATCGGGCCTAAACAGGCAGTCGGACATCCCTCGAGGGGTCCCAGATCGGAGAGGGTGCAGGCTGGGCCCAAGGAACAGCCCCCCCATGCACGAATTTCATGCACCAGGCCGCTAGTCAATTATAAAGTTAGTAGCCAAGAAAAACCCTGACCTAAGTAATCTCTGCTTGTTATTTAGCTCTTGACTATCCATTCTGCACTGTTTGTTTTTGCTGCCATACTTTAGCACAGTGAAAATACCATACATAAGCCTCTTTTATAAAGTATCAAAACTTTGGAAAAATGTTCATTTAGGGGCATAAATGCTGTAAACTTATGTGTGTTTTACTCATCATTGTATCCCCTTTTTCTAGTTCAGTGCCTGATCAAGTAGGTGCTCAGAAGATAATGAATGAATGAATGAACAAATGAATCCTCCTGACAGTGCTCAAAACACATTAGAGAGTGTGACTGTAAAAATCTCACCATTTCAGACTATATGAAATAGTAGGATAATGCTAATACAGTTTCCATAAGTGGATAATATATTTCCAAGATTTTTCATAAGTAAAATAACCTTCAAAAAATATTGGCTAATAATATAATGAACTGTTATTGCTGAAATAAAGTCGAACTGTGTCCTCAAAAATACCAGATAGGAAATGACGTAAAATATAATATTTACTTAACAAAAGTGATCGATATACTATTTGAATCATGATTTCCTTTTTGTCATTTTCTTGCCACTTGAAAATTATTTTGAATGTTTCATCTTCAAAGATTCTATAAGTTTTCTCAATTTGCAAAACCCTCCCATCTCTTTAGGTTTAAAGTAGTTATGCTTTCTAACCCCCATTGACTCAGCACTTGCTTGTTAATATGTCCGGTCTTCTCTGGACAGTAGGACTGATTTTATTGCCTATATGTTTTCCTGGCTTTAAACAGGAAAAGATTTGTGAGTTAGGAGTGAAATAATTATGTACAATGGAATCTAACACAACATATTGGATATTCCACAGTTCAGATTTAAATACACATTAGCAGTAAAGCGACTAATATCTAGATATAACAGAATCTGGAACTATCACTATTGAAAAATCATGCCCTTGAACTCTGTGTACATGGAGCCAACAAATCCCAATCTAGTTCTTTAGTTTGGCTTCTTAAGATTTTCCTCCTGGAAACCATTCTAGTCCAGATAGAAATTTAAGACAATTATATTCAGAAGAAAAGTTTTATAGTGCATAATTTATACCGAATGCATTCCTTCATAGTATGTCCTATTGACTTAACGTGTAATTCAGTCGAGAACCAGAAAGTACATGTAAAGATATTTTGAAATGTGATCTACTCTTTGTAGTGCCACATTGGCCATTATTTTTCTTCAACATTCAATTATTACAACATTCCCATCATTCTATTGGAAAAGTTCTTTTTTTAAACTTTTATTTTATTTTTTAATATATTTTTATTGATTTCAGAGAGGAATGGAGGAGAGAGAGATAGAAACAATCACTGATGAGAGAGAATCATTGATCCACTGCCTCCTGCAGGCACCCCACTGGGGACCAAGCCCGCAATCCAGGCATGTGCCCTTGACCAGAATCGAACTTGGGACCCTTCAGTCCACTGGCTGACGCTCCATCCACTGAGCCAAACTGGCCAGGGCATTGGGAAAGTTCTTATGCTTTGGTCCATGTAAGTTAGATAAGTAAAAGACAATATTAAATCAAGTATGCCCTTGATGCTTTAAGCATGAGGTTAGCAAACTGTGGCCCGTGGGCCAGATCCAACTCCATTGTTTTTCTAAATAAACTTGTATTGGAACACAGACAGGTCTGCTCATTTATGCATTGTCTGTGGTTGCTTTCACTCTACATCCTTTAAAGGAATCATTTCTAAAATAAATAAAAAAGAATCAACAAGAAATATTAAATTAATAGCCTTGAATGCTGAAGTAAAAATGCTTTATGAATTATAGGTTCATATAATTTAAATACTATTAAAATGCAATGTTTTTGTTTATAGCATGTTTGAATTCACAAATGAACTTCAAATGATTAATAGTAATAAAAATCAACATTAAATGCAGTTTTTCAAGTTTATTGTAGTCTATTTAACATGATTTTACTGTACAGTACATTAAAATGTAGCATTAAACTTTTGGTGATGGATAATGAGTCATAAGGATATATTTCTAGCAAGTATTGATTTTATAAAAAGAATTATACCAAAAAAGATTAGCTGTTCACTATCCACACTACCTAGCATATATAATTGATAATCAAATTAAAACAGTAAGTTTAAGCAGGCACTATGGATCAAGAAGTCTTATTAATTTTTCATTTTATTTTTTTTTAACTGTAGGAATTTCTTAAGCAAGGAAATAAGGTCATATAGAATCTTAAAATGTAAATATATTATTATAAGTAATTTTGGAGCTGATAAAATAATTTTTAAGTCATGAGATTCTTGAGTTGGAATTTTTGAACATTTTAGGTAGGAAGTTTAAATATGAGGACAGTTTTACTCAAAATTGCTTTTGTTTCAGTTAATGCCTATTATTATTTTTTAAATAATTATATAAAGATTTGTGTCCTTGGCATTTTAAAATTATTTTAAAATTAGATAAAATAAAATTCCTTTTTAAAGGTGTTTATATAGTAAGATGCAAAAGATTGCATGAAACTTCGCAAAAAGGACTCAACTTGGTGTTTTCAGCCTAATAAAAATGTTGTAGAAATACTTGTAAGCTTGAAAATCACACTAGCTATTCTTGTTTCAAATTCTGTTTAATATATTGTTCAGTATGATTTTATAATAAACAGATTACTCCTTGAACAGGAATTAAGAATAAAGCTGCCAGGAAGGGGTTTTGTTGTCAGAGTAGTTCCCGCCTCATGTTTTGTAAGAGATTTCATGGTCCCATTGTAAAGAGTAGATGATTTAAAACGTGTTCCCAAGATAAACTTTCCCATTGTCATTAATGAGGATGGATAATACTGAGTGACAAGTGCATTAGGAATGACACAGAAAGAGCTGTTAGATTTGTCAGAGTCTATCACTTCAGGCGGTGACACTTGAGGACATTCTTTTTTGTGGATATTTGGGATGGGGGGTCTGATTTAAAGATGCCAAAGTTTGTGTTTGCTTATAGAATAATGTATTTTATAATTTACAGATATATATTTTACTGTGTAAAGAAAATATCTGCAAGGTTATTTCCATTTTCTTTCACATTTTAACTTTATTCTCTTATATATTCTTATTTCTTCCTAAGAAAATCATCAAACTGTGTAACATTTAAATGTTAAAATATTTAGCAAAAAAGCTAATTTTTAGGAAAAGTCTTATTTTTTGGAATATCCAACTGAAGAAAAGATATTTAAAATTACATAGGTTCTAAAAAATATTTTGCTGTCTTATTCCTCTATATAAGAGGGGACTCTTCTGCATTACCTTGAGAATAAATATTTTGAAATAAGATACATGTAATTTATATTATCTTTTAAAATATATATTACTTTACAGAAACACATTTTAAATATTAATCAATGAATGATTAATAATGAATGACTTTCCTGGTATTTAAAGTATTTTCAAACTGTTGTATGCCTCTCAATTTCGGTTTCGAATATGCAATTGGTCACTTTTTCGCCTTGATTCATCTTTCATGCTGCCAACCAAATTTTGTCTCTGTACACCTTTTTGACACTAATAATGACTGAGTCTGTGTTCATTTGAGTTCAAGATTTCCCAGGCGGCAGTTTGGAGCTAAGATAAACTATCTATCATGATTGCATACCACTAATCTGTCTCATCCAAACCACTCTATGACTGAAATTATACTTGACAGTTCACTTCTTCTTGATGAGCCTGAGGTGAACATAGCTACAGCCCATCCCTGGGAGGACATGGCAACTACTCCATATGCTGGAAGGGTCCATTTATTAGTGAAACAAGTCTTAAACTGTGCCTGTGGTAGAGAGAGGTTTTCTCTGTCTCTCCCCCTACCTCCCTCTCTCTATCTCTCTCTTTTTGCATTTTCATTTTGTACTTTTAGACTAAAAAAATTTTTTAACCCCAAAACATTTGGTAAACATTTTCTGCTCTTACAAGTTCTACCTATAAGTTAGTTTCACAGTGTAGTTAAAAACCATAAAGTCATTTTTAAAATACATATGCTTTCTAAAATGTTCTTTTTTTAAAAAAAAAAATATTTTATTGATTTTTTACAGAGAGGAAGAGAGAGGGATAGAGAGTTAGAAGCATCGATGAGACAGAAACATCAATCAGCTGCCTCCTGTACACCCCCTACTGGGGATGTGCCCCCAACCAAGGCACATGCCCTTGACCGGAATCGAACCTGGGACCCTTGAGTCCGCAGGCCGACGCTCTATCCACCGAGCCAAACCGGTTTCGGCTAAAATGTTCTTTATTTACATACCATAAGTGTCAAATATCAAAGCTTTCCTGTTAGTATTTTGACTCTTACCAGAATTTACCAGTTCTTGAAACATCTCAGTAAAAAAAAACTTTTAATCTTCACTCAAAGATATGTTTATTGATTTTTAGAGAGAGGAAAGGAGGAAGATAAAGAAACATGGATTGGTTGCCTCCCATACCCACCTAACCTGCTACCTAGGTATGTGCTCTGATCAGGAATCAAACCCATGAGCTCTCAGTGCATAGGAGGACACTCCAACCAGCTGAGCCACACCAGCCAGGGCCAGCTCAGTAAATTTTTGTCTTTCAAAAATGTTTCTATAAAGAGTTTCTCTCATTTTAACATAATATTTTAAAATAAGTTTCAAATTCTTTATTTATAAATTATTTTAAAGATTTGAATAAAACAAACTGAACAGTGTGGTAGAAAATATTTTAATTTTTTATAAAGATTCCTTAAGTGAACTTAATTGTCACCTTTACTATTGCTATGCAGAGTCTAGAGAAAAATGACTGAGAAAATAAACTCATTAACTGCCTGATATTCTTTTTGTAAAAATGCCTTTCCTTGGGGATCAGAAATGCCATACATTTTGAGATGGTGGACAAGGAGATGTTAAAGAATTTATTGCTAATACCCTGGAAAAAAAGAAATCTAAAGGAATTTTCAAGAATGTATAAGGAGGGTGTGATAGTAAGGCTACTTCTACTATACTAATCAACAGAGAAACCAGTGAACAACAGATTTAATGTGGAAAAGGAAAGATTGAGGTTATTTAAACGAAGCGCTTTGACTAATTATAATATATAGAAAGTTGTTATAAAGTGGAACCTATTTTAATCTGTCCTGGATTATTGAAATGTAATTCCACCGGAAGATGTTCAGATGGCCTGGACAATTTTGCTCGTGTTGTTCTGTTGGTCATCAGAGCAGGCACTTAGTAAGTTTACTCCTCATTGTCCTTTACTTAAAAGTGTCTCATTCCCTGGAAAGATTCCTTTAGCAAGGGCAATATTTTCTATAACCTATTAATCAGCAGTGGAATCACTAGTGCATTCTGCACAAAGCTTTTCTAAATCACCTCATGTCTAATAATCATCAACTCTTTTTTTGGAAGCTTACATAAATTAATTTCCTAGAATTACAGAGATAATTATTTAGTCAGTATAGTGAATGAAATACTCATATAGTGGGGTGCAAGATAAATTATTTTTAAGTGAACTTGATTTGCTTCAACTCTTACTATTTACTACTACAGTATTTTTATTTCAACTAACATAACAGTTACTGGAGAGCCATTTAAGATTTCAGTAACATCACCTAAAATAAATATCCTGGGGGAAAAGTAAAAATAAACTATTGACATATTTCCACATTTTTATTTTAACTCCATAATTTCTGCAGTGGCCTGCATATCTTTCTGAAGAAAAGGGAGTTTTATCAAAGTAAATTAGTAAACTACCTATGTATAGTCTTTATTTGGAAAGCAATTGAATATAAAAAGTCTAACTTATACACTAACTCCAATGGTATGCAGTTTTAATTTTGTGCTAAATTTTAACTTAGGCAGTAAAATCTGTGATCCATTCATCTTACCATATCCAATTACTCCTCCTATCTAATTATATGATCATTAAATGTACTTTTTTACTATATGATGCATCTGCATATTTTAAAAATAAAATTGCTTTCATGTTTCCCACAAGCATCTATTTTCTAATCAGAAGAGTTGATATTATATTGCTTTACAGTAAATATTCAAAAAGTTAAAACTGGTAATTATTGAATAGTTATGATCTGAAAAAGTAATTGCTTCATTTGCAAAAAAGAATTTGTTTATTGTATGGAATATTTAAGTAATTATGCTTTTCGTTTGGGGTTTTAATATAGCCTTTTAAAAATACTCTTGTAGGCCTAAGCATGGTACACCGTGAATCCTGTTTAAAAAAAAAAGTCACAAAACAAAGGAAAATGCTAGTGCTAAGTAAGTTATATAAACTTATGCTGGAAATGTGCCTTAGTACTATCACATTAGGAAAAATTATTGTGCTCTACAGACTATTTTTAATAAAATAATTGGCACCAGAAGGAATAATACTTTCTCACTAAAATAATTCCCTCATCTTTGCTTTTGAAATTGGGACGAAATTTTCTTTGTGTGAGCGTGTGTGTGTGTGTGTGTGTGTGTGTGTGTGTGTGTGTGTGTGTGTGTGTGTGTGTAAGAGTCTCATAGAGAAAAATGTAAGAAATTCTGTCATTTTTAATACCCTGACTTACAATGAAACATTTTATTTCAATATAATGTACATATTGATCAATTAAAGTTTCAAAGACTAGTAACATGAAAGCAAGATCAACTATAGATTTTTATTAATTCAGGTAGTAATTCTTTATGAAGGTACTTTTAGTGTTTTTAATGTAGTCCAGTGCTTTTTATCAAAATACATGTCCTTAAGATCTGGCCTCTGGCTGCCTATCCAGTCTTATCTCTTGCCTGAGCTCCAAGTTGCAGCCTGACTTTTACCTGTGGTCCCTGTACTGTCTTTTGTAAGTGCCAAAAATATTCTTGTAAATTTTCTATATATAGCACTTCCAACATTATTTTAATTTTCTTGTTTCCCTACTTTACCCTACTGTAAGCTGGTGGCAGAAACTGTCATGTTCTCATTCACTGATGTATACACGGAACCTAACACAGAATATAGCATACAGGGGTGGGCAAAAGTGGGTTTACAGTTGTGAGTACATGAAACAGCTTATTCTGGGATGATTACTTATTAATTATCATATTATTTATTCGTATTATACATTAAACCTACTTTTGCTCACCCAGTGCAGTAGGTGTTCAGTAAATATTTGTTGAATGAAAAACTGAGAGAATATGTGACTTGGTTAAGTATCTGACATCTATTTTTTTTAATCGTCATAAGAACACTTCACGTGAGATCTACCCTCTTAACAAAATTTTAAGTGGATAATACATATTGTTGACTATAGGTACAGTGTTGTAACCTGTCTGCATCTGTAATTAGCTCTCCATGTGGATCTCAGTTGTCTGCTCTTTAGGGAGCAGCACTGTTAATCAGTTCTCAAAGCCCAGTCAAGGCAACCCTTTCCCTGCAGTAGCAGCCGTACCAAACTATTTAAAATTTCCCTAGCTACAAAACTGTTTCTTGTCTTTAAGGTTGCAATACTTCCCCATATCAACTTGGAATTTTTTCAAAAATACTTTAACAGCTAACTCAGTCTTTTCTTCTTTGTGAAGATTTTGCTGGCTCCTTCTCCACTCCACTCACCCTTCCCTGCCACGTTATTGACTTCTCTCTAAATCATTGGCTTATGTTAAACTACCCTTTTAATGAGAAAATCTGTTACTTGATGCATTAGAACTCTATCAAATAACTTTTATTTTTATTTTAATGCCTTTTTTAGCTGGTCTGCATTACCTCCCACCTCTGTAGACCTGTGGTAGAGGTTCACTGTGGATAGCTATCAGGATCACTAATTAAAGCCCAACCAACTGAGCTTTAGTTGGAGATTAAAATGTACCCTTGAAATATAGGGGAGGTGCCAAGTTGATAACATCTTGATAACATTGGATAATAATATCCCATGGGCTTACGTATTCATTGTTCCTAGTCAATTGACATTTATATCTATTATCACTTGAGGGAAACATGATTAATTATTTCATGATAATTTGAATCATTGTTTAGAACTCAGTTTGGAAGTGTTGTGTCCTGGCCATCTTTGCTACCGTTCCTTTAGAGCAGTGGTTCTCAACCTTTCTAATGCCACGACCCTTTAATACAGTTCCTCATGTTGTAGTGACCCCCAACCATAAAATTATTTTCGTTGCTACTTCATAACTGTAATTTTGCTACTGTTATGAATCGTAATGTAAATATCTGTGTTTTCCGATGGTCTTAGGTGACCCTGCTAGCGGTTCTCAACCAAGCCAGGGATGAGTTCTCCTTCCAATTCTTACATAATAGCCTCCTTGTTTTCTAAATAGGAGATTCCTTTTCACTCCCTATAAGAGTGATAATTTTATGCTGCAAGCATCAAAGATGAGGACAAAAATGTCACATTGTGATTCTATCTCCATGACACTCCACAGTGATACAAAGTGAAAATTGAAAGCCAAAGAGAGCCTTTTGCTTTTTCCATGGTGTCAGAAGTCGTGTTTCTCAGGTTTTTCCCTGCTAAATTAAGCATTAAAATGATCATTTTTATATAATTTAGAAAGTTGTCATTGAAATTATGTCTTGAAATTTTTATTCATAAAATATTTCTCCAAATCACTCTTTTTCATAAGGTTGTTTTTTCCTAAGAAACCAGAATTATAGTTCCCACTTTTTAATTAACTCTTATTTTAGTTGGAGATTTATTGCCTTAATCCATATGTAATGTGTTTATCACTTAGGAAACATTTTTTTTAAAGCATGGGTTAGTAATTTTGTATAATGCTATAATTATATCTTTCATCAAGATAATTATGTAAAAGTAAATAAAGGTAGGACTAAGATAATACCTAATTTAGGATGCCTTTCAAATGTATAAGGCTGATAATTAAAGATTTAAAATTGAAAGTAAAGGGCCTTGGTTTCCTTATACATCAGTCTAATTTTCAAAGTAAAACTTAGCTGAACGGTTTCTTCCCTTACACATTTAATCACAGCAGTCCACTTAGAAGCTTTTTGTTTAAAAAAAAAAATTGTTAGTGTCTTTACACTGGGTAACAGAACTTAAAGATTAATTTTATAGCTCAGCTAACATGCAAGGTTGAGAGCAGAAACAATTGAACTAGCCTAGTGCCATTAGAAAATATTTAAGATTTACAATAGGAAGTACGTAAATTATCCATTTTGTATAAGTTAAACCATTGGGGGGGTGAGGAATCACATTAGCAATCATTAAAAGTAAACATGTTGCCCTGTACCTTGGTTGCAGGTTCCAGGTTCCAGCCCCAGTTGGGGAACATAAGGGAGGCAACCAGTCAATGTGTCTCTCTCACATCAGTGCCTCTCTCTCTCACTTTCTCTCTCTCTCTCTCTCTCTCTCTCTCTCCCCTTCCTCTCTCCCTCCCCCCCCCCTCAAGATCCATAGAAAAAATATCCTCTGGTGAGGATTAAAAAATAAATAAACATTATGTATTATATGTTATTTCATAGATTTAATACATCCTATCTAATAAAGAGGGAATATGCAAATTGACTGTAACTCCACAACAAAGATGGTGGTGCCCACAGCCAATAAGGAGGGAATATGCAAATTGAGGGTCACTCCATGACAAAGATGGTGGCAGCTAGGCCCGGATGCTTGCGTCGTAACCACGGTGATGACGCAGGCATTCCGCCCCACCCCGCCCACGGAGGGCCTTTGGGCAACGCGGAGGTGCGGAGTGGCTGGGGCACTCCAGGCCAGTGGGAAGTGCGCTCCGGCCGGTGGGCAGCATGCGCAGGCACAGAGCAGCCGGTGGGCAGTGTGCTCCAGGTCGGTGGGCATTGCGCGCAGGCATGGAGCGGCTGGTGGGCAGTGCATGCGGAGAGCCTCTGGGCAGGGGAGGAAGGCCAGGGGAGGCAGGCCAGGGGAGCGGTGGCAGCTGTGAGCGCACCAAGTGGATCCTGCGGGCCGAGCTGAAGTAGCGCCTGCAGGCCATCAGCGCCGAGGAGTGGCTGCGCAAGTCCCAGCTCCTAGCCCAGAAGGTGCACAATCGCAGGGACAGCCACCGTGGCGGGCCATATTGACGTCCTCCTGGCCGCGCCATGGGGGTTTGCGGATCTGCACAGCCGCAGGCCTCTGGTGCGTGCATCCTCTCCTCCCCCCCTGGCGTGCGAACGTCCCCCAGCGTGCTGTCACCCACACACGCCTGCAACAGTCCCAGACCATGGCACACGCAAGTTCCCGCCCCTCCGCTGCATGCCTACATCCCCCACAGGATGTGCACACGTCCCCTCCGGCATGCTCACATCCTTTGGAGAGTGTCTGGGTGCTCTGGGTGCTGAGGGTGGGCACCTGTGAGATGACAGTGAGAGGGTAGAGTGGTGATGCCCTGTTCCTGCCGCGGCCAGTGCAGTAGCGAGATCACTTCCGTGGGGCTAATGCAGGTGCTGAGGTGGGAGCAGATGCAGACAGACACACCTGGTGGGCACAGGCGGCCCTCGCTGAAGTGCCTTCGGTCAGCGTTCAAGATCAGGAACCCAGAGGAGGCAAGGAGTTCCATCCTCTCAGTGAAACGGTGGGATAGTCTGTAGAGGAGGAATGTGCACTTTAGGTGCTGGCACCCATGAGCGAAGGCTGCCCTGACTGAACCTTGCTCACTTGGGGCCTAGCACACTCCTGCCGGACAGTGGGTGACAGTATGTGCTTTTCCGAGTTAATGAGAGAAAACATTGATTCTCCCGCTGCCCGCAAAGGTGGAAAGTGGAGTGGGAAGACATGTGGGGAGTGAGCGAGGTTCCCTGTCTGGGGGTTCCAAATCTGCCATTGGTTCCTTTCACCGCTAACTAGAGATATACAGGGTGTCCCCCCCAAAATGTATACACACTTCGAATACCTACTAATTCCAATGGGTTTAAGCATGAAAAGAAACAACAATGGAGCTGTCATCTGTTAAAAGTGCGGGCACAAACCGGCAGTTGGACATTCCCCAAGGGGTCCTAGATTGGAGAGGGTGCAGGCTGGACTGAGGGGACCCCCTCCCTCTCCCCTCCCTGTGCACAAATTTTGTGCACCGGGCCTCTAGTTATATATAATGCCTCACTAAATTGAGTTATAAATAACATTTTATGTCTTTATAAACAAGATAAAATTTTCCTACTTTCTTCTAGTCCGACCAAAAGGCACATAAAAACCTAGCCTCGCCCTGACCGGTTTGGCTCAGTGGATAGAGCGTCGGCCTGTGGACTCAAGGGTCCCAGGTTCGATTCCAGTCAAGGGCATGTGCCTCGGTTGCGGGCACATCCCCTGTGGGGAGTGTGCGGGAGGCAGCTGATCGATGTTTCTCTCTCGTCAATGTTTCTGACTCTCTAGCCTTCTCCCTTCCTCTCTGTAAAAAAATCAATAAAATATATTAAAAAATTAAAAAAAAAAAGAAATGGCAGGCACCCCGAAACTGCTCTTCTTTAAAAATAAATAAATAAATAAAAACATAGCCTCAGCTAGTCTAGCCTATCACCTTAATAACCCTTACAGACACATAGTATCTAGATGCAGACAACTAAATAAAGATACCCCAAGCACAACAGCCTTTCTTATGGCACTTTGAGCTCCCCAGTGAATAATGGCCACAGCATCTCAAGATAGAAAGCAGCAGCAAGACCCATGTGTGAAGTGACTGTGAAAAGCACTTGTCTTCCCTGATTGCTAAATACAGATTTCTGTGAACCTCTGAAGTACTCATGTGACTTGAAGTTTCACTGCTGGCAACAAAGATAGGCCATCAAGCTCTGGTCTGCTACGGTATTACCATTCTCTTAATCCTACCACAAACTTTGTTTTAGGCTATTAGCTGTGTAGTATTTTTTTTTTTTTTTCCTGTGAGGAGCATAGAAAGGGGATGAGAGGAGGGAAGCTGATGGCTGACTCTTCAACTCAGTTTCTGATACAGACAGGAAAACCTCTAGATACCCCTGCAGGTCACCCCATGGCTTTCACCAGCCTATTCAGCTGGACCTAGTTTTAAGTAATGGCAATGGAGCCAGCATGAGTGTACCCCATGTTCATTATTATTTCATGATTCAGTAGAGGGCTTCTCTGTTGCAGAAGTTTCTAAAGAACTGTACAAGTGGTTTAGTTACATTGAAGTTGTATCAGTTACTACTTTTTTTAAAAAGATAAGCCATCATTTGGGACTGAAGTCTGGTTGTAAGGAGATTGTTATTAATGGCGTTTGTTATAAATGGTGTTTGTTCTGTTACTGTGAAAATCTACATATAATTCTTCAGATATGACACTTATTGAGCATATGTGAATTAGAAGTAATGCTCCAAACAACCATCACATGCACAGTCCATTTACTGTATAGTTCTAAAAACATGCTTCCAACCGGCTTCCATATGAACTGATGTTAGTCTGTTAAGTTTAAGTATAGGAGAGTAAAACTCAGAAATTTCAGAAACTGTCATGATACGACAGTAGTTCTTAATCAGATCACATATGCCATATTTTTTATGAATAAACTCTAATCCCACTATCATCATTACAAACTCTACTTCTTCAATTACCAAAACTTTATAGGTATAGATATGAATTATTTAAGTGGAAATACATGCTTAAGCATGCCAAATATGTTTGGGATTTCTACTATACAATATAATGGGCTAGTATTCTCAATTTTTTTTATTATGTCTCTAATGAAATTATAATTAGCTCATAATTTCTGTATTTAACAGAACCAGATAAGGATTCCTTAAATATACTATTACTAGTAGACTTCAACTTATTATTTAAGATTTCCTTTGGCTTAGAAAGGTA
The DNA here is from genome assembly GCF_027574615.1 of Eptesicus fuscus. Taxonomy (NCBI): domain Eukaryota; kingdom Metazoa; phylum Chordata; class Mammalia; order Chiroptera; family Vespertilionidae; genus Eptesicus; species Eptesicus fuscus. Next base: position 63,185,574 of record NC_072485.1, read on the forward strand.
GTATATAACCATAAAAATAAGCCTGAGTATGACCTTTACAAGTATCCAGCATGGATGATACTATTAGCAATTCATTTGTCTGTTTACTTCATTGGAAAATGCAAAGTCACTGGTATTTCGTAATATAAGTAAACAATAGGACAAGATCTGTATAGAACCTCTTGAAGACTTTATTTAATAGAGCATTTAGTAGAATATTATTTAACAAACCTTTTAGAACATTTTAACAAATTATTTAATAAAGGATTCACATCAAAGCATTGAAGATACATTCTTCAGTTACTAAATATGGAAAAGCTTGCCTCTGAGTGGGTGTATTAAATTGCTTGCATGCTTTGGCATTTTAATAGGAAAACCTTAAGTGTGATGCTTCTAGTCATCACCATTTCTTCGGTTGACACATTTTCTTGATAGAAAATGGGGAAACAGGTATTTCTATCTAATCTGAATAGAAGTCTGTGTTCAGAGTATATTTGAAAAGCTATGCCAAAATACTTGCTATGGAAAATCTCATTTAGTAGACAATTAATATGACTTACCTTTCTAGCTTGACCTACCAACCATTATTTTTTCCTTTTGCCAGTTGTCCATTTTAGGATTAGAAGTAAATGGAGCTGAAACATTCTTCCCTATAGCATTGGGGTCTTCACCTAAGGCTTGTTTGAAAAATGCCAGCCAGGGCATGGTTTTTCTTTGAAACCCAAAGACACGAAATTAAACATGATTTATTCAGAAGCAATTTAGTTTTACATTTATGGACTGTATTAACATTCTGTTCATATTACTAAAAACTGAATGTGGCTTTTTATATAACATCAGTATCAGTGTCTTCATTAATTCTGGTTTCTAGTACATAGTTTTGTATGTTTAAAAAACAAACCTGTGATTGTCAAGTATGCTCGGTGTTGTTGTACATGATATAGTAGTGATGAAGCTTTGGAAACTACTGAAGTTAATTGCTTGGCAATTGCTATTCTCTTTTTCCTATTATATTGCTAATCTTTGTAAAGGTAGTTGTTTCTCTATCTGGTTTTCTTAGCATATAAATTCTTTGCAAGCAGGAAAATCATCATTGTCAAATAGAAGTGAAAAATGAGGCAAGGGGAGGGAAGAGATTGTGACAGATTGAATGAACAAAATTCTTGCCCCCAGAAGTCATGAGAAGGGAGTGAGATATAGCAGTTAATACATTTAAACTGTATTGCGAATGGGAAACGATGGGCTTTTTCAATAAATAGTGCTCAGTCAACTGGTATCCACATGGAAGAAAAAGCGAATCTTGACTCCTCCTTTGCACTAAATAAAAATCAGTTCCGGGTGCATTGCAATCTAAATGTGAAACACAAAACAACAAAGTTTTAGAAACAGACACAAGAGACTGGCTTCCTGGGTTGTGTATGTAAAGGGTGGAAGGTAGTTAAAGGGTGGAAGTCTCCTTGAAGCCTAGCTGTGGGAATGAGGGCCAGTCCTTGGGTGAGTAAAGGGTGAGAGTTAATCTCCCTTCCATCTTTAGGGACGCCCTTTCCAGGCCGGGACCTGAACAGAGTTGGAATGAATGGTGAATTATGCCACTCCCCATGGCAACGCCCATGTCCCTGGCCCCTAAGTGTAAGGAGGTTGCCATGTTTATTCTTAAGGTCATTTGGGACAATGACTTAGGAATCAGGGGACCTGTATCCCAGCACCAACTCTGGCGTTAAATGGCTGTTTGCCTTGAACAAGCCTCGTGCCTTCTCTAATTTCAGTCATTGCTGACCCAATTGCCCCCAACTGCCCTCCCCTACTGGCCTGGTCGCCCCCAACTGCCCTCCCCTGCTGGCCTGGTCGCCCCCAACTGCCCTCCCCTGCCGACCCGGTCACCCATAACTGCCCTCCCCTGCCGGCCTGGTCTCCCCTAACTGCCCTCCCATGCAGGCCTGGTCTCTCCCAACTGCCCTCCCTCCCTTGCAGGCCTGGTTGCCCACAAATGCCCTCCCCTGCTGGCCATCTTGCGGCGGCCATCTTGTGACCACATAGGGGTGGCCATCTTGTGGGAGGGTGTGACAGTCAATTTGCATATTACCCCCTTATTATATAGTACTAGAGGCCCGGTGCACGAAATTCATGCACGCGGGGGGGGGGGGGTGCACGAATTTCGTGCACCGGGCCTCTAGTACTATATAATAAAGAGGTAATATGCAAATCGACTGTCACGATCCAGTGGGATCGGGCCTAAACGGGCATTCGGTCATCCCTCTCACAATCCAGGACTGCTGGCTCCCAACTGCTTGCCTGCCTGCCTTCCTGATTGCCCCTAACCGCTTCTGCCTGCCAGCCTGATCACCCCCTAACCACTGCCCTGCCTGCCTGATTGATGTCTAACTGCTCCCCTGCCAGCCTGTTTGCCCCCAACTTCCCTCCCCTGCAGGCCTGGTCAACCCTAACTGCCCTCCCCTGCAGGCCTGGTCCCCCCCAGCTGCTCTCCCTTGCAGGCCTGGGTCCCTCCCAACTGCCCTTCCCTGCAGGCCTGATTGCCCCCAACTTCCCTTCTCTGCCAGCTTGTTCACCCCTAACTGCCCTCCCCTGAAGGCTTGATCACCCCCAACTGCCCTCCCTTGCAGGCCTGTTCCTTCCTAACTGCCCTCCCCTGCTGGCCATCTTGTGGTGGCCATCTTGTGTCCACATGTGGGCAGCCATCTTTGACCACATGGGAGCAGCCATCTTGTGTGTTGGAGTGATGGTCAATCTGCATATTACTCTTTTATTAGATAGGATAGAGGCCTGGTGCATGGGTGGGGGCCAGCTGTTTTGCCCTGAAGGGTGTCCCATATCAGGGTGGGGGTTCCCTTGAGGCGTGGGGCGGCCTGGGCAAGGGGCCTGTGGTGGCTTGCAGGCCAGCCACGCCCCCTGGCGACCCAAGCGGAGGCCCTGGTATCTGGGGTTTATTTATCTTCTACAATTGAAACTTTGTAGCCTGGAGCAGAGCCAAGCCTTCTGCTTGCTCTGTGGCGGCAGCCATTTCTGTTGGGACTTATGTATCTTCTATAATTGAAACTTTGTAGCCTTAAGCGGAGGCCTGGGCTGGCCAGGGTGTGCAGAAAGCTTGGCTTCCTCCATTGCCGGGGGCAACCCTAGCCTCCTGCTCTTACCAGCTCCGTGGCTGCCACCATTTCTGTTTGGATTTATGTATCTTTTATCATTGAAACTTTGTAGCCTTGATTGGAGGCCTAGGCCAGCAAGGGCAGGCGGAAAGCTTGGCTTCCTCCATTGCCGGGGAAACCCAAGCCTCCCTCCTGCTCTCTGTGGCCGTAGCCATCTTGGTTGGGTTTATTTGCATATTCGCTCCTGATTGGCTTGTGGGTGTGGCTTGTGGACGTGGCTTGTGGGTGTAGTGGAGTGGTGGTTAATTTGCATATTACTCTTTTATTAGATAAGATTTCTTTTTCTAATCCTTTCTAGGCTTCATCACTTATCAAAGATGAAAGCCAAGCTCACTTGTGAAAATATACAGATATTTTATATTTCGGTAGTCTATCATTTACCTTGTCATGTTAGCCTTAATTCAATTAATGTTGTCAACTTCTTTCTCTTGTCAATACCAGTAAGTCTGGTCTCTTACTATTTATTTTAACACTGATTTTATTCTAGATTCTACCTATATTGTATTTCTGATCTTTCTTTCATTTTCCCTGTGTGTGTGTGTGTGTGTGTGTGTGTGTGTGTGTGAGGTGAGGGGGCAGTGTATGAGATGATTTCTTAATTATCTTAAATGCAGACATATTCACTATAATTAAATGAAAGTATTTGACTATTTCATTTTGACTTTAGTTTACCTGAATAAGAGAAGGAAGCCCTTATTGGTGTTATTTCTGGAGAGAATGATTTTTGGTTCTCTCTCATGGGCTATGAATTTTGCACAGGGATTACTGATCAGATTTGTGTTTTAGAAGTATCACTCTGGCAGCAGCATGAAAAGATAAATTGAAGGGGATGACAAGACTGGAGGGAAAATATTGCCTGAGGCCAGGTCACCATCATCATCATTATGATATCCTGAAATAAGGAAAGAACCTGGCAGAAATGAAATAAAATCAACTAAGTTTAGTCACTTGGTGAGGGAGAAGGAGGAGTATAAGATGGCTTCCAAATTTCTGATTTGAATGACATTATGGGATGGGTGTCTTTCATTAGAGTAAGGACGGTAGGAAAAGGTGCAGTTTGGGTCATGTTGAATGGGCCCTGCAAGTGAAAGCAACCTATGAGCATTTGGTTGTGTGACTTGGTTCAGAGGAGATAGTTGGGCCAGAGATATCAATTTGGGAATCAGTGTTGTATAGCTGGTAGTTAAGTGTTTAGAGTAAGTAAGATTGAAAATGTGTTTAGATTCAGAAGAGGATAAGGCAAAAGAATCCTATGGAGTGATCTTAAGGAAATTGAGAGAGGAAAGAATTTTGAGGAGAGAATAAAGAATAATGCTATATGTATTGAACAATGAATAAAAATCAACAACTGAGTCATGTAAAGAGCAGTCCATTTTATTTAGTAACTAGAGACCCGGTGCATGAAAATTCATGCACTGGAGTGGGGAGTCCCTCAGCCCTGCCTGTCCCCTCTCACAGTCCAGGAGCCCTCAGGGGCGGGAGGCGACCCGGCAATCAGGGGAAGGTGACGCCCCCATCACACCTCTGTTGCTGCCACTGCCGGCAGTGAAGCCTCGGCCAGCCCTGGGCAGCTGGGCAGCTGCCATCCAAGGCTTGCCTACACCTTGGGCTGGCCCTGGGCGGCTGGGTGGCTGAGGGGACTGGGGGACTCCCGAGGCAGGTGCGTGGAGTGCCCAGACCCACCTGCCGCCCCGGCAGGGCTGACAGGACTGGGTGCCACCATCTTGTGTCTGTGGGCGATGCCATCTTTGAGGGTGTGGCAGTCAATTAGCATATTCCCTCCTTATTGGCTGTCGGTGCCACCATATTTGTGATGGTGTGAGGGTCAATTAGCATATTTCCTCTTTATTAGGTAGGATGTGAGTGTCATGGGTGATGGGCCATTGACTAAGAGTTTAAAGGATATGGACACAGAACCTTGATTACATACAATTGGTTAAAGACTGGAATTTTCCATTTTAAAAAGTGAATGGGAGCCCGGCTGGTGTGGCTCAGTAGTTGAGCATCAACCTCTGAAACAGGAGGTCACAGTTTGATTCCTAATCAGGGCATATGCCCAGGTTGTAGGCTGGATCCCCATTGGGGGCATGCAGGAGGCAGCCAATGAGTGATTCTCTCTCATTATTGATGTTGCTATCTCTCTCTCCCTCTCCCTTCCTCTCTGAAATCAATAAAACTATTTTTTTAATTAAATAAATAAATAAAAAGTGAATGGGAGGTGAGGAAATAGAGACACAAATATCCACTCTATTCCTGGTTCTGAATTCATTATGAAAGAAAGGAGAAAGAATAACAGGCAGAAGGATAGTTTTTCAATTCTTTTGTTCTTCCCACTTGGTCTTTGATTAAAATGTTGCTTTAGGTTGCATTTTCTTAAGTTAATAGTAAACTTTGTATTTTTCTATAATTAATCATTCTATAATTTTTTGGCTAGTGGCATAAAAAAGTGTGAAAGAATCAGGGCTGCCCCCAAACCAAATTAAGTATAAATACTAAATTGTGTGATTTCCATGAATGCACAGGATTAAAAAATATTTATGACAGAAATATGTAAAATCATGATTGAATATAAGGAAGAAGTTGACAGCATGTTGGATAAATGTGAGATATTTTACAAATGATTTTTAAATGAGGCCATCTGTTAAAGCTTGCTGATGCTCTCAGTCTGGAGCAAGAGGTTATTGATGTTTTCACGCAAATCAGGCTTTAACCAAAATACTTTGGAAAAAACAGATGCCTTATAGAAACTCATTATTCCTAAAATAATTACAACCCTCTAAATGTTAACAAAGAATGGTACTATGCTAATACTGTTTATATATGTGAATGTAAAATTATGGTCAATTATTGTATCATTGCTGTAATATAATGCAATGGTTTCTCCCTACTCCACCTCCAACCTCACCCCCAGGAGATACATGCCTGCTTACCAGGACCAATTTTCTACTTATTTAGCCAAAAATAATTGACCTTTGAAAGTCATAACCCAAGTAGTTGCATTTGAACTAAAATATAAAGATAACCCTAATATTTTCAAGCATTCTCTCCTTCCACTCTTAGGGTCTTTTTAGACCCCCGTTAAGTTTTACCAGATGTATTGAAGTAAAAGAAATTTCGTAATAGAATATAGTTATTCTGTCCTGTTTCATTAATGTTGAAGTTGAAGAATTAGTAATATTTTGCTAGAAAATGAACTTCCAGTGTTTCTACTATTTTACTAATGTGCGTAGTCACTCACTACATTATAAAGTGAACAGTGTGCAGAAGTGCCTAGAGACAGAGAAATCATGAGAGTCCTTGAATTCTACATGCATGCTGCATTAATTTGCATCTACACAAAAAGAGGTCAGTTTAGAGAAAAAATGAAGAGATTTCTTATTTGCAGCTTTTATCATTACTGAAAGAGCAGTAAATTAGACAGACTAGGATTTGGTGTTTCTCTACTTTATGGCATTTTAACTTCGTCACTGAGTGGAATGCTGGACAAAGTTCTGTTGACATGTAAGCACCTTGCTCAAGGCTCACTTGAGTACTTTGAGAAGCTTTTGAGCATAGACTCTTTATTTCATAAACTAATAAAAATATTATCAATTGGTGTCTTCTTGTTCTTTTGAGGATGCTTTTAGCTTCAGTAGGCTCTTACTTACTTGAAAATAGTGGCTCACCCACTCAGATGATCCATCTCTTTTCTCCTTCCTAACTGCTCTTTGGGTTCAAGCACTTGTCAGAATGGAGGACAGAAAGACTGGAGAATTAACGTATGTCAAAGCCCCTGCCTAGCTCTGTGCTGGGGATGGGAAGTCTATACCTACTAATTTCTTATCTTATGTTTATGTGCTCTGTAAAGTCGGACGGTGTGGTGATTTAGAGTGAGGCTCTGCAGCCTGGTGGCCTGAATTTGAAAATTAGCTCCACCACTTATCTCTCTTCTTCAGTTTCCTCATCTGTAAAATAGAGACAATAGTAGCCCCTTCCAATTGCATGGTTGTCAGGATTAAATAAGTTAATATGTTTTAAAGGCTTGGCACAAGGCCTAATGATTGTTGTGGTGGGGATGTTTTTTTACACAGACAGCAAAGCTTAGCTGTGCTCATGGGAATCTGGAGAAGTGCTCATTAACAGGCAATAATTCTACCCTCAACAGTCCATTATAACCACGGGAATATTGGTGATCCCAAAATATCACTCCTCTTGTAAAGGAAGGAAAAGAAATGCCATGTGTTTTCACAAGCATTCTCTCATTTAATCTTCAGAACAATTCTTGCAAAATAGGTTATTTGTCGATTTTTACATGTGAGGGACCTTACACAAGATCAAATGGCTACTAGATAACAAAGTCAAGATTCAGCCAGAGGAGCACCTGATTCCAGAGCCTATCTGTTTCCTCCTTCTACTGGCTAAGTGACCAACATTTAGGGCATAGCTGCTCTCTTCCCTTTCCTCATGTGGCAAATTAAGAGACCTCTGCAGCAGTCCAGTCCATCTGTCTGCCTCTTCTCCCTTCAAGTGAGAGAGCACACACAGTAGACACTCCACTAATGTTGGGTCATTGACCAGTCAAATACTACTACTTTTCCATGAATATTTTGCATCTTTAATATTGCAGTGGTTTCTTTGTACTGACTTTGTGGAAAAGTAAATATAGAACTTCATTTATGAGACAAAGTTATTTTGATGTAACCGATATCCTCTTCTACTGAATGGGTTACAAAGTCTGAGTTAATGAGAAAGAGTGATTGTAGTAATTTTCTATCCTCGTCTATTTTGAATTTTTTTTTTTTTTTTTTACTTAAAGAAAATGCTGGCCCTGGAATTCTTGCCTTTGCCCAAAAACAATAAAATTCTTATCTGGTAATAACTTTATTTAAAAATATGAAGCCATGTGAGTGATCATTATTTTCCACCTGAGATAATTTACATGTGTAAGGCACTTGTGTTGTGGAGGACTTTACAGAAAGAATCAACTTTCAAAGTAAAGATATCTTTAGTGAATCTATTTCCAACTGATGCACAACTATATGAGAATACAACTGTTATTTTGCTCAGCTAAAGCATGTTCTTGCGTTGAAACCCTACTAATGCTGATCATTCTGGAAACTACCCACCATCCCATTAACGCTTCTAGCCATATTTATATCTCTGTACAGCTGTATGTTTGGTAGGCATGTGCTCATCACCTGTGTTTATATGTTTGCTTTCCTTTCCTCACAGCACAGAGTTGAATACTCTTCTGCTAATTAGTTGTGTAACATAGTTATATAACACTAGAGGCCTGGTGCACGAAATTTGTGCATGGGAGAGGGGGGTGTCTCTCAGCCCAGCCTGCACCCTCTCCAATCTGGGACCCCTCAAAGGATGTCCGACTGCCCGTTTACAGTCAGACATCCCTCTCACAATCCAGGACTACTGGTTCCCAACCACTCGCCTGCCTGCCTGCCTGATTGCCCCTAACTGCTTCTGCCTGCCAGCCTGATCACCCCCTAACCACTCACCTGTCAGCCTGATCGACGCCTAACTGCTCCCCTGCCTGCCCAGTTGCCCCTAACTGCCCTCCCCTGCAGGCCTTGTCCCCCCCCCAGTTACCCTCCCCTGCAGGCCTGGGTCCCCCCCAACTGCCCTCCCCTGCAGGCCGGCCTGGTCCCCCCAAACTGCCCTCCCCTGCAGGCCTTGTCCCCCCCAACTGCCCTCCCCTGCAGGCCTTGTCACCCCTAACTGCCCTCCCCTGCTGGCCTGGTCACCCCTAACTGCCCTCCCCGGCAGGCCAGGTCACCCCGAACTGCCCTCCCCTGCAGGCCTGATTGCCCCTAACTGCCCTCCCCTGCAGGCCTGGTCATCCCTAACTGCCCTCCCCTGCTGGCCTGATCACCCCCTAACTGCCCTCCCCTGCTGGCCTTGTCATCCCTAACTGCCCTCCCCTGCTGGCCTGGTCACCCCCTAATGCCCTCCCCTACAGGCCTTGTCCCCCTGCAACTGCCCTCCCCTGCAGGCCTGGGTCCCCCCCAACTGCCCTTCCTTGCAGGCCTGGTACCCCCCAACTGCCCTCCGCTGCTGGCCTGATTGCCCACAACTGCCCTCCCCTGCTGGCCATGTTGTGGCAGCCATCTTGTGTCCACATGAGGATGGCCATCTTTGACCACATGGGGGCGGCCATCTTGTGTGTTGGAGTGACGGTCAATTTGCATATTACCTCTTTATTAGATAGGATTGGGAATTTTACCTGACCTCATTGTGCCACAATGTTTTTTTAAATATAGTTTTATTGATTTCAGAGAGGAAGAGAGAGGGAAAGAGAGATAGAAACATCAATGGTGAGAGAGAATCATTGATTGACTGCTTCCTGCATGCCCCCCACTGGGGACCAAGCATGCAACCCGGGCATTTGCCGTTGACCCAAATCAAACTCGGGACCTTTCAGTCCACAGGCCGACAGTATCACTGAGCCAAATCAACTAGGGTGTGCCTCACCTTTTTAATGTTTATTATTTGTCAGCCACAGTACCAGTTGCTTTATCTGTATAATTTCATTTATCTGTATGCTAATGTGAAGGAGAGGCCAAAGAGCAAATGTGTTTATTCATTTAATTTTCACCACAACTTTGAAGTTAGACATTATTATCATTTTATTGATTAAGGTACTGAGATACAGATGCTTGGTTTTGTATAAAGATGAACCACATACTCAAAGCTGGCCTGGTATACTCCAGTTTGGAAGGACACCTGGTTAAAAATGTCAGACCATCAATGACTACTTCTGCCCTTTTTCTTATTTAATTTCAAGTGTCAGTTTCCTTACAAGCTACTGAACAAATGCCCTGTTGACTTCCAGTTCTTTGCACAAATAGATACTTAAGAAATATTTTTCTGGTTGGCTGTCTAAAAAAAAATAAAATTACACTTCATACAATCAAATCTGTTGATAAGAATGTGTAGGAAGTACTGAAGTGTGTGGATTCCAGAGTCTGGTAGACCCAGCCCGCCATTTGCTAGTTATGTTACTGAAGGCAAGTTATTTCATCTGTAAAATTTGGACAGTAATATTAGCCTCATGAGATGGCTGTGAGGATAAACTGAGAAAATTATGTAAGTACTTGGTACACATCCTATATAATAAAAGGCCAGGGACCATAAGCGTAATGACCGGAATGACCGCTCGACCAGTTGCCATGAGGTGCATTGACCACCTCTTGGTCCCTCACCTCCCCCACCTCTCCCACCCCCTCACCCTCACCCACAGGCGAATGGGGAAGTGGGTGGGTGGCAGTGGGGCGGGACTGGGGACTGGCGAGTGGGCGGAATGGCTGACCTCTTGGTCCCTCCCCCCAGCCCGCGGGCTCCAATGGATCAGCGATGGTGATGGGTAAATCGGGGTGGGTGACTGGAGGACCGGGCTGGCTGTCAGGCCCTGGGGATCCCCAGCTCATTCCCTGCTGCTTGGAGCCTCAGGCTGGCAGGAAAGCAGGCGCCGGCAACTTCACCTCCATGCGCGTGCACCAGGGCATTGCTGATGGAACACGCTACCCACTCAGGGCTATTCACGTGGGCACCACCGCCACTGCTGCCACTGCTGCTGCCACTGCTGCTGGGGCTTGTGGCACTGACAGAAGCTGCAGGGCGCACCTGCGACCTACCCGCCCCGGTGGCAGAGGCGACATTAGGCCTGGGGACTGGCGAACGGGCAGAAGATGGCCCTGACTGCAGGCTAGGCCTAGGGACCCTACCCGCACAATTTCATGCACTGGGCCTCTAGTAGTACATATTAGTCACATAGTAGTCACCATTACTAGTAGTACTTAAGGTCTCCTTTACTGAGCAGTTCGACTCATGTTTTCTTATTCGAGACCTTTCTAAAGTACTTCTGTGGCTCTTTAATTTTTGTTTTCAGTCAGATAACTCTGGAAATGATTTTAATTCTTTCAAACACCAGAATACTGTTTAATACCTCCCCAAATGTCCTACAGTAAGACTTAAGAAGTCTTAACATTAAAAGCTGCTGCATCTTAAGTTGCATTGCAAGTATCTCAGCAAAGCAAGTTAGTGCAGATAATTTAAATGACACCCAGTCATTTCCATTTATCTCTTTTTCAGAATATCTTTTTAGTTATGTACCTTATGAATTTAAAACATGACGAAAAATGAATTTCTTAATATGTACATTATGTTTTCTGAGCCTGTTAATTCTTTGAGGAAATTAAGGGAAAAAATAATGAAGCCATGTTATACAGGTACTTAATTTTTTTTAATCTGTGGTAGTACTATGGTAATTAATGCTTATTTTATGCAAACTAGACTATATCTGTTAACGGACACATTACTGTCAAGAAAATATTACTTGTCTTAATTATCAGTAATGAAGCAGGGATAAGCTGCTCACTTAGATATAACATATCTAATGACCTTTTCAGTTAGAGGTTGTGATGAAAGGTATCAGTTTCACAAATTATGCTTCATTCAGCTTCTGGCCTTTGTGTAGATTAATGTTTTGTGGATGAGTTTTAAAGTCAGGCATAAATTGTGTTTCATATTTAAAATTGATTTAGTGTCTTGCTTTTAGTACATCATTTTCTCATTTATAAACCCTCAATTTTACCTTCAAGCTTAAAAAAATAGTCCATAGTAAATTTAGGACTGCTTTACTAACTGCCAGTGTTGTCTTAACCTTACCAAATAAAACAGTACATATATTTCCACTTGTTCAACCAAAGGACAAGTTTGTTATTTCTGAATTTAGGACAATAAACACAATGTTTATAATGACAATTCTGAACTAGGAATATAGGAATATAAATATTTCTAATACTCTTTTTCCTGAAACTCTCTGAGATGACACAGAATGAGTTATTTTGATAGAATTTATCCCTTAATCAGTCAGTTACTGAATAATAAATATCAGGGTATGGAAACATCATTCAAGAACTCAGAGATTTATGCAATAGGAAAATTCATAGCAATAGGAAAATTGCCCCATGTTTTAAGTTACTACTAGTAAGTAAGGATTCAAGCACTGGGGGTTGATGCAACAAAGCAATGAAATGGAAAGTGATTTTCTAATTTGTTAACCTTTTGCACTCAGATGTCGAGTGTGACTCGACACGGTTAGCATCGGTAGCAGCTCTTTTTATACTCTTTGAATGTATCAATAATTTGAAATATAAAAAAAATCCAAATAAATAAGTTTGTATGAAAAGAAACTCCAGTTTTTTATTCTACTGCCGTGCTTTGTAAAATCTGGGGTATTTAAAAAATTAAATCCCGAGTAGAATAAAGGAATCGAGAAAAAAGCAAGCGAGTGTAAAGGGGTAAGCCATGGAAACTTTTATCTCTCTAAAATCTTATTCAGAAGCCCAATTTAAAAATCTGACAAAATCAGAGCTGCTCTGCTTGAATGGAAAGGTTCCTACAATGACTTGAAGGAACCCAGAGGGCTCAAGGAGCAGAGTCTTGATACTGTGGATACTGTGATGCATACTTGAATTGTTCCCAGAGCCCAAATAGTAGAGCAGGAGGAAAGAGTACAGACATCCTTTTCAACCCCTTCATTTTAACTGTGAGACACCTAAAATTTAATACAGAGTAGCCAGCCAAGTTCATGTCAATAAGTGCTATGATCTGAAATCTAAAAAAATTATAGCACTTCTAGGAGTGGGATCTTTTCTTTACTCTTTGCTGCCCCACTACTGTGATAATGAATTTTGAAAACTCTTTAGAGAACAGTTTCTGAGTTGACCTGTTCTTTCCATTAAAAAAAAATAAAAAAGTAAGCCATAGATTTCCATTTCCAAGGGCACAGTAAGTCCTACCTGTCCCAAAACATCTACTGTTTACTTCTTGCCCATTTCCCATCTTAGAGTAGTGTGGGATGTTGGGTGCTGATTCTCCACTCTGGCTTTGCTGAAGAGCAAGAGCAGGATCAGGTTAGCAAAAGAGGAATTTTCTTGTGCTATCCTTAAATTCTTCAATTTCTTTTTTTTTAATATATTTTATTGATTTTTTACAGAGAGGAAGGGAGAGGGAGAGAGAGTTAGATACATCGATGAGAAAGAAACATCAATCAGCTGCCTCCTGCACACCCCCCACTGGGGATGTGCCTGCAACCAAGGTACATGCCCTTGACTGGAATCGAACCTGGGACCTTTGAGTCACAGGCCGACGCTCTATCCACTGAGCCAAACCGGTTAGGGCAAATTCTTCAATTTCTTAAAAGTATATTCATGCATAGAGTTGCCTGTGATTAGAACTCTCCATCTAACAGCTCCTCCACCACCTACTAGTGTCCTGTCGACCAAGCTAACTTTCATTTATTCCTCAGGCTACATCAAATGTCACCGTCCCCTTTGGGGCTTCTCTGACCCATCCCATATTTGTTCTCTCATAGCATCCTTTACTTCATCATAGCAGTAACCATACTGCATTGCAATTACTTTTCTCATCTCCTTCTACATACTCAGTTCCCTAAACACAGAGACCACAATTGTCTTGTTCATCATTGAATCCCATAGCCTAACAGAGTTTCTGACATGTGGCAAGTGCCCTATATTTATTAGGGAAGGAGGGGAGAGACCTAGACACTACTCCCCGCTCAAAGGATATAACATGCTGATATAAACTGGTTTCTCGTTGAGAAGCAGCCTTGGACTTCCATATGACTTTGGAAGAGTTATCTATCTCTGGGTTTTTGTTTCCCTTTCCAGTAGGATGATAATGCCTCCATTCATAGCTGTGTCTTCATCCTGCTGAAAAGATAAGGTGGTGAAGGTCTGGAGCCTGGCAGGAACCTGGTGGAGGGGACGATGTGGGGTTGGGGGGGGGGGGAGAGAGGGAAAGACATCTGTAATGCTCTCAACAATAAAGATTAAGAAATAGTTTCCCTGTATCAGAGCTTTCTTCTCAGTTTCTGAAGTATAATGGAGGAGGAAGTTATGTTTTCCATCGGATAACAGATTAAGGAGTTGTCTCTTGGGAAATAATTTCTTTAAAATCATCTCACTTTTTTCCCATGTCCCAAGAAGTTAAGTAATGCACCACCTCTTCATTTACAAATAAGCCAATGTACTTTTAATGCTGATGACATTCTTTAAATTAAGAATATTTGTAGTTATTCTTGGAAACGTTAGAATTTTATTTCTTTGTTTTATCCTTGAGAATTGTAGTTATACAACTCATAATTTAACATGTGTACAGTGTAGCTATGATGGAATTACTGTCTACAATTTAAAATGTCTGAATTTGTTTCTGTCAAAAATTAGGAATTTAAGTACAATTAATCAGTGCCCCTTCAAAAGCAGTACCGCTATTCCAGTTATTAATTATATTATTTTTGTATTGTCATGAGCAGCTGATGAGGTGAATGGAGTGCAGAAGATGGGAGATGAGGTTAGAAGAGAATTATTCCACTCAGCTTTTTAGGAAGTTGGGAAAGAAAAAGTTAAGTTCAAGAAGAAAACGATTGAATTTCAATAGTGATTCTACTACATATTAGGAAATAAACATTTTAAGGATTTTTTTGGAGGGGAGGGGGGAATAAAGCATGCACAGCGAGAATAGCAGTTTATATTTAACAGAACTAAATGGTCACATTTTCAAGTAAAATACTCCCTGGCATTTGAACAGCTGTTATATCTACATCAGATTTGAATACTGTTGTTTAACCTTCCCAGCTGTAGCGGGGGCGGTTTGTTAGTTTAATTCAGTATAAAATATTCACAGCATACTTAAATTTGAAACTTTAAACACATATTTGTATTAAATTGATAAATTTTGGCTCCCTAAGCCTATTTTAGATAAACCCTTTATCTCTCTGAGTTATTTATTGTTCTCAACTATATGTTTGAAAATAGTTAAAATATATTTCCAGCCCAGGTCAGTGTGGCTTAGTTAATTGAGCCTTGTCCTATACACTGAAAGGTTGCTGGTTCAATTTCCAGTCAGGACATGTACCCAGGTTGTGGTTTTGGTCCCCAGTGGGGGTGTGTACAGGAGGCAACCGATTGATGTTTCTGTCTCACAAAAATGTTTCTCTTTCTCTCTCTCTCTTCCCTCTCTCTCTAAAATAATCAATAAAAACATATTTTAAAAATATTTTTCCAAATCCTTTTTATAGTTTTGTATTGGGAATGAACAAAAAATAATACATTTGGGGTACATACACCTGTAATTGCATTTCTGTATTCATAGGAAAATTTAAATAATACGTGTTCCTGTTTCTTCCTACTCGATTCTCTAACTCTAACAGAATTTTCTTTGCTAATGCAATGAAGGAAATGGAATGAGGACAAGGTGGTTGCTGTAAGAAAGCAAAATAAAAGACCAGTCTTCTCAGTCTTACAAGACTAAGTTTAAAAGGGGTTAAGATCAAAATACACGTAATTATGTGGCATGTGAATAAAAATTTTGGTCTGCTAAACTAGAAAATATTGCTTGACATTTGAAAGAAATAATTTTAGAAAAAATAAACACAACTGCTCATGGGTATACACCACTCGCATGTGCTCGCACACATATACAGATAAATACAGGAAGAGTTATAGATTCATCTATATGTTGTATATGTACTATATACATACATATGTTCTTAGCTTTATTTTCTGGAAAACTTAGAAGCAATAACAACCTAAGGAATTCTCCAAGTACCCAGACATTGGTTTCTAGGTATCATTTCCCACTAATAAAAAAAAAGGAAAGTGAGGGAAGGGAGGCTTTGGCAAAATAGCTGATTCTGGGGCTGGGGCACAGAAAGTATAGCAGTAAAATTGAAATCCATGAGTCTATACTGAGACGGATGGATGGATAGATGGATGGATAGATAGATAGATAGATAGATAGATAGATAGATAGATAGATAGATGAAAAGAGAAACCTCTTTCATACAGAACACCAACGAATAAACTGGAGTTTATCCTAGAAAATCACCATTTGACAATCATAATTGTATTTAGTTCAGACAGGAGTTGTCAATGGAGGCTAAAGTGGCTGATGGGTTGATGAGGAATAGGATATTGACAGAATCTCAAAAGTATTTCCAAACTACTAGTCATTTACCAAGGGAAAAATTATGACTTGACAGTACAAAAACCTGATTAACAACATGACCAACTGATCAGTTCACATCACAAGTGGATTGAGGTCTCATGGGGGCACATCACCTTGATGAGACACTCAAGAGCAGAGTCTCATATTAGTGGTTTCCCTGTGCAAAAAGCATAATCAAGAGGAAATATCAGACAGATCTCGGCCATCAAATATGTTAAGGTTTTCAAAGTTTTCTTAGATTTGTGAATTGAGGATAAAGATTATTGGATCTGTGTAAGGTACCAGAGGCCCAGAAAAATAAGTTTTCCAATCTCACACAGAAAGTAACAGAGCCAAATCTGGAACCAAAGTCTCCTGATTCCCAATCCTTGGATGACGGCTCAGTAACAGATTACTGAGGCAAGATAAGGGATCTTTGTGATGAAAGATTACTGACCTTTGGGAGTTCATTCAGGGAAGCGTCCGATAAAGCGCATGTTCTATGTTGCAATTTCAAGTGCATCCTGAAGAAATATAGAAAATCTTATTCATTCTCCTCGCCTATGTCCTACATGGTAGTATAAATGCACACATGAGTATATTTCTTCCTCTCTACCTTTCATCCTCATCCTTCTCTTACCCTGTACAGTGTCCTTCCTCTACAGGACTAGAGCATAGACTTGGACTTCAATCACTCCTTTTTTCTAATGTGATTTTCCTTTCACTTGAATATCCCTAATGCCTAAAGTGTTTTTAAGCTTTCAAATAGCCAGCCATTGACTTGAACTGCTGTATAAGAAAAATAGTCTTTCCGGGATACTGTATCTCCCCATACAGTTTTTGGATATCATTAAGGATTGTGTACTCAGCATTTCCTTCTCTCTCTCTCTTTTTTTAATGTTCTTTTTTTACTGTGAAAATAAAATATCCCATATTTCTATTATAACCAGTATAAATAAGTTTATTTTGAAAACTAAATATTACCCTTTAAACTGTCACAGTTGCTTAAGTGGATTTTTAGTAAGTTTCTTGTATCTTACAACTCAAATTTTTAGTCTTTAAACTGTTTAAAGATTTTAGAAAATAACAAAGAAATGTCACAGCTTTGCTACTTAAACACTTACATGATTAAAATAATATTATGAGTAAAATTGTGCTATTGCCTTGATTAGGTTCTAATATCATTTTTTTATCCTGTGGCACAGATATTCAATATCCTGTTTTAAATGTATGCCCAAAACTATGGCCTGAACATAATTGTTTAAATAGCTGCATCTCTTGGGTTCCCAAACTGCTTTTTTCCACTCTTACTCCAACATCTTGATGGCCAACTTCGTTACTCCCTTTCCTGTGTTTTTAGGTTACTAAATTAAGAGCTCTACATACAGACTTAAAAGTTTTTGTAGATTCTAAATATTTTATTATAAATTTAGCTTTGATAATTCTTATTTACCTAATGTAACAGGTATACATTTTCAATATTTATCAGTAAAGATAGCACTTTTTTAAAAAAAAAGATGAACAAAAATTTTTTAAAAATATGTTTTATTGATTTTAGAGATAGAAACATTGATAAGGGAGAAACATTGATCGACTGCCTCCTGCACGCCTCCCCCCCTCTCCCCCCACCGGGGCTCACAACCCAGGCAGGTGCCCCAACCGGGAATCAAATCAGTGACCTCTTGGTGCATGGGTCAACACCCAACCACTGAGCCACACCAGCTGAGCTGAGCAAAGACATAATTTAAGTAGACCTTTAGTATACCTTTACTTCTCAACGTACATATCTTTAATTTTTATAGATTATGGCCAAAGACTGAATAACAACCATTAGCACAATAGGGAGCAAATAATATATTGATGGCATATTTCTGTCCTTAAATTTCTGTCTGTCCCTCTAAATCTACTTATTTAGTAAATACAATTGTAATTGCATTTCCAAAAGTGAACTTTTTGTTCTCCCATAATTGGTTAACAGGTACCTGGGATCATAACATACTTACTACCACATGATAAAACAGAATGGCTTTAAGCACTAACTTTCTGAGATTTTAATCAAATAATTAGACTTGAATTTTATATATATATATAAAATTTTACACACACATACACACACACACACACACACATATATGGAGAGGTGAATGAGGAGTTACTGTTTAATCGGTACAGAGTTTCAGTTTGCGAAGATGAAAAAGTTCTGGAGATGAATATTTGGATAGTGTGATGGTTATACAACAATATAAATGTACTTAAAGCCACTAAAAAATGTACACTTAATATATAAATTTTATGTATGTTTTACCACTATATATATTTAAAATCTGATTCATAATTTTACATCTCTAGGTGATTCTTCCTTGTCATAGACATTTGTTACCATTTAGTATTTAACCATAATATATACTGTTTATTCACTTAACATGTGTTACATACTTAGTCTATGTTAGGTGTATATTCTGGGTGTAAAATGTTTCTGAAAGTTATTTTTTTAATTGACTCAGCTGTTTTTAAAGCTATGTGACCTTATATAAGTTACTCGAACCCTGTAAACTTATTGTAAAATAAGGATAATAATAGCTGTTCAAAAGGTTGTTATAGAGAGTAGTTAATATTTAAAATTTTATTGGAAAGATGATTATTATTTATGAAAAGCACTTAGCACACAATGACATACATGGAAAGCACTCAGGAAATCATAGCTGTTAGCACTTTTTATTAATCAGTGCAAATGAATTAACACACTAGTTACTTGCAATTCTTGGTTGTCTTTTGGGGTTGCATATATGGGTTACATCTTAGTCACTTCCTGCATTCTCTTTATTTATTTGTTTACTTGACTTGCTAAACATGACACATACTAGTACAAAGGATCTTGTGACCCTATGTGTGATCTCTTAGGACCTCTTCAGCCTCCCAGGCCTTGCACCAATGCCTTAGTCAACAAGCTTGCTAAGCAAGGGAAACAGAGAAAGAAGGAAGACAGGCATGCAATGTGCTGGTATTTCTGTGGAACAACTCTTATTGCCTGGCAATCCCTAGAGAGCCTGAAACAGCTCTAACAGCTTTCAGATTTAGATGGCCTCTTTATTAATATATCCTGTGGGACTGCTAGTTTTAAACAATTACTATTGATCGGAAAGGTTAACCAGTGTTCATCAAAGTATGAATACATTATTTAAACATAATTAATATATGTATACACTGCTTCATTTATGAAAGGATTTGAGGCAGTTACCTAAGTGCTGTTATCACCATTTTATTGAAATGCAAAATAACTAGATTAAAAGGAATCTCAGAAGTTTGTCTCCTCAATGTCTTTGGCTGTGGTTATCCAGCTAGGTTACTCTAGACACGTCCTATCTGGTGGTAAGTATTAGTTTATTTTTTAAAGAAATCAAAGTGTTTTCTGATTTAAAAAGAAGAATTAGTACAATTGCTTTTTTTTCTCTTAGTTAATATAACCTCTCGTAAAATTATTCTCAACTTGTTTGAAACTGAAGGCCAAGAATGTGGAGTAAAATGGAAATGATATGAAACAACTAAATATATCACCTTTTACATATTTATCCACAAACTTAAAATTCAGGATATTATATGTACTCACATATCCAGCACTATTACTTAAGCTAAAGCACACTTCTGAAACCTGATAGGAATAATACTGTAAAGCTTAATTATATTTTTATGGCCCATGCCATCTGTGCATTTGTTCTGCTTACAACAGGAATAGAGTATTAAAAAAACACAACAATACATTTAGTTTGAGGCAGATTATCTCATCATTTAAGATCCTGTGCTTGTATTGTGGATTTTTGTATCTGTTTGAAATAGAAAAACTTCTCAGCTACTTAAAAAACCATATGTGGTTGATTCAAACAGAAAACACAAAACTCCTGTTTTTGTTTCTTAAATTCTAATTTAGATTAAAGAAAGCACTATAATTGTTTAATATACAGTGGTATATGACATAAAGTTTATTTTCTTATACCTAAAAATTAAGACTGTCGAAGTCATCATATGATGTGCTTATATTTAATTTATCATTGGAAGCTATAGACTTAAAAATTATTGCTATATAGACTTGAAATATGCAGATTCAGTATCTATTTGACATTTTAATCATTTCTCAAAATACTATTACAGATGTTAAAATTTCTCTGTAATCATAGTGTAGTTATTATACCTCTTAAATAATAACGTGGCTATGTCATTTTTTTATTTCATTTTTTCAAAGGAAAAAAATATAAATAGCCAATGTTGCCAATATTTTAAAATATTATAAAATATTTAGTAATTTCTCTAAAGGTAAGAGATAGGTATTAAATTAATCTTGTGATGTTTAAACCTTACAAATGTTTGACACTCTACATTTAAATTTTCTGAATGATGTATTTCTTTATGTAACATAATATTTAATACCAATATTCATAATTTCATGTATCTATATGTATGAAATAAACCTTGTAAGTCATGTTAGTAGGAATACTATCTACTATCCTTGATATTCAACTGAAGATATCAGCTGGTCAAAGTCTTCATTTTAGCAGGTATAATCTATTGAAAATAAGCTTTTAAATACAACAAATATTGAACCATCTTTGTAAGTCGTAAATGTGAGAATTTTAATGAACTCACTATTAAACTTCCCTTTATTCTGTAACATTGTATTTCATTTATTCTATGATTCACATATGCCATATAATTTCATGGTAAAAAATGATCAATTCTACTTTGATAGTTGATGCATTATTTTTCTTTAAATTATATTAAATCCGTATGAGTTTCTTATTGCTGCTGTACCAAATAAGCATAAATTTTATGATTTAAAATAACCCAAATTTATGTTATAGTTTTAAAGATCAGAAGTCCAAAGTCAGTCTTAATAGAATAAAAATCAAGGTATCTGAAAGGCTAGTTTCTTCTGAAGGCTCCAGGGGAGAATCCATATCTTGCCTTTACCAGTTCTAGAGACTGCCAGCTTTCCTTTGCTTCTGGGTGCATCACTCCAGCCTCTACTTCCATCATCACATCACCTTCTCTCTGAATTTGACACTTCTGCCTTCCTCTCATAAGGATTCTTGTGATTACATTGGGTCCAGAACCATCTCCCAGTCTCAGGATCCTTAACTTAATCCCATCTGAAAAGTCCCTTTCACCCTCCATAACATATTTACAAGTTCTAGGGATTAAGGACATGGACATCTTGCGGGTAGGCAAGGGCATTATACAGCCTACCACATATCCTTTTATTTTTTTATTTTTAATTCCTTAATGGCATTGTTCTCTTTTGCCAGAAGATCTTTACACTTGATTCTGAGTCTTCCTAGAATACCTTTTCCATCCCCCCACCCCCATTCTCCACCAAGATAATGCTTTCTGGGGCTCCAGAATAATTTTTTCCACAGGGAAACCTTCCACAACCTCTCTCACTAAATTAATTTCTCCTCTTATATATCCTGAAAGCACCATGTACTTCTTCATAGCACTTATCGGTTCATTATTTTTATATTTACTGGTAAATTCTTTGAGGTTTTTCACCCCACTATACTTTATAAACTCTGTAAGGACAGGCACCATGAGTTTGTCATTTATTTATTTTCTTTATCATTGTAGTCCCATCGCCTATTCAGTACATATTTGTGAAAAGGAATGCATAATCTTGTACATTTCATATTAGATTTATTTTCTAAATATTTTGTGAGGGTTTTATTTCTATCTGTTGTTAATGGGATTCTTTTTTTGTTTTAATACATTTTTGTATTAATGCTTAAATGTTGATCTTGTGTACATCCACTTTATTGAGTAATCTCATTAATGCTAAGTTTTATCATGTGTTTCTCCCCACCCCACCCCACCCCTTTCTCTCTCTCCTTCTGTAATGCAGTTTCTTCCTTTACTCGTGAGACACACGAAGCCATTAGAGTTCTGTCTTATATAGTTTTCATATGAGCCCATAAAATATAACTTTGATTTTTGAAAGTTTAGCAGTGTGCAGTTCAAGGCATAATTTTAAAAGCCAGTTCTCAGTTATCTACATGTGTGTATTAACCACATTTCAGTTTATCTGCAGAGATTTCAAGTTTTTATTGATAATGTCATATCATTTTCTTAACTAAGAAACTCTTCATATAAATACCTTGTGAGGGATCCAAAATAGTGAAACTCATAGAAACAGATAATAGAATGGTACTTGCGAGAATCCAGCGGATGGGGGAACTAGGGAATAGTAGCTAGTGGATATAAAGTTTCTGGTATATAAGATGAATAAGTTATATATTCAGGATAGATTGCATATTAAATGTTCTTACCACCAAAAAATAAATAAACATGAAAGAACACAAGGAAATTTTTGGAGGTGATGGGTATGTTTAGTGCTAGATTGTGGTGATAGTATCATGGGTATATGCATATATATAAACTTACCAAGATGTATATAGTGTTCATCAAAAGTAGGCTTAGAGGCCTAACTGGTTTTTTTCTCTGTGGATAGAGTGTTGGCCTGAGGACTAAAGGGTCGCGGGTTCAATTCTGGTCAAGGGCACATGCCCCAGTTGCATGCTCAGTCTCCAGTGGAAGGCATGCCAATCAATCATTCTCTCTCAGCATTGATGTTTCTATAGCTCTCTCACTCTTCCTTCCTCTCTGAAATCAATAAAAAATACATTTTTTAAAAGTAGGCTTATAGTTGTGAGTACACAAAACACAGAGTTTATTCTTATATTATTACTTATTAATTATTGTATTCTTTTCAATACGAACTATTGTAAACCTACTTTTGCTCCAACCTATACATTAAATGTGTGCATTTTTTGTACATCAGTTATGCCTCAATAAAGCTAAGTAAATAGAACACTTATTTACTATAACCTGGCTAGATCTAGAAGAGAAAAGCTACCAATTCATTCAAGTAAAGGTGAAAGACAACAAATTTATAAACTGGTGCTTTTTTAAGCTCTCATTTGAACTCTTATGTCAATACAAGTGCCCTCAGAAATTATGCTTGTTTTTTCCAGCAGTGGGAAAGCCACAACAAAAATAATGCTGAAGTGTGTTCTGAATCAATATACTTTTTTCTTTAAGCTGCTCTGTTGGATTAACCCATGCCTAAGATCTAACTCAATTTTGTGAAAGGGGTCCTTCATTAATTGATTTTATTAAATTTCCTACTGTGTGTGCAACAATTCTCCTATCTATACATCCTTACCATTGACTATTTTTAGTTTTTGAGTCAAAATAATTTGAGCAAAAGAATATAAACTTAAAATAGACAATTGCTGGTATGAGATTCACGTGTCCTTAACAGGAAAACATCATGCATACCTAACTTGGTTCCCGTTAGGAATAAGATGATCAAAAACTGTGAGAAACTAGATTAGAAATTCCTTTGCCCAGTATTTTCAATCCAAAGGTCTCTACCTTTAAGGAAATCCTTTGAGCCTGGCCAGCGTGGCTCAGTGATTGAGTGTTGACCTATAAACCAGGAGGTCGTGGTTTGATTCCCAGTTAGGGCACATGGGCTTGATCCCCAGTAGGGTGTGTGCAGGAGGCAGCCAACCAATGATTCTCTCTCATCATTGATGTTTCTATTTCTCTCTCCCTCTCCCTTCCCCTCTGAAATCAATAAGAATATCTTTTAAAAAAGAAAGAAAGAAAGAAAGAAAAGCTTTAGAGGCTGATTAATTTTATGCTCAGAACTGGAAATTGCCTCCCGAAAATGTAACATCTACTGAAAGAACCAAGTAAAGTGTTATGAGTTAAATGCCTGTTATATGCAAACAACTGATACTCAAACTCTCTAAATATGATCCTTGTCTCCAAGAAGGAGTGCATTCAAACATAGATGTTAGTTCCAGCCTTGCCACTCACTAATTGTCTGACTTTTTCCTCATCGTGAGTAAAATGTGATAATGATGACTATACCTACTCTGTTCTAAGGATTAAATGATAAAACACATGTGAATTGTCCAGTACAATAATTGGCACATCTTAAATCCTCAGTTACGACAAAAACTATCATTGTTACTGCAATATCGTTTGGAAAGCAGAATTTACACACAAAATAAGTCAAATATCATCTTAAGATAATAATGGATTAAATTATTATTTCTATGTACCAAGAATACTATAAGAAAGAAGCCTTCTCTGATTACACTATATAAGTAATGTACATGTGCACACTCCCTCAGCCTTCCCTATACTTATCACAATCTTCGTTTGTTAGTGGTTTCTTATCTGTCTTTCCCACTACGCTGTAAGCTCTTTTAGTACATGGGCCATGTTTCTATCATGAATTTCTTGCAGTCCCAGTACCCTGATGCAGAGTAGGGACTCACTAAATATTTGTTGAATGTATGACTTAAAGAGAATAAATTATTGTTGGCCAACATCAGCAAAGCAGCATTGTGGAGAAGATGACATTTGAAATGGATCTTGAAAAATTAGTATGATTTGGGTGGACAGTGTGAAAAATGCATTTCAGGTTAATAGGCATGAAATAACTGAAACACAATGGGTAGACAGACACAGTGAGTAAGAAAGGAGCCATTTAATTTTAGGTAAAAAGAGATCATTGAAATAAACTTTTCACACCTCTTCATTTTACAGATAAGAAAAATAAGACCCAGACAGTAACAGAATCTATGTCTTTTCTATATCATGTAATTAACAGAGCTTAATAGGGCAGACTAGAACCTGTGACTTTGGGCTATAGTTCAATGAAGGAGGAACTAAATGGGGAGGT
Organism: Eptesicus fuscus; assembly: GCF_027574615.1. Lineage (NCBI taxonomy): Eukaryota > Metazoa > Chordata > Mammalia > Chiroptera > Vespertilionidae > Eptesicus > Eptesicus fuscus. Next base: position 63,210,462 of record NC_072485.1, read on the forward strand.
AACTATAAGCAAGAAGTCTACTTAGGAAACAATTGCGGTAATCGAAGCCCAAAGTGATAAGGGAACAAGCAATAGAGCAACAGGAGTCATATGTTATGTTTTATTATACTCTTACATTGAATATGAATGCTTATGGTTAGAGTAAACATGAACCAAGTAGAAAACTGGAAAGGGCAGATACAGTGCTCTGGGATATTACACTCAAACCATACGTAAATATAAAAAGCAAGATGTACTTTTTAAAAAAGATATTCTTTATGAGAAAAAACAGATTCCACTAAACCTAGGGATAATCACAAACTTTATCTGGGATACTTATGAAAATGAAGGCACTGTGTGTACCATGTGGGAAATGTTAGGGGCCCTCATAACAAATCATACACAGAATAACTATAGGCAAATAAACCATTCAAAAGTGGGCTGACGGCTTCTGACAGCAATATAAAGCCATCTTTCAGAGCCAGTAATTCAGGCAGGCCCATCTGAGTCATTTCCTCTATAAAATGTCTTTATTAGAAATACAAGAAAAAACACCAGTGAACTAATAATTATCTCCTCTTTGTCATCAGGGTGGCCTCGGTTAGTTAAGTGCCACCTTGAAATTAATTGCATCTCATTTTATCTACCTGGAATTATTCTGTTATCCTTTTCTTAAACTATAGCACATTTGTATGTGACCTGTTTTTCTTTTATATGTACGGATCCAGAACATCAATATGATGGATGATAAAGATAAGTATGTATCTCAAAATTATTCTACACTCTCTCTATAATTTTTTAAATAAAATATTTTGACTGAATTAACCACATTAGTCATTTATTTAATAGACTAGTAGGTACAACTTTGGTCTTTATTATTTTCTTTCTTTTTGCTTTAATTAAAAAAACACACATAATTAAATCATAAACCTACAAATTAAAAACTGCCTCATATTGCAAATTCATATTAATGATGCAGCTGATGAAAATAAGTATCCATAACCTAAAGATGCACAGTGCTAGGGACAAAGGTGGCATTTTACATTTTTATTAACACTTGTAATTTTCTCCTGCTTGATTTCTTTTAGGCCAAGCCCAATTTCTTCTTAGCCATGGGTCAGTGAGCTCATGCTGATTCTCATATGACGGATGGCTTGATTTTGCAAAGATATCACCAACTACCAATACCTAGGTCTAGCTGCCATCATCATGAACAACCTAGAATAATAGAAAAGTATGAATTTGAATGTATTATTGCCTTTAATTTCACTAACTAGCATACCTGGGCGCCATCAGATTTGTGTGTATCTATGAAAGATTAAATTTTTAAACATTATTAATGTGGTAGTAACAAAATAGCATAAAACAAGCAAAATGGTATTCTGATACACATATTTGTTATCTTTTCCTGTTAAACATCATAGAAAAAAACAATACACTTTAAATGGTAAAATTTTGTATTTAGTATATGATCTCTTATAACCAAATCTAAATTTAAGAACAAGTGGATTTCACCAGAATATGATACATATCTGCTTTAATAGCTGTTCTACATCATCCTAAATGAAAACAATATTATATTAATAAATCATAAGGGGCTTCTATTAGCTTGATAAATAAGTACATTTAAAACACAAGTTAGAAAAGGATTTGTTTAAATGCTTTAAATAAATCTTTATCTTACTATTCTAATGATGTCAAATACAACCTTCATTCTGAAGATTTTAGTTAGAGATTTAATCTTTGAAAATATTAATAACAGCTTACAGCAGGTAAGCTATAAAATAATACTGGATGCTGTCTATTTAGTTTCTGGTTGAAAAAGCACAGCAGTACTTTAGTTCATTACCTTTGAAAAAACCAGTAACAAGATAATACAGCTGCCTCTGATTAAGATGTAAATTCTTTCTAATTAGAATGTAAATTCTTACATTTAAATGAAGACATCAATTGTCAGGATGCCATATGATATCTTATTCCACCTTGCCTGAATGAAGCCCTCACTGCTCATCTATGGCACTAAAATAGTTTTGCAATCCCTTTGTTCTCTGATTCTTGTAATATTCTCTCTTCATGTTCCCTTTTCACATTGCTTTTGTTTGTTTTCCCCCTTGCATCTGATATTGCTGTGCCTTGGGATTTTGCAGAAATTTGGAATGAAAATTGAGTTCAGTCAGTGCCAGTATTTGCTTGTGCCTCAATTACTTCTGCTGAATTTTCCTCAATGCAAATCAGGCAGGTTGCATAAAGTGGTGCATGTATTTGAAATAATTAATTTTCCGTAAAATGATGGATCAAATCTAATCAACCTTTATGAAATCTAAATAATAGAATAGAGAATTAGAAATTAATTAACATTTTGTGTTGTTAATACTTTATAGTATAAACTAGCAATAGTAAGTTTTACTGTTGATTCTAACTTTGTCTTTATTAAACGTTGATGAAAACCTGCCTCAATCATTTCTTGCCAGAAATATGCTAACAAGGAACCCTATATTGATAACATTGAAGCAAAGGTTTCTAAGATTATATAAATTATTAACCAGTGAGTTGAATTATTTGTGCTTCTTTTCACAGAGCAATAGTCAAAGTTTTATCTTGAATAGTGTATACTAATTTATAGAAATCTACTGTTATATTGGATAGGCCATGAGCCTTTGAGCATAGCATTGTACCTTTATTTTATATCCTATTTCTTCAACAAAAAGAGGTATGAGTTTAGAAGTGAACCAACTCAACCAATCTTACAGTGCTAGAACTTGAAAGAATGACTTACAGATAGAAGGGGACCTCCATAGTCTTTTTTAATAAAATTATTATAAAAGTATTATAAAAGTATTATTATAAAATTTCAAACATATACAAAAGTAAGGACTAGTATAATGAACCCCTGTGTACCCATCAGCCATAATCAATCATCAAGGAGCTAGCAGGGAAGCAAAACATACAACCTGAAATAATAATAACATGCAAGTAATCCTATATAATAAAAGCCCAACAACAAAACAGCAGAATGACCTGTCGACCAGTCGCTATGACATGCCCTGACCACCAGGGGACAGATGCTCAACACAGGAGCAGTGCACTCCCGCAGCAGGAGCAACCACTCAGAGGGCGGGTCCACAGCCACTCAGAGCTCCCACAGCAGGCCGATCCCCACAGGCCACACCCCCCACCAGTGCATGAATCCTGTGCACTGGGCCTCAAGTAGAGAATAATGTGCAATTACAGAAGCTAAACTGCAGTTAGAGAATATGAGTGCTGTGGATAGTAAGAGAAAATTAATTTGTGCTGAATGAGCAGAGAAGAGAAAGAGCATTCTAGATGGGGCGGAGATGCCATAGAAAAGATTTAGCAATGAGCAGAATCTGTTGATAGTATAGTTGATGATATGGCATGATCAGAGTTTAGTGTTTTTATATATATTTAAGTAGTTAACTTTGGAGGGATTTGAGAGCCAGGCAATACATTTTAGTATTAACTAGTCAAAGAAGTATTTTAGGCTTTAGAGTGACAGCATCAAAAATACCTTTTCTTTTTTGTAACTTTTTTTTTAATAGATTTTTATTGATTTCAGAGAGGAAGGGAGAGGGAGAGAGAGAAACATCACTGATGAGAGAGAATCATTGATCAGCTGCCTCCTGTATGCCCCACACTGGATGGGAATCGAGACCACAACCAGAGCATATGGCCTGATTGGGAATTGAACTGTGACCTCCTGGTTCATAGGTCAACGCTCAACCACTGAGCCATGCCAGCAGTCTAAAAAATACCTTTTCTTTGTACAAACAAAAATCTCATCTGTTGTACTTAAAATTCTTTCCTAGTCTCTGATCATGTTCACAAATAGGACATTTCTAGTGACTAAAGAATAAATTGTAAAGAAATATTTTATCTCTGACCAGCTAATTAAAAACAAATGGTAGTAATAAATCTGTAATGTTACATTTTACTATATTACATGTTACTTGACTTCTATATCCAACATAATCAAGAGAAATATCACTATTGTTATTCATAGGTCACTTGAAAGTTTTTTGAAACCATAATATATTTGTTTTTGCACAATTATAAATTTGTGGTATTATTTACATACAGTGTTAGTCTCTCATTGCTGCTGTAACTAATTACCACAGACTTAGTGGCTTAAACAATACATATTTGTCTTACAGTTTTGGAGGACAGAAATCAAAAAATTATATGGGGCTAAAATCGAGGGGTCAGCAGGGCTGAGTTCCTTCTGGAGACTCTAGAGGAGGATACATTTTCTTGCCTTTCCCAACTTCTAGATGCCACCTGCATTCCTTGGCTGGTGACCCCATTCTGCATCTTCAGAGCCAGCAATGTTGGGCTGAATCCTGGTTAAACTTTCACCTCTCAGGTTCTCACTCTTTCTCTTTAAAAAAAAAAAAATATATATATATATATATTTTTTTTATTTTTGGCAGTATTACAGATATCCCCTATCCGCCCCCACCCCCACCCTGTTTTGCTCCCCTTCACCCAGCCCCTTCCCCACCCCAGGTCTTCACCACACTATTGTCTGTGTCCATGGGCTCTGCATATCTATATATATAAAAGCCCAGCGACCAAACAGCAGAACAACCAGAACAACCGGTTGACCAGTCACTATGACACTCACTGACCACCAGGGGGCAGACGCTCAACGCAGGAGCTGCCCCCTGGTGGTCAGTGTGCTTCCACAGTGGGAGTGCCGCTCAGCTGACCAGGATAAGCAGCGCTCCCACAGAGGGACAATCCCTGCAGGCCATGCCCCCCACCAGTGCACAAATCCATGCACCGGGCCTCTGGTAAGTATATAAGTTCTCAGGTTCTCTCTTACCCTCTTTCACTTTTAAGGACCCTTATGATTATATTGGGCCCACTGGGATAAATCTGGATAATTCCCCTCTGTGATGTGCAGAAACATATTACAGGTTCCAGGGATTAGGACCACTGTTTTGCCTACCTTACATTTCTTTCATATCTGCTCCTCAGTGACTGCTTTGATAGACCATAGAGACAGAACTACTTCATTGGCTCAGAAAGGAACTTTTTCTCTGCTTCAAAAGAAACTAAAATGTATCATTTCAGCTGACCTTGAGGAAAAGAAACAAGAGAAATTAGACTAAATACTATAAATCACAACAATTGCACAACTAAGTATAAGTATTTGTACAAAATTTTATACTAAAATTCGTCATTGTGGACATGGCCCAAAAAATGTATTTCAAAGAAGGGAGTAAGAAGCAAGCATTTGCAGGGAACTTATTATGTGACAGGCACTATTATAAATATTTTGGATGCATTATTGCCATTTAATCTTTAAACACCCAATTGAGTATATTTCTTCCTTTTGATGATAAGGAAGCTGAGGCTGGAAGACTTTAGGTTAAACTTCCCAGAAGACACAGTTAATGAGCAATCCCAAAGTCTTCATATTACACCTTGCTAAATTCTGTGAAATGTCAGTTGTATCCATCTATCAAGAAACATATTTTTTCGTATTGGTTAAGATTAAGGCATTCATCCTGGCCAGCCAGAGTGGCTCAGTTGGGTAAGTGTTGTCCTGTACACCAAAAGGTTGCCATTTCGATTCCCAGTCAGGGCACATACCTGGGTTTCAGGTTCAATTCCCAGTCAGCAACCGATCAGGTGCTCTCTCTCTCTCTCTCTCTCTCTCTCTCTCTCTGTTTCTCATTCAGGTGAGGATATTTTTTAAATAAAAAAGATTAAGGCATTCAGAGTGTTATGAAATAAACAAACAAGTATGAGATATAATCCTGTCCATCAACAGAACACTGCAGTTCCCTTTTCTCCACATTCTCACCAACATTGGTTATCTCTCGTGTTTTTTATGATAGTCATTCCTAAGAAGTCTGAGGTGATTTCTCATTGTTGTTTTGATTTGCAATTTCCTGGTAATTAGTAATATTAGTATCTTTTCATGTACCTGTTGGCCTTTTTTATGCCTCCTTTGGAAAAATGTCAATTCAGCTCCCCTGCCTATTTTTTAATCAGATTTTTTTTCCTATTACTAGAAGTTGTATGTGTTCTTCAACTATTTTGGATATTAACCCCTTATCAGATATATGATTTATAAATATTTTCTCCCATTTTTTTAGGTTGTCTTTTCATTTTTTGGATGATGTCCTTTGCTGAATAGAAGCTATTTAGTTAGATGTAGTTCCACTTATTTAATTTTGTTTTTATTGCCTTTGCTTTGGGTGTGAAATCCAAAAGAAAATGTTGCCTAGACTAATATAAAATTGCTTACCACCTCTGTTTTCTTCTAGGAGTTTTATGGTTTAAGTCTTATGTTCAAGTCTAATTCATTTTGAGTTGATTTTTGTGTCTGGTATAACATAGTGATCGAGTTTCATTCTTTTTCATGTTGCTGCCCAGTTTTCCCAATACCATTTATTGAAAAGGCTATTCTTTTCCCATTACATATTCTTGGCTCCTTTGTCAAAAAGTAATTAATCACATATGGATGAGTTTATTTCTAGGATCTTGATTCTGTTCCATCTATGTGTCTTTTTAAATGCCAGTATGATACTGTCTTGATTACTTTAGCTTTGTAATATAGTTTGAAAACAGGGCATGTCATGCCTTCAGCTTTGTTCTTATTTCTCAAGGCTGTTTTTTGCTTCTGGGGTCTTTGGTTCTATACACATTTTAAGATTGTTTGTTCTATTTCTGTGAAAAATGCCCTTGGGATTTTGATAAGGGTTGTATTGAATCCATAGGTAATTTTGTGCAATATGGACATATTAATAATATTAATTCATCTAATCCATGAGAACAGAATATATTTTCATTTATTTGCATCTTGTTCCATTTTTTTCATCAATGTCTTATAGTTGTCTACAGACCTTTCACCTCCTTGGTTAAATTTATTTTTAGGTATTTTTTATGATTCAGTTTGTAAATGGGATTGATTTTTATTATATTTCTTTTTTAGATAGTTAGTTGTTAGTGTATAGAAATACACTAATTTTTGTATTTTTATTTTGAATTCTGCAACCTTACTGAATTTTTTTATTCTAACAATTTTTGGTGACATCTTTAAGGTTTTTAAATATGTAATATGATGTCATCTGCAAATAAAGGCAGTTTTACCTCCTTCTTTCCAATTTGAACGTCGTTTATTTCTTTTTCTTGCCTATTTGCTCTGGCTAGGATTTCCAATACAGCATTAAATAAAAATGGTGAGAGTGGCCATCCTTGCCTTATTTTCAATCTCAGAGAAATGCTTTTGGTTTTTTACCATTGAATATGATGTTTGCTGTGGGCTTCCTATATATGGTCTTTATGATGTATGTTCCATTTATACCCAGTTTGTTGAGAATTTTTTATCATGAAATGATTTGACTTTTATCAGGTGCTTTTTCTGAATTGATTTAAATGATTATATGATTTTTATCCTTCATTTTTTTAGTGTGGTCTATCATGTTGATTGATTTGTGGATGTTGGATCATCCATGCATCTGCTTGATCATAGTGTATAATCATTTTAATGTATTTTCTATATGCAGTTATGTCTGCCAACAACAAAAAAATATTATATATTTTTTTAAATAGTGGTGCTTTCTTTTTGTAGGGTAGGGGACAGAGAAGGATTATTATTGCTGTGTAACAAACCGTCCCAAAACCTTGTGATATAAAACAATCATTTTATTGCTTCCAAGGCTTCTGTGGGTCAGATATTTGAACAGGACACAGGAGGTAGGTTCCATTGATACACTGTTCTGTGACATCTGAGTCCTCAGCTAGAAAGATTTCACAGCTGAAGGTAGGAATCAGCTAAGAGCATCTTCACTTACATGTCTAGTAGTGTGTGCTGGCCTTCAGCTGGGACCTCAATTGAGGCTGTACTCTAGAGAACTTGTGCGTAGCCTTTCCATGTGGCCCATACTTCCTCACAGCATGATGGTCTCTTCTTACGTGGCGGTCGAATTGCTTAGATGACAGTGCAGGGCTCCAAAAGTCAGAGTCCCAGAGAACAAGATAGAAGCTTCCAGGCCTTTTATGACCCATCCAGATCATCACCTATGCCATCCTTTGGGTTGAAACAACCACCAGGCCACGCAGATTCAAGGGGAGAAGAATTATACCCGCCACTTGATTACACTGTACAGGTCACATTACACAAGAGTTTGTGAATTGGGTGATGCTGTGCAGTTGTCTTTGGAAAATACAATCTGCACCTGTAAATAGGTGCAAAATTATGGTAAAGTATTTGACCCCCTGGCCTGCAGTGACACGGTTTTTGTGGAATGATTATAAATGAAAGGTCATTTGTCTAAATAACTTGGTTTTGAAGTTCAGGTTTATAATTATGTTATCTATTCTAGGAATGAAATTTCTCATTTATTAGTGCCGAGAGAAGGATTTGTAGTCTTTTTCAACTTGTTGCTCTATATGTTTATCAGCTTAAAATCTGAAAGCCACAAACGTTATCTGACAGAGGGAAAAAGATGTTCCATGTTTTCTCCACTAAAAGATTTAATGTATAAAAGAACCATACACAGAGAAAGACAAGTACTATATATGGAATTTCACCCATATGTGGAATCTAGTTAACAAAATAAACTAATAAACAAAATAGAAACAGACTCAGAGAACAGACTGACAGATGTCAGAGGGGAGGGATGTTGGGGCTGAGTGAGAACGGTGAAGGGATTAAGCCAAAAAACTCATAGACACAGACAAGAATATAGTGATTAGCAGCGGGAAAGGGGAGTGGGGGAGGTAGAAGATGATATAAGGAGGATAAATGATGATAGAAGGATTTGACTTGGTGTGGTTAAACACACAGTACAATATACAGATGATGTGTTACAGAGCTGTATACCTGAAACATGTAATTTTACTAGCCAACATCACTTCAATAAATTCAGTTATAAAGCAAAAAATAATAATAATAAAAGAACCATACAGATGAATTGTACATACGTGAATTATATCACAATAAACCTTTTTTAAAAACAATTATAAACAAATATTGAATTCTAGTTAATGATATGCATGCCAAAGTGGTTAAAGGTAAAGTGTATTGATGTTTGCAACTTGCTTTGAAATTCACCAAAAATTAAGATGAATTAGTGGATGATTGATGTTAGAGAGTTGATAAAACAAGTATTGAAAAAGGTTAATTGTACACTTTAAGGTGGTGTGTATTCTCCAAAGAAAAAAAAATCATCAATTTTTCTACATGTTTGAAATTGTTCACAATGAAATAATGGGAAAAATTGGGAGATACCACTACACAAGTACTAGAATGACCTTAAAATGTGGAGTTTTTAAAAATATTTTCTTCATTAAAAGTTCTGACATCATTTTAATGAAGGGAAGTAAGTAACTGACTACTACTAGTACATCACCTATTTTTATTCAAGTAATTGGATAATAACTTGGTAAAAGAGAAAGCAGGAGAAAAGAGTTAAGCACAAAACCTCAGCACAGTCTGTGACTGCCAAGGCAGAGATCTTCGAAACAAATAATTGTAATTAACACCATTTTGCCACTGGAAAAACCGAAATTGTAAAGTTGCTGAGTAAACAGTATGATCTCCATTTTCAAATGCTTGCTCTGCTAAAATCTTACACCTACTTTTTCTGTTTAGGCAATTACTTTAATTTTTTGTTGTTGTTGTTTTCTTTTACCTCAGCAATATGTTCCCTGCTTACATTATTCATGGAATCATGAAAGGTCACTATTGTCTACCCAATCACGAAATAGTTTGGCACTTTTTCAAGTTCTTTTGCTTGAATTGTATGAAGTGGTAACCCGCTGATGCAGGCGTCCATTCTGGCACTCTTGGGCTCCAGTCAGACCAGAAAAAAAGATAAAAGGAATGAAAGTGTCTTTCAGTTGCTAAGTAGAGGAATAGTAAAACTTTAGAATTTTGTTTTTTTAATCCTTACCTGAGGATATTTTTCCATTGACTTCTAGAGAGAGTAGAAGGGAGGGAGGAGGGGGAGAGAGAGACACACACCCAGGTATGTGCCCTTGACTGGAAATCAAACCCACAACCCTCCGGTCTGGCACTCTAACCACTGAGTAACCGGCCAGAACACAACTTTAGAATTTGTTAAGTCCTGTGGTAAAACTAGGACTCACTGAAACCTTAACATAGAATAGTACTAACTAACCCATTGAGGTCATTCAACAGAGTTTGAGTTGAATGCCCTTCTTAAGTGTTCACCAGTGACTGGTACTGTGACATGTGGTGTGGAACCCTGGCCCTTAAGAAACATAAGCAGCAAAGCTGGGGAAGAAAGTTGGAAAGGACACCAGGGCATGAGCAGGTTCGCACTGCAAGATAAACCAAAAAGAAGATAAGTGCCAAGGACCAGATGGAATGAAATCGTGTTCCCCTGGCTCCCTCGCCCAGCCTGAGAAGCCAGGCAAAGGGAGTTGGTGATCATGGTGCAGGAATGGGGGCTAGTACTCCATGCTTACACTGCCCATCCGTCAAAATTGCTACTCAGTAAACTTCTTACTCCCTATTTTGTATTTAGTTTTGGATTTTTATCTGAAATCTCGCAGCTTTGGAAGCAGACTCGTAGTTTGTTTGGCTTAAGACTTTCACTTCCAAGCACATACTCAGGCTTTGTTTGCCCAGTTTTGTTGTTTGCATGGTTGAATGCTGTCCCTGGAAAGAGGTACTTCTGAGCTAGTATGAAGTACTTGCCTTCGGGGCTCATGAGGAAGTTCTGAAGTTTCTGTTTCAAGGTTTTGACATGTCAGCAGGTGTGTAAGTCCAGTCTGATGCCAATATGCCTGGTGCCAATACGTTCCTTTTGATCTCGGTGGGCAAGATTTTCCTTGTATCTGTTAACCTGTTGCCATGAAAAAGAAAAAGAAAATGTTGAGGTTGTGGTATATAGCATAGGTTGCAGGCACAAATATAATTAGTGCGGTACCACAACACTGCTTTTGGTTTGTTGGAACTTTTAAGCATGTTGGCACTTTTTTTAAATGTGTTTTCCAAAACCGTACATTCAACTCCTGATTTTCCATTCAGCCCGTGATGGTGCTTCCCGACCGCTCAGCTGGAATGGGTTCGCCTTCTTCCCTTCAGCACACCTTTGAACCAGTGGCACGTCTGGTTGTAAGGAACATTGGGTAGCAGATTCTAATTTGGCAGCACCCTAGGGACATTAATCAATCAGAAAACATAAATGAGGGAATCATTTCTCAGGTGAAATGGTTCCATTGAGGATAATATTGAAATGAAAACACCAAAATGTTGACCAAACTAAAAACACGTTTGCAATTCATATGACCCGTGGTACTTTATTGTATAATTCAGCTGACCCGTGGTACTTTACCTTATATTAGTGTGCTCTGATCAAGGCTTGACCTTTCAGCCTTTATAATTTAAATATTTGTCAGACTTCCTAACTGTTCTAATGCTGACTTTACCTTTACTACTCGCTCCTCAGAGCCCTCTCCACCGCCTCCCTCACTGCTATTATTCACCCTTCAGCCCCGTTGCCAGCAGCTCCCACAATGTGTTGTCATGGAAAATATCACTGATTCAAATTTTGGGTGAAAAATTGTAATTTCATCATAATTTACCATTAGTATGACATAAACATACACAGTATTTCAAATGTTTAAGTAACTGAAATGTTCCTCAGGTAAACAGCACCCTTATCCAGGTCGACCATTGGAAGTAAGAGAAGACCTCCCACAGGAAACTTTTAAAATATTGTTTGTTTTTGTTTGTTTTTAACGTTTATTCTTTTGTCCAAAGAGCTAATGACCTGAGAATTCGGGATAGAGGCAGTATGTGATTTCTACTGCACGGAGTGAAGGGAATGGTAGTCTTGGAAATAGTGAGCTACTCCGAGTGTTTTTATTTAGAAAAAGTATTGGAGTCATTCATTTTTTAATTTCTATATGATGTTCATGATCACCGTTGTCTGTGTTCAGATAGTTCAATAACCTGTCACCTGTGGCTTCTCAGTAAGCGTGGCTGGGGGAAGTGCCTGTTTAAAAGCTTCCGGTGGAAGAATGTGAGCCTTGCCAGCAGGACAGGCTGCATAATCTGAGGGGCTCAGTGAAAATGAAAATGTGAGGCCCCTTCTTCAAAATAAGACAGAAAAGGTGCATTAAAAGTACTAAAATATGAAGGCTTTTCCCTTCTTCCATGGCCTCTTAACTGGTAGTGGTGTTTTTATTTGCTAATTCAGGTCATGCTCCTTCAAGCACATAGATTCTCTCAGAGCCCAGACTCTCACCGGCTCCTTGGGGTCTCACCCTAAGACTCGGGAAACAAGCAGTCCATCAAATGTCACGTTTCCCCTCCTGCCGGCAACCAGGCTGATACTCTGTGCCTTGGCCAGAGTCAGGGAAGCCAAGCCAGGCATCTCCCGCTCCCACAGCCCCACTGCTCCAACCCAGGCTGGATGGGTATTGCAACCTTGAACATGACAGGTACCTGGATCAGAGGTGGGTGGGAAGCTTGCCCCTGCCCAGTGCCCACAGAATGCTCTGAGGCACTGCCAACCCTGGGCAGGATAGCTGCTTCCATGCCCCACCTCAAGATGCCATAGGGTGCCTGCCAACCCTGACCCTTCTCACATCCATATCCAGGTTCAGAATGGGCAGGGAGCAGCAACTTTCACTGGGAAGGAGGGCAGAGAGAGGAGCCAGTGGGAGGAGATGCATAGGGGATGGCAGAGCAGACAGTGGAGAACTTATCCTGAGAGGAGGGGATTGCACTATAGCCAAGCACCCTCTCCTCTACATATGCTCCACATCCCATCAGACTTCACTTACAGAACACAAATTCAAAGAGCAATCACAGCACATTAAACCCCAAGCACAGCCTTCTATATGATACCCGTAAGGCTGCCTGCAGGCTAAACACAGTCTGCCATAAAATAATAAAATGGTTCACATCTATTATGCCAAGCACTGTTTAGTGCACTTTGTTTTGCATGTATTCATTAATCCTCGAAGAACTTATGAAGTATGTTCCATTGTTATCCCCATTTTACAGGCCTAGTAATTGGTGTCCAAGGTCACTTTGTAATAAAGGGTCAATGAGGATTCAAACCCAGGTAGTCTGACTCCCAAAGATCTTTATTGGAGAACTGAAGAATAATCTAGACATTTACTGAAGAAGGAAAACACACTTAGAAACACTGTGCAATGATGAAGGCTTTGTCTTAAAGCAGATTTCTAGAAAATAAAATCCTGATTGATTGCAGGTATGTTGGGTACGCTGTTGCCTTGATCTACTTAGAGCATCAAAAGCAACTGTCAAATAAATAGGCTTCTCTATGAAGTAATATCAGATGACAGAGAGATTAAATAGAAAGCAGAGGGGATTTGTGGATGCTCCTAGAATCTTAGCATTTAATCCTTCTGTAGATGTCTTCTCCAACCCACCCCCACCTTGCCCTGCCCAAAGGTATATAGCTAATTAGTGACAGGGCTGGGCCTCAGACCTCTTTGTCCTGGATAAGGAAGTGCAAAGAAAGTCACCAGGCCCCTCTGTTATATTCCTGATCCATGCTGAGACCCCTCCTTGAGGAGGATGCTTTGGGAAGAGAAAAAGTGTGGGGCAGGGAGAAGGGGGTAGCAACCAATGTCTGACTTTACTTTCTTTTTATCTTTCTCATCAAAAGGATTTCATGTTTGTGTTAAAATACTAATGTTGACTGCAACCGTTTCATCTTAATCATCGTTGCTATTATAAAATCACTATTTTGATTGAAATTGCTATTAAGAAAACTTGACTAAGTACAATCAAGGAGTTGCTGGGTCAACTTGTCTAAACCAGTTCTCCAAAATAAGAGAATTCAAAGGTAATATGCAGTGTGATTTTTCGATGTCCATACCTTCAAAGTACCAGAAAAGTAGATCCTAATAACTCTCATTAATTTTGTTTATGGAATTTACACGTGACCAGGCCAGAGACCATGTCTGTTACTTCCTCCGCTGACTGTCTTACTCTGGAGAAGAGCATGGCAGGAGTTATATATATTAAGCAAGTTTATTTGCTCTCACGGTAGCTTTCACCTGGCTTTGTCACTCTTTTCCTGTCTCTTAAGTATATGTTTATCATATTCAACAACTTGGAGGTCCCTTATTTAGTAAAATTCAGTATTGTTTGAAACCAAATCCTTATCTACCCTTTACCCAATGCATGCATAAACTGGGATCCTCACTTTTTGAGCAGTTGAAGGGATTGGAGACCAGAGTCTGGTTCTGAAGATTCTAATTCTCCCTTCTCTCTTCCAGGCCAGAGAGAGTGAATGGAGTGGTAACAGGGCACATATTTTTTTACACAGCTAGCCACTCAGGGTCCTCTGCTGGTTACAGCTACTTCTCTGAGTACTTCTGAAGCAGGTATCCAAATGCGGGCCCTCTCAAGTGCTAGATATTGAGTTTTTCAGAGGGCCTGTAGGGTGTCCACACCATATTGTTGACTGATGTCAGAGTACAGCATTTGTGTCGCCTCATCCCCTGCCCACAGCTGTGTGCCTCACCAGCCTCTTGCTGACAGATTTCCCTTGCCAGGCAGGTCATCATCTTGGATAGAGCACCAGCAAGCTGACTTAAGTCAACTCCTACTTGTCCCCCAGGCGTTTCCTACAGACGCAGGCTGCATCCCATTGCCCCTCTGTCACTCTAGTTCTCTCCGCCCTGCTCACACAGGCACAGGACAGAGGAGCACATTCTCTGCCTGAGCAGATGTCCGATGGGGAATGAAATGTCAGTCATCTTGTCTTATAGGTACAGCCAGTCTTTGAGGTAAACGTTTGGAGCCCCACTAGCATCTTTGAAACTGGCTTCATAGGATGGAATCTCCTCTCATCACAAGCATGGTACTCCCCACAAAAACCAGTGGCTCCATAACTCCTCCCTCCTTTCCCCAAGCTTTTTATATGGAGGTTGGGGTGACAGCTGTGTTGCACTCTGACACCTTTTAAGCTTGGGAGGTGTCTGTGCCCAATTACTGGGGACTCTCTTTAGGCCTCACAGCCCTGGTGTTGCCAAGGCTGGGACTGTCCTTCCAAGCAACAATAAAAGTACCACTCTCCTTGATACTGTGTTTATATGTTGATAAGAGGAATAGTTTTTGATGCAGTGCGAAGTCCTTCACACAAAGTGAAAATAAATGTTCATTCCTTTGCTCTGTTAAAGAAGGCTGGGATTCTAAGAAAAGGCTTAACAAATAGACTATAACCAAACGGATAGGATTGGAAAAATATATTTCAGCCAAAAGGAGGACATGAACAGAGTGGGATATAGAAAATTGGAGAGCAAATTTGGGAAAAGTGAGTAAACTCTTGGGTAGCGGAGAAGTAGGATAGGAGATCAGAAAAGCAGACTGGGAATGTCAGATCAGGAGGTTGTTGAGGGCAGGGTTAGGGAATCTGAATCTGGGTACAATGGAAAGGCTCTTCAGCAAAGACAGTGACCCATTGAAAATGGCAAATTTGGAGAAGTTGACTGGTAGGGCGATATGCAGAATCGGGTGGAAGAAAGGAAACCAGACATGCAGTAATACAACAATTTTAAAAGGAAGAAATAAGAGGGGTGGAGCACATAGAAAGGAGAATATAAGCAATATTGGAATAATTTTTGAGTTTTGATGACTAATCTTGTAGGATACGATATGCCAGCATGTCCCAAATGCATGCTGCACGACACTAAACCCTACCAGATGAGCTGAGTCAACAAAGGATTCTCTGGTCAAATAAACTGAGGAAACTCAGCATAATGTAGACCCTGCTTAGAAATTCATAATTAAAGCAACAAAGCAATTCCAAAGGAGAATAAAACAGCAACACATAACTTTGTTTAGCTCAGCATTTCCCAAAATTATTTGATCATAGAACCTTCTTTTGTATAACTCCTACAAAACAGTGTTCCCAAAGCACACTTCGAGAACCGCTGCTCCGTTATATGCTACAAATAGATTGAAGTGTTGATTTGTAGATTAATATTATATATTTCTTTAGCAAACACTAAAAACAAAGCATAATTTATGATGAACTCTGTTTCTGAGAAGA
Source organism: Eptesicus fuscus (assembly GCF_027574615.1). Classification (NCBI taxonomy): domain Eukaryota; kingdom Metazoa; phylum Chordata; class Mammalia; order Chiroptera; family Vespertilionidae; genus Eptesicus; species Eptesicus fuscus. Next base: position 63,226,484 of record NC_072485.1, read on the forward strand.
AAATCATTCTTCTTGGACTCTCTAAGCTTGAACTATGTCTTTTGAAACTTGAACTTGTCCAATTCTAAATGTCCAATTTTATCTTTTCATCGCACAAGATCAAGAATAAGTAGCTCCAATTTTATAATAATTTCTGGGGTTTGCTTTTGTGGCCTTAAGAACATATACATCAGTATGTGTGTCATCAGCTTTGGGTCTAGAAGAAAAAGAGCTTTACTCTATTACTTTCAAGTGAGTACACGTTAAGTAAGGGTTTTGTTACAGAGAATAACAAGAGGCAAGTTGTCGCATTTGTTCTGTTGTTACACATAATAACTGCTAACTAAAATTTTGTTTATGAAAATAAGGCAGATATTTTTAAAATATTTTATTTGATTTTTAGAGAGAGAGAAACATCAATGTGAGAGCGAAGCATTGATCAGCTGCCTCCTGCATGCCCCCTACTAGGGATCAAGCCCGCAACACAGGAATCATACCAACAACCTTTTGGTGCACAGAACGACACCCAAACAACTGAGCCACACCAGTCAGGGCATAAGGCAGGTATTAATTACAGTTTATACACAAAGAAATCTGAGACGAAAGATTATAACTTATTGGCTCAGGGTAGCTAGTTTATGATAGAACCAGGACTGGAGAGAACCAGGTCTCATGTTCTTTCTGATCAAGCATTCCACCTTAAAGATTAAAAGATAAAATAACTGCTTTTGTTGAATGTCCAAAGAACTTTTCCTTTGTCTGTAAATTATTCTAAAATCCAAGGGGGCCTACCCACAAAAGCTACTGTGTTCACAGTTATTCTTAGAAGTCTCATCCTTCCACACAATTATCAATGTCATGCCTTTCATTTTTCACTGTATCCACTAAAGAATATCAAAGACTAGTAAGCTCCTACTTTCAGGAATTATACCCAATTGAATAATAAAGAAATTGGGACTAAGAAAGGTAGTGACTTACCACAGGCAAGTTGATGAGTCACCTGTCTTACAAGTCTTTGTAGCACAAATATCATAGGACCAAGCATTCAGAATAATTACTCCAAGTACACAGCTATTGAACAGCAGATATTTTGGGCTGTGGAAATAAGTAGCACCTTATTCACATTCCTCCAGTATAATTTTTCAACTAAATAGGCTTATCTATCTCAAAAATAAAGGTGCCTGTTTCTTTAAATCAAGCATGAATTATTGCTATGTCATTTTTAAAGCTTATAAATAAAAGCTTATAAAGAAATAAGCTTTACTTTCAACAATAGAACAATTGTGAGATAGGTTTTAAAAGCCCTTTGCTTTATATCTTTAATAATGTTCAAATACTAGGTTAATAAAAAGGAAAAATTTTTTATTTTATTTTGTCATTTTTCACATATTGCATATTTTAAGTCATTCATAAAATTGATTTCAAATTTATTTTTATCAGAGTGATAGTTACTTTATATATCTGTTCATTCTGAAAAGTATTTTTAATAATAAAGAAGAATATATAATCTGTTAAAAGAAAGGATGGTTACCTTAGTGAATGAAACTATGTGATTAGGAGTGGGGAGGAGCACTTCAGTTTTTTATTTATTTTTTCCTTTTTATTGAATTTATTGGGGTGACACTGGTTAACAAAATTATACAAATTTCAGGTGCACAATTCGAAGGGGCACTTGTAGTTTTGCTCTATGTTTTATATTATCTTTTAGAGTGTTCATTTATCATAAGCCTATTTTACTCAGAAGTTTTTCAAAATTTATAAAAAATGGTTTTAAAGTATGAAGGTATATAATTGACGTGATGGGCATTTATACTTCTGTCAAAGAAAATTCAGAGATACTATAAAAAAATCTTTTGTGTATCCATCACCTAATTGTGACAAACATTCACATTTTAGAGAAATAAAAGTTGCCCTGTAGACCAAGAGTAAATGCGAGTTCTTAGGCTCTCCTCCCCAAATGAGTCCTGGTATAGAAAATGGCATATGCTGTAACAGCTCTAAGTCTATGCCACAGTGCTCTGCTGCAAAGCAGGTGTAAGCATTGGTTGCTGGGCAATGGACAAAACAGCAAACCCAGCTCCCTTCACTTCTACATGTATTTATCTAGATTAATGATGTAGACCATCATAAACAAACAAGATATTTGTTATACAAATAGGATGGCTAATGCATGTCAGGAAATTTTAAGATTTTCCTTAGCATTCATGTGTACTTTCAATGCTTTTAACCTTGAAAGAGATATATATTGTTTGGAAACCAAAATTAAAGTAATATTGAAAGTGTACAGTGTGATTTCCTTAGTTCGTGATAAATAGTACCATGAATCTTAGGAAGGTACATTGGGTTTTCTATTTCAATTGTTTCCTAACAAATAGAAGTTATAGAACAATTGATTTATAGTAAAGCACAGAATAATCTTATCATTTAGAGGAGAAAAATTACAAGTTATTCTTGGCTCTCATTCTATACCAAAGTCAAAGGAAAATCAAATCCAAAAGAAAAAAATTTTAACCAGTAAAACAGTGTTTTGATTATGTGATTTAGAATGTACTTGTTCATTTATAAGGGCTATGAAAGTCATAAATGCAATATATGACTTTCATGGCCCTTTCTAAGATATGGCATCTACTGTCGATTATAATGGCTCTGCTGCACCATATTCACAGTCAGTACAAAAGCTCCACCGTCTCTAAACAGATTGTTTCCGCAATTAGTATCTATGTACTAAGTTAGCAATAAAAAATATATATAGGTCCATTTCCTCAGGCTCTACCTCCCAAAAGTGTTGCAAAAATAAAATGAAATAATAGATAATCATTTCAGGAGCAAAATACGAAATGTCAGCCATGAAAAAAATGTCTAATAAAAATAATAATATAGCCCTAACAGGTTTGGCTCAGTGGATAGAGCGTCGGCCTGCGGACTCAAGGGTCTCAGGTTCGATTCTGGTCAAGGGCTTGTACCTTGGTTGCGGGCACATCCCCAGTAGGGGGTGTGCAGGAGGCAGCTGATCGATGTTTCTCTCTCATCAATGTTTCTAACTCTCTCCCCCTCTCCCTTCCTCTCTGTAAAAAAATCAATAAAATATATTTGAAAAAAAATAATAATATACATCAATACTAGTTTGCTGGAAACTAGACTGAAGACCTCAAAAAATATTTTTCTATTATAATCTTCTACACTTTTGTTGGTTATCATGGTAATTTATATTACTGGGAAAGCTTTGAAGCTTTCTGTATGCATAACTTGGCTTTTACTAATGCAGTTCCAAACATGACTACCATCCTTTTACACCCAGTCAGTTCTATCAAACAACCAGTCAGCTTAACCAAAATTATCAAGTTGGTTATGCGTGTGAGTGTGTGGCAGCCTGAATGAGGGCTCTTACCTAAAATGCTTGTGTTTTCTTCTACTTTGTCCACATAGAATTCAGCCGCTAATTGGTGAGGTTATCTTATTACAAAGGCCAATTGAAGAAAAGTCTGATTGTGTGTCAGCAAGATGGCACAATAGGAAGCCCCAGACCTTCCTACCTCCCACAGAGACACCGACTCAACAACAATACATGGAACAACTCCTTTTGTGAGAAATCTAGAAACCAGTTAAGAGGCTTCTGCACCCCAGGCGAGCTCAAAATTAGCCACATTGAAGCCAGCAGAAAAATTCATGCCACCCTCTCACCATAGTCCCCCCGCCCCACTGCCCCACCTCCACCCCGCACAGTGTCAGGCATTTGGGAGGACATTCCCACCGCCGGCCTTCTCCCTGGGAAGAGGAAGAGAAGACTAGGCCCTGTGTCCTATATTCCTGCTTTTTTTTTTTTTTTTAGTTGGGGTGGCACTACATGAGAAGTTGGCTTCTGTCTTGCCTGCATGGGACCAAGCATACTCTATAATACTCTAGATGCTTGGGGCCATGGAGAAGAGAAAGGAGCTGGGTGCATGCTGCTGCTCCCAAATACCAGGGTGAAGGCAGACAGGGCCAGTGGGGTTGAGTGGCCTCTCCCTCAGGGGGAAGAAGAATGGAGCGTACGGCCAATGTTCTGGCTTTTCAGCGGGGTGCCCAAGGGACTAGTTTCTGTCTCTCCTCCATGACATTGGTCTGGGCATTGATTTCTTGGATATGGCACCAAAAGCTCAACAAAAGCAAAAGTAAACAAGTGGTACTACATCAAACTAAAAAGCTTCTTCACAATAAAGGAAACAAGGGAGTAAAGAGGCAACCTACTGCATGAGAGAAAATATTTGCAAATCATATATCTGATAAGGGGCTAATATCCAAAATACATAAGGAACTCAAACACTCAATGGAAAAAGTAATAGTAATAACTCAATTTTAAAATAGACTAAGTAGACATTTCTCTAAAGAAGACATACAAATGGCCAGTATTTCAGGTATATGAAAAGATGCTCAACATCTCTAATCATCAGAGAAATGCACAGCAAAACCACAATGAGATACTATCTCACACTTGTTATGATGGCCATTATAAAAAAAAGAAAATAAGATTTATTTCCAAAAACCTCCTAACAAAGAAATGCCCAGATGGCTTCACTGGTGAACTCTACCAAAAAATAAGTGAGGTTGTAGAGAAATTACAACACGTGTGCACTATTGGTGGGAATGTAAAATCATGCAGCTTTTATGGAAAATAATATGGAGGTTTCTCAAAAAAAATTTTGTTTTTAAAGAACTACTATATGATCCAGCAATTCCATGTCTGGATATTCATCCCAAAGAATTAAAATCAAGACCTTGAAGATATATTTTCATTCCCACAGTCATTGCATCATCCTTCACAATAGCCAAGGGGTGGAAACAACTTAAATATCCATAGGTAGGTAAATGCATTTTTAAAAAAGTGGTAAATACACAATGGAATATTATTTAGACATAAAAAAGGAAATACTGTCATGTGCTGCAGCATGGATGAACCTTGAGGACATTATGCTAAATTAAATAACCCCATCACAGAACAGTACTGCATGATTGCACTTATATCTATCTAAAGTAGTCAAGGCAGAAAGTAGAATGGTGGTTTGCATGGGCTGGAGCTGCTATTCAATGGGCATAAAGTTTCAGACATGCAAGATAAAGTTCTACAAGTAGACATGCCTATGGTTAACAATACTGTACTGTACACTAAAACTTTGTTAAGAAGGTAGATCTCAGGTTATGTGTTTTTAGCACCATTTTTCCAAAAGTCTAGTTATTTTGGTCTTATACACCATCATTCTCATGAAAAAATGGGAAATGTTAGGGTGAAGCAGATTTGCATTGAATACTAGTAAAGTAGAACCAACCCAAGTATAGTAAGACCATTAAAATTTTCTAAGCCTGGTGGTTTCTGAAAAATATAGATGACTAGACTACCATCAAAATGCAGCTTTCAACTAAGTCTGCTTATGTGTTTATTTTCAAAAGTGTGAAGTTGGTATTTATTATAGCTATCAGAGGAAATTTTCCTTCACTGTATTTTAGCACTTGCTAACTTTTTATATGCGATTTATTCTGAGGGGAATTTCAAATGTAGACACAGTATAGAAATCATTTTCTTGATGTGTACAGTATGTTCACAGAACTTTCTCCAATCTTTCTTTGGTGTCCAAGTTTATTAATAGTGACAAAGTACTTTGTTTGAAGTAAAATCTAGTACTACTTAATATTGAATACTTTTAAATTTAGTAATGATGATTGATTTTACCTAATCTTTTATTGAAATTCAGGCAACATTATCATTATTTTAAAACTATGCAACCTGTACGAGTTTTTCAAGAATAATTTGAAAATACCAATAAATAGTAATATTCAAATGCCACATGTTTATCAAAGTATCTTACATTACTTTTATGCCTTGCCAAGCTTCCTCCTCTCTGTGTACAAGCAAGCATACTCACCAGGGCAAAGCGAACCCATTATCTGCATTATTGGTATCAATATTTCCATTCATTTTGAATGTATAACACACATATATATGCATATTTACTCATGGAGTCACTTTATGTATTCCACCACCACTTGAATTCTGAAAACGAAGAAAATTTTTCTTTCTAATCTCTTAAACATGCTTTCCTCTCCAGCTTTAAAACAGCAAGCATAGTTGCCAAGAGAAGCTTTAAAAAGCCAATTTCATACCCTGAGGCTATAGAGTTGGAGGAATCATGTAGACATCATTCTAAAATTTGCACTGAATTATCTGATTTGGCTCTCAGGCCTGAAGTTCAGCAGATAATTCCCAGAGCTATCATTTATTCTCAATTATGAGGTCTTAGTTATTGGGAAAAGGGTCTGTTTCTTCCCCATCTCAAGTTTTTCCAGTAATGCTTCCATGTGCCGTTAAACTGTTGGCACATTCCACTCCCAGAGGATGGATTTTGTTTGGCATCCTGAGGAATTTTGATATATTTAAGAAGGTGAGAAGTACACATTGGCATCATTTTTAACAACATAAGTCTAAACCCAAATTGGCTTTTACATGCCAAAGATGTGAAATGAGCCAACTGTCTAATAGTACACAGTAACTGTTCAACTACATAAGTTGATTTCAGCAAAACAGTTTGGTGTGTGTTTCATCCTGAATCATTTAGATACAATTATGCCTTATGGTGCCTTAATAATGGAGGCAAGTTGTCCATGATTTTCACATAAGCAGATACGGATAGCATTGAAATGTTAGTCACACTAGAGCTGAATGAAATATAAGAGTGTTGCTTTAGTTCAAAGTGTCTCTTCAGCTTCTGTGCTGCCAACAAATGTGAGATAGGAAAATAAACTTGAGGTTGATGACTGCAGATAGTGAACCTCTTAACCTATTTTAATAAAATAAATTTAGATAGTTAAGTGAGTTGGAGAAACATATTACAGACTTCATTTTATTTACAGACATTTAGGTATGTATGCTATTCATTTTGAACAGGACCAATATTTAGAGTGTGTGTGTGTGTGTGTGTGTGTGTGTGTGTGTGTGTAAAATGTGTATATATGTGGGATTCTGTGTTGGAAAGATAAACATAGAAAGATATAATCTTCTTTAAAGAGCTTACAGTTGAGTGAGGACGCCAGGCCCTGAGAGAGCACTAGTACTAACTTGACCACAAAGCAGACGGCGCTTGTGTTTTAATGCAGATGAAACCCATAAGTCAGTGTGGCATAGGAGAGGGAGAGAATTTGGGTGGTAGTAGAGGCTGTGTTAGAAATTATGATCTGGGAACCTCATGTTAGTAGACTTTTAAGAATGATCCCTAGGGTAGGGAAGCAGAGGAATAGAAGTAAGCATACCAGCCAGAGTGTGTGGAGATGGAAAGGTAGAAGGGAAGAGATTGAAGTTATATGAAAAAGGTACTTTTTTCTCTGTCACCAAGTCAAGGGAAAAGGACTAGATGGGATTTTACAGCATATGCAGCATATATTTGAGATGACCATAATATATTAATTTCACGACCTACATAAAACTCACTTTGAGTAATCTGGGGACACTCCAAAGAGATAGGCAGTCATCCTCCAGACAGCCAAGCTGAGATGCATTGAGAAGGTAATATGACTCCGTTGTGGAGAGACATGCCATTGATGATAAGTCGCCATGGATAGAGAGAAGCAGCAGTACTTTTAAATAAGAACTCCAGAAGAAAAGCCATAAGAACAGATGTTGTAAATGTGGCTGCTTCTCTCATAGGTAGCCCTTTGTACTGTGCTCCAGAGTGAACAGCAGCAGAGGTTTGCTTACTCAACAGTAATTAATGATTTCTGCAAGCCACCCAGGAGCCAGGTAACGGAAAATAAAGTTGGGAGATAACTTAGTGTCATGTCATGAAAGCCTTCTTTATATGTAATGCCAAACAACTTCTCTACAAGACGGCGTGAGTTAAAGCATAAAAATTATTACTTAAAGTTGTATTTGGACTATGTCCAATGAAAGAGCTTTTCTTATAATATGCAAAACAATATTTTACAATTGTATATTATAATTTCTTTTAAAGATAAGCAGCTGAAGATAATTTTAGAACATCCTCCAGATATTTTCTTTTTCTGCAATAAGCAGATTCCTTAGTTGTGTTCCCTCAAGGTAGTAGTTAATATTATTATTATCTCTTCCTCTGATCTAAATAAATTCCTCCACAGCCAAGTTAACCCAGGTCTTATAGCATAGATTTCTGGCTGACATTTACTATAATGAACACTGAGCTATGTATATTATAGGTGTCTTTTTTCCCCACACACAGCAGACTCAGTGAACTTACAAATATAGTAGGGCAGAAAAGGCTAGTAGATAAGAAATATTCATATATAATGAAGTGTAAGATTGTGCAGAGTAACCTATGGTTATAGCTCAGTGAAGAAGTCAGTTAGGTCTAGAATAAGGAAAGTGCTAGGACTTGGCCAAACCTTAAATGTGGTAGCATTAGGGAAATATTGAAGGAGGAAGGTCTTTCTGATAGAGAAAAGCATGAGTGCAAGGAGGTTTAATGCCAACGGCACACTTGGAAAGTCTTGAAACTGGCTTGACTGAAGGAAATTTGTGTTGGGGAAAATGACTGTGAGGGGATAATTTGTGAATTACCCTGAATACCATGAGCATATGGAGAACCATTGTAGGTTCTTGGCAATATGCTAAGAGCAACATTTAATAAATATTGGTATGGTAGAAGTACGTAGAATGTATTGGTGGAGGCAGAGAAAAGAGGCAGGGATGCAGTTAATTTAAATGTGAAGTTATGAAAGTGTCAAAAACAATAGTAAAATGAGGAAGGAAAGAGACACGTAAAGTCCCTTTCATTGGCCCTGTGTAGTCATGTTGGCTTTGCTGAGAGATATTTCCCCAGCAAGTTGGCCCTACATATTTTGTACATGTCCACATAACTATTATTCCAAATTACCTCCCCTACTGTTGATTTCTGATTCTAATAAGTGATCTTTAAAACATCCCTTATTTAATTTCTATGTTTAGTCTATCATGAGAATTTAGAGGCTTTTACATGTATTTAAATTAGGTCTCTGTGGAGTGTAGATAAAAAAGAGGAAAGGAATTGTGGGTGAGAGAAGAAGAAGAGAAATAGTAAAAAAAGAAAGAAAGGAAGAAAGAAAGAAAGAAAGAAAGAAAGAAAGAAAGAAAGAAGGAAAGAAAGAAAGGAAAGAAAGAAAAGGAAAAGAAAAAGTAAATACAGTGCATAAATTGAACTGCATAGTAATTCCGGTAACTAGATCATTAGGGCCTCTTAAGCTGCTGTATTCCCTTCTATGAACTTCCATGAGACATTATAACTTGAATGATAGTGACGGAAGTACCTCCTAAGAAGAGTATTGTTTGGTTGGTAGATATCCTTCCAACTGTGTTGCTGGCACAACACTTCCAGGAAGCGGAGACGGGTTGGCGATGAAGCTCAGCCTCAGTGTGGACCGCAGAGGCTCCCGAGGGTTACAGGAAGGCCTTTTCCGGAGAAACGTATGGTTTTGTAAGGTTTGTCCGAGCACTGTCACCTCCAGTAAAACAGCCGCTTCCTTGTAGGGCACGGTTAACTCATTCTCACTCCACAGCATCCCTTCTTCCCTGCCACAGTGGCCTTTCCCTCAGGCTGCCTGGGATGCAGTCATTGGTTTCTCAGAGCTCTTGATTGTCTTGCCTGGAGGTACAGCCTGACCCAAATGGATGGGGTATGTTGCCCTTGTCCTGTTGCTCAGTTCACTTCCACAGAGGTTTTCTTCCAAGAAGTATTGAAGGTTTGGGAGGGTGTGTGTATGTGTGTGTGTGTGTTACATCTGCTTTCTGCCCAATACCTCCAAGTCCTTAAAGAGTGAGAAATGTGTATTTTCTGATTCCTCCTTCCTGTCAGAATCTCACCCTCAAAGCATGTTTCTTAAAAGGGTCTCATTTAAATGCCTTCTGTGATGAAAACCCAGGCTTTGGTCTTTATTCTTTATTTCCTTGATTACTCAATTTGATGTACACATTAAATTCCCTGTACTCATGATTCACCTTTTCTTTCTGTAACTTTCAGACAGACATGCATCTCTCTCTCTCTCTCTCTCTCTCTCTCTCTCTCTCTCTCTCTCTCTCTCTCTCACACACACACACACACACACACACACACACATGCACGCACCATTACTAAGTAGGGTTTCTGTCATAAGAACAGGAATGGTTCAACATCACAATGTAGAAAAGTGCTTGATAAAGTTTAGTAGTCATTCTTGACAATTTTTTAATAATTGTTTTTCTACAAAACAGGATAGAAGTTGAGTTCCTATACTGATAGTGGGTAACCATCAGGAACCAAGAGGAAACTTTTTTTCTTTTTGGTGGTAAAAGTTTAGAAATGTTTCTACTAAAGTCAGGAGTAAGAATATCCCCTCTCTACTAGTCTATCTAGCATTGTTACTAGAGATCCTAACCACTTGAATAACATCCCCCAAAAAAAAAACAATATGGATAAGAAATAAGTGTGATTAGAATCAGCCAGAATAAGACCAACTGTCCTTATTGTCAGATAATGTGACTGTTTACATCCAGGAGGATCCATAGACTATTAGAGAATTCAACAAATGTTGCCCCACATAAGATATCAGACCTGCTAAAACTAAAATAATGGCTTATCAAGTCATGCCTATCAAATTGGAAATTTTTTTAAAGTCTGGCAGTCAAGTAAATTGGTGACAATTTGAGAAACAAGAACTTTCAGACATTGCTGATGGGATTATAGGTTGTTACAACTTCTGAGAACAAATTAGCAGTACCTTGTAATATCGATACTGTATGTATCTTTTGACCCAGAAATTCCACTTCTGGATACCCACTTTAGAAAAACTTAAGCATATGCGCCAAAAAGAAGAATAAAAGAGTGATGACTATAGCATTTCTTGTAGGACAGAAAGATTGAAAACAGCATAAATGTCTACTAACAGGAAGATGAATAATTTTATACATTCACACAATGGTATACTACTATAGACCAGCTTAACATAATTGAGCTAAAGCTACATGTATCATAGAATAAATTATATAGAAATGTAAACATATAAAACATATATTATTTTGTGTGTATATATACATACATATATACAGCAGAAGTAGGTTTACAGTTGTTTGTGTGGAAAATAATTCAAGAATAAACTGTTTCACATACTCAACAACTTTAAACCTATTTTTGTCCCATCAATCCTGTATATATATTTAGAGGTCGTTAAAACTGTCCGGGAGAAAAGTAAATGTCAAATCTATTTAGTGTTTACCTCTGGAGAGGTGTGGACTGGTGAGGACTACAAGGATCTTTACTATGCTTTTATTCTAAAGCAAATGTGGCCAAATGTTAGAATATGATGAAGTTTGGTGATGAACATGTGAGTTTTTCACTTAATGTAATATTCTAAGTCTTCTGTATGCTGGAAATATTTCCCTATAAGTATACACATGCAACCAAATCCAGCCACTTCTTACCACCTCTGCAGCTGCAGTCCTGACCCTGACCCCATTTTACCTTGCCCTCCAAGCTGCAACTACACTCACCCTGCTGTTCCTTGCTGAGCATGTTCTTCCCTCTGGGACTCACAATCACTGGACACTCAGCCTGGAAAGCTCCCCCAGGTCTGCACTGCTCTCTCCTTCACCTCATTCAAGCCTCTACTGGAATGGCCTCCTCAGAGAGACTTCCCCGAACCAACCCATCCTGGGTGTCCCCTCTCCTGGGCCTAAAGCAGTGATAATGACAGTGGAATACCTAGCACCAGATTATGGTCTGTAAACACTATTTCCCAATCAAAGAAACCAGGGCTGCCCCAGCCAGTGTGCCTCAGTTGGTTGAACGTCATTCCATGCACCAAAAGGTTCACTGATTTCCAGTCAGGGCATATACAGATTGCAGGCTCAATCCCTGGTCCGGATGCATACAAGAGGCAACAATCAATGTTTTCCTCTCACATCGATGTGTTTCTCTCTCTCTCTCTCTCTCTCTCTCTCTCTCTCTCTCTCTCTCTCTCTCTCTCTCTCCCCCTCTCCCTCCCTTCCTCTCTCTCTAATATATATATATATATATATATATATATATATATATATATATATATTTTTTTTTTTTTTTTTTTTTTTTTTTAGAGGAAAGAAACTAACCCAGGCTCCTAGAAGTGTTTGATTAAGGCCAAGGGAGGAAAAATATAAGATGAGGCTGAATATCTTGGTTTAAGAAGTTAGGAAATGCTTTATTTAAAAAAACTGAAGGAACACAGGTTCCAATGTGAAGGAGCTCCTAATGACCAAAGCTGAAACAATTTGAGCCACAAAATAAGTAATGATAGTATTGATTTTTTTAACCCATGGGATAAAATAATCTAATAATTTAATAAATGCAGAAGGAAAATAGAATATCACCATTAGGCGAACATCACAATAATAAATGTTGCATACTCATAGAGGAAGACCACAGATGGGTGGTTACCGGAGGACAAAGTGAGTGGAGGAAGGACCACATGGATAAAGGGGGTAAAACTGTATGGTGCCAGATAGAAACTAGACTTTTGGGGGTGAGCATAATGTAGTATAGACATATGTCTCATTGTACTGTTACACACCTGAAACGTATGTAATGTAAACCCATGTTACCTGGGTAATAATATCAGCGGACAAATCTGATTTTGTCACTTGTCATGATTAAAAACCTTCAGTGACTCACCATTGCCTTCAGAATGAAAGCTGTACCTGCGCTGGCCCCTGCCTAATTCTCAGCTTTATCCATCACAGTTTCCTTGCACAGACCGTAAACTCCAGTCATACCAAACAACCAGACGCCTTGTCGCACCACTCTTTGACTTGGCATTTGCTGTTTTGTTTTCTTCTCTTAGGCGTCTGACTGCCTAACTCTAACTTGCCCTGTAAATTCAACCGGAGCAGTACCTGCTCTTCACAGCCTTTCCTTGTCTGCCGATTCACACAGTGACTTCACACCTTGTATCTAACTCCTTCACAGACAAGGACTCCTTGTATCTCCAGCTAGTTTGTTGCCCAGTACCTAGTAGGTGCTCAATAAATGTTAGTTGAGAAAGGGAGAAAAGGAAAAAAGGAAAGCAGAAAGGGAAGATTTAAAGTTACATAAATATTAAGCAAATAAACTCCTCCCTAACTTTCCTCCTGTATTTCTCTGACTTTAAGCTCTTGCATATGTGTGTAATTGATTGAATTTACCAGGTTCTCTGCTTGTCCTTTGACATAGAGGAAACGTTTATATCAATTAACTGAGGAATATTAAAAAGCTGTCCACTTTGACATAAGCCATTCTGGTAAACATGCTATTGAGCCAAGTTGAGACTGGAATGCTCTCTCGTTTTATCTTCCAGAGAATCTGCTAATCTAGTGAAATCTAACAGTAGCACTAAAAAGTATGCCTTTAAAATGTATGCCATCTTAAACAAAGACATCAAAATATACCTTTCATTTACTGATACGTTTCCTCTTTATAATGTACTGAGAAGTTTAGTTTATATTTATTTGCTATCCCCAGAGTGTGGTAAGCCTTGAAGGGGCCAAATAAAGTAACCCCTGAGTTTGGGGTCTATGTAGGATGCAGTAAAAATAAATTTCTAAGAAAAAATAGAGGAAGCCCAAGGCTAGTGATAGTGAAAGAGGGAAGGCCCTGGTTACATTTTTTACCTCAATGAATTCTTTCCAAATCAGACTGCAGATTTTTTCATGCCACATGCGGTATTTTTACTAACAGTAATACAGAGCAGCAGCCTGTCATTTGGAAGCTTACAAATAAGCATACTGTTCCTCTTACACACAATATGCTATACATCTTTATTTCCTCTCATCCTCAAGGAAGCACTTTAGCTTCCCATGTTTCTTTAAGGAGGTGACAAGGAGTACTGGTTAATAAGCTCTTGGGGTTATTCAATATCCCTCTTCAGTGCTCATTTTCTGAAGTTGAAAACACTCGTGCGTGTGCACACATGCACACTAAACGTTGTCAGAGGTGAAGTGCTTCCAAATGCCACTTGAGTGTGATTAAAAGAATCTGGGCTTGATGGGACTCATTACAATTACACAAGATGCCAGGCCTAACTGTTTGCTCAAACTTGGGTCTAAGAAAAGGAAATGTCTTTTTTTAAAAAAGGCTCGTAGAAATGGAGGTTAACCGTTTAACAGGTTTTTGTATTTCTATAAAAATGTATGCTGGATATATCATTCTAAAACAAAAAAGTAACTATTTCTTTTTTTTTAATCCTCACCCAAGGACATTCTTATTGATTTTATAGAGTGGGGGGCGGGGAGGGGGAGACAGGGAGAGAGAGAGAGAGGGAGAGGGAGGAGGAGAGAGAAATACTCATCAGTTGCCTCCTGCATGCACTCAGACAGGGAATTGAACTCACAACCTTCAGGTGCACAAGATGACGCTCCAACCAACTGAGCCACACCAGACAGGGCCAGAATTTCTTATTACAGAATATATGTTGGGAAAGCGTCTGCCATTTCTTTGGCTTCAGATAATAAATCAAAGTCCATTTGACTTATTATTGCTCCTAGTTTCTAGTCGAGTTATCTTGTTTTCCCTTCCTAGTCATTCTGATTTTCTACAAAAGTTCAGGCTACTATTAAACAATTTTATGTTTGGCATCATTGGGAAATACAGCTTAAAGTTTCTCTAACTCAGTTTTCACCTTCTCATCTCAGAGAGTATTCACAACTCCATCCTATGGTTGAGTCTGCCCCTAGGTAAATTCCTCAAGGAGTTATTGTAGCATCCCAGATTCACTAATACAACTTGTGAACCTCACTCATGTTCATTCTTTATCATTCCAGCAGGAGGGTCTGTTTAAGATGTGCAGTAACAAACCTAAGAGGTTAATGGTTGTTGACATCAAATAGATAGACTTGTAGGGACTTAAGATTGTCAATCTGAGGTTTTGTGGATGGTGATTACACTCACTGTGTTTCAACTAGACTAGACTGTTTTGACCACAGAAGTTGTCAGACTAGAAAGTTGTCTGCTTTTGCATTTTTTTAACCCAGCACAAGTTTTATCAGGCAGCATGTGTCACAAGATATTGTACAAGACCTCACCTCATACTAAAACATTTAGATGAAATGATTAAGCTTTGATTTTCATTCTGTCGTTAATTTGTTAACAAGGAGGGTAGAACTTTTAAATAAAAAATAGCATTTATAGGTCTTAAATAAGGAGCCCATGTCATAGTATACAACCTATCTTGTCTTCTCATTGCTCGATATCAGTTTGTGACTTACTCTCACCCATCAGTCTGTTCAGTGAAAATTAACAAAATTGATTAATTGGATTTTATTTTATTTAAATGACTATACTTGTAGAAAAACTAATGTTATATTCTGGGACAAAATATAAAAACAAATAGCAAAAAGAAGTTGTACCTAGAGAGCCCACATAATGAATTAAACCTTCTCCCAAGTAATTAATTTACAAATCAAGAAATTCACGCAGCCAGTGTGGTTCGGTGGTTGAGCGTTGACCTATGAACCAGAAGTCACAGTTCGATTCCTGGTAGAGGCATATTCCCGGGTTATAGGCTCTATCCCCAGTGTGGGGCACGCAGGAGGCAGCTAATCAATGACTCTCTCTCATCATTGATGTTTCTCTCTCTCTCTCTCTCTCTCTCTCTCTCTCTCTCTCTCTCTCTCTCCTCTCTCTCTCTCTTCCTCTCTCTTCTCTCTCTCCCTCTCTCCCTGTCCCTTCCTCTCTGTAAAAAAAGGAAAAAAGAAATTCTTCCCCATTCACATTTTCCAGTGGTAGAAAGGAAAATTCGAGAATTTAATTGTTAGTCTTTCCTTTGCTTTGAAGTGCTATGAATGTTTAATGTGTAATTCTAAAAGAATATTCTGCTTAAAAAGGATTGATCCTATCCTGAATGACTGGCTGGAGCAGTTATAGTAACATTAGAATTTCCATATGGGGGGTAAGAAAAATGTATGACTTATGGATATTGAAACTATCCTTTCATTTTCAAAAGGTTTTATCCTAAAAGGTGTCTGAAATAAGAATTCGCTTTCCTCCTCCAAAGCTACCAAAAGTGTATGATTCTACTATTCTGTAAACCATGTTTTCTTATAAACCTCTGCTAGGTACAAAATAGCCAATTGCTTTGCTTTTATTAATGCTCATTTTTATGCATCAGTCACATTGTTTTTGCTATAGTGTCATACGTTTTTAAGTGTTTGCTAATTAGCAACTTGAGTAGTTTGTATTCATCAACCTCAGTGATTATATTGTCATCAGAAATATTGATGAGCCTGATTGCCATAATTAAGTGATATATGTCCATATTTCCACCTGTCTTGGGATGAACTATTTATCCTATTTACCACCTAAACTCCCAGCAAATTGCACACTAGCTTCTCCAATGCTGGGGCAGGGGGGAAGGGGAGGCAGGGGGCAGATATCTGCGCTGCCTACAGGGACACTGGAAAAACTGAAGTTTTAACCTACTTTTTCCAAATGGCACAGCTTTGAAAACGCACATGTCACCACATTAAATGATATTGATATTCTAGACCCAAAAGGGCCTCTTGCTTTTTCCTGTGAGTTTCATGATCTTTCCAGGTTGCTTCTGTTCCTGGAAAGGAAATTATTGGAAGCTCCG